>NC_069388.1:9307500-9990000 GCF_027475565.1 Acinonyx jubatus
CTTTTATTTTTTTTAAATCGTCTTCTTGATTTTTGTTTTATCCCATACTACCTGTGTTATTGTTTACTTCATTTGTTTCTCAAAATTGACTTCAAATGGATTCATTTGTTTTCTTTACGTTGGATTCAGCAATAATACTCATGAGACCATGGTTTTGATGTACCCATTACACTTTCCCTGTATAATACACAGAAAATTAAAACCATAACTATTAAAAAATGCGTGATTCTACCACCAAAAATTATCCTGAATGCAACTGTCTTATGCGTATCACAGGCTGGGAATGAGCTTCTGGAACAAGGACAAGCTCACTTTTCCCATTAAGAGCCAAATAGTAAATATTTTAGGCTTTGAAGGCTAGGAGACAAAATCAAGGATGTTATGTAGGTACTTAGGTAACATAAGAGAAAACAAATTTCCACATTTTCCCCCTCTGCTGAACATTTAAAAATGTCAAAGTCATTCTAGCTCACAAATCCTACAAAAACAGGTGGTGGGCTGAATCTGGCTCATGGGTCACAACTTAGAACCCTGCTCAAAATCACATATCTGATATTCATGCGAACCTTCTCTGAAATTCCCATAATGGCGAGTGAGACATAAGAGGACTTATTTCACAGGATGGTTATGAAAAGGAAAACCGGTTGAAACACGTTCAGTGCTTACTTAGCACACCACCTGGCACAAAGTAGTTATTCAGTTAACGTCAGTTGTGGTTCTTGTCCTTGTCATCATCATCAGCTTCTCTCTCAATGAGGTCAATTGGTCACCGAGTGTCTTGCCTGGCACACAGTAGGCACTCAACAAATGATGGACGGTGTTTTTACTTCAACTGGTTGGAAAACTGTTTCTCAGCCTTCTTTGCAGATCAGACTCAAGTGGGAGGCTATTTTTAAAAACATATGCTGACTTCCACTTCTGGAAATCGTGATGTCAAAATTCGTCCAAAAAATAAGCTGAACACGTGTGTGTGTGTGTGTGTGTGTGTTTGTTTTTTGGGGTTTTTTTTGGGTAAGTTCTAGGGGTGATTCTGATGATTCTAACCAGAAACCTGTGCCTTCGAGGGCACTTAATCTGGACAACAGAGTCAGAAACTCCAATCCCCAAATGGCCCATCTTCTCTGCCTTATTTTGTGGCCACATACAACAGGGCTAGTGCTCAGTCCCCTTTGGAAAGTCCTATTCCATCAGTCAGTCAACAACTGGGGTTAACTGAGCACCTGTTATGTGCCAGATCTCAAGCTAATTGCTGGGGATACAGCAGTGAAGGAAGCAAAGGCCTACAATACAAGAGCCCCTTCTCCTCATCTACCCTTTTCCATGCTGGATTTTTCTACTTAGCCCTTACACATTTAAATGTATGTTGGCTCTGCCCCATGAGAGGAGGCACCTGATATATTGTCTCCACTGTCCCCTCCCAGCCTAGAGCTGTGCTTAGCACACAGTGAGTGTGACCAATAAAGATTTATTCTAACAGGCAGAACAGGGAACTCTGCACCTCTTCGAGCGCCAAGCCGATGGCCAACCCAAGGTAGAGCGTGTGCTCAGCCTCCTTGGTGCTGGAGTTAAGGGTGGAGCATATTTTCTTGTCCGGCCCCCTCCTGGCTGTTAAATCTGAAATCCCTGCTTTAAGCCATAGTTGATCCATGTGTTCATTCATGACTGGTAAGAGGCATTAAATAGGATGATGCTCAGTATGTGGATGAGGTTTAACAAGTAGCAGTTCTGTTGCTTCATCACCTGCAAATGACTCAACAGAAGACAGTTCTAGAATGTTCCGACAATTCCTAAGGAGACAGACTGAGTAGCAAGTCACACACATCTCCTAGTCCTCACGAGAGGATATGCCTGTGAACGTGCATCTGATTATTGGACAAGTACTTCTTGAGCTTCTAGCATATACTAGACGCAGTGCTGGGGCCTCAGGACATGGGGATGATAAAGCCAGGCCTCTGCCTTCACAGAACTTACCGTCTAGGGGTGGGGGTGGGCAGCACGGAGAGATGGATGAGAATCAAGTAAGCCAAGAATGGTAAAATGTCAATGCTGAAAAGAACAAAGCAGAGATACACGGTACTTCCCGGCCAGTAATGGGGACGGGGGTGGGCTTGATATAATCCGAGGCATCACAGTTTCCCTGAGCAGGTGATACTCAGGCCGAGACCCGAACTACGTGAGGTGTTGGCTAAACTGAGCGGAGGGAAGAGCTGGGCGACAAGGAGAACAGGACAAAGCCAGAGCACAGGAGGAGAGAGCACTGAGGGTGTCCTGCCAGAAAGGAGCCAGCCTTCCAGGGCGCTGTAGGCGAACTCTGCTCAGACATAACGCGCTCACAAATCCCCTGGGCATCTTGTTAAAATGCAGTCTCTGAGTCAGCAGGGCTGGGGCAGGGCCTGAGAATTTGCATGTGTCCAGCAAGCTCCCAGGAGACGCCAAGGCCGCCGGCCCCCAGACCGCACCGTGAGTACGAAAGTTTTAGGCCATGACTCGATCCTCGGAGCAGGGGTGAGCTTAGGGGAGGGGGTTTTCCTGATATCCCTCTGGACTCTGTGAAAGCATCTGGCAGCCCGGGAACCCTCTGGAAGCCTGTAAGGTTCAGCTGGTGTCGGTACTCCCTCGCTGAGACTTTGCAGACACCTGTATCAGTCCCAATTCTACGTGGCATCCTCACAGAACAGACTGTCTCCGCCCGGCACAAACTCCCTCGCTTGGGTGTTGCAATTCGGAAACTCTGAGGAGTGACCGCACACATGGATTTTTTTTTCCTTTCAACCAAACTAGGCTTGCCATAAAAACGTATGGATACAGATATACGTATACACACACACACATATACACACGCGTCTATAGACAGTCTTTGAAATGTAACCATAGCCACACGAAGGACTGAAATGAAATCTTAAAGACACTAAATCATCTCACATTAAATCATCGGAGGATTATGAGGCTGGGATGCTTTTGCTGTCGCCGCAGGTGCCCGGGCAGACCCAGACTTCTCCCTCCAGAGGCCGTGGGATTAGACACCTCAGGACCGCCGGTCCAGTGGGCAGGTGGATGCTGAACCCACCTGGGGAGGCAAGCACATGAATCAGGACGGACGAGGCTGGAGAGGCGAGAACCAGGAAAGCAGCTTCCTGCACGCCACCTTCGATGCTCTCTCCCAGGCCCGCTGACTGTCTTTGCAAGACAATCTGGGTGACAAATGTGGGCCCGAGGAACACTGCCCTTGTAAGCAATCCCAGCTGCTCCGAACGAATGTCCCCAAACAAAGGTTGCATGCCACCCCTCCACCATGCTTGCCGCTCAATTTAATGACTCTCCTCGGCAGCTTTAAATCAATGGTGGCTCCTATTAAGTATAATTACCTTTGCCAGCAGCTTGTAGAACACAGTAAGTGAGGGGCTACTAAGCAGGATGGTTTCTACAGGACATTATATATGCCTTGGGCTAAATCAACAGCGGCCAGGACCCGTAGCTTCGGATACACGTATAACTCAGCCACAAGCAAACGTGTGCTGCTGGGAGAGCATCACATACTCACATAAACACAGCGATTCCTTCGCCTACGTCAGCAGCCCAGAAACACCACGATGCAGGAGAATAAAGTAGGAGGAAAGGCTTCTCTGAATCTTGAACGCACAGTGCCTGTTTGTTATGTCAGTTTTTCTGCAAGAAGGCAACTTGCCATCCAACCAGCTAGTCTCTGAACAAGTCCCAAATGCAGTAGAAGAAGGCAGGCAGAGTCTCGCTTTCTCAACCGCAGAATGCCCGCATCTGACCCCCTTTCTTGCCCCGGGAAAGCAGGGAAGTGACACTACCCCAGCTGGCTTTAACATAGTCATTTTTCTCCCGTTCAACCTCGCCACATCCTTCATTCCTGACGTACAAAAACATTTTTTTAAAAAAAGAAAATCATGGGCATCTTTATCGTTTCAGGCTCGTCAATTCCCATTTTGCCCAATTAATAAATAAATCAACACCTGAAAGGAAAGGAAAGTTGCCAAGGACTTTTGGCCTTAACCGAAAGGAAGCTATGGTGAGCGAGACTTAACAATGTGGTTCTTTCAATCCGGGGGCTGAAGCTCACCTCCAACTCCACGTTTATTACACAACGTGCCCGGAAGCACGAACATCTCCAAAGACATTATTCTGGTAGTTCTCACGGTTACCTCCATAACCATCACATTAACGAACATTTATTGAGCACTTACTATGTGCCATGTATGCATGAAACTATATACTCAATCTGTATAACCCCCCTGGCAACCCCACATGGTATCAGGATAATTATTTTCAAAACTGAGAACCTAGTGCTTAGAAGGTTAATAGCTTATCTAAGGTCAGACAGAAAGTAAATAACAGCCTCGATTTGAATCTTCATCTGAGTTCAAGGCCATGGGGTGTAACCCTTCAGAGCATATAGCATGAGGCTCTTGACTCTGTTGGCCCGGCATCCAGTCTCCCTTACTTTGGTAATATCACCTTGATTTTGCTTTGGTGACTGGCCACCAGCTGCTCCTGGCTCCTGCAGCACTGGGGGCCTACATGAGCAAGGCCGGCCAGTCAGAGGCCAGTGATTGGTTGGGGGAAGGCTATGCAAACCCATGTGGGCCAACGTAAACCCTGGAGCCTATTCGCTGGGGGTCCTCTGAAGGAAAGCGTTCTTCTGCCAGAATTGCTAAGTCATACGCTGCCAGGTGACCATTGTGACCGTCATGTGTGAAAAGGAAGGAAGAGTCTCAGAGATAGACCTGTCCCAATCCCACCCCTTGGGTCTCTGTACCTATAGGGGCCAAGGCTGAGGCTCAGTTGAGTCATGCAGATGAGGTATAATTTATCACCAGTCCATGATTCATTAAAAATCTGGCTGAGTGCACCCTTAGAGGCAAACACTCCTGGGGTTAAATTCTAGTTGCACTATATATTTGCTATGTTAGTGTATCACTTAATAGCTCTGTGCCTCAGTTTTCATGGAAAATGGGGATATGAGCAGTGTGCCTACCTCCTTAGTTTTGAGAGGAAAGCTGAACGAAGTCAGGTACGTGTAAAGGATCCGGGGCAGTGCCTGGCACGGCTTAGTAAATATTAACGAGTCTGATTCTGATTTTTCAGAAAACAAAGCAGAGAAAAGTTTATGGTGAGGAGTGAAAAAGATCCAGTGTAGCCAGCTAGGGCAAATCCAAAAACCTTTACAGAAAGTTATTGCCCTAAGAGCTGAGTAGGGGCGAGGATATGCAGGCAAGAAGGGACCTGGGTTCAGGAATGGTTCCCTGGAAGAGGTTATCCATCCTTGATGGAAGTGCCAGGGGCTGCCTGGGATAAAATCTTGACAGATCAACAATTAGACCCAGAAGTAAACACACACACACACACACACACACACACACACACACACACAGAGAGAAATGAGCTTGAATTCCTAGTGAGTCATAGATCATCTCCATCCATCCATCCATCCATCCATCCATCCATCCATCCATCCAGTTAAGACTCTCTGGCTTTGTTCTGGGTACTCTATCACTAACCTGTCAACACAGAGGCTATGCCTTCATTATCCTCATAGTCCTGGCACACAGCACAAGGTCTTGAAAACAACAGAAATTAATAAATATCTGCTGAATGAATAAAATAATGACTCTCAAATACATGTATCCCTTTCATGAACTTATCTTCCACGAATCTGATCGATCCAACCAGCCCTCCTTCCCTCGTGTCGTTTCCATGTCTCTTTCAGGTTATTCCCGGATCGAGGTTCGTGCCCTGGAAGACCTACAGGCAGCATCAATGTCCGCCAGCGAAGTTTCACGCTCAAGCCCTCACCCCACAAATTCTCCTTTGCTCCTCTGGAAACAAGAACTGCCTTTTATTTTTACTCCATGTTCCTCCCCTAGAAAATTAAAACATCTCAATCCACAAATGGTTTTGCTGAGTGGTTTATCTGTCACAGCTGTTTTCATGATGCAGGAACTCTAGGAAACCCTTCCCCTTATTTTAATTAATTTTTTTTTTCTTTTCGTAAAGAATGTTGTAAGTTTCCGCCGCTACTGTTTTATCTTGGGGGACTCGCCACTAACTCGCCCAAGTCCTTCCCTACTGCAGGACAGCAGATCACAGTACGTGCCCCAGCATTCAAACCGAAGTTACAACCAAGTATTTCTGTTTGTTTATCGGAGTGCTGGGGCAGACGCAAAAGTTAAACCAGAGCACAAAACTTTTCTTGCGGAGTGGGTGCCCAGGGGAATACGGTCTAAAATGAAAATAAGATCATTGTTTTAAAAAGAAAAAGGAAAAAAAAAAAAAAACCCCACCTCATACCGTGCATTGTTACACATTTGAAAACATCTCCATGTTCCTTAAATATTCTGCTTAGAGTACTAACAGGTCAGTCCACAGGAAATGCAAGAATACGTTATATTTTAATCAGGGCACATAAAACACTGTCTAGAATGTTATGTTGCCCAGGGGAATGCCGTGAGCAGGGAACGTTTACAAACTCCAGGTCAGTCCCCCCATTACATCACTGTGAAAAAAAGAAATTTATGAGGTTAAATTATATGGATGTTATATATTGGAACTGTTAGCCCATTCCCAAATGAGAATGTTGGCTGAAATAGCCAGATTCCCTGAGAGAAATTTTTAAGTACTTGTATTGTGGATGTTTTTATGGTAACTTTCTACCAAAAAAAAAAAAAAAGTGAAGACATATTCTTTGAAGATCATGAAATGAATAAAAAAAAAAAAGAGACAGAAGCCTCACAACTAAAAAGTCCAAATTCCAAAAGAGAGGGCACCTAAAAGAGTTACTTATGTTCTGCTTGTCCAAAGATAATAACACAGAAGTTACTTTGTGGAACTTACTCGTGATTTATTTCATCCATTCTTCATCTAAGTGATTGGAAACACAGATGTTGACGCCATAACCTTGCTTCCAGTAAATAATTCCTCAAAGGACACACATTTGCTTAACCGTCGTCACAAGATGATAAAACTTATGAAACATTTATGGAAGCAGCAATGCAGTTTTGTTGGTTTATGGGTTTGGCAAGTTTTGAAACTCGGAGCCCCAAATTTTCCACCTTCCCTTTGCCTCCGTAAAGGGACAGTATCTTTGGGGAGGTTCCCGTACCTGGACTGAGAGACTGCTCCCCACCTCCCCACCTCGTTCTTTCTTTCTCCATTTGTGGCTGCAATTTGACAGTAAACAGAAGGGCTGTCGTGCCGATCTCAAAGAACAATAATTAAACCAAAGGGACAGCAGACAAAGTGCTCTGTGGGACCAACAGAGGAAGAATAAAAACCCCGCCAGGGAACTGTTTTCTTACGGTTTCGAGCCTGCTTCAGAGATAAGCAAACGTTCACATGTGCAATGTGTGTGCATTCGCGTATCCATTCAACATTTACTGAGAATCTACTATATTCAGCCCTGTGGGCGCAAATCGTGCAGGTATCTAAATATTCCAAAGGCTCCAGGAACCTTGGATGACTCTTCAATTCACTCATTTAGTCATCCGGGTATTCAACAATAACACCCACTGTAAATGAAATGGTCCCCGTGCAGAGCCTACCTTCCTGCATCAGCTACAACTGATACCCTACAAATTTAGTGCTGATTTTCCTGTGCAGGCAAATAGGTGTAACTATGGTTCTGTTTCTCAGAACCCCCAGGGAATTGTCACAGAGAGACCCCTGGGGAAATACACTGTGATGCTGGCTTCACGTTCACGGGGAAAATCCCGAAGAGCTTTGTGGTTGTTTCCATTAATAGGTCAGCCTCGGTGTGAGCATCTGCATTGACGAGGTCCACCACCAACACAAAACTCATGCATAATAAGGTCCTTCTACACTCGCTCTTTACCCCCAGACACACAAACACTCAAAGCATACGTGATCCTGCCATATGTGAAACATACACCCATGACACACACAAAAGACACACAATCACAACTCACCCCCACAAGAAAACACGCTCACAACACACACTTCGACACATGCTAAGGACGATGCTGATCTTGGTTGTGAAAAGCATCTGGTACCAACATCGACCCTCCAGATCCTGAGGTCCTACCTTATTAATATTTCTCCCCCCAGGACTGAGCAGCTTGCCTCGCTACATGTTTGCTAAACTGCATTAAAGGTCAGTCTGACTGCCTAACATGCCACACGGCCAACTGTTACGTGTGTTACGTAACACACTGTTACGGTTCACCTTGTAACACCTCTAAACAAAATCCCAGGGTCCTTCCTTTCCTAACCCAGCCCACCCATGTTTAACACCCCATGGATTCCAGGATCTGGATGGCAATGGTTGTCCGACTCGAAGCTCCATCGATTACACCCCGAGGACAAATGCAATTTCTTTTATGCTATTCACACTTCCCTTTTAACGTCTCTGTGTTCCCCACTCCACCCCAAGACGACGAATGGTCTCATGCTGGATGTACCTGAGATTCAAGCCATGTTGATGGTTGAGTCTCACGCATTATTGGGATTATTGACGTATTTTATTTATTCAGTTTACTTGCTTCAAGCAGACATTTCACAAGCGCCTACTAGGTGCAAATGAGCCAGTTAAATTTTTGGTAAGGTAAGTGTATATTTCAGGAAAGACACCAAGAAGGTTCAAAGTAAGAAATACTAGCTGTCTCCATAATGTTTACTTTTCTCAACTGATTCTCTTGCTAAATGCAGTAAAATTCTCACAACTGTTTTCCTCTGCATCGATTATTTATGTGACAATTGTAAAAATGCTTAAGAATATCCAATACAGGATTGTACGTAATAATGAAAACTTTAAAAATATGCTAAATGTCTATTAACAGAGGAGTTGATAAGTGTGTAAAAATACACATTCTTACGGTAGAATATTATAAAGCATATGAAAAGGAATCCACTGTATTTTTAAATCTATTCTCTCTGTCTCCCTCTTTTTTTCTTTAGCTGCCTATCTACATACTTGGATAGAGTCTACACACAGACTTAAAAATCAATGTGCAATACATAGTGTAAAAAATATTTACATAAAAATATTAAACATATACAGAAGGACAATAATGCCCCTCGCTACATATATATGCAGGCAGAATTATAAATAATGGAGGATATGCCCACCAAAGCCTGAATAGTGCCTGCCTCTGGGGAGAGAGGGAGGGTGGGGGGAAATATTAGTATCTGCTGAGCACTTACTATCATGGAACACTGTTCTAAGTACTTAACAAGGATCTACTTTTTAAGATCCTCATAATGGTGCTTACAAGTCACTGCTCTCCTTTATGCCTATTTACAGGACTGAGGCACAGAAATTTTAAGATTGGTGTTCAAAAGTGATATAACTTTATCTGTAAAGTTTAACTCCTTTCTATCCGAAATTTACTCATCAGGTGAAAAACGCTCATCTTATTATTGACAGCTCTTCCTTTTATTCTCTACAATTGACTATCCCCATCCAATATTAATAATGAAAATGTTTACATTAAAGACAATAAAAGAATATGATTATTTCATTCCATTACTTACTAAAATAACCTCAAATCAGAGAGCGAGGCAGTTTGCCAAACTGTGTTATTACAAGACTTGCTTCAAAATGCCACCGCATTCAAAAATTAAACAACACCACCAACAAACAGACCCACAAAACCTACAACCAACAACAACTACAAATAATTGTTAGGGGTTTCCTTTTTTTCCCCCTAAGAAAGATCCTATCGTGATTTCTGTTGTAAGCAACATTTTCCCTCTGAGACCCAAGCCCCTCGACCTTCACAATCATCTCTTTTTCAGATTCTTCAAAGTAATCATTTAAATGTCGCCTATAATTAAACACTTACAAGTAAGAAACACCTTCAGAGACCCTGACCATAAATATTATGAGGAGCGCGAAACGGGAAATCTGGGAGGCCAGCTTTTCATTTGCTAAAATAAATAACGGGCCAGCATCATTGCACGTATTCCACATTTTTGATGGCCAGGAGGAGTCATGGGGCCTACAAGAGATTTATGGAGAACAGATGAGCAGCGTCTGATTTCAGGACACATCCGCAAAGATGCTGTAGGAAGTGGACGAGCACGATCACTTACTGAGACACCCCAGATGGACCGTGTTCGTGGTTTTCATGTTTCTGTGATCGTGGTTTTCATGTTTTTTTCCTCCTTCTGTTTAATCAAACAGGAATGGACTTACGAAATGCCATTGTGGCATGTGGAAAGCTCAAGAGGTTTCAAAAATCATATATATATATGTGTATATATATATATATATATTATTTTTTTTTTTTTTTCATCTTCATAGGCTCAACTTTTAAAGGTGGCGCTTTGGATTTAGATAAGCAGGATGATGCTCTTTATTTATTTATTTTTTTCTTTGCCACAACTGACTGACTTCAACCTGGAAAAAACCCTAAATTTCAGTTCGCGCCCTTAGTCTGCATGTCTCTCTCCCAGCCTGGGGACGTTTATTTACGTGATGCTCAGCTATTGAGCATTAACTACTGTGAGAAGCAATGAAACACAGTGTCTGAGTACTCGGCCTTTGGTAGGCAGAGCCGGGTTTCAATGTCTTGTTTGGAAGCTTATGTGATCTTCAAGCTATTTGTCATTCGATAATTCTCTCATCTCTTCAATGGGCCCATAATAACACTATCTGGCCTTCAGGATGTCATCGGGAGAGACTTTATGTAGATGGCCTGCATGAAGTCCATGCTCTGTAAATGTTAACTAGTAAGGGTAGACTTTCTGGTTTGGCATCATGCGGGTCGACAAGCGGTATTTTATGTTGACGGTATGATGTTGACTAGGTTGACGGTCACTGTTGCATTATGACAGCGACAGTTAGGACTGGCATCATCTTCCTCATCACCGCCATCATCATTTTGGTCCCATTTGCTCACAGAAGCCCAGATGATAGACAGAAAGGGCTCAGAAATCTCATTGTTGGGAGGAACCGGGAAAGAAAAAAGAGGGAATTGATGAAGGAAAAGAGCCACTGAGGAAAGTAGGAGAAAATACGAAACAGAATGAGATGGGGAAGGAGGCACCAAAGAAAAAAGCTAGGTTTTCTGCCCTCCCATTCTGTAGCGTTTCGGGAATTTCAGAGACTGTAAGAAACAAAAATATCAAGCTCTGGGCGATTCCTTGTGTGTTTCCTTCTTGTCTCTTGACTCTGGTATCTAGGGTGCCGGCCAACTCCCGGGCAGACAGGGCCCCTATTCTATATTGGCTGCGTTGCTTGTCTTTCAACTTAGCTGAAGGACTCTCTGGGCTCTGATGTTCCGTGCTATGACTAGGTAGATAGATGAGCGAATGGATGCATTTCTCTGTTGAAAGGCATCAGGGAAAGTGGTCCCCCCATTTCTAAAAACTAGGCGATTGCCACAAGAGACTGAAAGGAGAGAGTGCTTATATATTTTCTGTTGACTAAAAGCCAAAAGTGGATATGGATCCCCTTGGATAATTTTTTAAATGTTTTGGCATTCCGAATTGGGAGAGGGAGGGAGGGAGGGAGAGAGAGAAAGAGAGTAGAAAAAGGAAGAGGGGGAAGACAGGATCTGGCTTTGGTTTTTACAGCATCCTTCTGGCTGCCATGTGATGTATTAGAGACCAAGGCTTCAGGCAGTTTGACCACGCGGGAGGCCATCTACTTCGATTCCCGCCCCCCATATCCTGCAATTCAAAGCCATGGTGATGCACTTTCGCCGGTTTTCCAAGTGACGACGACACCAAGTAAAGGCGAGAACCACCCCTCTATTCCACATGCCAAACCAGAACGTTATTCCCAATTCCTCCGTATCTGCAAAGTTTCCTCGGCCAGTAAAGGCTCTCCAGTGTTTCTCTCTGACGTTCTGACGGGGGCGGGGGGGGGGGGGGGAGTTCCTTCTGGTGTTCAAAGTGTTTTGAAGTTTTACTGAAAGCCTCTGTCTTCCGGGTGTTCCTTTGACCCAGATGCGACTTGGCAGCCTTTGGGCACATCTGGGTCATGAATCCCCTGCCCTGTCCGGGTCCTGGGCAACCACAGGGTCCTCTCAGCTAGTCATTCTGCCCCATCCTCGCAGTCTGTGCAACTCCCTGCCCCCAACTATTGCTTTCTCTATATATTTCCTTATAGCGACTCCCTCTTTAATGTCCTCATGTAATTTTATTTTATAATGAAAATTTATGTCCCCACAGTCCGTGAAAACCCAGCATCATTTGCCGTTAACGATCAGAAAAGGAAAATCCAAGCGTTACTTGAAAAAGTCTCTGAATTCGAGGTCTACCCTCTCTGATAAAGGGGCATGAGACAGCTGTTTAAGGCAGGCTAACACCAACTAAGACTTGCTTCTTGATTAAATCAGAGGGGTTGAAAACAGTGTTGGAAAAGGAACATCATTTTCACTTAGTGCGTGAGTCCGTGCTGCTTAAAACTATTTACTACCAGTGGTACGGCCGCCCATAACGGAGCAGCTCTGGCTTTAAAAGCCTTCAGGAATAGGCTTGCTTTGCTCACTGAAACCCTGCAGAAAGCTCTGGCAGGCCTGGGCAGAGGAGATGGCCATCTGGAGTGACCACTAGAGGAGGCCATGGTACCAGTCAGGGGTCTTGTTTGGCCCCTCCCCACAGAGACGCAACTTTGTCTCCTGGGGTTTTCTCCCTGTGACTGCCAGTCACCATGCCCCCATCATTCACTCTATCAAATCACACTGATTGAGCACCAACTACGCGCCAGGCTTTGTGGACGGGCGGCAGGTAAGACAGAAGGCAGGTCCCTTCACGGTCATGAGCTCAGACTCGCGGTCATGATTATCGAGCACTTACTATGTGTGAAGCACTGTTCTAACTGCTTTGCAGGGGTTCATACTGTGCTCCCCAACAACCCAAGGGGGAGGTTGTATGACCGCTACGTTACCAATAAGGAAATCAAGGCATGGAGAGGTTTATTAACTTGTTACCGTAATGACTCAAATGTATTGACCACTTACCTTGTACAGGGCACTGTGCTAAGCACGCCCTCTGATTTGTCTCGGTGAATCCTTGTAAAAACCCCATGAGATGAGTTCTTCTATCAGGTCCATTCTGCTAATGAGGAAATTGGAAGTCCGGGAGGTAAAAGTGCCTAAGGTCATACAGGGAGGAAGTGACCCTTTGGAGAGAAATCGACTCCAGGGTCACCCCCTTGCCCTGACACTGTGTCATCTGATGGGTGTGTGGAGCTGGGGAAAGGCGATTCCAGGACTCCACGAAATGTGCTTGGAAGAGGGCCCTTTCCCCCTCTACAGTCAATTCTAGAATCGATGCACCTTCAAACGTTTTCCCTCGTTTCCAGTCTGGCTCAGAGAATGATAGACTGACAATTTTCAGTAAGAACCTGGTATATAACTACAGGGGAGAAGTAAACGAAGGAATGAGGGAATTAGAATTAATAGGATAAACCCAGGCCGGTATTTCAGACACACCTCTCAGGATACGCCACGGCCACCTGCCATCCTCTGCACATCTTGTCCAACTTTGGACTGAGTCTGTCACCTTCCCCACCATGGGTTGGGTCCAAGATAGCAGCAGCTCTGGACCGGACTGACAAAGGGGCCTCCTACACGGTCAACCTGCCTGCCTCCTTGCTCTCTAATACATCACACGGCAGCCAGAAGGACGCTGTAAAAACCAAAGCCAGATCCTGTCTCCCAAGCACGCCCTCCCCCCAGGGCACAGCTCCTTAGAGGTCTTGGGTCCTAGAGGCTTGGCGGTGGCCTGTCCTCCTGTGGGGACCCCGCACCATTCCTCCAGGCTCCGCCACCCTGGCCACCTTGCTGCCCGCCAGCCCCCGCCTTGCTCCTGACCCACAAGGTCACACGTGTCCCCAGTGGGCACGGGGGGGGGGGGGGGGAGTGGCGCTTCTCTCCTCGCGACGTCCCTCAGAACCCAGCTGCAATGTCACTTGCACTGAGAGGCCTTTTCTGGCCCTCCCATCCAAGACGGCGCCCCCTCCCCTGGTGGCCTACGCCCTGCCCGCCTTTGGGCCTCTCTCGGGCACACGCCACACACTGGCATATGACCACATGCACCCGCTCACTTGTCTGGGATCTCTGTCTGCCACACTAAATGGAAGCTTCAAGAAGGCAGGCCTTTGTCAACTTCCTTCAAGCCTCCGGTTCCAGCACCTCCCGTGGTGCCTGGTGCATAGCAGACCGTCAGTAACATCGGTTAAATAAAGATTTCAAGGCAGGCAGCCCAAACTCCCACCTGCTCGCCACCGAGATCCCAAATCCCTTTGTCCTGAGATACACCTTAACAGGCACCAGCCAGCCTCCCTTCTCCCCTCTCCCAGACGCTAATCTGAAGGTGACAATTAAAAAGTGGAGAAGGCGTTACCAGGAAACAGCCTGTAGCCTTCTCCCATTAGCTTAACAACCCCTAAGCTTTGACGCCTCTCCTGGGGCCTGAGGGGATGAGCACAGGTTTGCCCTGGGGGAGGGGCAGTTGCCCAACCCTGGGAGGCTGCGCACCTGGAGGGCAGAGGGAGAGGTCCAGCTCAGGGGTCAGAAATGAGGATCCCCAGCCCCTTCACCAACATCAGGGACCCTCCCTCTGAGGGTCTTGGCTTAATGAGGAAGGCTACTAACCCATATCGGCAGCAAGCACTGTGTACGAGATGAATACGTACTGTTTACTGCAAAAAGGCGAAATGCCTGCTCTTCGCGCGAAGGCAGATGATGTCATGATGAACAAAATGCAAGTTCATTACCAAAATCACTGTCTTTTTGTCATTAGTATTTTTTTAACTGATAAATATTCAGAGTGCCGTTCTGATCATGATTGGTACCTAGGTCTGCCAAAAAAAAAAATGTTAGATGTGTAAAAGAGATCCTTCTACTCAAAAGTAATTAATTAGTATACAAAGTAGTACACTAATTAAAGTATTTATTCCTTTATTTACAGCCTCATTTATTCATTCATCGGGAAATATTTATTTAGTGCCTAATAGGTACCAAGGACTAATTCAAGAGCCTAGATTTTTTTTCCCCCTAGAATCCCTACAGACAAAAAATAACAACAGGAAGGAGAAGCAACATGAGCGTTCAGGAAAAAGATCTTGTGTGCGTGCCAGGGACTGCACCGAGGGTTTTCTCTACGTCGCATTACCTAACCGTCCTGACCACAATAGGAGGCGAGAGATATCCTGTGCCCACTCGACAGATGAGGACTTGGAGGGCAGCAAGGTTAAGGAGCTTCCCTTCAAACACTGCTGGCCAGTTAAATAGGCAAGCCCTGAGACCCCATCCCCGATCGGCTTGGCTCTTAACATTTGCTTTTCAACAGCCTCCCCCGTTTGGCTGACCAGGCACCGGGCAATCCCTCCATAAAGGCTGGGTTTGTGCTTTTATCTCCATGTGCTGCCTCCATGGTTCTGACCATCCCACTCACCATCACTGAGGGGCCAGGGGGGCAAACTGAACCCAATCCACTGGCCACAACAAGTGCCTATGTTCTGTTGAACACCCAAATGGATCACATCGCTTCCCTTCTGGAAACCCTCCCTCCCCTCACACTGAGACCCATATAGGGAAAGCCACACCAGACCTCGCCCACCTCCCCTGCCTCTTTCCTTATACCTACTCCCCCATTTTAACCTGCCCTGGCCCCACTGGACCCCTACACATTCCTCAAAGAGGCAAGTCAATTCTGGTCGTAAGTGCTTACTGCTTCATTTGCCTGAAACATTTCTCCCAGATCTGTGCTCGGCTGGTTCCTCGCTTTTTGTGCAGGGCTGGTCAAGTGTTGGCACCTGAGGAATACCAGCTCTGACCATCCTGTATAAAAAGGCAACCCTCCCATCCCTCTTCATTCCATTAATGCTAGTGGATTTTTATGAAATGCAGTTAGAACTATTTAATGTTGTATTATATATTTATCTGTGTATTAGCTGTCTGGTCTTAAAAGAATTATATCTGTGGGAGGGCATGGGCTTTTCTGCTGTGATACACCAGCACCTAGATCAATGCCCGGCAGACAGTAGGTGAGCAGGTCAACATCTGTTGAATGAATGAATGCACAAATGCACATCCATACACAAGAAGGAACCCTCAAGAAAGAACCGACTTCATGTATGGGAGAGGGCCCGAGATTCTATTTGGAGATGCCACTGAAGGCAGCATCCTCCGTCAATGTTCTCAGTACCCTCCCCGCAGGCTTAGACTTCACAACAGACGCAGGGAAAGAATAATAGGAACGGGGCCCTTCCTTGGCAAATGACTATAGCTATTCCAGATAAAATATCACAATAGATTAAGTGTATGGGCTTTGGAAGCAGGGAGTTTAAAACCCAGCTTGGCCACTGCATGACCTTGAACGGGCTGCTCTGCAGGTTTCTCAGATCGCCATCAGTAATAGGGATTACACTGGCATCTAATGCATAAGAATGTTAGAAGGATAAAACTTGGCTCAGATGTCCCCCCTGGGACAGGTCTCTCCCCTGGCCATCCACACTTGTATTGCCAAACTCCCACTCTTCAACTTTTGCTTTTTTGAAACCACTGTCATCATGGAGTTTCTTTTCTATATGAAATTTATCTTTTTTTTTTTCTCTGTTAATTTACTTGCATGTTCTCCTGCTTCCCCTTCCTGGAGGGTAAGATCCCCTATTCATCCTATTAACTGCCCCTGCCTCCTTCCCCGGGAGGCAGGTGACCAGAACAGAACCTGGCACATAGTAGGGACTCAAGAAATAACTGCTGTTTAAATAAATGAAATATAAGCACTTGGTAAAGTGCTTGGTATATATAATAAGCACCTCCATAGTGGGAGGTATCGTTATTGCCATTGTTGTTATAGTTGTTGCTGCTAGTGTTATAATTACTATCTATTGGGAAAGAAATATTCTTTTGAGCTGGCACGGGGCTCCAACCATTCCCTCTTCATTCTCAGAAAAGGCTAAAACCCTACTCAGTGACTGGATTTCCAGTTTGAAAAACCAAAATGCACCCATGTCTGACTTCTTTCAAGCCCCGGCCTCCTAGTCTTATGATATTTGTTGGTTGCTCATTTCCTTTCTGGTGTAAATTCTTCATGGTCTGGCTATTCAGGGTGAAGATACACTACTGTCAGGTTTGACCCCTAATAGTTTCAGTGCACTTTCTCAGCCCCAGTCTCATATAATCCTTTCAAAAAACCTGGGCCTTAAGAAGAACTATGATTACCCCCATCTTATAGGTTAAAAAGTGGGGGGGGGGGGGGGGTGGGGAACCGAGATTTGAGCGGCTTGCCCAAATCTATAAGGCAAAGAAAAGGAGTAGACCTAAGGATTTGAACTTGGGTCGTTCTGACTCCTGAACTCACGTTCTTACCCCTGAAGCAAGGTTTCTCTCTCGAGCTTGCTCAGGGCCGCACAATGAGCGTGGGCAAAGCTGGAACCATTACCCAAGTCACTTCCTCCTGTTCTAAGGCCCCATCCACAGTCTCAAACCTAACCTCAAGAGGGAAAACAAAAAGAAGCACAAAGCCATGGACCCAACTTCCTAATAAAGGAAACCAGCCGAAGGCAGCTCTCATATAAAACGAGCTTAGAGCTTTTCATTTTGGAATTTCTTCTGTACCAAACGGTACCGAATCTCCCCCGGCCTATGAGAAAGGGGCTTCTAAATACATAGAAAATTCTAAGAATCCGATAAATTCAAGTGATTTAAAGTAAGCCCTTTGCAGTTTGTATAGAAATATTTACATGCCGCTGCTCTGGCTTACCCAAGTCACCTCTCCCTTATAGAACACCTTGACCTTCCGTGTCCTTTTTGAATTGTCCGCGTCACCAGATTTCGTGGATTTTTCGTGATGCAGGAAAGCGTTTGGGAAGTTTCTTCCAAATTCATGACAAACAGAATGGCCGCTGACAACAGCTTTGATCTCCTTCTGCCCTTTGTAACTATTTTCATTGAAAACAATAACTGTGTTCTGCCCACCTTAATATCTAAACTGGGTACCTTCCATAGAAATGACTTAGATGGAGCTTTAAGAAGAAAGCTCAGGGGTGATTTCAGAGTATTCATTCAGTTCTGAAAGCACTCAACTAATTAAGACCCGTGATCTTAATTTCTGGACTAACAGAAACTGCAGAACGATGTCTTTTTTTTTTTTTTTTTTTTAAATCCACCTTAGCATTACGGCGGCAGCTTTATGGAAACATGAGGCTTTTCCTTTAGCATAAATGGACACTACAGCTTTTCAATTAAATTAGTCTTTGGAGAGAGAGAGAGATGCAAAAGAGCTAAAAAGCTCCTTAAAAATCTTCCCTGCTCTGCAACTTTTCATGTGCCAAGGGGAGATGTGTAGTTAAAATGCACTGCTATTTTCTTCTTACCCTGCCGAACAAAGTTTTCGATCTTGAACCCTGAGCTAGCTAGAATAACCTGTCGAGATTTTACTATTATTTTGTGTGCCCACGTTTGGGTTTCTAAAGCTATTTTGCAAACAGGGACGTGTGCTACGGTGTCCTGTGTCCTGGTCCATCCAGAGAGAACTTTATTAGGTAGACCCTGTTTAAGGTTGAGGAGTAGGTATGACGATACTGAAATTGTTGTTTTTGTTGTTTTTAAACAACACGGATAGAAAGGGAACTCTTAGAAAAATTCAAGACAAATGCTTTCAAATATCCAGGTTTTTTTTTTTTTTCCTGTGTAATTTCTCTAAATTCATTACCTCTAAAAATACCGATATATTAATAACAGGATCATCTGGCCGTGCCTCCTGAATTATAATTTCTAAAATTTTAACCAATTTTAGGCCTTGCTTTGGCATCATGGCATACTGGAGGATGCCCAGAGGGCATCTTTTTTTTTTTTCTTTCTGCAGAGGAAATGCAAAAGGTTCAGAGGCAACACATGAAAATTCTACAGAACCATTTTAATGACTTTCAAGTCTCTTCAAATTATTTTATCACTTCACCCACAGAGTTTGCTTTGGAAACAAACATATCAGCAATTCCCACTTGGCCTCTCACATTCCTATTCTGTGTGTCTGTGATGCAGACAAAGTCTTCAGAGGGGACCTAAGTCCTACACCCTCATGAAGGTCTCCCTGTTGAAGTGAGGGGGGGAAACCACCCCGGTGTGGACACTCCAGACTGGTGTCCAAGTCAGATGCCAAACCATGTGTTTACGGAGGCACTTTCCCGTGAGTTCGCATAGTCCGGAAGTGGATATATGGGCTGTGAAAGGACCGAATTTTTATTACCATTTCTTAGAGACCAGTGTTTCTCGAAACTACCTTTCAATTAGCATTGCAACACCTAAAACAAACGAGTGACTGAAAGGTCAGTAATACCAAAAAAAAAAAAAAAAAAAGAAAAAAAAAAAAGAAAGAAAGAAATGGTAAATCCAGTGAAAATCGGCTTCTATGATACAGGCCGGTAAATATATGGTGTTTTTTTTTGTTTGTTTTGTTTTGTTTTGTTTTGTTTTTTCTTACTGCAATATCCAGGCAATCAAGCAAACCCTCTCAATGAGGTTGTTTCTTATGTGGCTAGAATGACTAAGCTCATTTATAATCAAAGAGCTGCTCACCAAAGGTCACCCTAAGGAACAGGAGAATTTCTAACTTGAAATGGAATTTATAAAACTCAAAATAATAAAAAAACTACAAATTGTTACCAATTACTGAAAAATGGATGTAAAAACATCCAGGATGAACAGGCTCTAAGAAGGCAGAATTGAATCTCCCTGATACAGACGACAGGAAAATATACTATGTATTTGTCACGTTAGAAAATGAAAATAAATTTCTCCCACGTAAATAAAAATAGAAGTGCAGTCTCAACTTGCGAAGCAATAAAAGTATTTGTGTGCCAAGCTTCTTTTAATACCACTGTAATTTTTTTTTTTTATAAAAGTCGCTCGATTTGATTGTAATTAAATATGTAATGAAAAAGCAGTGCTTCAGGGAAGCGATACAACCCTCTCTGTTAGTTTAATGTGTTTCCCACTGACTTTGCGTCAAACAAAAATGATACTCTGTGGATGCCTGGTCTTAATATAGAATTTGTTAGGCCATCCTGTGCTTGGGATGCAAGGGAACTTGGGTGCATGCAGACACGCCTTTGAAATAGTGCCACAGTCTTCCCAGACCTTGACATACCTAAATAAAATCGATGGTAAGCATACAGTGACGGAAGGGAAGGTCTAGTCTGGTCATTTAACTCATGTTAGCTGATTACAGACCCAGCACCAACACGAACAGGTTTTCTTCCGGGCTGATTTTCCTAAGCTGAGCTGCAGAGGAGCAGAAGTGTATCGTTTCAATGGCCTTAAATAATGCCACGCGCAGTGCCCCTTTAAAACCTGCTCAAGTGAGAGAAGAATCCCCCAGCCAGTGGGAAGAGAGATAGATGAACCCAGGTACATTATCCGCTTGGAGAAATTCCGTCAAAGGCGTCACCTGGGATGAAACGAAAGCATAAGCCTCTGTTGGCGAATGTGACAAAAGGCAGGGTGCTCCCAGGCACAGACCTGCTACAGATGCCTGGGAGGTATTTGTTGGATGTGAAGGTTTCCCAAACGGTAGCAACAGAACCGAGGTGACTGGGAGAAAAATCAGTGTAAGGTGGCAGAAAAATAAATGCATGGTAGTTCCGAGGAACGTTTCTACCCTCCTCAAAAGTAGCCTTCAATCTCCAACCCCCAAGCCTCAAGAAGATTTTCACCCTGCAGAAGTTTCTTCAGAGCCCCCTCCCCCTTCCCTACCTTCCACTAGAACTCCCTGTCACTTGCAATCTGCTGATTAGGGCTAATGTATTGTGTCCTGATATGGCAGATTAAAAATGAAATCAATAAATGCCTAAAACAAATGGGCTTTTGAGATGTCCCATTCAATCTGGGTCTTTAAGGGTGAGGTGAGAAGTGGGAGAAGGAAATCAGGAAGGGAGCTGGGGAAGGGACCACTTAAGTAATCAATTTCCATCCGAAACGCTCCGGTGCAGGATGCGGTTTTCCGTGGGACCTGTCCTTCCTTTTTCAGGGATCTGTCTTAAATAACAAGAAGAGCCAGAACAGTTCGTGCTGCTGCGCCCCTCTGGGGGTGTGTGTGTTTATTTTTTCCATTCATCTGTTAAAAACGTACTGTTTGGGTAAGTGAATGGGGTCTATAGCATGCAGTATTTAAATCTGCAAGATGTGAACTTGTCTTTCTGAAGTATGTTTAAATAAAGTGAGAGTGCCAGGGTCCCGACTCTACCCAGATTCCTATTCCCTGGAATCCCATCCCACTTGCCAGTAAATTAAACGTGAACTTCACCATGAGTGGCCTGCTGCCTCCCCACCCTGCTGGTACAGATTGCTAGGACCTCAGTGGGTTCACCCAGGCACCAGCTCTCAGTAGGCTGAAAAGGCTATCGCTGGGGTCAACTCCTGCTCCACTGCAGGATTCAGAACTGTCCCTGATGAATATGTTTCCCATGTAAATAAGCTATGCCATTAAGGTGCAAATTGTAACTTTTAAGTAATGATTGCTAATAGTCTAATGTTTACTGCCACACAAGGACATTCATGAAAACAAAATCTGCATTATTCATCTCCATATTAAATAAACAAAATAAATTGAGGGAGCCATTCTTCCCTGCGAGACTTTCCTCAGATCTGGATTATCAGATAGTTTAGGAGAGTCAGCAAGAAGGAGACATTTAATCTCTGTGGGCTGAAAGAAGCAGAATCCTGCAACTTACGCGTACATTCGATATTCACAAGCCCCAAAGATCGTGCATTCGACTACAATTGGCTGGCATTATATAAAAACAATAGTTCAGGGTGGTAAAATAAAATATACGTAGTACACATGTCTGTGTACAGAGGCTATGACAGATTGTAGAAAAGAGAAGGGTTTGCAGCGTAAGTCTGCAATTTAAAATTTTTAACTACGCTGAATCCTGCAAAATACAAACAAATCAAAACACTGCTCTGTTTTATTTTACCTCTCTGCCATCTTCTCTATCTGCCCTAAAATGGAGAGGTGGGGAAAGATGCTGATAGAAAATCCCACAATATTCTCAGGTAAAAGCGGATGCATTGTAGTGGTGAGGGAAATATACATCCAAGGAAGCCAGCACACACACGAACACATACACAAACCCCTGGGGTACCATAGGCTGTTTTCTGAACTTTTTTTTCTTGCCCGAAGTAATAGTATGGTGGAAAAGCATAGCTTTAGAAAGCCAGGAAGAATGACATTTCAGAGGGAAACAGAGGGAAATGTTCTGACTTAGCTGTTTCCTTAAAGAGAACTGCCTACCTCAGATCCCTTCTTTTAAGGCGGGGGGGGGGGGGTGGGGGGGGTGGGGAGAACAAAACAAATAAAGACCGAGATTCCCCATCACTTATAATATCATCTTGTTCATTCTATCTGCATACCTGCTTTATTAGAAAGTTCTGTGACTGATTCCCTGAACCATGGAACTTAAAACTAATAATGCAAAGAAACCAAATTGCCTCGAACAGTTCTTGGGAAAGAGTTTCAGCTCTGATTCACTCACAGGCTTTTTCTATCTTACATTATTCATTAATCAAGCTAGAAATCAAGCTTTCAACATCAGTCCATGGGAGTAATTACTTACAGTTGTGCATTGCGTTTAATTTCAGGCAGCGATAAAAGTTAGTATGGCCACAATCCTGGAACCCACCTTGTTCTTTTCCCTTCATGACCAACTACCTAAAGAATCCCAAAGTGGCTAACTTTGCTCATGGATCGCCACCTCAGCTACAACGGAAGACAGCACCGATGACTTTGGAGGAAAGAAACATCGCCAAAAAAAAAATCTGTTTTATTCATATGTGAGCAAATAAATACTGTAAGAAGGGCCTCCTTGCATGCAATAGGAATGATTCCCTTTCAGCTTGACAAGGGTTTCTGCTTTCTTCAGTGAAAATAATAAAGCCATGAAAACAAACATGAAGACACCAGGAATACAATGGGCTAGTGAACTGAAACTGGAGTCATAACTTTCAAACGCACACACACACTACAGTAAATAGACAAGCCAGTTCCAATAGATACCAGCTTAATGAAAAGGATCTAATTTAAATAATGTGATACAGCATTATGTTACTACACCTGGATCCTCATTGATCAGAGGATAATTATAATCAAAGTAGTGCAATTCTGAGCAATGCACTTTTTGTAATGAGCTAACCAAAGGAGACATGTCCAGTCATTCTGGTAATTTAAATTACTGCCTAGTTGTTGATGGCCTTTACCGGAACAACAAGGGGGAAAAAAAAAGAGTAATTTTCAGGGCAGTATCACTTCTTGCTGGACTGTTGCCCAGAGTTTTCTTTTGGGACAATAAGGACGTTATCTCTAATCATCTAGCTACACGAAAACTTGGGTTGTTAGAGCTAGAAAGAGCACGCTTACTTTTCCTGGGTCTAGAAGGCCAGTGCACACCCCAATGCTGTCAGATTGCAAAACAATCTTAAGTTTTAACAAATAAGCGGTTGAAATGTAGACATGGACAGGGGCAGGAGGGAGAAACGGTTTTCAAAAGAGGTAGCCAGAGTTGCAGAAAAGAACACCTCACTGACGAGGCAAGCTCTACATATATATGGCACTAAGAATATTGCAATTATTTTGCTCTTTGGGAAACAGTTGGAAAACACACGAATCAAAGCTTTATAAATGATATTTCCGCACGCAATTTGACCCAATCTACGCGTGGTTACGGAAGCAATTCTGCGCTCTGGAGGGAAGATAGCTGGGGATATTTCAAAGCACATGGACTGCCATTCATGCTGGAACCAAGCCATGGTGTAGGATGAACTTGGTGGTCCAGCCTGTTCAGACGCAAACACCCACTTTGCTCAGATTTGCGACTAACTCTGGATTTATTCTAAGGGCGGCTTTATAAAGTTTACAAAAGTGTTCCACTGAACTTCTTCCTAATGTTTCGCTCCCGTTACAACAGAAGGAAATGTGTTTTGGGTCTGCCGAACACCAGCCTTCACTGATGTCCCCTAAAGCATGAAAGTAAAGACAGAGAAGGGGGGGGGGCGGTAAGAACTTCAGCTTTTTGCTAAAGCCCTGATTCAACAGAAGGACACAAAGAAATAAAAACGCCCACATTAAAAGCCAAACAAGATAATAATTGTGCATGTCTGGCTCTGAATCTAGAGGGCAAGGCTTGCGTCACTGGTACTCTGAGTTACCATGGTGAGTGATTTATTGATATATATCAAGAATGAATAGATCAAAGGCAGCGAGATGACAGGTGATCAATCAAATGTCAAATCAAAACTAGCAATCAAGTGGAAAGCTGATTTTTCAGTGGGTGGGTCTGGCAGGAGAAAAATGAACTTTCATATTACACTTCCGAGAAACAAAACCCCAGCATACTATTAAAAAAGCAATTAAGCAACCCAAAAGGAAAAAAAATCCTTTAGAAGGTCTATTGTACTGATCCATTAACCTGTTCCTCTTTTGGGGGGAGGGGAAGGGGTTAGTAAGGAAAGATTCAGATGGGATACCCTACAAATCAATTTACAAAGTTTGCAACTCTCTCTGGGCAAAGAAAATCCTGAGCTGTTTCAATGTTCTATTGGGCATATTCCCTTTTCTTTTCTTTCTTTCTTTCTTTCTTTTTCTTTCTTTCTTTTTTTTTTTTTTTTAAGAGAAAGAGTGATTAGATTTCCAAGCATATTTAGAAAGCACATTGAAAGGTTCATTCCTTTCCTGGGGTGGGTTTTTGCCACCTTGGCGATCAAAGTTCGTCTCCTTGCTTGCCCCAAAGCCAGCCTGCAGCCCAGGGCTCTGGCATGCCTCACACTTCGGCGCCCCAAACCCCAGCGAGCGCAGACGCTGTCCCTCGAGGCCAGAAGCCACTGGCACTGACCACGCGGAGGGATGCGGGGGTGGACGCACTGTCTCCCTACCCCGCACCCCAAATCCACAGCCCAACTTTGGCCGGAGAGGCAAGAAACAGACTGGGAGAAAGTTAGGGGTGGGGTAGAGGGTGGAGGAAAAAAAAAGTTGAAGGAGGGAAGGCTTGGTGGGACAGCTTCCCCCCCACCCAAGCGGAGCCTGCAAAGGGGAGGATTTGGGAGATGGGAGAAGGAGAGAGAGGGGATGGGGTTCTTCGCGGGGCAGAGAGGGGCGCCCGGCGCGAACTCCCCCCACAGCTCAGGGGGTGGCGTCCTGGGGCACCCCGGGGCTGGGAGGGCGGGCGAGGAGCTCGGTGCGCCCCGCAGCCCCGAAGCGGAGCCGAGTCTCTTACCTGCCGCCCGCTTGGGTGCCTGCTGTTTCCTCCTTGGCATCGCTCTACTTCGCTCCAGTCCTACTTCTGGCGCCCCAGCCCCGAGCCGCGCGCGGGGGCCCGCTGCTCGCTCGCCTCTCTGGGTGTCCTCCGCCTCCTGCCCGGTGGCTCCTAGGGCGTCACTCGGCCTCTGTCCCCCTGGCGATCCCCCCTGCAACTCCTCCACCACGGGCCAGAGACCCCCCTCTCCGGGCGGCAGACACGGGTGGCTTGTGCCGGCTGGTTTGAAGCAGAGGTTGGTTCTGCCGTGTTTGTTTGTTTGTTTGTTTTGGATTTTGTTTTCCTCTCTCTCTCTCTCTCTCTTTTTGTTTTTGCTTTTTTGGAAATTTTTGGTTTTTGGTTTTTTTTTTCTTTTTCTTTTTTTTTTTTTGGTGACTGTTGAGACACTTGATTTCTTTATTAAACATCCAAGACCGGGTTCGGATGGAAGGGACGAGGGGCGCACACGCGCCACACGCACACGCGCGCGTAAAGATAAGGGGGAAAAAGGCAATCCTGGGAAGGTAGTGGTTTCTTCTTCTTTTTCTTCTTCCTCCTCCTCCTCCTCCTCCTCCTCTCCTCCTCCTCCTCCTCTCCTCCTCCTCCTCCTCCTCCTCCTCCTCCTCCTCCTCCTCCTCCTCGCCGGTCTCTATGGCGGATTCGCGCTGGGGGAGAGAGATCACTCACTGTAGATTTGCGGCCGCTGTCAGATTCCCGTCGGTGAATGATATGCGAGAGGACAGGAGCGGGTTTGGGAAAGACAGAAAATCTGGAATTCACTCACTCACTCACACACACTCACACGCACGCAGACACACACACAGACACACACACGCACACACACGCGCACGCACTCGCGCTTCCTCTCACACACTCACACCCCCCACATATGCGCGCACACACACACACACACACACGCACGCACGCTCACACACTCACACACTCACACACACAAGACAGGGCGAGGCGATTCCAGCAAACATCGATCCCGCTGAACAAACTGAACATTAACAAACTCCTCCTCCTCCTCGTCTCCCCGCGACCTGATGACAGGGAGAAATTTACTCCCCAGCCGCAGAGCGCCAGGCAGAGGGAGTCTATTAAAGGGACAGTGTCCCGCCGCGGAGAGGGGCTGGGGGCGGGGACCCCGCGCGCCCGCGGCTCCTCGCGGCGCCCCCTTAGCTGGGGCGAGGACTTGTCCCCCCACCCCGGCGCCGGGGACACCGGCGGGGGAGGGGGCAGGACCCGCAGGGTTGCGGGGAGGAAAGGGGGGCAGGGTGAGGGCCAAACTCCGCAGCTGGGAAGGGAGCCGAGGGGCGGGGGGGGGGGGGGGGGGGCGGGTTAGCCGACCTGCAGGGCCCTTAACAATACTTATTCGGAAGGTGAGAACTTAGGTCGGCTCGGGCAGGCGGGGAAGGGGGACGGCGTCTTATCCAGCAATGACCTCCATCCCCCAAGTCTCTTAATCTGACCGCGAAGATGTACTCCCCACCCCCACCCCAAGTTCACCGCCCCCGCCCCTCCCGTCTTCCTTCTATTCCGTGGATGGTCAGAAAAGCAAAAAATCTCCATCTGCCTCCTTGATAATTTAATCCCATATTCTCTTTGTTTTGTTTACATAGTATTTATTGAGCACCTACTATGTGTGTGCCTGTTCTGGAGACACAGAAGCTACAGAGAAAGGGAAGATCCTGGCCTCTTAGCCTTTATATTCTGATGGGGGAGCAGAAATGTCACCCTCAGATGTCCAGTCTTTGCATAAATGTCACCTTCTCCCAGAGGTCCATCTTACTTGAAATTTTCACTTGCACGCACACACACACAGTGTCCCATTTCTCTATTTTATTTTTCTCTACTGGTCATATCAATATCACATACATTATATATAGGTTTCTATTTTGTTTATTGTCCTAGTTCTTTTCTTGGAATATAGGCTCTGTTGGGAAGAGGGACTTTGCCTCTTTTGTTCACTGTTCCATCCCCAGTGACGGGAAGGGACAAGACATATAGTAGGTTCCCAATATAATATTTGTTGAATGAATGAAAAGCAGGCAAATACACAAGGTAACTGCAGAGCGATAAGCTCCACGGACATGTTTAAGTAGGGTCTGTGACAGTGTCTGAAAGAGGGAGTAGCTTTAGACTCGATGCGGGAGATGTCACTAGAGCTGAGACACATTCCAGCCAACATGTGACTGTTGAGCCCAGTGTGGGCCAGGCCCCTGCCTAGGTGCTGAGGACAGGTCTGACCTGGACCCTGCCCTCAAGAACTCTCATTCCCATGGGAGAGACGATTAAAGAGGCAAGTGATGTGTGTGGGGCAGGAGGTATACTTAGGAGGGCAATAGACTTGGACTTGGGGGAAGAGAGTTTGCTTATGAGGAAGAGCTTCATGGGGAGAGTTAAGTCTAAGCTGCTCCCTAAATATGAAGGAGCGAGGCAGAGTGGAACTCAGACAGCCAAAGCCTTAGAATAAGAAAGCAGGCATTGTCCAGGGCTTCCCCAGACAGGGCTCTGGCTGCCTGCACCCAAATCCCCTGAGGCCCTTGTTAAGATGCACATTCCTAGGCCTTACCCCAGAAGATGATCTAACCCCAGCTCCATTGACCTTCAGGGCCATAATTCTTTGTTGTGGAAGCTGTTCTGTGCAATATCAGCGTTTGGCAGGAACCCCTGCCTTTACCCACTAGATGCCGGACCCTTCACCCCAGTCCTGCCAACCAAATTGTCTCCAGACCTTGTCCAGTGTTCCCCCCCACCCCCCCCCCCACCACCAGGGGACAAAATCGCCCCCTGGTTGAGGACCACTGCTCTAGACCCTCTGAATCAGAAACTTCTGGAACAGGGCTTAGGGAATCTGTGTTTTGAACAAGTGATTCTCCTGCTCACTCCAGTGTGAGAACTTCTGCTAAAAATAGCCTTTGTTCTTTCGGAGCCAGACATATACAATATGTTTACAATATTGTACTATACAATTATATACTGTAACATAATACATCATAGATAATATATGTTACAATATACAAGGACAATCGTATATTGTATATACAACTGTATACTGGAACATATATTATCTATAATGTATTATGTTACAATATACAATACGTATACGATATTATATAACTATAAAGCAAGCTCAGGCTTAGGTATTTTATAACTTAGGACTTTAAGGTGCAGCACTGTTACCGTGGTCACTGTGATGAGGTTTCACCTGGGTCTACTCCTCACTACCCGCCCCCCAACCACATACCCATCTCGATCAAGTATAATAGGGATGCCCAGCCCTTAAACCCATCTACCTACTTTGCCCTCTCTTGTGGGGAATGACCTAGGGTGACCTGTTCCACAGATATTTTTCTGAATGGTTCTTTTAGGGGCTGTCGGAAACATAACTTTCCCCATCCTACTAGTCACATGCCATTGTCCCTGTTTGTAAAGGGCTGATTAATCTTTTTTGTTGTCGAATCATTCTTAACATCCACACTTGGGGGGAGGCACATGCTCATTTATCCCTTTCATGTAGGTGACACAAGGTAACTCGCCTGCCCTAAATCACCCAGCTGGCCTCCACCCATGACCAACTGTCACCCAATCCCAGCCTAGCCCTTAGGCAACTGAGGCACAGAAAGTCCTACTGCCTAGTTGACACTGTCAGCAAAAGGGTATTAATGCTAATTCATTCTAATTCCCTCTCACACCTTTAAGGAGTGCCAGGGGCCACAGCTTACTGAGTAAAACCCCCAGTCCCGCTGGCCAGGGACCACAGTTACAGGATCAGGACATACAGACCTAAGGCCTGAGCAGAAGAAAAGACCACGGCTTCAGCGAGCTGACCGTGAATCCTCCCTGGAGGAGCCCTATGCCTGCTGACTGGGTGTTGGTACTATGTGCAATCATTTAACCAGCGTCTACTGTGTTAGGTGCCTGGCATTGCACCAGGTACAGGAGAGGCTGGAACGTTTAAGATAGGATCCCTGCCTTCAAAAGGCTTCTGTTAAAATGACCTCCCAAAGACTTGGCGTTGGACCCACCCTTGGAGAGGATGAGGAGGGAAATGGGTCAGAGTAACTGACTTTGGGCTACAGAATCTCTCCCCGCCTCTCTCCAGGGTTCGTCTCTTACATTCTTACTTACGTTCTTATTTTAATTTGTATTTTTCGCCCTACTGCTACTGTTGTAGAGTATTTAGCTTAGTTATCAGCAAGGAAGATTTTGTCTACCCCAGGTGGATGCATAACACAATGGTACCCAGATACTGTTCAGTGGCGTAGACATGACATTGGAAAACGTGAATCGCACAGCGAAAAGGTTATTCCCTTTCGTTTCTCTTTCAATCCGAGAACGTCTCAGTTTGGTGCGAGGTGCAACTTTTATGCCTAACAATTGCTGACTTTTATTTCTCAACCAAGAAACCGCAGATCTCAGGCTTAGAAGCTTGGGAGGGGCAAGAGTTACCTGGCTAGACTCTTAAAAAAGTGGTTTGTTTTTATTGAAGTCACCCTAAGTTTTTACTTCTATCGTAGCGAAAGACACTGCTCTCCATTTATGGTAGCGATCTGAAGTTTGATATAATTTATGGGTTTAAAAAATAAATATAGCTAAGGAATGAGGGAAGAAATAATGGTTCAAGGGGGTGTGGAGATTGCAAAATGCGAAAAAGGTGGTATAGGCCTGACTAGAATTTGCAAAATACTTTGTTAAACCACAGACTCTGGCACTTTTGGAAACTTCTTCCAAGAGCTGGTGCCTTAGAATAATGCTATGTTTGGGTCTCCAGGGAACGTAGCATCCTCAGATCTAACACTCAGACTCTGGGATGTGTAAAGGCATGAACTGATTGGAATGAGGCAAGCGTATCTTCTAGAACACGGATTCCCACACTGGCTCAATGTCAGAATCACCTGGGGATTTTTTTCTTAAGATAAAGAAGCGGGGGCACCACCCTAGAATTACTGAATTAGATCCCAGGGTGGGGCCCGAAAATCTGAAATTTTAAAAGTTCCCAGGTGATCTTGATAAGGTGCCAGGCATGGGTACCTTCCCCTTTGCAGAAGCTGAATTTTGTAACAAGTGAATCAAGTTAGTAGAAGTCATTGCACACAAGGAAGAACCAGGGTGTCTGGTCTTGGATTCACACAAAAGGGCGGCTATGGAGCCCTCTCACTGCACCCGCGGACCCTGTGAACGCCCCCCATTAAAAGCACATTTCTATCCTACTGATTTCTGTTGTTGCTAGTTTGCCTGTCTTATCACTGGACTCCAACCCCATGCAATGAAAACCACCACTTGCCACGTGCCTACCTTGAGCTTGGCACTTCCTGAATGAGTGGGCACTGGGGCAGCCCGTGGGATTCTGGAGCGGAGGGAGAATGCCTCAGTTAACGCAACACCTCCTATCCCAGCTCCGGGGCTTTTGCGTCTTCTCTTTCCAGAAAGATCCCTCCCCCAGGTCTGTTTTTCCTCCTTACTCCAAACTCAGAGGTCATCTCCTTTTGCCCCGGCCATCTGTGCCTTTCTTTGTCTTATCTTTCATGGCAGTTATGACCATCTGTATCTTCTTCATATATTTGCCTATGTATTATCTGTCTTTCCTAATTAAAATGTAAGTTCTGTTCACCTCTATATCCTCAACTCCAGCACAGTAGTGGTGCTCAGTGAAAATTTGTGGACCGATTGAATACCAAGTGGAGCATTCTTGCAAAGAAGGATGCACAGAAAAAAAAAAAAAAAAAAAGATTTGGGCCCACTGTAGGGCCTTCATTAGACATGCGTATAGAGCATTTCAGCTTGTGCGCCTCTTTGCCAAGTGATGCTGTCCTCCCTTCCCCAACTTCCCTCCCTTTTTTCCCTTTTCTCTCTCTTGTCTATTACCTCCTTCAGATCCCCCCTTAAATACCACCTCCTTCAGGCAGGCTTCCCGGGTGGACTCCAAGTGATTCAAACTTCTCTATCCCTGTCTTCTTAAAACAAAGAGTCATTATAGAGTATGATTCCAAATACATGAGTAGACAAACAGACAGAACCAATCTGTGCTTGGATATCAGGGTAGCGTTTACCTATGAAAGTGAGCACGAAGAGGCTACTGGGGGTGGGGTGGGGGCTTTCATTGTTCTTAACCAGGATGATTGTTATTGAGTGTGTCCGTTCTGTAAAAATTAATTCAGCTGCATGCTTATGATTTATGTGCTTCTATACATGTACATAATGCTTCAATTAAAAAAAAAAAAAAGCAGTGTTCTCAAACTTTGCTGTGTATCACAGTCAACTGGGGTGATTTAAAAAACTCAATGCCTAGGTCTTACCCCAGACTCATTACATCAGTCTGTGGGGGCGGGATCCAGCCATCAGTATTTTTAAAGCCCCCAGATGATTCCAACATGCGGCCAAGTTTGAGAGCCAGTGTACCATACGATTTTGCCCTTGAGGATATAATTCATTGCTTTCCTCTTGTGTCATTTAACTCATTCAGGATATCCCTCTTACCCGTACTGTTTTGTAAAAACTTTAAGGTGGCAGTCTTGGGTTATTTTCTTCCTTCCCGTGACACCTGGTAAGGCATCATATTGGTGGGGAGAACCAGACAAGAGGAAGTACCAGATGGATCATGGAAAGCAATGGGAAGAAAATAAGGTGGGGGTGTTGGGACAGAGGGTAAGGGGTTGGGGCAGGACAATTTAGAGTGGGAGTCATGGAGAGCCTTTCTGAGAAGGGAACACTGAAACAGAAATCTGGAATACACAAGGCAGCCAACCAGGAGCCAAGGCCTGAAATCAGAAGAGACTTCTGTGTTTCCAGAACACAAAGGATACAGCGATAGGGGTCCAGATTTCAAGAGCCAGCCAGGGAGAGGGGAGCAGAAAGGATGTAGGAGAAGTGGGGTGTGGCTGGGTCACCGGGGATATCATGGGCCCTATTATCAAGTATGAGTTTTATTCTCTGCCGTTGATAAACGCCAGTTCATTCATTTACATCCCGAAACAGCTAGTCCAGTAGAGTGGATTTGTTCAACCAACACGGAAGAGAATCTGTCTCGTTCTGCTTGGTGGGAATTTGCTCTCTGAAACCTGTCAAGGCCGGTGACAGTAGAGTCTGGAGACAGTCAGGCATCGGCAAGCTTGCTTCTAAGGAAATAGCCTCCAAAAGTTGGTGGGCTCTCATTTTGAAAACTGTTTGGATTTGGCTGGGCGTAGAATTTTACAACAACGATGAAGCACTGTGTGTTTCTCAGGTGGGCCCATTGCGGAGTGGGCAGGCCGGGAGTACAGGAGCCGGTGCATTGAACAGACATCACATTTCTCCCTTGGACGCGGCTACCTGCAGTGGTGACAGTGTTTTTGCTGGCGCGGAAGGATCCAGACCACGTCGCTGGCCCAGTACTCCATTGCTCGACTTCATTAACCACAGGAAGACATTAAGTGAATGTAAGGACCAGAACAGCCTGGAAACCATGTGAGGAGGAGCCTTTAAGTTCTGGGCTCCGGTATATTTTATGCCACCTCGACTATGCATCAAGCTCTCCTTCCTGGACTCATTAGAACTGTGTGCCCAAAAGTACCCCTCAACTCTCAGAAGCAAATAGAGAATGATATAATTCACTCTGAGAACACCTTTCTGTCTTATCCGGAGCATGTCTTATCTATTATGATTAGGCATTAGGCATCTTATTGTCCTGAAAATTTCATGAGATTCTCCCCTTGCTTGCTAGGATTATGTCAAAGTGACTTGTCCTGGATGCTGTTTTCGCCCATTAATACAACTTGTCTCCTCTCCTTAACCATTGCTGGGAAGGCCAACACAGCGAGGGAACCCACAGGCTTAAAATGGTCAAATAGTTCAAGACTGTTGCAAATCCTCTGCTGAGAAGGCCTGTGTTGTCTTGCTTTGGGTTCCCTGAGAAGCAGACCCTGAGATAAAGATTTGAAAGCGAGTAGTCTGTTTGGTACATGAGCTTAGAAAACTCCAGTAGGAAAGGAGGAAACTGAACACAGTAAGGCTACCAACATGCAGTGTGTGGTCAAGCAGGTGCTCACTGTGGGTAAGAAACCTTAGTCCTGCTGGGGAGTCAGTGGAGCTTAATGTACTTCTGAGATATCCCTCTCGAAGAGCGAGAGAGCTGGGGTATTTACCCGTCAGTGCCTGCCAGTCTTAGCATAGATGTTGTTCCTGGCCTTCCCTGCAGGCAAAGAGCCACCGGTGCGGGGGGTTCAATGGGGGTGTGAAGAAATGGGCAGGACACCAGGTGGGCACCCAGGAAGAAAGAGAAGTGTAGATTTGGAATCAGACCTGCACTTGAAAAAAATACTTCTGCTACTTACTTGCTAAGACTACAACCTTGGGCAAGTTGTGTAGCCTCTCTGGGCCTCAGTTTTCCCATGTGTGAAATGGGGACAATTAAATGTGCCACCGATTCCATTCAGGGGCACAGAGAGGAATTTTAAACTAATGTAAAATCCACAGCATGACGCCGGCACATAGATAGGACTCCCAGGTCTTTCGCTTTTTCATTATAAATATTCGTTGATCGACTATTGTTCACAGAGTGCTTTCGGATATAGATATACCTGAGGTCTAATCTAATCTGTGCTGGGGGATAAAGCGAATATCAACTCAATCGTCTCCACGTGCAAGGGCACCAGTTTACGGAAGCCAGTCAGGGAGGTCGGATCCTTACGTGGTGAAGGCAGCAGACCACCGACCCAAGCCACGGGCAGCGGAAACCTGCAGCCAGTGCCTTCCTCTCTCTCCACCTGAATGTCCCCTCCTCCCACTGACATTCACATAGCACCTGCTCCAGGCGAGGCACTGGGCTGGGTACCGGGGATGCGGCAGGGAACAAGGCACCTGTGTGGTTCCTAAGGAACGTAAGAATCTAGGGCAAGAACAGCAAATTACAGTAACGATCGTAAAAGTAGCTAACACTCAGGAAGCACGTGGTGCTGGGCCCTGTTCTAGGCGCTTTCAAACAGGAACCTCTCAATCCCTTAAAACCATTCCATGAGGCCAAGTGCTTTTGTCGTCCCCATTTTACGTTTGAGAAAACCGAGGCACGGAGAGGACAGGCAACTTATCCAACGTGGTGGAGGCAGCAGGTGGGGAAGCTGGTTCAGACCCTGCAGGTGTGGCTCCAGCCAAGGGCCACCAATGGCCACGCGTGACTCACTCTCGGTGGTGCTGTGGCCTTGTCATGAGCTGATCGTCCCATTACGTTCCCTGTTCTGCTCTGCAGTTTCAGAATTCTTCGACGTTAGCCTGCGTACTTTTCTCCTGCAGAGTGGAAACAGATTCCTGGGCTCCCTGCAGGATCTCGAGGGATCCTGCGTCAGTAAGTTGGTGGGATTTGAGAACGCGTACTCCTGACAAGCTCCTAAACGGCACTGATGCCGGCTCCACGGACCCCATGTTTTGGGCTGCCCGGTTTCCAACAGGGGTGATGTTTTTTCCTCCCAGGGGACATGGGACGATGTCCAGAGGTCGTCACAGTCTGGGGGGCGGCTACTGGCATCTAGTGGGTAGAGGCCAGGAGTGCGGCCACATATTCACAGTGCCAAGGCCCCTCGCAGACAAAGCTGATCCAGCCCCAACGCGTCAACTGGGCCGAGGCCGAGAACGCCGGGGTAGGTAGCCCAGCCTCAGCAATTGGGACCCAAAGAGGAGCAGACGCTTCTGATCCAGGGAACATGCTCTGAGCAGCAAAACCCAGGATACACCTTGTATAGGCACAGGTCTGGAATCAAAGCTGAGGACACAGCGAACTCCTAAGAAAGAAACCTGAACGCCATCCTAAATTAGTTTGGAATAAAAGGAACTCTGAGTTTCAATAATCCTCTTAAAACTCCCTCCCCCCCCCCCCCCCCCTCCCCATAGCAAGATTTTTGGCCTTTAAAAACCTACACGGAGGCAGAAGGGCTCAGAGGAAGGAAGTCTCCATTCCTCTCTTTGAGGCAGTTAGGGGCTGATTTAAAATGAGGAAGGACAGAGCGTGGTCAGAACTGCCTCGCTTCGGTCCCCAAACATCAAATCGAGTCTATTGTTGCCCGGGATCGTGGCTTCTTTCCAAGAGCCGCGTGCTGACGGTGGGGTCTGCCTCTGCCTGACTTTCAGGTCTGCAAATGCGAAATGAGAAAGTGGCTGTTTTCAAAATGGTTGCTCTCTTGGGAAAGGGGTATGGGAGAAAATGGACTCTGTGCGTCCAGCCCTCCAGAGATGGCACCCCGGCCCCTGTGATAAATGGCAGCATTAACAAGGTTTGGTTGAGAGGGGACCCACAGATTTATGACTTCCTGTCTCCGCCAGCAGATGTCATTATGGCTGACAGAACAGAAGGCCTTTCAAGAGCTAGCTGGGGTGGAGCTCAGAGGAGGGGAAAAATAAAATAAAATAAAAGGCAGAAGCCAAAACTAGTGTTTGTTCGGTGGTGCTATTGTTGAGACTGTTATTTTAGGGACACGGGGAAGTTCTACATTGTGCCGCACGCCTTGTAATATCTCTGGGGTCCAGCTTTTGAAGACTTAGGCAGAAACTCTCCCAGGAAGCACAAAGTTTAGCTTCGCTCAAAAAAGAAAACCTTGCAGGGTTTCATTCCCGGCCCGTGTGTACCCTTGGATGAAGCAAACGCTGCAGTGAATAAATGTATATTTTACCCTGGACCATCATTTTGATGGGTGTTTCAATATATTTGTTTTACAAATTCAGCAGCCTGTTCTGAAATTCATTGCATATACGTATAGTCTGACCCATCTTAAAATGGTTTCCAGGATGGCAGTGGTATTTCATGTGCCTCAATTTTTGGCTGTATTGAAAAATGGTAGAACATTGGCACTTCTTATCGGGCCCCAAACCCATATTAACAGGTACGGTAATTACAGGTCAATTTCACATTTTCTCTTAGTAATCTTCATCTGAAGCTTTGCCTTCTGTAGGTAAAGGAAGCGTTTTTCATTTTTTTTGTTTTTTCTGATTGATCGTCTTATTTAAAGGACACTTGAATGTATTCTTTGGGCTCAGGTAATCAGTGCCCTAAACTATGGCCCAGAAGGAACAGCTCGGGTGACAGACACGGGGCTGTCTTTAGTCCTGTCTGCAGCAAATCATTCCCCGTCGTGGCCGCATGACGAGTGTCACTTGGCAGAAGTGTAGAATCACGGAGGACTTCATGGAGGACAACCATGGGGGTCTCCTTTGCCCCTGGCCTCTTAAAAAACCAAAAACCCATTTCAAGCAAAAATCTGATCGAGGGTCATCTTCTATAATTAATTAATAGCTATCATCTCAGTGTATATATTATAGGGAATATCTGATTTTCGAAATAACTGTGCAGGGGTGAAAACAGCCACTGCTATAGTTCCTTTTGCAAACTACTTTGGAGTGGCGGTTGGTGATGTGTTTAACTAATCCAGGCTCTGGAGACTCACGCTCTAAATTCTTTTTCTAGCTCTTTTCACTCACTACTTGTGTTGTTCTGGGTAAGTTACTTAAGCTGCTTCCTCACCTATAAAAGGTGGACAATAATAGCCCCATCTCTTAGCAAATTTTTAAATGAGGATTGAATGCAGTGTTTGTGAAGTAATTAGCCAAGGGCCTGGGCCAGGATAGGAGCTCAATAAATTAGCTATTGTTATAATGATTAATGTTAAAATATCTCCACTCTTTACTATTTCACAGGTAGACACACAGAGACATAGACTGATTCATTGGCCACCCAGAAAAGAAATCCAATAATTATAATAACATTAATTGTAGCTGTCATATATTGAGTGCATACTAAGTGCCAGATACTGTGCTAAATGCTTTACATGCAAAATCTACTGAAATTAATCCTTACAAAAACTTTTGGGGGCCAAGTATTATCCCTCCCGTTTTACATATAATGAAATTCCGACTGGATCCTTTAAGCCAATGGTTCTCAAACTGCGGTGTGCATCAGAATCACCCCTGCAGGGCTTGTTAAAACAGATCTTGCTGGGTCCCATCCCCAGGGTCTCTGATTCAGTAGGTCTGGGGCGGTATGGGGGGGAGACCCAATGATTTTTATTGTGACAAGTTCCCTGGGTGATATTATTGTTGCTGGGGGCCATATTTGAGAACCGCTCGTTTCATTAACTTGTTCAGGGTTTCACAATGAGTAGGTGGCAGAGTGAGTTTTCAAATTTAAAAATTTGCATACATGGAAAAATGCACTCTTAACAAATACCCATGTGACTTCAAATTTCCTGTTATCCAACTTTGGAATGCACAGCTGATGTGTGAATTCGTGGTGCACAATGGTTTGGATAGCTACTTGTTTGAGTTAAATGTCCTGACCCGTGAGGTTTCGCAGCACAAAGCAGTTCACAATACCCTCGGAGGAGAGGATTTCAGGAACATTTTTAGGAGGAGCACCAAGTACTTATATCATCGCCACTTAACCACCCAGACCCTCAGCACCTCTGCTGGGGTGCAGGAGAATGCGAGGGCTGTGACCCACTCCAGCTGGAGAACTCATTACGAGTTTCAAGATGGAGCCCAGCTGAGTAAGCCACACCTGGATGCCATCTGTGCCTGAGAGGCCCAGTGTCCCCTTGGTCTCTGACCTGAGAGGACTCTCAAAAGACAGCCCACCTGGACATCCGAGGGTCCTGGATATGTCTCCACTGAATGTCTAAGACCCAGCCTTTCCCACTGTATAGGTGAGCCTCTACCAACCAACCAGCCCAGGAGACCACTGGTACAGGCTCCCATCTAGAATAAGAAGAAGATAAGCTCTGGCTCACATGGTAGGGTTTGGGAACATAGAAGAGAGACCTCCAGAAGCACCTGGTGAAAGACGGGAATGGAGGCAGAGGATGCAGGCACAAAACCAAGATAAAGCCCAAAGTCCCTCAGTGGGTAAAGTAATCCAGCAAAGGGTCATGGGTACCTTCCTCATTTAGTTGCAAATGAAAAGAAGTGGAGTTCAAACACACAGGCAAGATTCACATCAAGGAATGTAAACACTCAGGGACTTGAATAAAAGAGGTGAACGGAGGAAAATAAGTGGTACCCCTGATGGAGACGGAAACTGGTTGGTGAAAGGTTGTGAATTCCTATTGCCATGAGGCAGGACGGAGGAACAGAGAACGCACTGGATTTCTATCAGGAGCCTGGCGTTTTAGTGCTCTGTAGAGAATGGCCCTGCCAATCTTTGAGGGCCCTTCCTTTTCTGACATAGGAAGATACTATTTCCTCATTCTGTCCACTCCCTCACTCATTCATTCATTCATTCATTCAGAAAATGCTTGCTGAGCACATATCATGGAGCAGGTACCCAAGTACCCTTAGAGATATTGGGGGCAGGGATACACGGATCCAAAACCCTGCTCTCATGAACCCTACTGTCTAAGGAGAAGACCAAGATAAAATAAAGGAAGTTACGGTCTCTAATATATCAATTAGGAGGTGAAAAGTGGTATGGAGAAACATAAAGAAGAGAAGGTGATGTGCGTTGTTTCCATCCCCAACAATAATAGCACCATTGATAAGCATGCTTCGCTCACAAAGGATAGAACATGAAGTCAAACTGGCCTAAAGACAAAAGGAAAAATTTCGACTGCACGCAACTCAGAAGTCCAGGGGTTAATAGCTGTAATGGGCACTGCTGTTGGTCCTCCGTCATTCGCTCCATTCACCCTTTCGGACACAACCCGACTTCCACACCAGTAGCTAACTCTTCCCTGTTTAATCTGTGTATTTCTGGAAAGCAGCCCCCCTCCTCCCTGAAAAGCCAGGGCATGAGCCAGTCAGCACGTTCCATTCTCCCCTGATGACAGTGATTGGTTCTCAGGTGGGCAAAGGGTCCAATGAAGCTGAGTTTCTGAAATTTTGCTTGGGATCTTTCACGTAAGATACCACGAGGGCAGAAATGTTACTGGCAGCCATTGTGTAACCATGAGGAGGCCTGCCTCAGAATGTAGTAGAGATGGAAAGAAAAAAGCAAAAACACCTAGGTTCTGGATGATACTGTCCATCCATCGGATAACGCACTCTCAAATGAATTATTCCTGTTTCTAGATTTACAGTTAAAAGAGGCCAAAAAGCCCTTTATGGCTTAGAACCATTTAAGTTGGGTTTTCTGTTCTTTTAAATAGAGAGAGTCCTAGAATTAAAACATCTAGTTCAGAAACAGCTACATCCAAGTGCTCATCAATGACCTCAAAGATCTCTGCACAGTTTTCCTTCTGTGTGGGCTTCCCTCTCAGCCTGGCTCTTCCCATGCTGACCACCAGCAACCTCAGGCCCACGTTGTTTTTTCTGGAAATGCCTGGAAGGTTTTTCACTCATTCTGGCTGAATTAGCTTAGGACATGTATCGATTTCCAGACCAACCACTAGGCCAGGGGGATGGAATACTGCTGACCCTCTCTCGGGGCCAGGGATGCTACCTGGCTCACTAAAATCACATTGTTTGAGAGAATTGGTTCTTCCAAGAAAAATTAAGAAGTTGTTACCAGAAGGGTGAGGCATGGATGCTGGACAATCAGAAGCTATAAAAATTCACTATAATATCTAACTTTTTAAAAAAATGTTTTAATGTTTATTTTTGAGACAGAGAGAAAGACAGGGGCGGGGAGGGGCAGAGAGAGAGGGAGACACAGAATCCGAAGCAGGCTCCAGGCTCGGTGCTGTCAGCACAGAGCCCAATATGGGCCCCGAACCCACAAACTGCGAGATCATGACCTGAGCCAAAGTTGGTGCTTAACTGACTGAGCCACCCAGGTGCCCCTCTAACTTTGGATTTTTGTGCCTCACTTTCCCCATTGGTAAAATGAAGAGTTGAGAGAAAGTGATAACCCACAATGTTTTTTTTTTTTTTACCACCAAGAACCCTCTTACTTGCTCTCCTCTGCTGCCCATGGTGGAGACCAAATTAAATAAAATTTAAAAGATTTAGTCTATCATTCATCCATCATCACTGATACATCCATCCACCATTTGACAAACCTTTGTTGACTTGGGATCATATTAATGAAAGAGATGGGAAGATCCACTCTCTTCAATGAAATCTGAATGGCGGGGGGCGGGGGGGGGAGCATGTCTGCTGGTGCTTTTCTTTCTGGGCTAAAAAGCCAGAAGCTCGATAGAAGAATGTTTTGTGTTCATGTCTCTTCTCTTCTACTTGGAATGGGGCATGTGATACCTGGAGTTGATACAAAAAATCTTGCAACCAGGGGGTGATATATATCAAGGGTCAGCAAGCTGAGCACAGGAGGGACAGGAGGGACAGGAGGGACGGGGGGACAGTCACAGCGTGGGGCCACGATGGTTTGCACCATCCCGGGGTCTCTATATCAAACCTAGACTCATATGCGTCCAGGTTTCTTACTAGGTGAGATCATTCAAAGCTTCATTGTTTCAACCACAGTTAAAAGTGCTCTGTTCCTTGCAGTTAAATGCGTTCCTAACTGATACACTCAGATCCAACAGGTGCCCCAAGCAGCTTGTGGTACGAAAATGTCCAGTGAAACAATAATTGCAAGTGTCACATGTGTCCTGAAGAAGGAGCACAGAGGAAGCACAGGGAGCACGGGGAACTGATCATTCAAAGAAACTGCACTTAACAAGTAATAACGTATTTCTACCATGTTAGAGAATTAGATCAGAGGTTGAAAATGGTTCTTCAAGGACCACACAGTTAATATTTCGGCTTTGCAGCCCTGTAGGCCTCTGTTAGAGCTACTCAGTTCTGCTGGTGTTCTGCGACAGCAGCATAGACAATATGGAAATGAGTGGGCGTGGCTGTGCGCCAACAAAACTTTTTTTTACAAAAACAAGCAGCTGGCTAGATCGGCCTAAGGGCCACACTTCACTTGTTGACTCCTGAATTAGATATACATATCGAGTATTCGATAAAAATGGGCACTCGACTGTGGCTTGTAATACACTCATTAAAATGTGGAAAATCTCTCAAAAGTCTACTTTACAGATTTCCCAATGCCAGGTCTTTAAGCTCACACGTCCTGTGACTCAGCGATTCCTCCATCCCGTCTTCCTTTCCTCCCACAAAAGTGAATTGAGGGGCGGGTCCCCTGGACAGCTGCCCGGGGTGCTAATCTATAAAGAGCTTAACGGGGGAAGTTGGGAAAATAAACATTTGCCTTTCTCTGACAGAAAAATAGACCACCGTACGGTGAAATGGGCAAACACACAAAAATATAACATTTGTTAGCCCTGTAATATTTTTGGTGAGGATTTTTGTAACTAACATACACTGCGAACATACAAAGTAGTTAAGCTCCAAGATGGCAGTCGTGGTTAGCAGAAATTCCGGAAGCACATAATGTGTGGTGTACTGTGATTTACAAGGGATGTGATTTATATTGCAAATATTAAACCTTTTAATATACCTCCCAAGAAGTTTGCTCGGCTCACAAAAGTCACAATAGAATGCCGAAGAAAAACTGAAACTGCCGAAAAGTTGGATATATTTTGTCTGACTTCTTTAAAAAATATATTGATTCTGTTTCCACCAATGCAAGCAAATTGTAAGGAGTTCTGATTCTGGTGGGGGGGGGGTCTTAAAAGAAAATCAGATCTTCTCCACCCTCACTAGCAATATCTTGGACAAATTAAAAAAATGTTTTTTTAGCGTTTATTTATTTTTGAGAGAGGGAGAGAGACAGAGCGTGAGCCAGGGAGAAGCAGAGAGAGAGAGGAAGACACAGAATCCGAAGCAGGCTTCAGGCTCTGAACTGTCAGCACAGAGCCCGACGCGGGGCTCGAACCCACGGACCGTGAGATCATGACCTGAGCTGAAGTCAGATGCTCCACCGACTAAGCCCCCCAGGCGCCCCAAGCTTGGACAAATTTTAAAAGCACAGAGGGTTGAAAAGTCACTGGATTATTGAGCCCTGTGGCTCTCATTAGATTAAGGCCCACGAACTCAACTGCCCGTTGTACCCAGGAAACTTCCAACATGGAATGGGTTGGATCTAGGGAATAGGGAATGCAGAATGGTGGGACTGAGGCATACTGGTGAGCTTATGCCCTGTCAAGAGGAGGCAACCTCTCTACAAAATCCATATAGGATTCCAGTCTGTTGTTTTCCCTGTTAGGAAAAATCTCTAGATCTTTAGAAAATAATTTTAAAGAAGTGTTCAATTTTATAAATTCTGTGCAAACCAAGTAAAACATGGTTGTAGCTCAATCATGCCTTAGACTGTAAGTCTCTCTCCCTTCACACACACGCGCACACACATGCGCGCACACACGCACATCCAGCCACACTCTCTCTTCCAGGCAAAAACCATACATTCCTTCCACACCGTAGTCAGAAGATGCCGGACAATGTTCAGGTCGAGCCATACATCTTAACTGATCGGATTTCTCAACTCTGCTTTTCCCAGACAAGATGAATTGTTGTAGAACAAGGCATCCCTTCCCGTATCTCACGCTCTGGATCTATTAGTGTCGCTATTTATGGAGAGGAGAGAAGAGAGTGATAATTTATACATACATTTGTTTTGTAAAAATTACACTCCAATCCTCTGATTGGCTTGCGTCCCCCAGAATATCACTTCTCTGTGATAGATGGTGTGGTTGCAAGGGGAAATGCTAAATTGGTTAAGAATTTCAAATTTTTATATTGCCGCTATAGCAAACCATGTCATCTACTGAGCATGATTTTTTTCCCCTTCCCAAAATGTCACAAAAAGCAAAGCGATCACAACAATTTACACATGCCAAACACATTTGTCTGATCAACAACATAGAAAGAACTGCAGAAGAAATACCCCTCCTGTACAGAAACGCAGGGTTTAATCTGGTTTTAATACTGAAATATCATATTTTGAAACATTTTGTTTAGGCAGGAGACAAAGCTGGTATAAAGGAGAGGAGTGACAACAACCCTACTCCAGGCACTTAAAAAGTTGGGAGTTGTGAAGCACTTTGGGAAGAAAAAAATACTACATTTACTCATGTTAAAGAAATGTTTCTGCATTTAGTGTAAAAAAAAAATGCTTCCAAGATGATAATGAGCAAAGCAAGATTTCTAAGTTAGGTGCAATCCTAAACTGAGCTGCTATATGCTGCAGGAAGATACTTTGGGGCACTAAATCGTAAGACAAAGTAATTGAATTGTTTGGTGTAGTGGACTCCAGTTGTTTTTGCTATCTAACTTCTATTTGTCTTCCTTATTCAGATAACACCACTTGGAGTTCGATTCTCTCCCATGGTCAGCCATGTTGTTTTTGCAGTATTGACCTTTGCGCCGGCTTATGGGATGGACCCTGACTGGCTAAAGCCAATAATCCTATCCTATTCTATGCCATCTCATCCTACTGGCTACCATGATTTGGTTCATGATGGCAGAAACCCAGTCAGAACAAACGAAACCTGTGTAGAAGTTTTCAAGGGCTTCTGGGAAAAACTAAGGGTCTCTCTCCCCCTTGAGAGCCACTCCTTCTGTGGTCCGCATAGTGTGAAGATATAAAGATGTGAACAGCCTCTTTACTACTAACATGTTAGACCTTGGAACTGCCAACAGGAACCTGTGTGAGGCCTGAAGAAGTAGGTGATGGCTTCTACCACGGAAGGTAGAAGGCAGAAGGAAATATGGAGAGGAACAGAGCTGGTCCTTGATGATACTACATCAAAGTGTTCCTGAAGCTAGCATCATCCCTGGCCTTTTCAGTGATGCAAGTTTACACATCACATTATTCTTCCAACCATTTTGAGCGGGATTTCCTGCCATTTTCATTAGAGGGGCTTCTAACTCAAATTTTGGTTTTGTCAAATCGATGACAGGTTACTACCCTCTCAGTGAGTTATCCTGGGAAAATGGGGTCATACCATGGGTTTCTGCTTCACTATTTTATTTAGTGTGTTGTTTTCAAATGGATACCTTACCTTCTTAAATCATTTTCCTACTAGTCTCCCTGTCCACACTTTATAACGCACATCAAGTACCGCCTTCCCTATGTATTAATTACTGAGCAAGAATTATAAACACTGGAGTTTTATCTCTGTTGAGGCTGCCCCAAGTAGTGGCTAAGAGCACATGTGTTACATTACACAGACATGATTTTGAACCCTGGCTTTATAATTTACTAGCTATCTGACTTTGGACAATTTACCTAAACTCTCTAAGACATTTCTCCCAACCTGTAAAAATATTGTTAATAATAACATCTTGTCTTAGGCAACTTTGTGAAGATAGAATGAGATAATTCATGTATAACGTTTATCATGGTTCTTGGCACAGAGTAAATGCTCAATAAATGTTGCTGCTGTTGTTATTAGTGTTATTATACTTATCAAGGAATCTACCATATTGAAAGAGCCCAATAAATCTAATCTTCTGTTATTAGAAGATTACGAATACTGGCTATATGAGTTGTTTAAAAATTGATGAATGGATAGTTGAATGAATACATGGTAAATCAAAACACGAATGAATGAATGAATGAATGGGAGCTGGAAACTGAGAGGCAAGGCCACAAAGTTACAGGGCTGGGCCAGGGGATAAGCAGGAGGAGGACAGAATAGAAAGCCACCCTGTGCTTTATGTGAATGCCCTTCCCATGATCTGTGTCCCCGTCAGGTGGAATGTTCTGCAGGGCTGCTCCCTTCATACTCTCATTACTGCAGGTCATTTGTCAGGAGCTTTTTGATGGGCAGCTTTACAGATAGCCATAAAGCAGCACTTATGGCCAAAGTCATCATACTTTGTTGAGCTCTGTGCTTAGGGTGTCCACATAATTTTCTCTTTTTTCTCTGGGTTCCTAGTCACTCAGTGCACAGATGGAATTTAGTGTGGATGGCTTAATTCATTCCAGTGGCCCCCCCATAGCCTCTGGGATAAAATTCAAAGGACCTCAAAACCCAAAAGGCCAGTAAGAATAAGTAGGATAATGTGGGCATTTAATGAGTACTTACTTTAGTACAGGCCTAAGACTTGCCAGGTCAAGATAGCTGGCCACTTTGAATGGACCACCCCATCCAACCTTCACAATTGTATATGGCAGCTACACTCATAAGCTCAACATTGCTGATGAAGAAACAGAGACACGTCAAGGTTACATTGCTTATTCAACTTCGCAGGGCTATGGTGTGGCACCGATAGGATTTTATCCTAGCCAGCCAACAGCTGGAACCTCTGCCCAAAGGGCTTTAGTCTTCACTATCATCTACCTTGTGTTGACTCCTACAGCACTTGAAGCTACAAATGCAACTGTCCCTCTCTTGCCTTTAGAGTCCTCCGAAACAAACCCTACTGAAGTGATTTCTTAAAATAAAATTCTTCAAATGTGGCGACATTAGAGTTGCTTTGGGATGATTTAAAGAGCTCATATTTATAGATTTCTTCAAAGAAGAGGTTTTTAAAATTTCTCTTCTTAGTCCATTATCCTCAGTAGCCAATAGATGGGCACTTGGACTATAGTCTAGACCTGGAATTCAAGGGACTGCATGGCATTCTCGGTGTTAGGCATCTGAACTACCCACCTGGTTCTCACAGCCAAGCTTGGCCAGGCTGGCTTTAGCTGGAGTTCTCTTTTAGACATCCTTTTGTCTCAAGTTGGCCAAGAAGGTACGTAATTTGCAGGGCCCCACCCCCCCTACTCCACAGAGCAGATTTAGGTGAGGGATTTGGAGCTGAGAAACAATAAGTTAATAACTAGCACACTGGCAGCTCACCGAAGTTCTCTTAACTCTGGGAAGGGGCTGCAGTCCACGGGGATGGGCCCTTGGCAGTCACTTTTGTGCTGTGTGTATTTGTCCTCTATTGGACAGAGCAAGAACACATGACTCGAGTCAGCCAATCACATTCTGTCTTCCGGGAACGGTCACAGAACCCGAGTCATGTAACAGCTGGGGAGACCATCTTCCACCAAACAGATGTAGCTCAGAGGAAACTTGTCTTTCATGATTATAGTCTAGAGCAAAGCAAGTGAAGTAGAAAGGAAAGGAAAGGAGAGTGAGCGAGAGAGAAAATATACCTCGATGGCTTTCTATTTACTGAACCCGTCTCTTGGGAGGGTTGGCTCACACCCTAGTCTTTTAATGCCCTCTGAGATACCCCTACCCTTGTACAAAAGATAAATGGGCATTTTGCATCAGCTAAATAAATTGATTTCTGTTCTTACCCCCTAAAATCACAGATTAATAAGACAACCAAATCTTTACTGCTCAGAGCAGATTCAAACCCTTTTTGAGACAATGTGTCTTAGAAATAACATAAATAACTCCATGGTCAGAAAGATGGTTGGCCAACTTCCTTGACAAAAGGCAAGAAATAAGAAGAGTTATTTATTCAACGTTTTTAGTGACAAATGACAATAAAAATTTCGAAATTGTCTTTCGGCTTCTCATTTCTTTAAAAAAATTATTGCAACTTATAATTGTTAATTTTAGGAAAAATAATGGTAGTGGTCAAGAAAGTTAGAGGAGGAAGAAGGATAGAAACCACCAGAAAGGGGCACCTGGGTGGCTCAGTCAGTTGCATGTCTGACTCTTGATTTCAGCTCAGGTCATGATAGCAGGGTTGTGGGATCGAGCCCTGCAACGGGCTCTGCACTGAGTGTGGAGCCTGCTTAAGATTCTCTGTCCCCCTCTGCCCCTGTGCCCTGCTGGAGCTCTCTCTCTCACCCCCTCTCTAAAATAATGAAGAAGAAGAAGAAGAAGAAGAAGAAGAAGAAGAAGAAGAAGAAGAAGAAGAAGGGGAGGAGGAGGAGGAGGAGGAGGAGGAGGAGGAGGAGGAGGAAGAGGAAGAAGAAGAAGAAGAAGGAAGAAGAAGAAGGAAGAAGAAGGAAGAAGAAGAAGGAAGAAGAAGAAGGAAGAAGAAGAAGGAAGAAGAAGAAGGAAGAAGAAGAAGGAAGAAGAAGAAGAAGAAGAAGAAGAAGAAGAAGAAGAAGAAGAAGAAGAAATCACCAGAAAAACTAACTGTAATTCAAGAAGACAAATGACCATTTTGATGGGAGTAAGACACACCCCCAGCAAATGCCTCACCTTGAACAAGATGTAATAATGCTTCCTCTGATGGCGACCTCACCCAACAGCTAAAGAGGGAGGAGAGTACGGAATGGGAGAAGGTGAGGGAGCTCTCTGGTTGTTAGAGAGGAAGAAGCCAAACTCCAATGAGTTTAACAAAAGGGGAAAGACAAGGCTTTTGCTTTGCTTTTGCATCTGGGAAGAGCATGGCTAGAGCCAGCTTTGGGCATGGCTGGATCCAGGGACTTGAATGATGTCACCAGGAATTGCTCTTTGCACCTCTTGGTCCCACGGCTGCTTGTGCTGGCTTCATTCCCAAGCAGGTTTTCTTATGTTTATTTTTTTAAATATAGGGTTGCTAGGTTCAGCAAATAAAAATATAGGACACTCAGGACACATTTCAACTTCAGATAAACAACAAATAATAAACACATTTTTTAGTTTGTATTCCATGCAATATCTGGGATACGCTTATGCTTTCAAGTTATTAGTTCATTCGTGGTGGGGTATCCTGCATTTCACCTGGCAACCCCATTCACACGAGATGGGAAAGATGGCTGCCAGCACTCCCAGACTTCGACTCCATTAACGTAGCAGCCTCAGTGTAAAGGGGGCTTATATACGCCCCAGGATTGTGTCCCCCTGGAACAATTTGGGTCATGCGCACATCCATGAACCAACTTTGGCGGCCTAAGAGATGGGATGATCTGACAGGCCAGCCATAGCCTGTGGCATGACAATGAAGATGTGGCAAAATAATATTTGTCCACGAAAAAAAAAATATGTAGACTTGTAAATATCACATAAATGGGGCATGGAAATAATCTCAGTTCAAGCCGCTCACTTAGCAGATGCAAAAGTGGAGCCCAAATTGCCCTGTTAATTTCTCCGGAGAGCACAGTCATGGGTGACTTTGGACGGGAATACCTGCATCTCACCTCCTCACCTCCCAAGCTCTTTCCATGTATCCCCGTGGCCAACGTCATTCTGAGAGCCACTGGATAAATCAATTAGCGCTCATCAGGGCTTTCCCCCAATCTTCTCTGTGTACAAAATGAACAGGTAAAAAGGAAATGCTTGTCAAAACAAATCTCTATTTGGTTTTCTCCATCTATGGGACAATTTCTGTAATGTGTCAATCACTTTGTTGCCAAATAGCCCCTCCAACACACAATCCACATTTTCCGATGACACCAGCCTGTCAGTCTCTCACTAAATCAAAGCCAAATTTCATACCAAGCAAAGACCAGTTTGTCAATCATTTTTCCGCCACACGTCCACCAGAATCACCTGACAGCTACAACGTTCTACTCTCAAGTGGAGCGGGTCTAGTTAAGCCTGTTTGTCTGCCCTAATTGAGTTCCTTTCAGGATTGGTAGCTTAGCAACTAATAAGTTATTTTGCTGAGACAACTGGCCTAAATTTCATAGCTTCCTTGACCACTGCTACTTGTTAGAAAATTGTTTCCCCTCAAGTGGCTAAACAGCAGATGCAAGATTTATTTAATACCTAATTGTTCTATTGTTTCTAATTATAAGCACTCTCCTCCTGCTTAAAAGTAAACACAGGATATGTTGTCAAATAGACATAATTTTAAATAATTATAAAATGCCTTGGAATTTTGTTCTGAAATCTCAAATTCCCCATTATCGGTAGCACTAAATGTTGGAAAAAGGGCCAATAAGATAAACACCCAGCGTTTATTAGGTGGTAAATCACCTCACAAGCACCTGCTATAAGCGAGTCACTATGAGGTTATGCAGAGAATATAACAAGGGTTCCTGTCTTAAAGAATTCAGTCGGGGGAGGGCGCCTGGGTGGCTCAGTTGGTTAAGCGTCTGCTTCAGCTCAGGCCATGATCTCAAGGTTCCTGAGTTCCAGCTCCGCGCAGGGCTGTGTGCTGACAGCTCAGAGCCTGGAGCCGGCTTCAGATTCTGTGTCTCCCTCTCTCTCTACCCCTCCCCCACTCACTCTCGCTTGTAAGCTCTCTCTCTCTCAACATTAAACGTTAAAAAATTTTTTTAGAAGAATTTAGTTGGGGGAGAGAGTTGGCAACAAATTCTAGATCCATTTCATGAGAATGAACAATGCCCCTATGACGGAACAGGAGACAATAATAAGGGTATTTTTAAAAAGATACCACAATATAGTCATGGTTGGTATAGGAGACCTTGTCATTTCTTTGGTGGTCCAGCTTCTAATTTTCCTTTCTATATTTGGAGGACTCCTCTGTTGCATGTAGAGTGTGGGGGGAGATCATGCCCTCACTTCCCACATGGAAGCCATTCACTTTGCCACCGGTGAATGGTTCCCGCTAAAAGAAGGATGTTAGGACTCTTTCCTCCCGGCTGTTCCTGAGTTCTAACCCGATCCTTCACTCACTTTACCATTTGGGGTCTCCCGATAGACTTCAGAGGAATTTATTTTTTTTAATTTGAGACATTCAGAATTGATTTCTGCTGTGTGTAACCTATAACCCTGAAGTTTTTAATTGGCATAGGCACGAGCTAAAAAGGGTTCTCTGCTCACTCAGGGGCACAATAATTTTGGAAGTCTCCACAGAGTGTAAGGACAGTAAGTACCCTTTGCAGAGGTAGAGAGCAAGCTGTTTTCCACTGAACCCCTGGTACAGAGAAGCAGAAAAAGATCTCGTACGCTGAAAACAAACTTTAAATTGATTTAAAAAAAAAAAGGCTTTGCTTATCTTCATCGTTTTATTTTGACGGTGACTGGCTAACAATAGCAGTTATTAAAAGTGCTGAATGAAGGAATAAAGCATGACACTAAAAAAAGAATGTCCAGATGAATTTGGCTCAACTGGAAACTCCTAGTAGGTTGGTAAGAAATGAGGCTCTGACATTAGCTTGGGGATTACTGTAAAGAACCTACAACTGCACAGCAACTCTTTCTAGTTTTTATACCGACTTTCAGATATTGTAATGCAGCACATACCCAATGATGCATAAAGTGTTAAATCGCAGCGTTCCAGACTTCTGCAGAGACAAGGAACACATCCAGAACATCACTGGGTGCGTCATCATTCTTGTGGTCTTGCCCAATGGAAGACAGTCTCAATCTGGAAATTTCTTTCTACTAAAAGAGGACTATAACGCTCCCTTTGACTCCCTTAGGAGAGGCAATTGAGCAGAGAGAAGATGTTCAGGGAGAGAGAGAGAAAGATGCTCGCTTTCTCACAGAAACAGAGAGAAAAGCCATTCATGCCATGGTAGGCATTTTGCAGAGCATGTTTCGGGATGACTTTTTTTTTTTTTTTCAGTTGCACAGCTGTTCTGGACTTTCATTTAAGGTGTGTCCTTCGAGCAACTGCAGGCAGGGAGTTCCCTGATATTAGTAACTGGTCCTCTGATATTTCAGTGCGGACTGCTCTGGCACGGCAGAAGGATGACTGGATAATGGAGAATTTAAGCCAAAGAACAGGATAATTCCATTAGATATATTTGGATAGTGATTTGACCCATTGCTTCATGGGGATGAATTGGAAGTGAATATCAGAACTGCACTCTGTGCTGTTTGTGGCATATCCAACTCTTTATTACATCATTTACTCTGTACTAGGCTTTGTTCTGAGCACTTCACGTGCATTGGCTCAATTAGATCCTTGTAACAACTTGCCAAGGCAGGTGTTGAAAGGGAAGTATTGATCAGAGGAGGGAATCTATTGTTTTGGAGAGGGTATTAGGTCTTATTAGCAAAAGTGGAATGTCTGAAGTCACCAAGACCTTGTGGAGAGAAAGACAAAACAAGGGGGAGAAACTCCACAAGATTTACATTCCAGTGATTGCAAAATGGTTTGAGCCAAGGAAAAAGTATGACAGAATGGAGCCAGAGTTCAAGTAAGGTTGCACTCCCTTGCTCCACTTCCAATATCATTGCCACAGGGCTCCTTCCCTGAGTTAATGACACTGCAATAAGAAACACACACACACACACACACACACACACACACACACACACAAATGAAGAAAAGAGCAGTAAGAGACAGAGCCACACATGATCTAGTTATTTCCTCATTGGGCAAAGGTCCACAGGTGTTTGGCAAAGTTTTGTGCAAGTAAAAATGGGACGACATCGCAAAGAAAATAATTATGAAAACTTGATGGTAGTATGCTCAAGGGGGCTTCTCCATAATAGAGCTGTTGCTTTCCCCACTGACTCTAATACAAGCCAGGGGTGGTCGTAAAACCAAGCTGTGCTTCCTGTTCTCTCTGTTAGACCCAGGGGCGAGCAACATTGAACGGTCACTCCCTTGGTGATCTGGGATAGGATACAGTTGGAGCAATATATATCCTTGACTGTTTTGATCTCTCTTCCTAAATAGCACTGTTCAGACGTAGGCAGAACTTATAAGAAGGGGGGGGGGTCAAGAGTAGGTATTATTAATCTTATTTTACAGATGAGGAAGCTAAGGCTCCAAAAGGCTAAATAATCCCCAGGAACGCACAGCTAGCAGACAGTGGAGCTGGGAGTTGAAATGAGATCAGTCTGACTCCACAGCTCAAGGTCTTTTCTGTTGTGATGTATACAAGTTTCCTCCAAGTGGGAACAAGTCCTGTGTGCCACAGAGGCAGGAAGCGAAGCAAAATTATATGATACATAATTCTGGATATAACACTACATACTCTTCCCCATCCCCCCCCCCTTTTTTATGACGATGCAATGCCCAGATTTTAGCGGAGAGCATGATTGCTTAGCTTGAGACCACATTTCCCAACTTCCCTAGTAGCGTGGTTGTGGCCACGTGAGTGAATTCTGGCCAGTGGGGTGTGAACGGAGGTGATATGTGCTACCTTCAGCTTATGCGCCCTCCCCCCCCCCCCGAAAAAAAAAGAATTGGGTAGAATTTCCCTTTCCCTCTTTCTCCTTTTCTTAATGATTATAGGTGGAGAAGCCAGAGATGATTGCCATATGTTAAATATCACGAGAGAGAGAAATATACTTCTATTCTGAAAAAGCACTATGATTTGGGGGTCTCTTTGTTACAGCAGCTTAGACAATATCCTAACTTATAGATGATATCACGTCTCCTCATGGATTTTTACCATTTCCTGATGAGGAACTACACATTCCTATCAAAGGTCATTTACAACTTTTTTATAGTTTGATTTAAATATATATGCATATATTAATTATAGTAATATTTAAGTGAAGGGCTTAGACATTTCTATACAATTTTTTATACATTTACTCTCAATTGCTTATGTTGTTTTAATGAAGATTAGAATTCTAAACTACATAGGGGCGCCTGGGTGGCTCAGTCGGTTGAACGTCCGACTTCGGCTCAGGTCACGATCCCACGATCCGTGAGTTCGAGCCCCGCGTCGGGCTCTGTGCGGACAGCTCGGAGCCTGGAGCCTGCTTCGGATTCTGTGTCTCCCTCTCTCTCTGTCCCTCCCCTGCTCATGCTCTGTCTCTCTCTGTCTCAAAAATAAATAAAAACATTTAAAAATTTTTAAAAGAATTCTAAACTACATATATTGCTCTAAATCATTCACAAATATTGCCTTATCTTTGTCCTGGGTAGATCTAATAGACCAGGGTTCAGCAAACTACACCTGCAAACATGGGTCTAAAAGACCAAGGGTCAGCAAACAAATCTGGCCCACCGTATGTTTTTGTAAATAAAGTTTTATTGAAACACAGCCATGCCTATTTGTTTACATACTGTCCATGGCTGTTTTTTGCCCTGAGGGCAGAATTGAGTAGTTGCTACAGAAACGGGATGGTCCACAAAGACTAAACCACTTACTCTCTGGCCCTCTCCAGACAAAGTGCTGAAAACTTGCAATAGACAACTATAGCCAGGAATCTGACGTTTGTAGTGGGAAGTCCAGGTAAGTGGTCCCTCTTGCAGAAAGCCCTGATATTTTCCCATCTAGCTCGGATGCACGTTTCCACAGCACTTACTATATCACTTGCTTAAATGTGAAAATCTATCAAGAATTTGCGTAAGTGGATTGCTGCTCTTACTTTCCGATTTTCCCTTGGTAAAATATCTCTTGGAGGGATTTGTTATTGTTGACCTCGTGTGAACGAAGAAAGGAGCAGAGAAGCAAGGCAAGATGTAACACCAAATGGGAGCAGTTTTCTAGCTCAGATTGTGGGCGCTGGGATTTCAGATGGAAGAGCCCAGCGGGTTTTATGTGGCAGCCCCAGTCTTTGCCTGTGCACCTGTGGCATGAGGGACCTGTTCTCGTTTGGAGGACGGCCATGATGGAATGCGATTCTGCAGAAGTTTGCGAGCACGAAGGGGGTTCATGACTTCAAACTGCTTTCCCCGGTTGGCACAGATTGCAGTATGTGAAGGGATGCGGGTGTGGAAGAGACTCGGGCTGCACTTTCAGGGGCCTGCGGGGCAGGGAGAGGGGGGTTCGGGGGGCTCCCATCCTTTCCGCACCTGGGCTGTGAATCTGAGAGGGCCTGGCGCTGGGGACGCGAGACGCGAAATACTGTAAATATTATTCAAATAGAGAAAGCAGAAGGTCAGAAGCAATGGAGCACTGGAAAAGGTTTTCTTTTTGTCCTTCTGCGAGGCAGGGAAGGAGGAGGGAATGGCCTCCCTATCAGCTTACTGGTCACCCTGTTCGCCTACATGCCCCATCTGTGAAGGGGCGATTGAGGAGCCAGTGACACAGGACGCTGTGCTCCCAGTGGCTACGACACAGGTTAAGCTCTTGCTCATGCTCTCTATCCACCATAGATCAGCTGCAGCCCCTTTCCACTCCCGTGACTCAGACTCAGGCTCAGGCTGAGGGAGAAGCAGAGGGATATAAGAGCCAGCTCTTCAAAGATGTTGCCCAAGTGACAACTGCCATTTTGGCACACATTTGATTGGACAAAGCAAGTCACTTGACCAAGCCTGACGGGACAGTAGCAGTTTCTCCCCGGGAAGGGCAACACACACTTTTCCTATCACATCCTCTCCCCAGACCTGGGGAATAAGTGCAGAAGGCATGGTGCAGGGAAGGAAGCTGGCACTCGGATAAAGCCCGCCCGGTCTGACATAAATACCAAGATGGCTCACCTCAAGTTTGAGTTCAGATTTTACTCTCCGTCTCTCCCCAGCATTTTAAAACTACACCCCTCCCCCCGTTTTCGCAGGTAGTCGTGAAAGACTGAATTAAAATGTTTACTTACATCCTTGCAAGAATTAACATTGCCTACCTTAAAGAGGCTAAACCAGAAAAGCGTTAGCTCTCTGCATCCTGCTCCCTATATTATTTCCTAAAGGTTTGATTATGCATGAGAATAGTCAACGGTTTTGAATAGTGATTTTGTGTATGCCAGGCACCGGGCTTTGCATGCCGAATCGCATCGACTCTGGCAAGTGAACCTGTGAGAAATACATCGTTACCCCAGCTTTGTAGATGTTGAACCTGGAGCCCAGAGAGGTTAAATAACTTGCCAGGTACGACCCAGCCATTAATTTGGCTGCAACGTGAGCCCTTATCTGCTCGCCCTTAAAGTTTCCTCCCTTCCCTTCATATGTTCTGGAGGAAATACCTGCTGGTTCCCAGTGTGGGAAGAAGATGGGGACAGGCAGAAGAGACTCTGGATGTCCAGGGTGTGACCTTTATTTGTTGTGTGCATTACCTCTGCCACGAGAGTATGCATTGGTTAAAAATACTCGGTAACCCAAACGTCATCAGAAAGGTGCGTTTCCTGGGAAAGATGGGTGGTAACGTCACGGAAATCACTCCCAAACTTAGGAGAAACGAGTTTGGGTTCAAAAATAACTTTAGGGGCTTTGTGCCACTGCTCATTTTCCATTAGTAAACATAATAAAATATAGCTGTATACCCCACTCCATGCACTACCGTAGAGAGGATAATTACACGTACATAGATAACCCGGGTGTAACCTACTTGAACTTACATAAACACGCATCCAGATTCACCCGCCTGGAAATGGAGGTCGGCATGTAAATCTTGGGCCACCTTCTCGTCAGGTGGTTGCGACAGTTTTGCGGGTAAGAGTATGCTCTCTGCCATTTCCTTAACTGGAAAACGGGCATAATTAAATCTAGACTATAGGACAGTGGGAAGGGTACATCGGATGCGTGACTGAGGGTTGTGAAGGTGTTGTTTTTAAAGAGCAAGGACGGTACAAATCTTTTGATTGGGGTGGTCCGAGGCGGGGACCCCTTCTCTGGGTGATTCTCTCTCCCAGCCACGCAGCCCTCCAAACGCGAAACGTAACGGTTGTCCCAGAAGCTCAACATCGCTTGATCGCCCTGTAAATTTTATGACCTTCGCCTATGCCATCCTCCACGTCTCCCTGGCCGCTCCCTACCCCTTTCTCTTGGCTGATCCCCAATCCCTCTTCAGGGATCTGCCCGTACCTTTGTAAAGATTTCTCAGTTGTGGCACTCTTCCTGTGTTGAGCTGGACAAATCTTTGTTGTTGGGGCCTGGAGCCGGGGTGGGGTGGGGGGGGGGTTGTTGGGTGGGTAGGGGATGCCTGTGCCTCCCAGGATGCTTAGCAGCTCTCTCAGCCTCCACCCACTAGACGCAGATAACACTTCTCCTCGTTGTGACAACCAAAAATGTCCCCAGACATTGTCAACTGTCTCCCAGGGAGCAAAATTGCCCCTGGTTGAAAACGACTGGGGTGGGGGGGAAGCACTAGCCTTTCTTGGAAGTCTTGTCTCCCCGGCTCTGTAAGCTTCATTCTCATAGGGGGACCGCCACAGCATTCAGAGCTCGGTCTCAGACGTGGGCGTGCTACCTGGGTCCAGCAGGATCTCAGCAAGCAGTTGGCTGACCGAGGATGAAGCACTCGGAAATTTCCTCTGGCTTGGAAAGCGAGGATAACTTTGCTTCGCTGAGTGAGCCAGAAAATTCCTTTATGCCCTTACTTTATGTGAAATGTGATTCTCACAGCGCACATCCCTGCAGTCTGATATGTGAAATCACCCATTAGAGAGTGCAGTCTATACTGCTGTCACAACTCTTGGGCTTTCCAGAAAGAAGCCATGAGTCTTGATTTTTCTTTCCCCTAAGGTCTGGCTGAACACCCAGACACTAGTGCAGGAGCGGCCGTAGCCCGCAGATTCATTTCCCCCCTGTTTCACTGCATATGGCCTTAGAAAAATTATTTTTTGAAAAATGACCTAAAGCTTTCCTCAAATCCTCAGGAATGACACCTGAGGGGAGCATCTGAAAGACTTCACATTCATTAACTAAACCTTCTTGTTAGGTTATGTTCCCTGAAATGCATTTGACAGTTAATGAAGTAGAAAAGATGGCAGTCGGAGAAAAAATAAAATTCTGCCAGATTCTGGCGATAGAACAGGGAGGTGAAAAAGCGGGAACCTGGGGGAGGGATTGACAGATCAGCACCCCACACTGTGAGTATTTTATTGCCAGGGACACTGCCTCGGATCAGAGCCGGCTGCAAAGTTAAATTCATGCCTGGCACTCTGTTCAGATCCTGAGACCATACATAAGTCAGCCAAGCTAGATAAGGTGCTTGTCAAGGCCAGCGCGGTAGGGATACGGGGCTGACTGGCAGATATGTGAAACCGTGATCAGAGAAGACAAAGAAGAAGGAGAGACGTGTTCAAAAATATTTGTACTGCTTTCGACACCTTTTCCTGTTTCAGCCGGATTGCAATTTAGCCCAAACCTTGCCTGAATACTCAGAAGGTAAAACCGGCTTGCAGGCAGTCGAGTGAGCAGGCAGACTTTTCTCTGAAAACATTCGGTTTTAAATGACCTCGTGGGATGTTATTCATTTCCCGTTCCCTTCTCATCCGCCTGTGCCCTCCGCCGGGGTTCAGAAAAGGTGGGGCGGTGGGGGGGGGTGCGGAAAGAACGGCAGCACACTGGGGTACCCCTCTGCAGTTGCCCAAAGTATTATTTGGTTAATTCAGCACAGTCCAGCCTTCCCGAAGTTGGGAAACCTGTTTTCTTCCCTCTGATGTATCACTTAGAAACACCAACTGCAAGGATTTCTTATGTTCTCACAAAAAAGGGAAGGGCACAGCTGGTAAATGTTTCACAGATGGCAAAGCTCTTGGCATCTCTCTCAGGAGAGGGCCACCCATGCAGATGGCTCATTATTTTAACATTTGGATTTTCATCTTATTAAAACATCTTTTTTTTTTCCCCTGGTTTTATTTAGCATCATAAATTCTCTTACACTTTAGAAAGCGCCTAAGCGATTTGAGGACGTGCGCTCCGAGGAACATCCTTTGGCTAAAATATAGATTGGTACCATCATTATTCCCAGCTTTGATCTCAATGTGATGGGTTTCAATCTGATTAAAAATTCCAATGAAAGGGAAATCTCAGAGTAGTGGATTTATCAAGCAAAAGTCCATGAAGTCCATAGAGTAGCTGAATTATTCAGCAGGACGATAAACCGAGTGAAATTGGGGGAAATAGTTTTATTCGATGCATAAAATCCCTATTACTATGCAATATGCATATATAAAAATAGACAAATGCACAGTGGGTGTAGGCTCATAAACACACCCTTTCTACATATGTAGAGAGGCTTCTGCACCATGAAGTGCCACAGCCAAAATTTAAACCAAGCGATGCCAATTCTTGACGGAGCGGATAGGAAAGGGTCAAGATTTCAGAGAGGAGTTCTCTGCCCACTCAGACTTTGGCAAGACCGACGTGCATCTTTCTGTATGTCAAGGACCGGGAAAAGTTTTGGTCATCTCAGCATCCTTAACTGTCGCGCTGGGGTGTGGGGAACCACTGGAGATGCAAATGTAAGTGACAAAGCCACGTAATAAGAACAAACCAATCTATTTAATGTGGGGAGATGCTGGCCTAAATACAGGATCAGTCGCTGTGCTCTTGCAAATGGGCCTCATGGAGCCGGGTCTGCGCATGCCGTGTTGTAAATGTTTATTAGCAATGGTACACAATGCACGTTATGGATCCGTGGAGCTCCAAGCTGCCTCACTTTGGGGGTCAAGTGTAAATCCCCGAAATGCTGAGAAAATGTTAATAGTTGCCAGCACCAAGAATATATCGGTGGAGCGTGTACATAGGTATCATAAATGGAGGCTCTGTTCATCCACTTGAATCACCTCTGGTACCTCTAGCCTGAAGCATTAGCTTGCGTAATGCATACTGTGGAGCTGCTGGCTTTTCCATCAGATGGAAAGGTGGATGGGAAGCACAGAGGGTGCAGTTTTCAAAAATAAGAACTGGAAAGTGCAATGCCCATTAGGTACGTCCAGGAAGCCAGGAGTGGTGGAGAAATGAGAGAAAATAGTTTCCCCTTAGTTCTCCCGAAGCCGAGTGCTTCTGGGGGTGCCATGTTGCTTCACGGCTCGTGGCATCTGTAATCCCAAGAGCGCACGTCCTTGGGTAGAGCCTCCGGCTGGCAAACGTTACCCTCGGCTCCAGGCTCACCCCCTCCGGTCACTCGAAGGCAGTGGCTCTTCAGAAGCCTCGGTCCCCAGATCGGCGGCATCGGCACCACCTGGGTCGCACCCACACCTGCCGAATCAGAAACTCTGCAGGTGGGGCCGCCAGCCGGTGTTTCCACCAACCCTCCAGGTGAGGCTGATACACGCTCAAGTTCGAGAAGCACTGCTCCAAGGCATAATAGTTTGTCACTCCACCAGTGCCCAAGAATCTTTTTGGTGACAGGCGTCAAGTGTGATTCCTGCGAAATCCTGGCAGCAGACTACATTTGTCTATTTAACGGCATGCAAAACGCTTGTCAAGAAGGATTCCGGGGGCTCTTTTTGCAAAGGCTTCCTCTTTCCCGCATATACTCTATCCATCTCTTCGGAGACTGCACATGCCTACGAATCCAAGCTCTGAGGTTACAAGCCGTTTTAAAAGCACCCTCCCCCCCCCCCCACTCTTCATCTAATATTGGCAAATAAGACAGAGGAACACGGCGCCCGGTTTTCCGAGTCTAGCTGGAAAGACCGACAGATTTCATGACATTTGTCACAGGGTCTAAAACTCCACGTGGGAGAAAATGAGCCCACTTAGTAAAAACATCTCACTGTATCTTTGAGTCAGAATGGAGAAGCATAAAAAGTATTGTTCCTGGAAAATTACAAGGCATTTGGTGTGTGTTTTCAAAAGTGTGATGACTATTCACCAGTCTCTGGTTTAGGTGGCAGAAAGCCCCTCCCCCCCAAACTACCGAGGGACTAGAATACACGTACATCTCGTGAAGTGGCATACGAATCAAAGGGGGAATGAGTTTCCTGTGGTGCCGATGAGCTACTTAAAGTAGCTCCCATCCGAGCGCACCTCCTTTTCCTCGTGTGCTTTGAAAACCATTTGAATAATGCACGCTCTTTCAGTTGCATTGTGTGCTCTGAAAGCCATTTAATGAAGGTAGACAGCCTTCCAGAAAGGTGTATTCTTTGACTGATGTAGATACTCCTGGAAAAAACCTTTCCCCAACACGGAAGGCAAGAGGTACTGAGTGAGTGGAAGAAAGAATAGTATCAGAAAGTCTTGTTTCACTCAATCAAATCAGATGGAAGCAACTTGGCTTAAACTTGATCTCTCCTAGGTGAACTCTGTTCTCTGCAGAATATATACCGAAACGCTGCGAGTCAACCAACTTTTAGCCTCTCAGACCATCTTTCCATTGACTTCCACCATAGTATTGAGGTTGCTTTAGCTCTTTCTCATTGATCATCAATTAACAGTGGCTTCCAGCTCCAACCTTTCTGTTAAATAGTTAACGATCCGTAAACTGACAAATGAAGGAGGGGAACTCCTATCTAAATCAAAATTTCTTGAAAAGTTACAGGCACTTATTTGTACGGGAATATCTCTATCTATTGTTTTAATAAAATGAGATAAATGTGTCTAGTAAGGTTGGCTCTTCATATGCAATTTATTTGATTAATTGAGCCAAGATTACAGAAAAGGGCATTTTGGGCAAGGGATACTTTAAATGTCATTCATCTTGGTAGTCTGAATTAAGAGGTGGTATAGAGAGGCACTGGGGTGGCTCAACTAGTTGAGCGTATGACTCTTGATTTTAGCTCAGGTTGTGATCCCTGGGTCGTGAGATGGAACCCCGTGTCAGGCTTCACATTGGGCATAGAGCCTCCTTAAGATTCTCTCATTCTCTCTCTCTCTCTCTCTCTCTCTCTCTCTCTCCCCCTCTACCCCCTTGCTCTCTGTCTCCCTGTCTCTGTCTCTCTTGCTCGCTTGCTCTCAAGTAAATAAATAAGAGCTGGTATGTTGTGACATTAACAGTGTGAGCCCAGGAGTCGCACGTGGACCCTGTCTTATTCTGCCACTTTCCAGCTGTGTGGCCGGTCCTCTCTGACCCTCAGTTCCTTTCTTTATGACATGATTCAAATAATTTGTTCCGTCCCGCAGGATTGCTGTGAAGAGTAATTCACTGCATATATTGTTAACACAACGCTGGGCACGCGGCAAGCACCTGAATAAATGGCCCCTGGAGCTGTTGCTTTTATGAAAAGGCAAAGTCACAGGTATCATGCCCAGGACAAGCACGGAGAGTGTCTATAAATGCCCATCTGGAAAACCACGGAAACAATTTGACACCAGTGCGGTATTTTTAAAAATGCTATTGTTTATCTCTCTAAAGACGGGGCTCAACAGAGTGAGAGCAGCAGCAGCCAAGGTGAAGAAATGCCCGGTCACTGTAACATACAGAGTGACCCCCGTTTGCAAAAGCAACTCTTTAGTTTCCAAAATCGTCATTAAGCAATAATAATGATGACAATCACATTAATAGCCACTGGCGCTTACACAGCACTTACTATGTGCTGGGCACTGCGGTGCATTCATTACATGCACTCATTCATTCAAAAGCCACAGCAACTCAGTGAGAGAGATACTTATCATGATTTCCATTTTGCAGAAAAGGAAACTAAGATACGTGGAGAAAAAGAAGGACTCTTCCAAGATCCTGCAGCTGGGAGGATTTGAAGCTAAGCCTAAGAGATACAATCCCTTAAAAAGGCAAGAGGGGGAAGGTGCTGTCAGAATTTACAGATGGAGAAACTGAGGCCAGTACTTAGAAGAGTGCTTATTATTTGGAGTAGGTGCTTTTGTCCGTCTACTTGTGCTGCCGTAACACAACATCCCAGACCTGGGCTGGGGGGGGGGGGGTTGGTGGTGGGGGGGGGGCTTAAACAATGGAAGTCAACTTTTTCACAGTTCCTGAGGCTGGAAGTCCAAGATCAGGATGCCAGCAAGGTGGAGGGTTGGTGAATGTCCTCATTCTGGCTTGTAGAAGTCTGCATTCTTGCTGTGTCCTCTCCTGGTGGGGTGAGGGGGGAAGGGGAAGAAGAGAGCTCTGCTTCTCCTTATAAGGCAGCAGTCCTATTGAATTGAGGCCCTACCCTCATGAGCTCATATGACTCTAATTGCCTCCCGAAGACCTGTCCAGATGCAGCCACATAGGAGGTTCGGGCCTCAATGAGTCTGGGGGGAACTTTTCCGTTCATAGCAATGCTCAATAAGTAACGATTGAATGATGAATGGTATCCACAGATGGGCATGTTCCTTACAAGGCTCAGTACCAGCATAGCCAAGAACAGAAAACGGGTCATTCTGATGCGTGGTCTAAACGGGAGGCCACACAGCTGAGACTCCCTGAGACAATCTATTTCCAAGGATCCTCTTTATAGTCCTTGTAAATGTGTTTGCACTTATTCCGTATCTGACTGTCTGGGTGTTTGTTGATATACCCATACCAGAGTGCTCCTCTCCAAAGGGTGAGTGTCTCAGAATGTCCCCTGGGTGGGAAATCTCATTTCTTCTCTCCTTCAGTTCTGTTTTTCTTCTCGAGTTTTTGCTTCTTTTTTGCTCCGTGTGCTTCCTTCTGCATTTGCTCTCACTTTCCATGAGCTAATCCATGTAGCTTGTAGCCCAGGAAATACCTCTTGATTAATAGATCTTTATAGAAGGCATTTAGGGCAAAGGAGTAAAAAAAAAAAAAAAATCATAGACTCTGAATCAGATGGAAACCAGGCTTCAAGTAACAGAAACCCTATCTTAACAGATATGAACAACAACCAACAAAAGGAACAAGTTGCTTCTATAACTGAAGTCCCAGGGGCCTCTGGGATGAGCTTTAATCTGGCGCCCAGGCTTTTCCTCTCTGCCCCTGTGTCCTGTGTGTGTTTCCCTGTTCATAGGCAATCTCTCCCTGACAGTGACGTGTCAACGGGGTCCAGAGCTTCAAGTTTGCTCGTTCCTATCCAGCAGGGGTGAGAGGTCTACTTCAAGATAAATTATCAAGATAAACAAAAATCCCAGGTTTGGATTTCGCTGGCTGAATTAGCCTGATTTGAGGCCACGGGCTCCTGTGCAAACCCAGCCATATGAAGAGGAAGGTGAGATGCTGCGTTAGGGGTCAAAATGTACGTTCCGTACAAAGCCGGACAATAAATATTTCAGGCTTTGTAGGCCACCCTGTCTCTGTTGAAACTGCACAACATGGCCATTGTGGCCTTTGAAAGCAGCCAAAGCAACTCAAACATGAAAGCGTGTGTCCAGATTTGGCTTAAACAGATCAGGTCCTAACACTGGAACGGACGCACTCTTTAATGCCAATGGTGTATTTAATGTAAACCCAATAAATCTTGGGTCCCAGCTGGCCTAGTCCCTTCGCAGAAGCTTATTCAAAGACGCGCAATGGTGCCACCCATTAGCGATTTTAAGAATCCGTTCTTTTCTCGGGTCTTTCAAAGAAACTAAAGGGTAGGGGTGCCTGGGAAGCTGCCGATTAACCGTCCGACTCTTGGTTTCAACTCCGGTCATGATCTCACTGTTCAGTTCTTGAGCCCCACCTCACGCTCTGCACTGACAGTGAGGAGCCTGCTTAGGATTCTCTGTCTCCCTCTCCCTCTGCCCCTGCCCTGTCTCAAAAAATAAAGAAAGAAGCATTTAAAAAAGAAACAAAAGAACCACATTCCTCACAGCCAGTCTGTCTGCTCTCCAATTGTCTTGTGCTTCAGAATCGCCTGTTTGACAAACGCCCAGCCTCTTATCACCACCAGCTGTAACTCCTTCCTCCGTTTCTCCCTGGAATTCATTTCTTGCCAGGTCTTTCATGTGTAACCAGCATCCTCTGTCTCTGCCTCTGTCCCTCGCTTTCCGTCCTCCCCCATTTCTAGTTCCTCTGTCTACTCGTTTCTCAGGTCTCATTCACAAGGTCTTTGGAATCTGACTGTCAAAGGATTGGGTGGTGGCACAACCAAATAGGAAACACAACTCTGATATGTGAATACAGCTCTGCCTCGTCAGACTTGCCAAAAGGAAACCCATGCTGGTTTAGCTGAAAACTTCAGGAGAGTGGTGATCTCTTGGGCAAGGTGGGGTGAGAAAGGAATGGGAAGTGGGTTTTTATTTAAATCTGAAAACTGTCGTCTCTTTCAAAAATTAAAATGACATGTGAAGGCCAAAGACAGCGTGATAACATTGTATTTGGCAAGTGGGTACACATCGGTACCTTACTTTCTGTACGTTTTAAGCATCTTCTATTTAAAGGCTCAACTGATTAAATCAAAACGTTGAAGGAAATCGTGCCTGTGAAGGTCCACCAGACCAGTGGGTGTCAAGCTTCAGCATCATTCTCATTACCTGGAGGCCTTGTAAATGCACAGGTTCCTGAGTGCCACCCCAGAATCGCTCATTCAGTGCACCTGAACGAGCATTTTTGCATTCCAAACAAATTCCTAAGGCACGGTGATGCCACAATTTGGAAATCACTTAAGGAGTCAGTAAACTCCTTGAGGGCAAGGATTCCGTGTGTCTTATCCTACTCCGAGGATCCGGCTTGATTCTTGACACTTGGAAAACACCCAACGGATCACTGACACATGTGAATTACGCCCCTGAGCTCTCACGTATGAAAAAAGTGGATGAGGTGCACAGCACCCTTCAGTGAGTAGTAGGAAGGATGCTCTTCCGTATCCTCCGCGGCACGTGTGGGTTCAACGGAGAAGGGCCGAGGTTTCTGGGTGGTGCGAGTAGGAGACAACCGAGGAAGGGAGGTGGCTGCCTTTTCAGGAGGATGAGAGAGCAAAGGAAGGGAGAGATGAGAAGGGAGTGCTGTAGGATCCACTCGGACTTTCTCTCGCCGTCCAGAGAGAGCCTGGGCAACCTCACAATGTATGTTCGCAAGCCCTGCTCTTGTCCTCGGGCACCTGCTCCGCGTCTACACGGTGGCTTCCCCAGCCTTCCCCCGGTCTTGACTCTTACCCCCACGCCTCAACTCAAGCGGTGGTTCTTCCAGAACGCCTTCCTTAGCCCCTTGGGCTAGAAGACACGAGCCACATGTTCACATGGTACATACTCCTTCCTCACAGCCTTTCACAGTTTGCAATCCTGCTTTCCATTTTTGTGATGAACGGCCACCTCCCCCGTTTGAGTCCAAGTTAGTGAACATTAATACATATTTGTTTCAAACAACAATTAACATATAAAGCAGAAGATAAACATGTTTCTGTTATTCAGATATCCTTTTCCTATATTCTTTTATAATGTTAATGCAGATACAAACCTATTATTATTATTATTATCATTACAAACATTGTAACACCAGACACATTGTTCTGAAATTAACTCTTTTCATCTTCACAGGTATTTTCACGATTTCTTGGCTGCTTTTATGGGTAACCTTATTCTGGTTGGCACAGGCCAGGTAATCCGTTCCAGACAGTATCAGATGCTTTTCCTAGAAGTGACAGTGTCCTTCCCTTTAATATAAAGTGCTGATAGACATTTTTGAATATGTAACTTTGTCCAGCCAACAAGCCTGTCTACCTCCTCTTTATCCGTCTGTAAAGCAATGTGCTTTTGGGGGGCTTCTGGGGGGCTCAGTTAAGCATCTGATTCTTGATTTTGACTCAGGTCATGATCTCACCAGTGTTGAGTTCGAGCCCCACATCCAGCTCTATGCTGACAGCGTGGAGCCTGCTTGGGATTCTCTCTGCCCCTACCCTGTTCCTGTGCTCTCTCTCTCTCTCTCTGTCTCTGTCTCTCTCACAACAAACAAACAAACAAACAAACAAACATTAAAAAAAACCCAGCAATGTGCTTGTTGAACACTAGCTGAAGTCACAGCCAAAGGAAATCTTTTATTGAATAGTTACCACTGGCTCTTTGCATATGGAAAGCCAAGAATCATTCGTTTGTTTGTCTGCTTTTTCATCAGACAGTTAGCTGGTTTCTAAGAAGTGTTGTGTGCCTAAACACAGTGGCAAAATACACAGAAAGACGCCTCTGCTCCTAGGGGTAAGAGAGAAACAGTAACAAACAAAAAAAGACAGAGAATTCTTGTGAAGACAAGATGAAACCATCCACGGGAAATTAAAGGAAGGTTTTCCAAAAGAAAGGAACGGTAGGGTAAAGTCTTTGAGAGGAAATAAACATGACGCATTGAAGGGATAGGGCTGGCATACCATGTGCTCTGCAGAAGCGGTATGAGGTGGGACCTGGGAAGGAGCAAGGGCTAAATCACATAAGGTCTTAATAGGTTATGGGAAGGAGTTGATAGTTTATTCCCATGTTATGGGAAGCCAATGAAGGCTTTAACCAGAGGAGCGACGGTATTGAATGTAGGTTTTAGAAACAATCTCTCTGTTGCTGGGTTGGAGTTATGTGCGGTGGACGGGAGGTCAGCAGGTTGGTGCTGGTGTGCAGGCGAGTCAGCCTCCACAGAGGGCTCCATACACCCGGGCAGTGCAGCTCCGAGGGTCAGAAATAGGTGCCCAAGGGACCCAAAGGGGTAGCAGCCGCAACCCCGGACAGGCTGAAATCAACCAGGTAAAAGAGAACCAGGAAACGAAGACAAAGCAACATCAAAGAGCCAAGAGCCAACATTGCAGAGGATGGGACCCTCCAGGGGGCTGAGTCATTAGGGTCAAAGTACCAAAGCGAGCACGAGTAGGATATTGACTTAACAGAGGTCTCTGACCTTCACTGGTCTTTAATCTCCCGGCAGCAAAGACCCTTGAGGTCGTCCCCCCCCCCTTCGACGCATCTCTCTGGGCTTAAAGAAACAAAGCAGGGATTCACAGTGATCTCTGGCCTCTCTGAGGCAGGAAATAATATTCATAAATCTGAGATATCTATGTTTTCTGGCCAGACTGAAGGTCAGCGCTGGGGTTACATCTTCAAAAGTCTTGCTGGGTCAACCTCATGCTGTTTCCAACGGGGCATCCGACATCTGTACTTCATTGGCTCGACTATCTTGGCACTCGTGCTATGAGCCTGGCACCTGGAAACTTGGGTGAAGGACCCAAGGAGGGCAGAAATAGAGGAACTGCCACTCGTTATGGGAAAAGCTTATTCATCCACCTCCCACTCCTGGAACTAGTAACACAAGGGCTCAGGATACTTGTGCAGTGATGCCCAGGAGACATTTTTTGAGCGCATTTTCCCAATCTTATATACAACACACTATAAAATTATGCACACGTGTCTGTGTCTGTAAACATAGGTGTGTGCCTAGGAGCGTCTGTAAGCAGCTTTGGGGAAGAGGACTTTCATATTTTGCTTTCCGTAAGTTTGTATTAGGTTGTACCCTGGGAACCTGTCAAGGTCTGTAGGTAGAAAGTGACTCAGGATTGGCAATTTCATATGGTTAATCTGAGCAAAGTTAAAGTTTTGGAGAGGCGGTGGAGGGAGGTTGCTAAAATGACGGGTTCTGGAACCAGGGAGAAGGACCTCGAGAGCCAGCTGGGCTTCTCCCCATCTGTTTCACCTTGGGCAAGTTCCATCACATCTTTGTGCCTCAATTTGTTCATTTGAAAAATGGGTATATTAAGAGTACTTTGCTCAGAGTGCTGCTGTGTGAATTACACCAGCTACATGTAAGTACTTAGAGCCGCAAACCTTTAATAGATGGTAATGATTGCTTTCTCAAAGAGCCTATTAGCTTTGAAAACAATTTAAAAAAAAGAAAAACAAATCTGTCTTAAAAAAAAAAAAAAAAAAAGGAAAGGATTTGTCCAGAGTATCCTCGAGAAACTCTTTCCTTCTAGTGATGAGAGAAAATTCCAGGTGGGTCTTCTGATAATTGCCTGCGGTGTAGGAAATGCTTCTGGAACCCTTGGCAGTGCTTGGTGGCAGAACGGTGCTCTGGGCGGGCTGCCGGAAGCCCTCCACTGCCTGAATTCCCTCAGGCTTTTCTCAGGGGAGTTGCCCCCCCTCCTTCCACATTATCTATTTACATGGCATTTTTCTGCCCTTTTAATTATATCACCAACATCTTTGTAAAGTCATGCATTCTTGTCCCCTTTTTCATCTCTGGGCGCTGCTCTAAATATAACCGCGGAAACAAAACAATGGAGTTCCACAAACAAAGGAGACCCGGCTGGGTAAGCAGGACCCTTTAGTAGGGCTTGACTCCACTGACATTTCTTGTCTCTTCGTGTGTTATAAAATAGCCCGTGGCTCTCACAATGGAAAGGGAGGGAGCCCTGATCGAATGGTATGCGCTACTTTAAAAGGGAATTAAAAGCGATGCAAAGGTTGCACTAAACCGCATTAGGCAAGGATATTCCAGAACAAAGTTGCCTGGGTGGTTTCCAGTCTGAATGCACAGGTTCTGAGTCTGCAGTGACTCACCTGCTCACGGAAGAATCGCTCTCCTGGCTAATTGCTTAATCGGTCAGCCATTTGCCCCCCCCCCCCGGGTGGAAGGAGTAACAGGACCATGTTTTCAGCGCTGGGAATGGGGAAGAGTGGAAAGGTAATTAGAGGTATTTGGAGACGAGTGTACAAGCGAGAAATGGAACTTAACAAAGAGGGTTGAAGCACTAAAATCTGTGTAATTTTCCGTAGAATCACTAAAAGCGATCACAATAAAAATATTCATTCTATTTAGAATAGCTGAAAACAACAACGATAATGTTTACTAAGTGCCTACTACGATGTGCCAAACACTGTTGGAGGCAGGAGTTGACAGCGGCAAACAAGACAGCAGAGCCCCGCCCACCTGGTCTTCCGTTCTCGTGGTGAAAGTAAAAAAAAAAAAAAAAAAAAACCAAAAAAACCATACAAATAAATGAATAATTACGATCAATTCGGCTTCTGCAAATCCTATGGAGGAAACAATTGGAGGAGAAGGGGTGGGGAGGCGCGTTAGAGGTTAACTGAAGGTCAGGGAAGATCTCTTCAGGAGGTGACATTTGAGCTGAGACCTGGGGGGGTGAGCCAGCAGAGGAAAAGCCAGGGCAAGCTTGCCAAGTCCCTAAGAGATCAAATGGCTTGTAGTGGGGAAAGAGGAAGGAGCCCAGCGGCTAACGCAGGCCATTGCATAGCTTACTAGCAGCTTCCCGATTCTCAGAATGAGAAAGGAATTTGTACAAAACCCAAGGCCGACAAGGACCATTTGCTTGCTTTAGATCACCCAAGTCTTGGGGCAGCAAAGGTAAGGTGAGAACCCAAGCCTTCCAAATTGCCGGCAAAGGACCTTGTTTCTGTATTGTCAGAGTGGAGCGTGTTGAACACCTATGGTCTATATCGGCAGCTTGTTTCCAGTTGTGCCTGTGTAACTTTTCCAGTACACTGGCCTTGGAATAATTTGGGGTTCAAGAACTGACCAACCCCAACTCTACCTCGTCCTGGATCCTCAATGCATCATTTATCTTTCCTGGGTCTCATGTATAGAATGGATTGCTGTTACACACAGGTCATCAGGCAGCGTTTAGACCAGTACCCAGCACCGAGAAAACATGTAAAATGTTGACTATCATCACCATTGTTATCATTATTATTTTGTCAATATCTTCTCTGCCACTGTATTAGCGGTCTCCATTATAACAGATTGTAGTGTACATCATTTTACATTTCATCTACCAATGTACAAGGGACTAGAGCCTAACAAATGACTTTATGATTCAAACATTTGCCCATTCATCACAGCACCAGCTATAGATCAAGTATGGTACCGGGTTTAAGGAAAACAAAAAAATTTTAAAGTGATGATTGATCAGTTGGGTCAGGCTCATTGCCAGAGCCCCGGATCTGTGATGTATTGACTATGTGAAACCAGCACGTTACTTAACTTCTCAGGGTCTCAGGATTCACATCTGAACAAGGCGGATAACTAGCCCACGGCACGGTTCTGATGACACACATGGAATGGTACGACTCCTGGAGGCACTGACTCTGGAGCCTACGGTACAGACACAGCTCCAGACTGTCAGTTCCTATTGGCCTCAGCCTTCAGGATGCAATAAGTTGAGGAGGTACGAACAACAGCTAAAGAATTTAAGAAGGTTCATTGTCTGTCAAGCATAGTGTGGATGCTAATTCCTAGAAAGGATCTCACAGAGATTCTGGGGCTGGTTCTGAACGAATGGATGGGGACTTTTGGGATAGAGGGTGGGGAGGCACCCCAGATAGCAAAAACAGCCTGTATGAAGGCATGGAAGCTTGACACAAAACAGTTTATCGGGGAAATGCTAACTAACCCGAGACAGCTGTTTTGTGCATTGGAGGCTAGGATAATGGATACTGAGAAGAAAAGCAGAAAAGATTGTAATTCCTTCCTAAAGAATATGTTCCCCTTCTTCTCACACTCCCCACACTGTCCTGCAGTAGAATCCAGAGCACTGTCCAAAAAGATGTCTAATATCTTCCCCCTCCCTTTACCTATTGTGTGTATCTTCCTACCTTTCCTTTCTGGCAACCGCCAGTTTGTTCTCTGTATTTATGAGCCTGTTTCTGGTTTTTCTGTTTGTTTTGTTGTTTAGATTCCACATGTAAGTGAAATCATACAATATTTGTCTTTTCCTATCTGACTTATTTCACCTAGCCTAATATCTTCAAGGTCCATCTACATTGTTGCAAATAACAAGATTTCATTCTTTTTTATGGCCGAGTAATATTTCATTATATATACATATATATGATGTATACACATCTATATCATATACATATATATGTCATATATATATATATACATATACATACAATATTTATATCACATCTTTATCCATTCATCGATTGATGGACACAGGTTGCTTCCATATCCTGGCTATTATAAATAATACTGCAGTGAAAATAAGAGTACATATATCCTTTTGATTACTAGTTTCTTTTTTTATTTTTATTTTTTGTATAATTACACAGAAGTAGAATTACTAGATCATAAGGTATTTCTGTTTTTAGTCTTTGGAGGAACCTCCATTCTGTTTTTTTTACAGTGGCCGCACCAGTTTACGTTCCCCCCAGCAGTGCATATGGGTTCTTCTTTCTCCACATCCTTATCAACACTTGTTATTTCCTGTCTTTTTCATAATAGCCATTCTGGCAGGTGTGAGTTGTTCGCTCACTGTGGCTTTGATTTGCATTTCCCTGATGATCAGTGATGTTGCCCATCTTTTCATGTGTCTGTTGGCCATCTGGATGTCTTCTTTGGAAAATTGTTCAGGTTCTTTACCCATTTTTTAATTGGATTGTTTGGGTTTGTCTGTTTGGGTTTTTTTTTTTTTTTTTTTTTTGGTGTTGAATTGTAGGAGTTCTTTATATATTTTGAATATTAACTCCTATTGGATATATCATTTGAAATATATTCTCACATTCAGTTTTGCCTTTTCATGTTGTTGATGGTTTCCTCTGCTGTGTAAAAGATTTTTAGCTTGATGTAGTTCCGAGTGTTTATTTTTGCTTTATTTCCTTTGCCAGAGGAGACAGACTCAGAAGAATATCACTGAGGCTGATGTCCAAGAGTTTACCACCCATGTTTTCTTTTAGGATTTTTATGGTTCCAGGTTTTACATTTAGGTCTTTAATCCATTTTGAGTTTATCACTTTTTCTTTATTTTTCGTATGGTGTAAGAAAGTGGTCCAGTTTCATTCTTTTGCAGGTAGCTGTCCAGTTTTTCCAACACCATTTATTGAAGAGACTATCTTTTCACCATTAGATATCCTCACCTTCTTTGTTGTAGATTAACTGACCATATAGATGTGGGTCTACCTCTTGGCTCTCTATTCTGTTCCATTGATCTATGTGTCTGTTTTTCTGCCAGTACCATACTGTTTTGATTACCATAGCTCTGTAGTAAAGCTTAAAATCTGGGACTGTGATACCTCTAGCTTTGTTCTTTCTCAAGACTGCTTTAGCTAATTGGGGTGTTTTTCAGTTCCACAAATCTTAGGGTTATTTGTTCTAGTTCTGTGACAAATACTGTTGGTATTTTGACAGGTGTTGCATTGAATCTGTAGATTGTTTTGGGTAGTATGGACATTTTAACAATATTAACTCTCCCAATCGATGGGCATGTGATATCTTTCTATTTATTTGTGTCGTCTTCAATTGTTGTCATCAATGTCTTATAGTTTTCATAGTATAGGTCTTTCTCTTCCTTGGTTATATTTATTCCTAGGTATGTTATTCTTTTCAAGGCAATGGTAAATGGGATTGTTTTATTAATTTCTCTTCTGTTGGTTGTTAATGTATAGAAATGCAACAGATTTCTGTGTATTATTTTTGTAACCTGCAACATTACGGAATCATTTATTAGTTCAAATAGATTATTGGTAGTGTCTTCAGGGTTTTTCCTATATGGTATCATGTCACCTGAAAACAGCGATAGCTTACTTCTTTCTTACCAATGTGGATGCCTCTTAATTCCCTTATTTTATTCCCTTATTTATTTCTTGTCTGACTGCTGTGGCTAGGACTTCCAATACCAAATTGAACACAAATTATGAAAGTGAATATCCTTGTCTTGTTCCTGATCTTAGAGGGAAAGCTTTAAGCTTTTCACCACTGAGTATGATGTTTGTGGTGGGTTTGTCATATATGGCCTTCATTAATATTGAGGGATGTTTCCTTCAAACCTACTTTGTTGAGGCTTTTTACCATGAATGGATGTTGAATTTTGCCAAATGCTTTTTGTGCATCTATTGAGATGGTCCTATGATTTTTATCATTCATTTTGTTAATATGGTATATCACATTCATTGATTTGTGAGTATTGAACAAAGATTTTTAATCTTGAGAAAGCCCTTTTGTTCCTTCCCAACAGTTGATATTGAGACACAAATGTTGCGTGATATACGGCCACTTTTGTGGGTGTCAGGTGTTAAAGACCAAGGCAGCAAGTGAGATTCGATTTCCATACCAATCCAGGGAGTGCCAACTCTGACCAGCCTCCCCATCTCCCTCAATAACATGGTGGCATTCAAATGCATCATGCAATGTTTGATGACTAAAATGCTATTTTGAGGGAATCCCAAGAAAACACAACTGTGTTTATAGCCAAAGAAGAAGGCAGAAGGATGCTTTCAGAAACTAAACTGGAGGAAGTTTATCCTCAGGTATAGAAAGGAGAGTTCATCAGTGTTACCACAATTATTCAGGCATGTCAGAACAAAAAAGAACAAAAAAAAAAAATTCCCCTGAACGAGTAGCAAATGACGACTAACACATCCTCACCATGACATAGGCAGGCATTCGGATGACATGACCCAGTATCCACATATGACACCCTTCTTGAATTTAATGATCCAGTTTAAGGGCTGACAAACATACTATTTTTCCAAGGGGCTAGCAACGGCCCTCCCTTTTCCTCCACCAAAGTAATTATTCCCCCAACTTGAAGCAATAGTAGTGAAAGCACTTTTTGTTTCTCCAATCCTCCAGTCGAACCCCCAGGCTAAGATTTTTTTGTAAGGCATTGTTCATGCACAGTGGCATAGAATTTCATTTGCCGGATTTCAAGTATTAAGAGCACAACACAAAATCTAAGCAATTTTAGACATGTGTCAATCTCAAATAAAAAAGGCTTTGTGCTGGCACAGGATGTCAATGCTTGAATTAAAGAGATGGAGAATTTCCCTGAGCGAGAGCTGTACATGCTGACACAATACATTGTTAAGATTCTGTGTTACGATACAACCAATATGTTTTAATAATTTATTGGTATTTATTTAACACACAATACTGTCATACCGAATCTAAACCAAGAGGTCTAGGTTCCTCATTGATTCGTGTACATGGTTTTATCAGTATCATTAGATGCTTCCTTAGAAAAATCTCTCGTGGGTGATGGAATTACGAAAGGGTGTTTCCAAAACGTCATTAGGATAGCATTCTGATATCCCCTCCTGGAGACCCTCAATGGGAAATGTTGCTGGAATGATTTAATTCAGCTTTGTCTTTTTTCCAATCTTTATTTATTGGACTTTATCTCCCGACGAAATCACTGCTCTAAAAGTTAAATCTCATTTGAACACTTAGTCAAAATTTAGCCAGCTAGGAGAGTGCCACCACGAAACCTGCTGGATACAGAATCTAGGCTGAATTCTTCTGGACTGCCTTAATCATTAATTCATCGGCTTGAGGATTCATTCATCTTTACCTCACTGTTACTTAATGAGGATAATGGAGAGCATCAAAATCTAAAGGCTCATCCTTTTTTTAAAAGCGACTATTTGATAATTATTAATTAATAACAATGTCAACAATAACCGTAATTTCCAGGTATTTCCCCAGGAGATTTACATCTTAATTATACTTGCCATAAGGACAAATTAACTCCCCCAGAATTAAGCTTTGGTTTACAGTTTGCAAATCACAGGAGCAAGGAGAGGCTCTCTTCATGTAAAAATAATCAGACTTTTTTTTTTTTTTTTTTTTGAAAAGCCTCAAATGGCAGAGATGAAGAGAGAATAAATACGGCTGATGAGATTTAGTGTGACATCAGTAATTCTCAAAGGGACTCCCACACCATAGAGTGTGCTGGTGTGGATGCTCATTGCTTTTATGGAGGTGACAGGCCTGACCTGTCGGGTACTAGTAACACCCAGGACAGACTAGAAATGTCACAAACCACTAACAGTTACTACACAAGATATAAAAGCATCTGTCTAAAAGGAGTGGCTCTTCAAAACTGGCCTAAACCTGTTCTGAAATTCCTATGTCTTTAACAAGCCCATTGTCTTTCCTTATGGAACACAGAATTAATTCACCAAAATGAAAAAAAAAAAAAAATCTCAGTGGCTAAGGTGCTATATAATCAGGACTGTATTTGTTTCCAAAGCTAGTTTGGGTTGAGTTTCTATCACATCGAGATACGACTAGTAGTTCCTCCTCTCAATGTGACGGAAGCTCAACCCAAACTATCTTTAGTATAAAAAAAATGGGGATGTTATCGACTCATATGCATGAAAAGTCCAGGTACACAAGCTTCAGGCAGAGCTGGATCCAGGCGCTCAAATAAATGGTGCTCAAATGATGCTGAGAACCTGTATCTGTGTCCCTCAGCTTCTCTGTCCCCTGAATTGGCTCCATTTCCAGGAAAGGTAATTTTTCCCCTTGTGGGATTCCGAAGAGCACTGCACCTACCCATTAGCAACTTTAAATCCAGTGGAATGAGAGCCTCTCTGTTACCGGCTGAATTATGTTCCCCCCAAATCCATAGGTTGAAATCCTAACCCTCAGTACCTCAAAATATGACCTTATTCATAAACAGAGTCATTATGGATGGGCACGGCCCCTAATCCAATATGCCTGGCAACTTTATACAAAGGGACAATTTGTATATGGGCAAGTACCTAGGGAGAATGTCACGTAAAGACTGAGTCACACACCAAGGAGCTACCCGAAGCCAAGAGAGGGGCCTGGAACAGATCCTTCCCTAGCACTTTCCAGGACAGCATGGCTCTACTAACACCTTGATTCTTGACATCGAGTTTCCAGAACCGTGAGATAATAAATTTCTGTCGGTTAAGCCACTCTGTTTGTGGTGCTTTCTTACAGCAGCCCTAGGGAACCCACACTTTTCTTCTTTCCACTGGCCCTACACAGTGTCCTGAGATTCATTCTGATTGGTTTGATTTGAGACACATCCATCTGTAGGGCCAGGTGGACCATTGAGCAGATCGGACTCTCATGCCCACTCCTGGGGCTAGGGATGGAGTCAGTCCCACCCTGTGTATATGCACCAAGAGTGGGCAGAGGGCTGTTCTCCAAAGAAAGAGCAAAGTGCTACCACCCGAGCAAGGGAGGCAGGCAAAAACAAAAGGTGTCTTCTATAGATGAGTGTATCAGAAAAGAGAAAAAGTGAGGCTATTTTAACTCAGACTGCTCTTTGCTGGAATAATCAATGTCTCCTGCTCCATAAGCCTAATAAACAGCTGCTCATCAGTCATGTGCATGGTCATCTCCTCCATGAAGCCCTTCTTGAATTCCTCTGATGAAATTGAGAATTGCTCTGCACAGACCCCCATCTCATAGCTTGGTATGTTGCAACAGTAACACTGGTGATGCACTTTTACCCAGTGTTTATGATGGGCTTGCCATGGCTCTGAAGTGGTTAACTCATTTGATCCTGATCATAATCCAATGAGGTAAATATTCTATTATCCCAATTTACAGGGGAGGAAATTAAGGATCAGAGAAGTTAAGCAACATTCCTGAAGCTAATTTTCTTAGCTACTAGGTGCTAAGTGCCAGAACTAATATTTGAGTCAAATCAATTTAGCTGCTGAATACGTATTCTTTACCAGTTCATTATACTGTGTTAAGTCATTCATTTTCTTTGTTTCTCTTTATAGCTGTCTCCTATGAGACTAGTGAAATTCGACATGATTTTAGGTTTTAAACATTTAATCTTAAAAAAAAAACACTATTAATAGTTATATGTTTGTTTTCATGGGTATCTTCTCTTTATAAAAAGAGATGCCTTTTTTTAGGGGCACCTGGGTGGTCCTGTCAGCTAAGTGTCTGACTTTGGTTCAGGTCATGATCTCACAGTCCGTGAGTTGGAATCCCACATCAGGCTCTGTGCTGACAGCTCAGAGCCTGGAGCCTGCTTCGGATTCTGTGTCTCCCTCTCTCTTTGCCCCTCCCCCCGTTTGTGCTCTCTCTCTCTTTCTCTCTCAAAAATAAATAAACATTAAAAGATTTTTTGTTAAATAATAAGAGCTTCCTTTTAAAAAATTTTAGAGGTGCCATACAATTTCCTTCTTAAGTAAATTTATTTAAATAAAAGATAATTCAAAATATGGTAAGGCCATTAGAGTACACATAGCATGTAAATATGTCAAAAATGTTGGGAGGAGTGTAGAAATGATTCAAGTTCCTAATGTACTAACTAACTACGTAGACTGTGAGATCTTTGAGTAATATATTATCTGATGCATTCGTAGTGGTAATGCTCCATACAGTGTCCAGCACATATCAGATACTTACTAAACATTTGCAGAAACGTTTTGTGTTGATTGGGTTACTGGGCACATACAATACAGGACCGACAGGCCTCAGCTGATTCAGTACATTGAGTTATGTGAACTATCAGGAATATTGATAACTGAAATACTGATCATAACTGAAATTCAGCCAAGCACAGTCATGTTGCCAGGTATCTGCCAGCTGTTACCTAGATAAAGTACAGTGAAAGTTGGGGTCTCAGTTTAATGTGAAGTCACCAGACAACTTTATTTCTCAGAAGCACCATATGCCTATGCTATACGTATTTTCTGGAAATGAGAGATTTTACAGACACTGGTTATTGTTCGTGATATTCTTCTTTAAAGGACTAACTCTTCTTTCCTTCTCAGAATAACTTCAGGTGAAAGTGTTCAATGAATATGAAGGAGCTGGAGTATGAAAGCAGAAAATCTTTGCCATGTTTAGAATATTCAGCTTTAGTCTGATAGGACTTAAAAAGCAAAAGGATTATTCTTAAACTTCTCCCACAAATATATCTCTTTTTATAGCCACATCCAAACAAAGGCTGGTAACGTGTAATGGATAAGCATGTGAACTTGGAAAAGTTAATTAACTCCCATGTGTCTCCTTTACTTTTCTGTAAAATGTGGATTATAATGGACTTGTTAAAAGGATAAAATGAGTTAATGTATGTAAAGCACTTAGTTTACTATTGGGTAAGCACTTAGTTATAATAGGTGTTGTTATTATTGCTATTAATACTGTTGATTGAAACTCATGTTTTTCTGAGATGTATTAGAAGATCAACGCCACCTATGATGAGATCCTTTTTAATGTCAGGTACTTTAGGGACATTATTTCATTTAATCCTGTTTCACGTCAGGTTCCCCAGGAAGCAGACTTTGAGATTAGTAGGGAGGTTCACTAGGAAGTGCTCTTGATGTTAACATCTACAGGAGAAGGGAGGGGGGTTGGATTGGCTAGACAGAGGGCTTGGGCTGGGTACAGTCACAGCAATGGCCTCCACTGATTCCACAGAATGCTCTGAACTGAGACGGTCTTTCAGGGCCATCGTGTGTTGGGGCAGGAGGGGGCTGGCTTTTTTATGGCCTCATCAAACAGTTATTGGAGTAAGGTTGCTACCTAGGAAAGGAGGTCACCTTGGGAGTTTTCTCTCTTCGCTTGAGGCCAATTCCCAGCAAGACCTCTGAACTGTGAGGTGTCAACACTCCTTGAAGCTGGTGAAATTGGACCTCCAGTCCTAACTGGGGATTCTAGGTGCTGCTGCATGGTGTCCGCTACAGTCCACCTCGTTAGATCAGGTCCACATCTTTATACAACTTCTGGGAGAAGTAGCTCTAGGATTCTGGTGGGCCTCTTTGCCTTGGAAAAACTTTTAAGAGCCACTTTTTTAAAAAAAAGTTTATTTATTTAAGAGGGTCAAGAGGGGCAGAGAGAGAGGGAGAGGGAGAAAATCCCAAGCAGGCTCCACACTGTCAGCACAGAGCCCACTGCAGGGCTCAAAACCATGAACTGTGAGATCATGACCTGCGCCGAAGCCAAGAGTCAGATGCTTAACCGACTGAGCCAGGCATCCCCACTGGAGCTGCTTTTCAAGTCACAACTGATCCTCACTGTCATTATCTGTTCTTAGATTCCCTCACTCTCAGCTAGCATCTCTACCAGTCTAAGTAGCTTATCTAGTGTCATGACTCAGACTTCACATTTGAAGGGTCCAAGCCCATGGTCATCATGACCTTCTCAGCCAGGACAGTGACTCCGCTTTTTCTTGTCAGATCCTTGATATAAGAAGCTCAAAGCGCCCAAGTGGAAATCACAACTTAAAGTTCAAGGGACTCTTGCAATGTCCTCTGGTAGGATTGTGTATCAGTGTATCAAACACCATATAAGCCCTCAGTTAGTGTTCTCGGCTAAGGCCCTGTAGGTGGAAAAGGCAAAACCATAACTGGAATATCTGTCTGCTCTAGTGAAAGTGAAATTTTACTTTTATTTACTTTTATTTTATTTTAATTTTATTTTATTGTTTATAAATAGAGAGAAGGCATGAGTGGGGGATAGGTCAGAGGGACGTGGGGTGGGGGGGGGAAAGAGAGAGAGAGAGAGAGAGAGAGAGAGAGAGGGAATCCCAAGCAGACTCCATGCTCAATGTGAAGGCTGACACAGGGCTTGATCCCACGATCGTGAGATCATGACTTCAGCCAAAATCAAGAGTTGGATGCTCAACCAACTGAGCCACTTATGCTCTCCAAAAGTGAATTCTTACACAGGGTAGAAAGGCTCTAACGTAGTCAAATTGCCACAAAATGTCCGGTAGACTTCTATAAAAGATGGCTCAGAATTGACCTCTCTTCTTGACAGCTTGGCCATTCAGCAGTGGTAAAGGGTAAATTTGCCTTTGTGAGTAGGAGAACAATAGTTGGCACTATGAATGTTCTCCATCCCTGCCACCATGGCTACTCTGTGCATGAGCTCACGTGCCAGTAGTGGGGCCAGTAACAGGCTGGCAGACATCAAATGGCTGGGGCATTCTCTCTACTTAGTTGTTTAATGCTCCCTCCGTAATGGATGCTCTCTGATGGCTGTTATTATATAGTGGGGGCTCTCAAGCTGGGATGACCCTTCAGAGTTGTAGATGGCAGGGGGGGTGCTTTATATTCTACATTGAACAAGCATTGGTTTCAAGTTGCCCTCAAAAAAGAAAGTATGACCTTGGGTAAGGTGGTTTCAAGTGGTGAATTGGTAAGTGTTTAGCAATTGACAATCTGCAGATAAGAAAAAGCCTGATGAGTAGTGTTTGCTGACGTTTATGATGTAGATAAGGGGTCGAAGAACTGCAGCCCGCTGGCCCGCCAACTGATTTTGTAAATAAAGTTTTATTGGAAGATGGCCACATCCATTCGTTTGCATATTGTCTATTCACTTTCTCTACAGTAGGCAGAGGTGACTAACTGCCACAGAGAGTATTGCAAAGTCAGAAATTATTGCTATCTGCCTCTTAAAAAAATTTGCTGACTCCTTGTGTAAATACTCCCGCCATGTTTGATTTCAAGCTACCAACTGAACTCAGAGTTGGGGACTGTTGCCCACCACTGGCCCTCATGAGCCAACACGAGCCAACTGTAGCACACCGCGTTGGCTGCGGTCAGTTCCTGGATAGGGCTGAGAGCTGGAGCTTGAAGCTGGCAGTGTGCCCAGCATTGCATTCATTAAAATTCCTGCAGCGTCCTTAAAGGAAGAGGCTCTTATTATGACCATTTTTCAGATCAGAAAACTGAGGTTAAAAGTGTTATATCTATTTTGTCCTAAGTTATGAAGATAACAAGTAGTCAAGCCAGTGACCAAACACAGATGTGTCACGGCCCCAAAAGATTCTATACCCTCCTATTCAGCTGGCTTAATTCTACCGTCTTATGCCATCTGTTCACTCATTCATTCATTCATTCATTCATTCATTCATTCATTCATTCAACTACTGTTTAGTAAATATCTGCTAGGTGCTCGATATTATGATACAGCAAGAAGTAAGATACAAGGGGAAACCCTCTTCTTAGCCAGTGACATTGGGTTTTTGATGTGTTTTCTTATCTGAATATCTGAATCTGTCATCTGAAAGTTATGGACTATTGTAATTTTCACTGATATCTCTCCTTTCTGATTGACTCCCTATTGTACTAATGATCAGTATTATATAAAATGGTACTTCTTGGTCTCATGATTGCTTTACGTTAAATTCTGCTTTCCAGTCAGTTCATGATCCATTAATAATGGTGGCATTTAAGGGACCAACGAATCATGTCTATCTCCCACCAAACTCACAACCAATTAAGATGTTGACACTAGACTTAGAGACATGAAGATCATGATAGAATGTATTGAAGAATTTGGTTATAGTTGCAACAACAGGTAATTTGTTCAACTAATAATTACTAAGCACCTACTATTTGACAGGTCTTGTTCTAGAACCTGAGAATGCAGGAGTGGAAAAGGGAATAAAACCCTGCCTCCAGGAGCTTATATTCTAATGGAATCTAGATTCTCAATACATCTTCAATCTATAGCTTAGAACCCACCTATACTGGAAAATGGGTTTTTAGTGGAACTCACTCAGCTATCTGAGAGAAAGATTGCCTTGCACCTGTTGAACACCACTGGTGGGGAAAGAAAGATGAGTTTCTAGATCTAACCTCAGAAGGCCAGGCCTACCTCTTTACCCATGGGTAAAAACTTCATGGAAGAGGAGAAAGAAGAGAGTACATCCATCCTGGGGGCTAGTTGGTCTACAATAGAGAAGGATAAAGTATAAGCCACGTTTATGAAGATCTTTACCTTAATTTTAATCAATTTAGATGTGGATATAATTGAAGGCATAGAAAAAGATTCTGGAAACACTATTCTAATACCATTTCTTCCAGGGAACAGTAACTCCCTATGGAGACAAGAAAGGAGGGAATAGATTTTTTATTTTCTATAAAATGGCAGAAATGACGTCTAGTATTTAAATCAACTGACTTGCCTAGAACAGCTGGGAACATAGTAGGTATTCAATAAAGTCTTGTGGGTTTCTTGATTCCCAACATTCCCATTTGTACTTTGGTAAATTTCGGGACTAAAGAATCATCATAAAGGTCAGGCAAGCCTCTTTCTGTTCTGGGTCAAATATAAGAGTCTCACGCTGGTGCTGCTGCTTCTGTTTCTCCTCATCCTCCTCCTCCTCCCCTCCTCCTCCCCTTCCTCCTCCTCCTTCTTCTTTTTAAATAATTATAGTATCAATAATATCACTTAATATTGTGAAGCAAGTGTTTTGTACTTGCCTGAGTAATACCCACTGTGTGCCTTGCTAAAATTACATGGTTCTTTCTGGATGGAAAACACTCTGTTTATAAAATGTCCTATTATCATGCTCGTGATGAATGAGCTGTGTTTATTTGTTTCTTTCCTGGCTGTCTTTAGGAGATGATCTAAGGTTAATGGTGGAAATGCTACCAAAATAAATGGTTCTGTGTAGTCAAATATTTCATCTGAGAACTCTGTTTCAGGAAACTTAGGAAGAAAACAAATGAGTACTTTTGGAGCATTTGAATTCATTCTTTAACTTCAGTGCTGCTAAGGTTTCCAAGATATGTTTAAAAGTGTATTTTCCAAGTTACCCACAAAGTCTACAATGCTTCCACCAACATGTCAATTAGGACATTATACATATTTTCTTCTGGAAAATCCTCAAAAGGATGTAGAAGATGATTTCTGATGTCTCTGTAAAATTGTCCATTTTCCACATGAAGTGGTTCCATAGAATCATAATCTTTCATGAGAGTGATATTCACCAGACCTGGCTTTAAAAATTTTCTTAAATTGACATCTTGTTCTGAAAATAAGCAGATGTAATATTTGCCACTAATCCTTACAAGTTTGGATGGCTTTGAAAAAAAGATGTGGTCTCGTGGGTAAAATATAGGACTTCAGTGTCATCGATTCTGATGCGGGTCAGACTTAGCGAAGAACCATTTGAGGCTTACATGGGGATTTCTCGCACTCTTGGTCAAAGTTCTACATAAATTGCTGCTCCTAAGTGATGTTGTCAAAGTGACGTCATCATCATTTCTTCCCCCCTGGGCTTTGCGATCCTTCCAAGAGGATCCTTCAGGTCCAGCCAAGTACAAAGGACTATTTCTCAGACATCTCGTTCCTGCAAGGATTTACATATTCAGAAATATTTGCAAATGCCAAAGTCATTTTTTTTTTTGTCTTTCAGACAATATTACTTTGGAGGTAAACAGAAGTTTAAACTTCAACAGTGGACTTAAAATGGCAGCTTACTAAGAGAAGGAGCCTATACTGTAAGAGATTTCTTTAAGATCAAGATTTTTTAGTTAAAAAAAATAAAAGGAAAGAAAAGAGAAGAGAAGAGAAGAGAAGAAAAAAGAAAAAGATTAATGTATACCAAATCCTGGCACGGCAAAGACAGTGAATTTTTCTTCCAAGTCCTTCTGGTGAACTCCAGCATAAGAGGTTATGCATCTGAGTCTTGTAAACATTATTGTCTTTTTCTAAACTTTGAATTATGATACCTTTAGGGGAGGGGTCCAAAAGTGACTTCAAGGGAAGGGAAAGACTCATCATCAAGTGAAATTCCAGTGGCAGAGTTTCCAGTGAAAGGGAATTACTGGCTCCTTCAAGGGCTATATTCTATTTTTCTTCCTTAATTTATTATTATTCATTTAATATAAAATGAATTTAATTGCTTTGCATAATCACAGGAGTAACTTTTGCTCTTCTGAGGGTGGAAAATTTAGGCAACAGAAAAGAGAGGAGACAATGTTTACAATTCCACCTGCCTGTGGATAAGCAAAATTAATTCAGGGTGTCACTTTGCAGATTTATATTTGTTTATTTAATAAAAGATTGATTGATTCATTGGTTTTCTGTGGCAGGTGCATTTCTAGGTGTTGGAGATAGAGGCAACTATAAGATGCTGTCTTCATGGAGCTTACATTCTAGAGACAAAGACAAGCAAACAAGTAAATACTTTGATATATGAAATCGAGGCAGGGAGTGATAAGTGCCATTAAAAAATAGCTCCTGGGGGTGGCTCAGTCAGTCAAGTGTCCAACTCTTGATTTCAGATCAGGTCATGATCTCGTGGTCTTGAGATCGAGCCCCACATTGGGCTCTGCACTGAACGTGGAGTCCACTTGAGATCCTCTTTCTCCCTCTCCCTCTGCCCCTCCTCCCAGCTCTTTCTCTCTCCCATTCTCTCTTTCTCTCTCTCTCAAAAAAAGTTCATAACATAGAAAATGATGGTACAGTGGTGGGAGAGCGATTTTCAGCTCGAAAGGACTCTTTTGAAGAGGGGACATTTGAATAGAAACCAGAATAGACGAAGCTCTTAGGCTGTGTCAAGAGCTAGGAAAAGCCACTCTGGCAGACAGCAAGTGAAAAGGCAGTAATAAGGAGATTGCAATGGCAGTTCAAGGAAAAGCAAGACAGCTAGTGTGGGGCACAGAGAGTAGGAAGGGATGGAGTTATGTGAGAGTCAGAGGCCAGTTCAGATTGGGTACCACAGGAAGTGGTCTGGATTTTATTCCAATCTGACTTGGATTTTTCCTAGGTTAGTTTGGTTGCTGTGTGAAGACTTCAGAGGAGCCGTAAAGGAAGCGGGAGGACTCGTTAGGGAATGTGTGCAATTGGCCACACAATGGGTACATATGTACGGATTGGGGTGGAAGCAATGGCCGCCATGACAAGTGGTCATTTGGTGGATTATTGTAGAGCTCTGGATGACAGGATTTGACGGTGCTTTGAATGTAGGGAAGGAGGTAAAGACATTCATCTATGAAGCTATTATGACATCACTTCTTTTACTGAACAGACTGTAGTCCAGCCAGCAATCGAGGTCTCCCTAAACTTCTTCCCGGCCAGATGGTAGTCAATAAACAGCCATCTCCGAGTTTATTTCTCCAATCTCCAGAAGAGAAAAACTCGGACTGTTTTTTATTTGGAAACACTGAAATGACATTCTCGTACCTATAACTACACATATCTGATCACTTCCAAAAGATGTTGCTGAAAACCGAATATTTGGATCAAAGAGTTATTCACCTTTAAAATTTGGCACACTACTCGACCCTCCGTTCTCCACTTTAAGGCAATCCTGTGACGTGAACACTCCGTTTCACGTTTTAGCAGCGGATGCAATTTGGGCTTGCCCATTCCACTACACAATGGTCTTTCTAGATAAAATGGTGCATTGGTACAGCAGGTAGAAAGAAGGACATTTTCTGAGTGACTGTGGAGAGAAGATGATCTTTGGCTTGGAAGCTTTCCCTCCTGCATAGGAAGCCAGGATTTCCTCACCACCTGACTTTGGGTCACTCTTGGCCACCAAGCTGCTGCTCAAAGCAAGCATCCTTGTGCAACACCAGTTTGCACAGTGGTCCTTGAGGTGGAATGAGCATCACAGAGGCAGCATCAGTTCCAGCTTAGAAGGACAGGAGGGAATTTTTTTTTTTTTGGGAAAATGGGACAAAGGGGTACTTGCAAAAACTCCTTTAAAATTTTTTTTTCATGTTTACTTATTTTTGAGAGAGAGAGAGACAGAGACAGAGTGTGAGTGGGGAAGGGGCAGAGAGAGAGGGAGAAGCAGAATCCGAAGCAGGCTCCAGGCTCCGAGCTGTCAGCACAGAGCCCGATGTGGGGCTTGAACTCACGAACCGCAAGATCATGACCTGAGCCGAAGCGAGACGCTGAACCCACCAAGCCACCCAGGCGCCCCACAAAAACTCCTTTTAAGTGGTTCTCCAGAATAACTAGTACAGCTAAAGAGAAAGAATGTATCAGATCTGCATCCAGATCTGAGCACTGGCCCTTACTAGCTCTGTGCTCTTGTCTAGGTGATTTCACTACTCTGGCCCTCACTCTCATTAGCTAAAAAATGAGACTTTGACTCCTACCTTGTGTGGTTAACCAATATAAGGGTGTTTGTCAAACAAGTTAAACTCAGGACATAGGACATACTTTTTGCCGCAACTGTTTACTGTGCACATGCTATGTGCCAACTTATGTACCCAGTGCTTGATATCTATTATCCGTGATCTCATATATTTCTCATGGTAACATCAGCGTGGATGATATTTTTATCTCATATTTCAGATGAGGAGAGTAAAAGTCACAGGGCTAACAAGCGGTAACTCTGGAGCATGAACTCCGGGTGTCTGATTGCAAAGAACCAACCTGTCCCAAGCACATTCTTGGTACTCAGTCTCAATTCTAGCCTTGATGGACTCTGGCAGGGGACATATTGGAGGCTTATCTTTCATCCGGAACTTGGTAGAAGTAGCCACAGAGAAAATTGCCTTTGTCCTTGATTTTACCTAACCGCACTATCTGCTTCCTGCTCAGATGTTCCTGGCTGATGGAACTCAAATTTAAAATGATCAGTTAGAGGTAACCATAAAGTCGTGGCAGGGGGTCTGTATCTGGTGGGAGATTTGAGATAATCCATTGGATCATGGTCAATGATTCAGAGATGTTTCCTCTTCTCCAGCCTTCCCACTTTGACTCACAGGAAAGGAATTTCAGGCCTTTCGGAAAAGCCAAGAGAACTTCTGCCCTCTCTTCCATCCCATATATGGAGGGAGCCACTTATCTGAATGGTGTGATTAGAGAAGCATGAGCCACTTCTGAGCTGGTCAGCCTGGACCTTGGAGGGTATAGTCTCTGTTATGTGGACACATCTTCTAAGTAGAAAGCAAACCTGGGATGCGTCCAGTCCAGACCGTGAGGCCTGCCCACCTCTGATCTCTTGGACTCACTTAGATGGGCAAGGTGCACGTCAGAACTAGGACTCGACCCTGACACTGGGTCACCGTGTGATTTGCACTTCACCATGACAATGCCATGGAAGTCCCACTTCAAAGCCCAAGAAACTCTCCCCGTATCATTTAATGAGGGTAGATTTAGTGGAAAGGAAAAGCAGATCCACCCTCGTCCTTTCCTTATTAATTTGGTTGCTTTGTCCAACATGCTTATTCTTTTTTATTACTAACCTCCATTGGCTCAGATCTGTCAGCTTTCTTTGGAAACAGGGGACAAGAGACATGACAGAGACATTCCAGGAAAGTACCTTTCCCAGGATTACAGACCTAGATGTGTGACCAGAGAGCTGGTCTTTGAGATCTATCCAGCAGTGAGAATTAAATAATACAAGTAGTATTCACAGAGACATCCAAAGAATATTCTAGAACAGAAGTCAGCAAATGATGTACCACGGGCCACATGTAGCCTGCGGCTACCTAGTTCTAGAGAATAATTTGTAGATTTGTCTGCTTGTTTCTAAAAACAAACAAACAGACCATGCATGGCTGGGTGAGGTTTTCTTCCTACTTAAAAAAAGAAAAAAAAAAAGATAGGTATTAGCATTACAGACAAGTTTAGAGGATATTAAGTCTTGGCTTACTCACGGGGGAGGGGGGCTCAGAGATACTGCAATCTGGCCTGAGTATAATAAACCCCTTTGTTACATTTAAATACCATCATACTATCTTATATACAGCAAAGCATCGGGATGTTTTATAGTAACAATGCGGCAGCACGAAAACCCCAGACAACTCTAAAAAGGCGCTAATTATTATTATTAGTGTTTTGCGCTAACAATAAATGTCAAACGGAACCCCGAAAACAAATAACTACCTGTCACCAAGTGAATGAAAGGCAATTTTAGTAAAGTGAATTAAAACCCCAAACATCACCAAGCCCAACCGGTGAGCAATGCCAAGGCAGCTTAGCAGATGCCTTGGTGAATGCCTTTTCTGGAGCTGCAGGGATAGGATGTCCTTGGGGCAGAGCACTGGGGACCAGTGCCAGCTCATTAGCACCCAGGGCACCTGGAAAGGGGAGGTGGGCCGGGCTGAGAGGAGGGGGCAAGAGCACGTTCAGGCCCTCCGTCCCCGCAGATGGAAATTGGAGACCATTAGGAAAGAGAGAATCTTTATTTATTGGCCGGGCTGCAGCCTGCTTGAGTGTTATCAGTGAAAAATTAAAGTTGGACAGCAGAGCTCAGATTTGTTTTCCTGACATATTTCCCTTAGATTTTTCAAAGTGCATTCTGGGTGTCTCCCAAAGACTATTTTTTAAAAATAAATCGCACATTTTATTTTTTCAAACTTCATTTATCTTTGATATCTGATTGACATATTCAGGACAGTCTAATCCTTTCTGCTGAAGTGAGCTATGACAGTAGCTGCTACAGCAATCAACATCACAGAGCCCTCCCCAGGAACAGGGCTGTGTCTTCCCTTCTGCCAGGAAGAAGAATCTGGCGGGTTCTCTCTAGATGGCCGTGCAGGTGGTGGGATCCGTCCCTTGGGTAGGCAGAGAGAAGAGGCTTAGAGGCTTGAATCGGCTCTGTCTAATTACTGCAGAATCATCAGAGAAACCGGGAGCCTCATGAAAGAAGCAAGAGGCTGCGGCTTGTCTCTCTAATTTTCTTACTTTGTTATAACCACTGGGGAAGTGGGAGATACTTAGCCTTGTTACCATGAGCAGCTTTGTTTATTCGATCTGGTCCAGGACTGACTTCTCTCTCTCTCTCTCTCTTCCTCTCCTGACCTTTTCTTTCTCTTTCTTTCTTCTCAGTGTTGGGATTGATAACACAGCCACCCAGTTGTTCTACACTCAAAGTTGAGTCATTCGGAGCAAAAGGCTTCCTCCCACCTTCCCTCTTGGCTGTCCTGCAACCCCTCTCTCAAATCTCGCGGTCACCGGATATGATTTCCTATGCAAACAAACGCATCCACATCTAAGTGCGTGCATGTACACAAACACTCTTTTTTCTTCTTTTCTACACAAACAGTAACATATCATACACACCGTTTTTCACCTTTTTTTTTTTTAATCCTAAAGTCTTTTATCGTGGAGATCATTCCAGATCAGCTAATAAAGAACTTGGTCTTTCAAAAAAACAAAAACAAATGTAATACGCTCCAGTATGTGGTCATAGCATAAATTATTCATTAAGTTTTCTGAACCTGGAGGCATTTAGGGAATTTCCCAACAACCCTGCACTAAATAACCTTCAGTACAAGTCATCCCCCACACGTGGGAGGGTGTCTGTGGAATAAATGCCTAGAAGGGGGCTGGCTGGGGCAAAGGGTCAGTGCATTTATAACTTTGATAAATATTGCCAAATTGTCCTCCATAGAGGTTGCAGAATTTGGATTGCCATCCGTCATAAATGAGAAGGCCTATTACCCACACTCTCACCCCCAGAGTTTGAGTCAGGTATTGAATATCTTGTCAGAGATAGAGATAGAGATAGAGATAGAGATAGAGATGATAGAGATAGAGATATAGAGATAGAGATATATAGATATAGAGATATAGAGATATAGAGATATAGATATAAATATATAGATATATAGATATAGATATAGATATATAGATATACATTTAGATATAGATTTAGATATAGATTTAGATATAGCTTTAGATATAGATATATCTATCCAGAGGAGGCATATCTGAGTTGGTGACATTCAAGCCAGGATGGGCTGAATAAGAAGAAACAAGGATGCAAAGAGCAGAGCAGAACAGCTCCTTTCCATCTTGAATACAGTAGCCCCCCCATCTGTGGGGGATACGTTCTAAGACCATCATGGATGCCTGAAACCATGGATAGGACCAAACTCTATACATACTAGGTTTTCTCCTACGCCTACCTGCCTATGATAAAGTTTAATTTGTAAATCAAGCGCGGTAAGGGCTTAACATCAATAACTAATAATTATAAAATAGAACGATATGCTGTAATAAAAGTTATGTGAATATGGCCTCTCTCTTTGTCTCTCAAAATATCTTATTGTACGGTACTCACCCTTCCTGTGATGCCGGGAGACAGTACAAAGCCTACATGATGAGATGAAGTGAGGATGCATGACAGAGGCATTGTGACGTAGTGTCAGGCTACTGTTGAACTTCTTTTCTCTTTTTTTTAATGTTTATTTATGAGAGAGAGAGAGAGAGAGAGAGAGAGAGAGAGAGAGAGTGAGCGAGCAGGAGACACAATTTGAAGCAGGCTCCAGGCTCCGAGCTGTCAGCACAGAGCCCAACGCAGGGCACAAACCCATGAACCATGAGATCATGACCTGAGCCGAAGTCAGACACTTAACTGACTGAGCCACCCAGATGGCCCGCCACTGTTGAACTTCTGATGCTTGGTGGGCCAAATACGGTCTCTGTCCCAACTACTCAGCTTTGCTGTTTTAGGGCCAAAGCACCCATAGAAAATATGTAAACCAAAGGGGAGTGGCTGTGTTTCGGTAAAACTTTATTTATGGACCCTGAAATTTAAACTTTTTACAATTTTATGTATCATGATGTATTATTCTTGTTTTTTAAGTCAAACATGAAAAATATAAACAGTATTCTTAGCTCATGGGTTGAACGAAAGCTGATGGTGGGCTAGATTGGCCCACAGGCCGTGGTTGCTGGACCCGCGCCCTCGTCGGAAAGCACATGATATAACTGCTTCACCAATAGTAGGTACTGATTCACCACTGAGAAGAGAAAAGAGGCAAGGGGAGGGATGAGAGGAAGAGACAGGAAGGAGAAACAAAGAAAGAAAAAGATGCAAATTGCATGAACTTCTAGCTTCGACTTAGATAACTCTTGGTACAGCTCATCAAGATAACAATTTTCTTATTGTTTATTTATGCTTATTTACGTATTTTGAGAAAGAGGGAGAGTGAGTGGGGTAGAGGCAGAGAGCGGGGGAGGGCAGAGGGAGAATCTCAAGCAGGCTCCATGCGGTCAGCACAGAACCGGACGCGCAGCTCGAACTCACGAACTGTGAGATCATGAGCTGAGCTGAAATCAAGTCAGGCGCTTAGCCAGCTGAGCCACCCAGGCGCCCCTCATCAAGATAACAATTTGACAGTATGTATACAACGCATTAATAATGTGCCTCACTTTTCTTAGCAAAAATCCACTTTGAGATGTATCCAGAGCAAACGGGCAAATAAACACCCCAAAGTATATATGCCAGGATGTTCGTATACTTTTATTTACAATAAAACAATTCGCACCCCTAACCATGCAGTGAATAGCAGATTGGTTAGATAATATTACCAGGGAAAATCGTGCATCTTTTAAAAATGATTAGGTAAATGTCTACTTAGCGACACGTAAAGGCACTGATGATATATGAAGGGCAAAATGTAGGTCACAAAATATCAGATTTCATGCGAGCCCACTTTTGCAATACACATAGTTACGTGCCTAAACACTCAAGAAAGCACCAGAAAGCTGCGTAACAAAATATTTATATTGGTGGCTCCTGGAAGAAAAGATTAAGGGGTTTATGCATTTTTCTATATTTGCTAAAATTTATATTATTAGAAGATGTTGCTTTTATCAGCGCAAAAAAATGTAGGTTGTAAAAATAGAATAAACAAAGACAATTTGGGAGGATCTCAGCTTTGTGCCTTGTGTAAAAGATTGTGTCTAAAAATATCTTGAAAATACAACTCCCTTCAGATTCTTAGAGTGTCTGGACGCTCTTGAGCGTCCAGTGTCTCCTGAGCTACATATTGAATCTGTGTTTTCTTCTTGTTGGATGGTTACATCCATAACCTCCCTCCCAGCCTGCCTCAGTAACCTGCCATCTGTCTTCTCCCTGACCTGTTGAGGACTCACAAAAACATTAGTTCTCTCAAAAGCGTGGCACTTGGGAGCAACATAGAGGGAGACATGGAATTTTTATTGCTTTTCTTCTGTTTTCCTTTCTCCGGGTCCTCCTTTTTCTCTCTGCCTCTGCCCCAGTGGGGCCAGTGCACGTATTATTTCCTCCCACACTCAGCCCCCAGAGCCACGCTCTCAACTGTGACAGTGACGGCAGCCATCCTGGTTGTGATTTATCTTCACAAGTTGCCAAATCGCTCTTGGTAGCGTGTCTGTGCTTGGTGAATAATGAGAAAGACCTACCATCCATCTAAGGACAAAACAATGTGAGCAGTTACATTTAAATTTAGCTATTTCTGCCTCTCCCCCCCCCCCCCCATCTCAGCTTATTTCTTCTTTTCTGATCGAAAAAGGCCCAGTTAAGGGCCTTTGTGGTAAATACCCAAATAATTGTGTCACAAAGGGGGAGGATCATTTTTCACCAGGGTCAACGATCGCTGTGGATGAGCTGCTATCCTGAAGTTGCAAACTCTGCTCCAAGTCTGGTCTCTTAATAGCAATTGCTCTGGACCTTCAGAGGGGACTCATTTCAATGCCTGCCTATTAACTACTGAAGCTCAGGTTATTGTACCAGTTAATACCGTTTGTAAATTGCAAGAAGACACAACTTCTACGTAAGGCAACACCGGGGAGTTGGATATGTCTCCCTGACAAACAATCAGGAAAGGATGAAACACATAAATATAATCTCCACCTGATGTGACAGCACTGAGGTTTGGGGAGAGGGAGCTCTGGGGACAAGCAGACCTGAGTTTGAATCCCTGCTCAGACACTTATTGTCTAGCTGTTTGACTCTGAGCAAATTATGTATTCTCTGCACCTGCTCCCTCATCTACAAAATGGATTATTCACACCTATTGGAGGGATTTTAGGAAGGTATGGCAGATTGTGTTTTCTGAAGACGGCAGTGAAACGATCTCCCGTGCCGTGATTTCTAGAACATACCCACTGTCTTATCCAGAAGTAGAGTCTAATTTTCCTTCCCTTGAGTCTGGGCAGATTTCCGACTCACTTGTGACCAACGGAATGCGGCAGGAATGAATCCGTATGCCTTTTGAGTATGGGTCATAAAAGTTTGCAGTTTCTGCATCGCACTTGGCATTCACACCTGGACTCTGAGTAAGAAGTCCAAATACCCTGAGTCTGCCATGCCATGAGGAAGCCCATGCAGCCCCGTGGAGAAGCCACGTGTGGTTGTTACCATCCATAAACCCAGCTGAAGTCCCGGCCAGCAACCAGCATTGACCATCAGCCATGGGCGACAAGACACCCAGATAATTTCAGCTCCTAACCACCAGTCACCCCTAGTGTTCCAGCCTTCCTAGTGGATTCCCTAGGCACTGTGAGACAGAGACTAGTCCCCCCTTGTGCCCTATCCAGCTGCCTCACCCACACTGTCTGAGAGCATAGGAGAATGGTTGTGTTAGGCCACCAAATCTGGGGTGATTCGCTCTGTAGCAAGGGTAACAGGAAAACCAAATCCTATACGGCAGGGAGTACATAGTAGGGCTCTTAATGAAAGGCAATTCTAGTCACTGACATCATTTTCTTCTCTAAATTAAACGTTGGGTATGACAGGAGGGGGTAAAATAGCGCTAAGGGACCTCCACCTCTAGGAGATGGAAGGGAGTAAATGCGTTCAGCTTTCACTCACTCACGCACCCACGCGAGTGACAGCTGGAGGTTTACGAGATAGCGAAGTGCCAGGCATGTGGCTGGGTGCGGGGCGATGCCAACAAAGAGGCACCTGGACTCTCCCCACGAGGCGTCCAGTGGGGCAGACAGATCAGCAAGTGAAGAAATGAGTAAGAAAAGGGCAATTCTGTGAAGAAGCCACCTAGGATCATGGGTTAGGGGGTGGGGAAACGACCAGAAGCTTTGACTAGCCACCGGGAGCGCTTGAGAGCTGGTGCGCGTACCAAGTGTCAAGGAAGCTCAAGAAAACTGCCGATTCCCGTGCCTCGTGTGTTTGCAAGTTCTGCTTCCCTGGGGCTCATGCAGTGGTCTCTCTGCCACCGTTCTGTCGAGGGTTGCACAGGACTAAAAGCTCTTTGAGGCCGGGGCCCCCACCCCTGCTTGGTCACGGCCATGCCCTGCAGCCCAGGGCAGATTTTGTCCCAGGGCAGACATTCATTTCAACAGTTTCAAATGTACTTTTGAACACTTGTCAAGAATCTTCAGAAATTCCATATGAAGAAATACAGGGACACTGTGTCACATATAAAGCCTATGTGCTTATAACGTGTATTCGATACGTAAAGTATTTAATTTAGGGACTACGTAGGTAACATTAACTCCTTGAATTTGGACTCCTTGAACAGAATCCCTTGAATTTTATAACGGACACATTTTTGTGCCAGTTAAAAATATTAATTTGTCATTACATAATAACAAAGGCATAAAATCTCCTACAAAGTATGGTGTCACAGATACAAATGAAATTCCATTTAGCACCTTCCTCTCCATGATGCCTCCCCCTTAGTGTGGTAACCTCTGCATCACTTTGCTTTCTCTTGGGATTTTCTGAAGATTTTCGTGCACATGTCTGTGCCCACGGAACGTACAAAATACTGTTTTGTGCTTTTAGAACCTTGTGGTGGTTAAAAAAGGCCTCCTTTGCTTAAGTCCTGTTTCTGCAACTTGCTTCTTTTCCCTCTCAAAAATATGTCTCGAGGACTTGTACATGTGGGCCCACAGGGATCCTTCTTATTCTTTTCAAAAAACTTTTTTCAATTTATTTCTTTATTTTGAGAGAGAGGGAGGGCACAAGCAAGGAAGAGGCAGAGAGAAGCAGAGACAGAATCCCAAGCAGACTCCATGCCATCAGCACAGAGCCCAACGTGGGGCTCAAACTCACGGAACAGTGAGATCATGACCCGAGCCGAAATGAAGAGTCGGACGTTTGACTGACTACACCACCCAAGTGCCCTGTTCTTACTGGTTTTAAAACCACTGCACCCCATTTTCTCCTTCATACTTTACGTAGCCATCGCTTTCTGATGGACATACGGGTTTCTTCCAGTCACTGTACTTCCCCCGAGGAATGCGACTTACATCCTTACACAGGTGCCCCTGTGCCTTGTGTGAAGGTTTCTCTAGGCTCCAAGCAGAGGAGCGAATGGCTTCGTCAAGATCATAGGTAATTTCATGTTAAAGCAACATCAGTATTCTATCCAGTGCCTGAAAGAGCATTCATTTCTCCATACTTTGCCATCTGTTAATTTTTTTTAATCAAAATATTGAATGAATGGATGATCAGCATCACAGAAAAATCTGAAACGTCTCGTATGTGTTACTCATGGTCCTTGTCCTGGGCAAGCGCGTCCCTTTTCTCCAGTAGCCTGGGGGACGGTGGCGGGGGTGGTGGGGGGGAGGACAAACAGAACCCTTGCCTCATGGATAGAAATATTTCAGAGAGCCAGAGGAACATTCCAAAAAGTAGAAATACTGGTATGGGGGCTGCTGAACTGCACGGCTAAGAGCAGGGGAGCAGCTGGAGGGGAGGCACGGTGCAGAAAATCATGACACAGAAACAGAATTGTTTCCTAATAAAAAATCTCTCAAAGTTGTCCACGAGGCCCTGTCAGCAGGTCTTCAAGCAGCACGGCTTATTTTAAATTTTATTTAAATCAACAAATTGTACACGCTTGAACACGGAAACAGAATACAAGGAAAACACAAGCTGCCCTAACAGAGCAACGTCTAATAAACATTATGCTACTCAGAGATATTTGCTGTTTAATCACCCCATGAAAGGATGCATTCAGCCAAAAGATGTCAGATAGCATCTTGCTAAAGGCAACGGTGCCAGCTTTCCTGGCTTCTGAGTTCATGAAGCTAATTTTTTTCTCTCTTCTCCCCATTTGCCTCTTGCTTTTTTATTTTTTTTTTTTAACGCCAAGATCTGAGAGGCTCTATCTCTTGGCCATTCAGAGGATAAAACATTTGTGCTTTGAGGAAGAAGAATAATATCCATTTATTCCATAGTTTCTTTTAAAAAAAATTTTTTTTAAAGTAATCTCTACACCCGGCATGGGACTCGAACTCATGACCCCAAGATCAAGAGTCTTACGATCTACCGACTGAGCCAACCAGGCACACCTACTGAATAGTTTCTTTGTCAGGACTGGCTATGTGCTTTGTGGGGCCCAGTGCAAGGGAAAATGCGGTGCCCCTTGATCAAAAATTTCAAAATAGTGACAACAGAGCATTAAAACCAAGCGTGGGGCCTTTCTGAGTGTGGGTCCAGTACAGCTGCCCGGGTTATGCACCCAGGAAGCCAGCCTTGATTGGTGGCCTTCTGGGGTAAGATATCGTTTCTTAGCAGCAGAGTCCTCCCCTGCTTCTCTGCTCCAAGAAAAGGCAACATGACTGGATCAATGAAACCCCATGAGTTTGACAGTGGTTGGCCCCTGAAGGTTTTCGAAGGATGGACCAGCTAACTGCTAAGCTGTTGCTGGCTGTTATGCAAGCTGAGAGCTAGGTTACTAGGGGAAATAGAAAATATTTGAAAGGCAGCACTGGGAATTACATAGGCCAGAAGAAAAGGCCAGGAAGACTAGAAAACATGGTCCCCTGAGTAGAACTTTGAGCAAAGAAAGATTTGAAGAGAGATTTTTAAAATGACGTTTCAGTACATGGTATGTTGATGTGATTCCTTCTTTTCCTTAAAAATGCTTCAGCAAAAGCTACTTAGTCACTAAAGCAATCAGGAAGAATATGATAAGATGCCATGTATGGTCTTGAGGAGGGTGAAAGGGGAGATCTGAGGCCACTCACTAGAGTATCACTTTATGTGAGTCCCACATAAATGATTTATTTCTCTCGACAAAGCTATAATAACTTCATTACATAACTTCATGTGCTCATTTCCTATGAAGTGGCTGATTTTCTGAAAAATACTGATTTACAGGATTTCTTGGTAAGGAAACTTGTCCTGTGTCACATGAGTTACAAATATGTTTCCCATTTGCCTTAGTTTTGTTTTGGGCATCTTTCTCCCCATGCAAATTCTTTATAAATATTTGTATTAGTTTGCTAGGGCTGACGTAACAAATTAACCACAACTGGGTGGCTTCAAACAACAAAATTTATTCCCTTACAGTCTGGAGGGTAGAAGTTCCAAATCAAGATGGTGGCAGGGTCATGCTCTCTCCATTGGCTCTTGGGAAAATCCTCCCTTCTTCTTCCAGCTTCTGATGGTTACCAGCAATCCTTGGCGAACGTTGGTGAGGTAGCATCTCCAATGCCTGACTTTGCCTTCACACAGCCTTCTTCCTTGAGCATCTGTGCATCCAAATTTCCCTCTTCTTGCGAGGACACTAGTCATTGAGTTAGGGCCCATCTTAATCTCTCACAACCTCACCTCGATGTGATTACATTGGCCAAGAGCAAGAGATTTTTCATTCTGTGGCGAAAAATTCTTCCATATTTTCTAGGACATAACAGGTTCCACTTAGTAAGTTACATTTAAATGCTTGAACATCTAGTGTAAGTTTTAATGGAGTGAGGTAGGATTCCTTTTGTTTGTTTGTTTTCAAATAGCTATTCAGATGTCTTCGCATCACCTATTGAATAATCAACCTTTTCCAAAATGAAGTTAGTGTCGCTCTTTTACGTCATAAATTTCCATAGCTATTTGTGCCTATTTTCTAACTTTATTCTGTTGCATTGATGTGTTTTTTTCTGCACCAGAACCATGGTTTCGTCACTGTAGTGTTAGAATATGTTGCTGAATTTCCCCGACACTTTTTATTTATACACTTTTTACTGAACTTTACAATTAGATCTTCTAGCTCAAAAAAAAGTGATAGCATTTCTACTGAAGCCATGTTAAATATATAGGTTTGCTTGTGAAAATGAAAATCATGCCAATATCCATTTTTTAAAAGTCTTCCTCTAAGTCCCTTAGAAACAATTTAAAGTCATTTTCTTCAAAGTCTGTCCCACTGCTTTTTAAGTTTAATGCTAGAAGGGATTATCTATCAAGAAAGGATATTGACTTCTATCAAAGGCCTTTCAGCATCTATGGTGACACATTTTTCTTTTGATCTATTAATACAGGTTTTCCTAATACTGAATTGTTCCTGAATGTTAAGAAGTCAGGAATTGAATTCTTCCTACACTTACTAGCTTTGTCTCCTTGTGAAAATTCCTCCGTCTTACAGAGACAGTTTTCCGTAAACTGGAAATAGTTGTAGTGCTGTCATTTTTGTCTGCTCAGATTTCTTCTCCTTCGTGAAACCAAAAAGGGTTCATCTTCCTTTGGGAAGTCAGCCTTCCCCACTCTCAGTGCATGTGGCACGAGAGAGGCTGACTCCTTCACCAAGCCCAGGGGTGGGCACTTAACCCAGGCACTTCCCCCACCCCAGTGACATGGATTTGTTTAAGGATAACACAAGCCGGGCCAACGGGAGTAGCTCTGGCCTTTTTCTGGAACTTACAGCTTTTGCTGAGCTTCTAGAGTATGAACATGTTCATGGCTGTCTTGTCAACACTTGGGAGAGGGCTTAAGAAACAGAGGAAGTAAAAGCTGAGAACAAATGAGAGGGTGACAGCAAGAGATTTGATGAAATGCCTTGAACACTCAGAACTATCACTCCTGTTTATCGCCTGAGTTTTTACTCAAACAAGAAGGGGAAGGAGGAGGAAGAGGGGGAGGTGGTGGGGAGGAGGACGAGAGAAGAAGAGGAGGAGAGGGGAGGAGAGGAAGAGGAGGACGAATAATAATAATAATAATAATAATAATAATAATAATAATTAATACCATAACAATAACTAACATTTACTGAGCTCTTACTATGCACCAGATACTGTTGTGAGCACTTTTCAGGCATTGACTTTTTAAAAAAGTCTTCAAAATAATACAGTGAGGAGCATGTTCTTAGTATTCCATTTTCAGATGAGAAAACAGAGGTCCGAAGAGTAGTAGTGACTTGTTCCATGTCACAGGGCTAGTAAGAACAGTGCTGGTATTTAAACCCAGGCTGTCTTGTTGCAGCATCTAAATACAGTCTCTGAATTATGATGGTTTGACTAACAATTTTTCGACCTTACAATGGTGCGAAAGCGATACGCATTCAGCAGAAACCAGTTTTGGGAGTCTGAATTTGGACCTTTCCCTGGGCTAGCGGTATGTGAGCTGATCCTCTCCTGTGAGACTGGGCAGTGACAGCTCCCCATCAGCCCCATGGTCCCCGGAGTCAACAACCGATACACCGACAGCCATTCTGCACCCATTCACCATTCTGTCTTTCACTTTCGGTACAGTATTCAGGACATCAAGTGAGACAGTCAACACTTGATTATCAAATAGGCTTTGTGTTAGATGATTTTGCCCAACTGGAGGCTAATGTATGTGTTGCGAGCACATTCAAGGCAGGCTAGGCAGAGCTGAGATGGATGGCAGGTTAAGTGTAGTAAATGCACATTGGCCTGACTACATTTTGAACTTCCGATGGGTTTATCAGGAGGTCACCCCATCAGAAGTTGAGGAAGATCTATACTTGTGCTAATAAAAGAGGTTTCTGCTCCAAGTCTGTTTGAGAAGTGTTTCTGTCATCTGCAACAATAACAATGTAATTTTAATTCCATCATCATGATACTTACTTTGAAAAGTTGTTGAGAGCCTTATGGGATTTTGGCTATGTCACCTCACTTGGTTAGTGCCTGGCACAGAACATGTGTCCCAATATTAGATGCTGCTGCTGCACTTTGTCATGGGGTCTCACTGCCCGATCTTCTCAGAGAAGCATAGAGGAGTAAAGACTAGCCTTTTGGAAACCACTTATATTAGTCTTCTTGCCTGGGTTTACAGAAATTGCTGGAAATGCTAACCCACATTCTTAGAGGGGCCAGGTTCAGGATTTCTGATTTTTAGTACTACTGATGTCTTGGGACAAGTAAGACTTGTTTGTGGGGCTATGTTGTACATTGTAGGATGTTTAATAGCATCCCTGGCCTCTACCCACTAGATGTCAGTAGTACCCCCCAGAGCCCTATGGGACAATCAAAAATATTTCCAGATGCCGCCAAATGTCCCCCCAAAGGGTGAAGTTGCCCCCAGTTGGAAATTACTGATGTAAATGAATGAGGCCTATACTTAGAGTCTGTGAGCCATGGTGCCTGGTTCACACAGAAGATGTTGCTTCTTCTAAAAGGGGGGGGGGGTGTCTCTACTCACCTCCAGCTGATTGTTGCTAAGGAAGAATATGGACCCATTCCTGTCAGATTGTCAGATCACCCAAATTTTCTAGTTTTGAAATTTGCTAGTCTCTATATATATATACACACACACACACACACACACACACACACACACACACGTAAATAAATAAAAATATACAAATATATTTTATATAAAAATAAATAAAAATTATGTATATACCATATAGAAAATAAAACTTATATATAATAAATAAAAATTATATATATTACATATATATAATTTTTTAAAGATTTTTAAATATTTCTCTACAGGGTTTTCATTTTTCTTATTAGAGAATGATATTAGAAATCAAGAGCTGGATACTTGAAAGACACAAATTACCAACAATGGCATAAAAAGAACTAGAAATTCAAAATAACCCTAAATGTATTTAAAAAAACTTGATTTTATAATTACAGCTCTTCTCATAAAGTCAATCCCAGGCCCAGATGGTTTCACTCATAAATTCCATAAGCTATTTTGAGAATAAATACTACTAATATTATACACGCTCAGAAAACAGAGAACATTTGCTACCTCATTTTTTGAGGACATCAATAACATAATGCCAAGAGCAGACAGAGGTACAACACGAGAAAATAACTGCAAATGAATACCTCACGAACACAAGCACAAACGTTCTTAACTGGTACTTGTAAATAGAATCCACTGTTAGATGTAAAAGAAGTAGAACATCATGACCAAGGAGCACTTAATCCCAGAAAAGCAAAGTTGGTTTACTATTTGAAAACTGATAGGATTCACCATGTAACCGAATAAAGGGGGAAAATACCGCCAGCAGAACAGATGCAGAAATAGTATTTGACTAAAATCAATACGAGTGCATGATAAACATTTCCAGCAAAATATCAGTAGGAAGAACTTTCTCCACCTGAAAAGGGTACCAAGAACAACCGAAAACTTCCACCGTTCGTGCCAAGTGGCGAAGGGCTGAAAACTTTCCCCCCAAGATTAAGAATAAAGCAATGAGGTCTGTTCTACCAGTTCTGTCCTAGTTGTCCTGGAGTCTTGGTGCAATAAGTCAAAGAAAAGTAATAAAAGCCTTTCCTAGGAAGGACAATTTTGAACTGTCTTTATTTGTAGACGGTATAATCATGAACAGAGAAAATCCTAAGAACTTTACAAAAAAGCTACTAGAACTAATTGATGAATTTATCAATGTCACAGGCAACAAGGTTGATATTCAAAAACAGTTGCATTTCTAGATACGATCAACGCAGAATTGGTAAATGATATTTAAAAGTATGATTTACAATAGCATCACAACCTATGAAATATGTAGGAGTATATTTAAAATAATATTTGCAAGAACTGTATGCTGCAAATACAAAATATTGCAGAGAATATTTAAAAAAAGACCTAAATACATGGAAAGGCACACAGGATCATGGATTAGATGATTCAATATTGTTAAGATGTTAGTTCTCCCTAAAATGGCCCACAGAGTCGATGCAATCCCATTCACAATCTCACCAGGCTTTTGTAGAAATTGATAAACTGATTTAAAAATCTATATGGAAATATCAGAACAGCCTAAATAACCTAGAATAGCCAAAATAATTTTGAAAATGAAGAACAGGGGTGCTTGGGTGGCTCAGTCGGTTAAGCATCCGGCTCTTGGCTCGGGCTCAGGTCATGATCTCACGGTTTGTGAGATCGAGCCCCACATCGGGCTCTGCGCTGACAGCATGCAGCCTGCTTAGGATTCTCTCTCCCTCTCTCTCTGCCCCTCCCTGGTGCTCGCTCTCTCACTCTCTCTCTCTCTCTCTCTCACACACACACACAAACACACACACAAAATAAACTTAAAAAAAAAAAAAGAAAATGAAGAACAAACTTGGAAGTCTTACACTATCTGCTTTGAGGACTGTGTGTACAAGTACTATGATCAAGACAGCATGGTATTCACATAAGAATACACATACAGATCAGATGGACTTAAATGCAATCCGAAACCACAACTCTATAGTGCTGCATCACAAGAATCACTAAAATACAGTGACTGACAACAATAAGTGTTGATAAGGATGTGGAACAATTGGAACTCCCAAATTTTAATGCCAGGAGTTTAAAATGGTGCAACCACTTTGAAGAACGTTTTGGCAATTTCCCATTAAATTTAGCTTAGTAGGTGATCCAGGACTCCTACTTCCAAGTATTTACCTAACAGGGAGGAACGTGTACGTCCATACAAAGATGTATATACAAATGCTCACAGCACCTTTACTTATGATCACCTACAAACTAGAAACAATCCTGCCGTCCATCCACAAATGAATGGATAAAAGCATAGCAGTATATCCACGTAACGAACAAATCCATACCACTCAGGATTAAAAAGGAAGAAACTTATTAGACACGGATAGATCTCAAAAACATTATGCTAAGTGAAAAAGTCAGAACAAAAAAAAAAAATACATGCTGAATGATTCCATGAAGTTAATTTCCACAACAGATAAAAGTACAGTGACAGAAAGCAGTTCAGTGTTTGCCTAGCGTTGTGGAAAGAGCTCAGAGTAAAGGGAATTAATTATAAAGAGGCACCAGGAATTTCTTGGTGGCTCCAAGTGTTCTATGCCTTTGCTGTTGCGGAGACATATACGTTCTTGAAAACTCATAAAACTGTACACTTAAAATGGGTACATTTTACTGTATATGTATTATGTCCCAGTAAAGTTGATGTAGAGGGAGAAGGTGCTTCGGAGAGAAGCCAACTTGCTCCGATTTTCTCTGTGTTTTCTCTTGGCACATTATATTTTTAGCTGCTTGAAGAAAATGACCAAGAAAAAGATGTTCCATTAGGATACAACCATATTCAAGAGAATATATAGAACTTGAGGGATGCCTACCCAAGAATATACCAATATGGCACTAAAAGCAAGGGTCGGCTATGATGTCACAAAGGGTCTATTTATTTAAATATAATGTATTGTAAGTTGGCTAACATACAGTGTATAGAGTGTGCTCTTGGTTTGGGGAGGGGTAGATTCCCGTGATTCATCACTTTCGTACAACACCCAGTGCTCATCCCAACAAGTGCCCTCCTCAAAGCCCATCACCCATTTTCCCCTATCCTCTGCCCCTCCCCCCATCAACCCTCAGTTTGTTCTCTGCATCTAAGAGTCTCTTATGGTTTGCCTCCCTCTCTGTTTGAAACTATTTTTTCCCTTTCCCTTCCCCCATGGTCTTCTGCTAAGTTTCTCAAGTTCTACATACAATTGACTACTAGGAATTTACCCAAAGGATACAGGAGTGCTGATGCACAGGGGCACATGCACCACAATGTTTATAGCAGCATTTTCAACAATAGCCAAATTATGGAAAGAGCCCAGATGTCCATCAACTGATGAAAGGATAAAGAAGATGTGGTTAATATATACGATGGGATACTACTTGGCGGTGAGAAAGAATGAAATCTTGCCATTTACAACAATGTGGGTGAAACTGGAGGGTATTATGCTGAGCGAAATAAGTTAGTCGGAGAAAGACAGTATGTCTATTTACTGCAGAGGTCACAAAATCTCTCCCTATGGGCTACAGGTAGGTCCGTGGAAGCCCAGATTGGGTGCCCCTTTTGCTCTTTAGAATCTAAATTTTAAAAAAAGATCATTGCCAACATTCTAATACTGGGAGATTTACACAAAACTCTGCATTTTGGATTTAGCTGGTACAGTTGAGCCCACGTTCTTTCACGGCACATTGAGCTGAGCTGACTACTTACATTGAGACCCGTGTGCTCCAACATACTGCTGCCCAGGGCCCCATGAGGTGGCATGCCTTATTTGTGTCACCAGATAGACCATGGAGCATGCGAATTTGTGCCCCATAAAATCTTCTTGGTGCCATGCTTGGCCTGACACTCAATAAATGCCGGTGAACGATGTGGCCAGATTCTTGGCTGTCAACACCAATGGAAAGGCCTCAAGTTGGCTCAGGGACTTGGGGCCTTGGTCACATAGTCCTCAAGTCTTCAGAAATGGGAGCAAAACCAGTGACATCGTCTTCATCGTCCTGTTCCCTGCTTCTGTTTCCTTTCTTGTTCTTTTCACTTTGGTCATAATTTGTTTTGCTCTCCCTCCCTTCCTCTACCTCTCTACACCCCCTGCTTCTTTCTTTTTCCACTTTTTTGCACAACTGGGATTATAGCATTTAAGAAACAAAAATAAGAATGTTTAAAATTAGATTTAAAGAATTTATAACGGGAAAACTAAAGATCCAACAGACTCGGCTAAAAAGAGGAGATAAACAGGCATAAGTCATTATCCCATGTGGGTTTGTGTTTCCAGGAAAGTAGATACTTTCATGGTGACTAAGTTTTACTGTAACATTACTGTCCTAGGTTTCTTTGAAACCCGCTGAAATGCCAGGTAGAATTTTGTGGGGTGTGCACTTTCCTTCATAGACTAGCCTTTGTTTTTTGCAGATTCCCAAAATATTCATGACCCCAAAGATACAGAAAACACCTCTTTAGCTATTGCTCTCCTGTCTCTGTAGGACAATAATCACTGGGACTAATTTCAGAGTCCCTAATAACATGACGTGTGGAATTTACACTCAACACTAGGAAAACATCGAGAAAATTGCCTACGTGTGTGGAGCAGACTGTATAACTGCATGCCTTTGGTGAAACAAATCGGTGAGGGCTTTGTACATACCTCAGGTTTATCAATGGCATTTTAATTAATGTATACTGAGGAAATAATCAAGAATGTGTTGAAAGATCTAGCCACAAGAATGTTCATTACTGCATTACTTATAACAATGAAAAACTGAAACCATTTATACGTTCAGCAACAATAGACCGTCTAAAAGAGGATAGTGTGTCAACCCAATGGTATACTGTGGCACCTTTAAAAATGGTGTTGAAAAATATGAGTGATGAGCAAAAAATATCATCCTGTACCAGGAGTCTGCAAACTATGGCCGTGGGACAGATCCTGCCCCATCACTCGTTTTTGTGAATGATTTGGTTGGAACATGGCCACACCCTTTCATTTTCTTACCGTTGATGGCTGGTTTTATAGAAGAGGCTTGCCAGCCTCTCTTTTATATCATTAAGTGAGAAAATAGTGCTATTTCACAGAGAGAAGGAGGGAGGGAGGGAAGAAGGAAGAGAATAGTCAAAATACACTGAAACGGTAAACAGTAGCTAGCATCGCAGGTAATTGGTGGTTTTATCCCTTTGCTTTTCAGTATTCTTCAAAATTTATATACTATTACTTTTGCCATCGCATACAAACGCACTTTTTTTTTCTTTTACATTGAAAGAACACCATTTAAAACCCCCACTCCATTTTCTCCAGCCTCCCATCCTTGCCCTGTGGTTACAACGGCAGCAGAAGAGTCCAGTTACTTTGTTGAGTGACTGTGAGGCTACCGATCGCCCTGTAACCAGGTCCTGTTCAGTATTCTACCTGGGAGGATATAAGCAACAGGAGAAGGAGGAACAGGGCACCAGTGCTTGGAGAAAATTAAGATCTGCAGACGTGACATTTCCTAGAAATCAGCCTGTCTTGGGTTCTCCCGTAATTATTCACCATTTTGTTTACAAATGGGAAATAGCATTCTCCTGTTCGGTGTCTTCCAAGAGACTGAAGTTAATTTGAAATCATCCTCCAGCAAAAGCACCAGTAAAAGCATCTGGAACGCCCTGATGCCATCCCCTCTGGCTACTGACACGACATTATTGATACACAAATCAAAGCTGACTGCTCTGGTAACATTGAGTCCCCTGGCAGCAAGAGCTTACAACAGAGAAGGTGTTCTTTCTTAAGACAGGGCCAACTTAATACAAGATCTCATTGTAACAGCCTCAGTTGAGGACATTAAAGGGATCCCAAACAGAAATGTTCAATCTCCTTCCGTTGTTTTCTCTTAGATAGAAAGGGCCCAGCGCCCCCCCCCCCCAAATATCATAAATAAATAAAAGAAGAAGAAATTCAAACTATGCAAAGAACAGACTCATGAGACGTAAGGGAGGCTACAAACGTAATGTGATTTGAAGCCTGTCACAAGATTTCACCTGGCAGAGGCTGTGCTGGGAAACTTACGCCTGCCTGAAGTTTTCACCATTAGAGACATTTCGTTGAGACACGGTGTGTTTTAAAAGTCTCTGCTCAAATATAGAATTATTGAACTTCTGGATTTAAAAGGTCCTTAGAGGTCATAAATCCATTCCTGAACTGACATGTGAATCCTCTCCCCAGCATCCCTGCTAAGACATTACCCAGCCTTGGAAAGAACTTCTCCCAAGACAGGGAACTCATTACTTAAAAAAAAAAAAAAAACAGCAGGTACTTCATTTTGAGTGGGCTTTAATTATGTCAAAGTCTTCCTCATGGTGAACTGAAATCTGCTTCTCTGTATTTTTTTTTAAGTTTATTTATCTTTTGAGATAGACAGAGACAGCGTGAGAAGGGCAGGGGCAGAGAAAGAGAGAGGGAGAGAGAGAATCCCAAGGAGGCTCCACACCATTAGCATAGAGCCTGATGCGGGGCTTGGACCCATGAAACTGTGAGATCGTGAGTTGAGCCGAAACCCAGAGTCAGACACTTAATGGACTGAGCCACCCACATGCCCCTCCTCTGTAATTTTTTATTCTTTGAGCATTAGTGCTGCTTCATTCACTCAAACAAATATTTAATATACATCCTTTCAGACATGGTCAACATAGTGGCATGCCAGATAATCAAGGTTTTCTCATCTCACAGGGCTTATGTTCAGTGACGAAGACAGCTAACACGCGAATAAACCAATAAATAGGCAGGATAGCTTCAGACACGGTCAAGACAAAGTAAAGCAATAATGACCAGAGAAATGTGGGGCGAAGCTACTTTGGATGGAGAGTATTGTGGGTGGAATTGTGTCCCCCTTGAAATGATATTAAGGTCCTAATATAAAGTCCTGGTACCTATGGCTATGATCTTATTTGGAATATGGCGTTTGTGGACGTAATCAAGCTAAAAGGATGTTCTTACAGGGATGTGACTGGCGTCCTCATAAAAAGAGAAGAGATATTTGCTGAGAGGGGACAATGTGAAGGATGTCAACCACTGAAGCTATGAGAAAGATATGGAATAGATCCTCCCTTAGAGCTTTCAGACAGAGCATGGCCCTGCCAACCCTTTGACTTTGAACTTCTTGTTTCCAGAACTGTGAGAGTTTTAAGCCATCCAGTGTGTGGTACTTTGTTGTGGCCACCCTAGGAAATAAGTACGGGGGGCCGGGGGGCCTCACCAAGAGGCAACATTTTGAGCTGATGAGCCAGCTTTAATCAGGAAGAAGGCTCTTCTAAGCACAGGAGCCAGGAAAAGCAAAATCCCTGATGTTGGAACGAGCTTGGACTATTCCAGAAACAAGGCCAACGGGACAAGAGCACTGAACAAACCTCGGCAGGTAGGCTGGTGCCAGATGATGGCAGCAGAGGTTCCCAGCCTTCTGTAGGCAAAAATGCAGATGCCCAGGCCCCCATCCCAGGTATTGGCCCATGATGGGTCCGAGCATCAATATTTTTAAAAGCTCTCCAAGTGATTCTGAGAACCAGATCACCAAGTGATTCTGAGAACTTATATAGAGCTTCGTAGGCCTGGTGGGTAGTTGGGAATGTATTCTTTAAGCAATAGGGAAGCTACTGGGTATCTTAGTTCATGTGGAAGCTCTGCTCCTTCGCAGCCTGCCCTCTCCAGTATTTGAAAGCAGCCATTGTATGCTGCTCCCAGCATCCCCCACTCCTTCCCCCTGTCTTCTCTTCTGAATATCACCAGTCCCTAGTATGGTTTGATAAATATCTACTGCAGACCTAGCAGGAAGCCATGAAAGTAGAACACAGGTATGCTTTAACACGAAGCACCCACTTGTCTGTTAGATTAGCTAGTTCAGTGACCCCTGGCATTTTCTTCTGTCCCAGGACGCTTACATTCCCACCTGTCTTCCATATGCAATGTCAACCCTGGAACAGATTTGAACACCTGCCCCCTTCCCCAGCAGAGCCTCGGTTCTGCTTTCCTCCCAGGGGAGAATAACAGAATGGACCGGTACCGAAGAGACCCAAATGCTCAAGACATTTTGAGGTGGAGAAGACAAGAGTCGCCATGATTCATTCAGCAAATTTTGAGGCTGTCTCATAAGCCTTACCTGTTGAGGCGAGATCTCGTTCTGATTAGCAGGGAGTGTCAGCCACTGCTGTTGCTGGGGATGGGGACTGCTAAGGCAGATGGACGTGGCAGAGTCACTGCAGACACACTTCCTCACGTTCTGTGGGTTGAGAAGCAAATTGTCCAAGTGATGTCATTCACACAGTGAAAGGTTTTAAACCTCCACACTGCAATTTAGCCCGAAGGTATTTGTGGAAACCCCTTTTCAAGCCTACATGTAAGACCACGTTCAGACTGTATGCTTCTTCATGCTTGGTCCTTTCCAGAAATGGGCAAGAATGCTCAATGAACACACTTAGCAGCTAGCTCACCAGGCAACAAATACCAAAAGACCAGAGCAACAAATTGCAAAATTGTGAGAAGATGCACTGGCTGCCTGTCTCTTCACCCTGTCTTCTGTGGACCTTTCTTCTGTGAGAGTCCTTGACCATTCATTGCCCATGTCCATGACAGAACGGACTCCAGACAGAAGTGATGTGCTTATTAGAGGAGCGCATACTATCTAAGCAGGGTAGTCATTGGTATGGCTCAGCCACCTGTTTACAGCCTGAGTCTATTCTGATTGAGTGGCATCTTGAGGTAAATACATGTAATGTTACTACTTTTTTCTCAGGGCTCATACAGAGCCCTAATATAGCAATGGAATAGCTGTTTTAAGACTCACATTCTTGGAGGACAATTATTGGGTTGCCTTCCAGGCTTGTCGTGATCACTGTCCTGGTTACCACCCTACTCTGACCCACACTGCTGGACTCACGGGAACCCCTTTATGCAATGACTTTGGCCTCACCCCCATCCGAGCCACATTGATGGGTTCAGGAGCCAGGGCTGCTCAAAGTCCTATCTCTAAGAACTAGGTTTGGACCCAAAAGAAATTAAGTCTCTCTGTCTCTCTTATTTGGTCTCACTCTGTTTTTTTTTTTTCTTCCCCTCTCTCTCTCTTTCTCTTTCTCTCTTTGTAATGTGAAAACTTGTGCAGCAGCCTCCATATTGTCTGGTCTAGAAATTGGGAAGCTGAACATGGCCGCCTGCAATAAAAGAAAAGAATCTATCTGATGCCATTAAGCTGTCTATAATTTACTCCAAATTATACTGAACCAGATGAAATTGCCAATATTTGACTATTTGAAAATTGACCACACTGGATAAAACTGACATGAAGTATATTTCTAGCTGTGCTATGATTCACGGTGGTGTCATCCTCTTCCGTGTTCTCTGATAATTGATTTGTTTTGTTATTGTTTCTTTTTCCTGCAGAACTAAATATTACGGTATCGTCACACATACTGTGAATCCTTATGGCATACCTGAGCAAGCGGAAACAACAGTTTGGCCTTGGGAGAGGGCTTTGCTAGCCCACACCTACTCTGTGGTGGTTTAAAACTTTTGTTGTGGGCTACTGAACCTGAAAAGTGGGCCTGAAGGGAGGGCCAAACACATTTTAGGTGAAGATCGAGTAGAAGCCATGCTAAAAGCCAACCTTTAAACCACAGTGTGAGGCCCTTCAGCGTATTTAAGAGTCTCCGTGGCGATAGTTTCTCGGGAGCTGGGTAAAACCGGGAAGGTGACAAACTGGACAGCCACACCAACGGATGGAGATACACTTGCGTGCATGCTTACTGCTTAAGATTCAAAATGGTAGAGACCTCTTTTTGAAGGAAAATATGACAATAAATCTATGACAACAAACGGATACTGGTAGGCAATTGAAAGAGATCTGGACGCTGGCTGGAAGTTGAGGTGGCCTTCAACCATGTTAGAAAGTCATCGTTATGATCAAAGAATGCTCTGGTTTTTACACGGTGCTCTATAGAAAGCATAATGCAGCTCTCCTTTTGAAGGCTCTGTGAAAAATAACCACAGAATCATCTTGTCACAAAGTTTTCCCAAGCTTGATTTGTGACTGGTTCTGGGATCCTGCTGCTTTGACAAACTCTTGATCATGTCACCATCATTAGGAATATGCTGTTAGAGCTACGGTTGGGAAACCTAGCCTACCAGCCAATTTCAGCCCACCACCTGATTTTGCACAGCCCAGGAGCTGAGAATCATTGTTATGCTTTTAAGTGGTTGAAAATAATCAAAAGAACAATATTTCTTGACATATGAACATTATATGAAATTACAATTTCAGTTCATAGGTAAAGTGGATTGGAATATGCCAACACTAATTTGTTTACATATTGTCTGTGGCTGCGTTCATTGCTAAGACAGAATTGAGCGGTTACAACAGAGACTGTACTGCTTGCAAAACCTAAGAAACTTACTGGCTCTTTACATTAAAAAAAAAAAAAGTGTGTCCATCTCTGTGCTAGAGTACCATAGCCTTTGAGTACCATAGCCTTTGCTTCTGGAGGACTTTTCGAGCAGGATATGGTGGGGGTAACTCAAAGGAGAATACTGGGTCTTCATCGACAAGGAAGAGGCTATGCCTGTTCTGTGCCTGCTTGTTAAGAAATAAATAACAAAAATCTGGGGTGCTGGGGTGGCTCGGTCAGTTGAGCATACGACTCTTGATTATGGCATAGGTCATTCATGATTCCAGGATTGTGGGATTGAGCTCGACATTGGGCTCTGTGTTGATGGTGTGGAGCCTGCTTGTGATTTTCTCTCCCCTTCTGCCCACTCCCCTGCATGTGTGCTCTATCTCAAGAAAGAAAGAAAGAAAGAAAGAAAGAAAGAAAGGAAGGAAGGAAGGAAGGAAGGAAGGAAGGAAGGAAGGAAGGAAGGAAAAAAAAGAAAAGAAAAAAGAAATCAAAATCTGGCCTGAGATTCACTTTCATTGGAACCTGATTGTGAACTGTGGGAGGAGACTCAGAGGTAACACATTACTCTAACTGTTGGGAGTTAATGATAATGACTATCAGGACTTAATTGCGGAAAGCCCAATTTGCTTAGACACCTTGTAGCAGATATCCTGAGAGGGGCAAAACTGAGAGCTGGAACAAAATATTCATTGGCATTTTAGCACCTAGTTCCGAACCTATCCCAAGACCGTGTGGCTTTACCACCTTTGCACCCCATCAAACATGGAATATCTTTAAAACGAATCTCTTTGGGGGCACCTGGGTGGCTCAGTTGGTTAAGTATCCAACTTCTGCTCAGGCCATCATCTCGCCACTCAGGAGTTCGAGCCCTGCGTCGGGCTCTGTGATGACGGCTCAGAGCCTGGAGCCCGCTTTGGATTCTGTGTCTCCCTCTCTCTCTGTCCCTCCCCCACTCGTGCTCTGTCTCTCTCTCTCTCTCTTAAAAATAAAATAAAAACATTAAAGAAAAAAAAAACGAACCCCTTTTGTTTTGCTTAAGCCACATCCAGCAGATTTTTATCATTTGCAACCAAGTAGAATCCTTATTTATACACTCCTGATGGTCAACAGAAAGGACAAAGACACAAGAGTTGCAGGCATTCATTTTATGGAGCCATAAGATCTTCCTGAATTATTTAGGTAACTGTCCACCAGCACTTATGACCACGTACCTCTCACACTTAACCCAGAAATCTTAGTTATTAAGGTGATGCTTCATAATCTTTGCATCGGGCAACAACATGGCAAAAATACTGATACACCTTAGGTGAGACTGGGGAGTACATAGTGTGTTGATGGGTAATAAGTAACACACCCCAGCTCTTTTAAAGACAGCACAAGACAACATACATCTAAGACAAACCAAATGCCTCATCTATTATTCACAGATAGTTCCAAAGATTCAGTAGGTGATCAAACTGATCTTCCAAAGATATATCCCGGGTCAGTGCAAATATCATGTGAGAGCCAGTGGTTCACTTTGACTGTCGTTCATTCTTTGTCATGTGTGCCTTCCTTCCTCTCACACCCCACCATCACTGTCCCCACCTCTACTCTAAAGTCACCCCTTCCGGCTTTCCCACCAGTCTCACTGTTCGGTGACAATATCAGGAACTAAACGATGAGAAGACAGCAGGAATGTACTATCTGCAAGGACACGCAGATCAACAAACACCTCCGTGCAAGCCTGTCCCAGTTAGTGGGTAAATGAGTTCCTGCTTTAATTACTGAACAAGAATTGGCAAGAGTCAATGGATAGGCACTCTGTAAGACATGAAATATTCCTAATACTGAACCGAATTGTGTGTCGCTTTCTTTGGACTCCATCATTTTCATCCTCCCTCCTAACAAATCAGAACGGAAGACAGTCTGCTGACCAACAACATGCCATGGAAGGACCATTTGTGAATTTTCCATTGATACAACATTTTGCTCTTTTGTATCCACTTCCAGGGACATTCATCTTTTGATGAACTCCATGGTTCCTCTTGGTAGGAGCACCTAGGAGCCCAGGGAATTCTTTTTCTAGTCTACTCTAGTGGTAGAAACACATCAGTTTCAAAAAGGCTGTGCTACATCGAGCACTCACTTTCCCTGCACTAATTCCAATAAATCCAGGAGAGAGTGTGGCACGAAATGGATGGACCCAGTCCTGAGTCAGTATAATGGAGCTTTTATGCTGACATGCTCCATTAGGGACCACCACACACATCTTCCTCAATAAACAAGCTTACTGCTCAAGTAATAAAGTCATTTATGGAGAGAAGTCAGCCTAAAGACCAGGACTTATGGGAGGTTCTCAGAGAGGAATCATACCAAGTTGGGTTGAAAGAGAATCCCATATATTCAAATCAAGAGATCATCTTTCAAGTGGGAGCCCTAATTTTTATGGTCCTCGCCTTACCTTTTCTTCACGGGTTCAGAAAAGAAGGCTCATGTGTACTGTCCCAAATAGGGAAAGGGAATTTGGTGACTTTAAAGTCAATTAAGCCCGTCCTGAATATTAGAGTAGTTTTCTCTGCTTTTTTTTCCAAAACATAAGAATTTCTGATCAAACAAGAACTTTTCCACATTTAATTAGCCCCTTGTGTTCTGAGAAGAAAAGCAAAGGGGAATGTTAGAAAAAGTCTCTTATTGAAAGTCACTGTTGCAAGGATTTTAAATTTTTTAGTTCTACTGATTATTAAAAGATGTCACAAAGAAGTGGGCGTTTCCTTTTCTCCGAGTTCCCATATGCTCTGTGGTGGAGACTAATTCTGTGTCTTTATCTAGGACCTTGCAAATCCAGGAGCTACAGGAGATGTGTTGATAAGGGGTAAATGTGAGATCAAAGAGAAACTTCTTTTAGAACATGGCTGCCTGGGAAAGAGATCGGAAGTCCCTAATATGCTTTACTGACCCTCATGACATACCACCGGCTCTTAATAGGATGCAAACATGCTTATTAACATTGCTGTGTATTTGCATACATATCTCTTCACATACAGGATATAGGACGTATACATATATATGCATAGCTATGTACATAAAAATATATATAAACGTGTCTCTATTTAGCAATCTAAATGAGGGTGTAAAGACCTCTGTACTTTTTTTTTTTGGCAATTTTAAATATTTTTCTCCTATATTAAGGGCATCACATACATACAGTAAAGTGAACTTCAGGTGTATAAGGTAATGTTTTAGAAGTCTATGCCTGGCTAACCATCACGTGGATTGAGATAGAAAGCGCTCTCAGGGCTGAGAATTAACCCCAATTGAGCAGCTGCATCCCACAGAGAGGAGAGCAGTACCATTAGCACTGAGCAGCGCCCCTAATTTCACACCCTAAATGGTTGGTGTTATTACAAATCGCTCTGGGAGGTGGAAAATTCCCAGTGACCAAACGCTGGCAGATGTCAACCCAACCGGTAATTCCACCCCCTGCTTCCTGATGGGAAGGGGTTCCTCCCACAGGAGAGTCTGAAAACACCAGCCAGCCCTTTCCTGGCCTCCTTTGCAGCTAGCCCATGTGACTGTTCCGGCCAATGGGGGCCTTCCTTGCACTTAACTTATGCGACTATGTTCCAGCCAATGGGGGCCTCCTTGCAGCTAGCCATGGGACTATGTTCCCCGCAGTGTGGGCTGAGGGAGGTCTCCCAGAGTCTTCTGGTAAAAGAGAGATGCCTGAAGAGAAAGCTCTGTCTCTCTTCAGCCAGGCATCTGTAGACATGGTGCTTCCAGCTGGGGCAGCTGTTCACGAGGGAAGGCGAGGGCAGTATGCTGAGGACAGCAGGAAGATGGAGGGCAAGCCCTTGAGGACATGGTCAAATCTTGGAACCAGGGATCAGGAAACTTGTGTAGTGAAGGGTCAGATAAAAAATATTTGGGGCCACACACAGTCTTTATCTCCTATTCTCCTCCCCTCTTTTTCTTTTCCTTCCTCTTCCTCTCCTGATTTTTCCTCTTCTCCTCCTCCTTCCTCTTTTCTCCCCCTCCCCTCCCCTTCACCCTCCCCCTCCTCCTCCTCCTCTTCCTTCTCCTCCTCTTCCTCCTTCTCCTCCTCCTCCTCCTCCTCCCCCCCCCCCTTCCTTTTCCTCTCCTCCTTCTTCGACCATCATTCTTAGTTTGGGGGCTGTACAAAAACACACGATGGGGTGTATTTGACAAACCAGCCATAGTGTTCTCTTTCTCTAGGCCCACCCAGCAACCACCTATCTCTTGAGTTCTTATTAAGGAATATGATTTAAAAGACAAACCTGCTGTTTTTAGGCTACTTTAAGCCGGATATTTTGTTACTAAAAAACACCCCCATGATACTGCAATGGACCTACGTTCTCAGACTTGAAGATGTGGCACCTTAAAGAAAAATGAACAATAGGGGCAGAAGTATCTGAGGGGCCACAGGGGAATATGCCAAAAGTGTATGAGGACTTTGTTCTCATGCTTATTTCTTTATTTTGAGAGCGAGTGTGTGAGCAGGGCAAGTGCAGAGAGAGAGGGAGGGAGGGAGGGAGAGGGAGAGAGAGAGAGAGAGAGAGAGAGAGAGAGAGAGAGAGAGTCCCAAGCAGGCTCTGTGCTCAGCACACAGCCCACTACGGGGCTCAGTGAACCATGAGATCATGACCTATGCTGAAATCAAGAGCCCGATGCTTAACTACCTGAGCCACCCAGGCGCCCCAAGGAGGTGAGAAACTCTTAAGAGCAGAGCCCAAGTACCAGTATTCCCCCCCAGCCGAATGATTTATACGGGTTGCAGCTGGCATCTCACCCCCTTCCACACCGTCAGTTATGGTTAATTTCATGTGTCAGCTTGGTGAGGCTCAAGCAAACACTCATTCAGGGGTTGCTCTGGACATATTCCGTAGGCTGGTTAGTATTTGCAATCAGTTGACTTTAAATGAAAGAGACTATGTGCAATCATGTGGGTGGCCCGCCCCTTATCAGTGGAAAGTCTCCAAGGGCAAAACTTGAGGTTTCCCTAAGGGAAGGAGAAATTCTGCCCCCACACTGCAGCATCTGTTCCTGCCTAAGCTCCAGCCTGCTGGCCTCCCTTCTGAATTGTGACCTTGCTAGCCTCCACAATCACGGGAGCTCATTCCTCGAAAGAAATCATAGAAGTACACTTGAAGCTCATTATTCGTGGGTTCAATATTTACAAGTTTGCCTACTTCCTGAAATGTGCTTGTGACCTCAAACTTAACACTCATGCTGCTTTCAGTCAATCGCGACATGCACAGATGGCAAAAGACTGGAGTCCCCTGATGCACGCGTCCCCAGCTGAGGTCCAACAAGGCGGTGCTCCGCCTTCTTGTTTCATACTTCCCTCGTGCTGGAAATAAGCGTCCTTTGGCAATCTATTCAGTGCCACGCTTTTTGCATGTATTGTGCATTCTGTAGGCGGCTTCGCTGTTTAAAATGACCCCCAAGCATAGAGCCGAAATGCTGTCTGGTTGTTCCCAAGAGCAAAAAGCCTGTGAGGGGGGCTTGCGGAGAAATTGTGCATGTTAAATAACCTTTGTTTGAGCGTGAATTATAGTGCTCTCGGCCGTGATTTTGGTGTTAATGAATCAACAATGTGTTGTAAATAAGGTGCCTTTAAACACAAACACACATAAAACAAGGTTATGTATTGATCGGTTCATGAAACTATTGCGACCAGAGGTGCACAGGAACCTAACTCTGTATCTCCCCTAGGATCGATGTCACTAATGCAGCGTTTGTGGTAACTTTATAGAATATACCTACCACAAATAGAATCTGAGAAACAAATATATACAGTAGTATATATACTACTCTATACCGCCCCCCGCCCCCCACCGCCACCGCCTTACCCATGGTTGTACTTTCTCATGGTCACCCCTGCTCTGGAACCAGGTGATCCCCCTTCTCCTGTCTTGTCAGAAGATCAGTGGTAACTTAATACAGTGTCACACGCTCGTGTCACCCACCTCACTTCATCTTAGCCCTTAGGGCATTGTATCCTCTCATGTCATCGGGGGAAGAAGGGTGAGGACAGTACCCATACGATATTTTGAGGGCGAGAGAAAGAGAGAGAGACAGAGAGAGAGAGAGAAAGAGAGAGAGAGAGAGAGAGAGAGAGACAGGGACTACATTCACATAACTTTCTTACAGCATGTTGTTATAATTATCCTAGTTTATTATTAGTTATTGTTAATCTGCTACTGTGCCTGATCTCTTTTCTTTTTAAAATTTTTTTTAACGTTTATTTATTATGGAGAGAGAGAGAGAGACAGACAGACGATGAGCAGGGGAGGGGCAGAGAAAGGAGGAGACAGAATCCGAAGCAGACTCCAGGCTCCGAGCTGTCAGCACAGAGCCCGACACAGGGTCTGAACTCACACACCACAAGATCATGGCCTGAGCTGAAGGCGGACGCTCGACCCACTGAGCCACCCAGGCGCCCCTACTCTGCCTGATTTCTAAGTTAAGCCTTAACACAGGGGTGTATGTATAGGAAAACATACAGTATGGATAGGGTCTGGTACCATCAGTGGATTCAGGCATCCACCGGGGGTCTTGGAATATATCCTCGCATATGTCTTATGTACATACACACACGTATTTTTCTGGAGAACCCTGATACACCAGCTCATCAAGTGTGGGCTCCCCAAGGGCAGGTTCATCAGAGAACAATGCATTCCCTCCCTCTTGGGATAAAACCTGAGAAACCACATCATGACAGACCATTGAAGCCAGCGGTGATCTGAGCCCTGCAGACCTACTGAGCCTCTCCTCCCTCTGGCCTGGGTCTGGCCTTCAGCTGACCTCAACCACAGTCCCCGTCCACATGACCCCATTGTCTTCGCCCGTCTCTTAGTCCCCTGCTTTCTGGCTTTCGACTGTCAAACCTCTACGCGCGGCTTCAGCCACATTCCACAACCGTCTGAGTCTCACTAGCCCTGGGCCAGCATCCCTCGGCCAATATTTCTGCAACCTCAGCCCTGTTCCGGCATCCCTGCCCCCTCAGTCCTGTGCCAGCATCCCTGGTGTCCTATAGCCCAGCCCATCTCAAGACATGTTGGTCCATGGTTCCTCTCCCTAGAATGTTCTCTTACCCCATCTTTTCTAGTTAACACTTACTTTTCTTCCATAACCCGGCTCCCACTTCCTGACTCAAGGAAGACTTCCTTGGCCTCCCTCGCTAGGTTCTCTTTGCTGTTTACCTTTCCTCTACAGTACTTGGCACGACTCTCAGTTTTGTCATCTTCCGTTAGTATTCAGTCAGTTCTTAATAATTTTCTTAACGCTTCTGTTCCATGGATCCTTCTGGCAGTTTGGGAAAACCAGAATACTGTTATCAAGTGCGTGGTATAAAATATAGAAGATCACAAAGAAACTTGCATTTCAATATAATTGGTTATCAAAATATTTTCTTAAATGCCGCATGCTAACAGATGTGCTTTCTTATTAAGACGTTAAATAACAAGATCTAGTGGAAGGTCTAATAACCACTGTAATTTTGAGTGGTGATAAGTACAAGTGATATTTTATAGCATCTGCAACAATTGTAATAAGATACAAAATATGGAATTTAGGGAGCAAAGTGAACAAAGCCACAGAGATTGCTAACTCTATCAGATTGTTGCTTAAATTCCTAATGGAAAGGAATGGTAAACAGTTTTGAAAGTAAAGATAACATTTATTTTTTTTCTTTTTATCCAGCTTCACAGATTCCCTACCCCCTGCTGAATTCCATCTGTGTTCTCTGGATTAGAAAGTCCAGATTTGTGTCTGAATTCTCTACTGGATCCTGAAGCTCCGAAAGGCAGTCCTGTGTGATTTTGCTTACCATTGTACGCAAGTACTTAGGACATAGTAAACACTTAATAAAAAGCTGCTGGAGGGCAAAATGGAAGGAAGAAAGGGACTCCGCGGTATGCTGGGTATGCTCGGCTGAGCAGCCTTTCAGCCAGTGTTTTACAGCTCAAGTCCATTTTTATCTCTTGCAAACAATCTTCCGTGCTCGCTCTCTGCAAACCCACTGGGTTGGCTGTTCGTCCTCTGAACACTCCTATCATGAAGTACTTCCTTTCCACCTCGCTCTTCCGGAAATTGTTGATTTCATTATCTGTCTTCTCACTCATACCTTTTGAACGGGAGCTTTATCAAGGGTAACAGTCGTGTCTGATTTCACGCTCTGTGTCACCGGCCTTTTTACCAACGCCGGGATCGGGATGCGGTTTTGTACTCAATGAACTTGTAAAATGAAATCAAATCCGGTTCTCTCCTTTTTTTTCCCCCCATAGAAGTGCCCTCTCTGTTCCTCCTCTCATGTCGCATGGGACCCAGGCTGCTCTGTGACTCGCTCCCCTTGCCTTCCACAGTCCTGCGATTCCTCCTCCGTGGGCCCACGGGTCACGGGTCAGGCCATCCTACATTCATGCATTGGACTCAGAAACACACTCCATGAGCGGGAACAATAGTACGCATTTCATAAACCACAGAATTTGCTTTCTTTTCATCAGTCACTGGGAAACCAGGGACACGTATGTTCTTTGAAATGTGAGTAACTTTCCTAAGAATCCCAAAGCAGCATATCTACTTGTATTTATCCCACCCAGCAGAAGAGAGCCAAGATTCAATGGTCCCCAGAAGTCCCCGGCTTGAATGGCTGGGATCAGCAAGACGGGCACAGCCTCTAACCCCCTGCTCCTTCTGTCGCCCTGGAGTTTGCCAGAGGGATGGACACTGGCCGATTGGGACTTAGGCTTATTCTATTTGTCCACAGATTTGTTTGACGAGTCCCTTTGCTGGCCGGAGGAAGAGGAGGAAGAACAAAATACTTTGGAACACGTCTGAAATTAAAGCAGCTGCTGTGGGCAAAGGGTTGCTTATGGACAGAAGATTTCCCAATCTAAACAAACACAAACCTTGCTCACTCACTTTAATTGCTGCATGAATATACCACTTTGGGTTTATCCATTCCCCTGTGCACAGGCATTTAGGTTTTTCTAGCCTCTCAGTATTACAGACAGAGCATATTCATTTTTGCAAGAGCCTCCTTGGGTACGTTTTTTGAGAATTTCCCTAATGATACACACTAGAATAGAATTTCTAGGTCATGGAGTGTGCATATCTTAAACCGCATCAGAGATAGCCAAATTCTCCTCAAAACGCTTGTACCATTCATTTATGCTTCCTTTAGCAATACAGGAAAAAGTGGCTACTGTTCCAAAATGCGATATTATCGGACTTTTTCATTTGAGCGATTTTAGGGGTGCGAGCTGGTAGACAATTGTAATTTTCATGTGCACGTCTCTGACTGGTATCTTCTGGGAACTGTAGCTACCCACAAGTGCTTCTGATGCATTAAGGACATGGTTGTAATTCATCTAACAGCCCTGTAAGCTAAGTATGACTCTGCCATATTTTACAAATTTGCTTTCAACCCCACAGCTAGAATTCAAATCCCGGCTATTTTATTTACTTATTTTTTAAATGTTTGTTTATTTATTTATTTATTTATTTATTTATTTATTTATTTTTGAGAGAGAGAGAGAGAGAGCGCGCGCGCGCACAAGTGGGGTAGGGGCAGAGAGAGAGAGGGGGAGATACAGAATCTGAAGCAAGCTGCAGGTTCTGAGCTGTCGGCATAGAGCCTGACGTGGGACTTGAACCCAACAACCGTGGGATCGTGACCTGAGCCAAAGTTGGACACTCAACCGACTGAGCCACCCAGGTGCCCCAAATCCTAGCTATTTTAAAGCATACACTTAACTACCCTGTGTTATAGCCACTCCCTCCCTCTACACCAACATGTAGACAGTCGATCATTGCTAAAGACGGAAACTCAGTATATGCCACTGTGGTTGTCACTTAGCACTTCCTCTCCGTGCCCCATCAGTGTCGCTAACTTAAAAACCCAGTGAGCCTCTCTTCACAACCCCAGGGCCAACTACAGGTCTATACACACAGTAGGTTCACAGTCTGTGACTTTTATAACAAAGACAATAATGGTGGTAATGAAACCCCAGTGAATTTCACAGACGTGATAAGGTGGTGTGGCTTAAATGCTTTCTCTCTTTGTGGAATTAAGCTCCATACAGGTTAGAATCTTGTGAATGCAAGGATTCTCATTCTCCTAGAGTCTTCCTTGGAAGCTGGGACTCTCTTACCCTTTCCCTCCTCCTTTTCTTCCCCATCCCTCAATCTCGGGCCTTCTCTCTGTCTGTCTCTCCCTGTCTCTCCTGTTGCCTCTTTTCTCTTTCCCGATGTCTGATGGAACTAAACTTTTTTTTGTTTCCTTTTTTTGACCTTCAGGAACGAATTTGCTTTGTATAGCACTATTGTGAGGACTGGAGGGGTGATATGAGAGTGTTTCTGACAGAGTGAAGGCAATAACCAGATAGAGTTCCTTGGGGGGGATGATTTCGTCAACTGTATTGACTCATTTTTATTTTAAACTGGACACATCTGCTGAGGGGCCCGGCAGGGGGGATGTCTCTTTATCATTCGAGACGATCCACGAGACAGGCTTGCATAGACAGAGCGGGGCTTGATTTAGGGCTGTGTCCCAGTTGCCTGAGTGAGGTCTAGGGAATCAGACTTTCCATAATACACCGCGGATTAGTCATTCGGCAAGCAGGTGAATATTTGCTTTTGCAATTGTGCCTCCCTAAATAATCCAGAGAGATATAAAAACAGTGAATTCAGCTGCTCGTGAATAGTATGGATATGTGAGCTTTTGTGTGGTACCAATCCTTAGCAATATTTTTTTGTATTAAATACTATGAATCTACTTCACCTGTCAGCACTATTCAAAACACAGAATGCTGTATGAATAGAAAGGATGTTCTGGGATCTTGCAGATGATTCCTGTTGCTAGGAAAACCACTTCCTGATATCTTTGTGCTTGCTGTATGTGTCTCTCTTTGTGTACAGCTTTGCAGTGACAAGCAAATTCATAGCATGGTATTGGGGAGGGATTGGGAAAGTTTAGAAATGTTTAAAGAACACTGCTTAAAGTTAAAAAGGGGATGTCATCTAAAATAATAGTTAAGAGTTCTGCCTGCTTTCATATGGAGAATTATAGCTCTCAAAGGAGAGCAATGGGGCTGCATTTGTGCTATGGTGGTGCAGACTTCAGGGCCATTCCAGCCATCATTTTCTGGAACCTCAGAACTGGGTTATGCTTTTTTGGTGCCTGAGGAAATGACCGTCTTTTTCTCCTTGTGAATATTATGCCAATTATTGTCTCTATAGTGTCAGCTCTGCTTAATGTTGCTATTCTACAAGACCGATGGGAGGGAACCACACGCACTCTCTCTGGGACATAGCTGGGAATGAAATCAGAGCCCAGTAAGATAAGCCCATTCATTCATTTGCTCAGGACGGGCATTCTTCCCAACTCTGCAGCAGAGGTGAGATAGGTATTGCTCGTTCTAGAAACCGGAACTTCCTGGGAGACCCAAAAGCAAATATGGCGTCGGTACCCAGGCCAGGCACAAAGCCCTCCCCACAACCCGTGTGACACGAATACATAAATCATGGCAGTGACGTCACATCAAACATCTGCATTCTCGCAAGAGCCCCTCATCGTTTCTGTAGACCATCCACAAACTGAGGGACCCGGGATCAGGTATTTCACCCCTCTGTCCTCATCTGTAAGATAGAGATAATGTGCTCATCCATTTAATAAGGCCGATGAGGGGACTCAGTGGCAAATGCATGCAAATAACTCATGACAGTGCCTGAAACATGTGAAAGATTTCATTAAGTGTTGCTTTAAAGACCCAGGAGAGAAATAGCATGCCCTAACATCTAGTCTGTTCCTCATGCCATGCTCACTTATGGATCTCACTCTTCTTCACAGACTGATGTTCCAGATGTTGACTTACCATTGTTTTCTTGAAATAGGTCAAAGAAATAATCTTGCCAGCATGGATTACTGGGTTTTTTAAACCAGTAATGTAATCATCATCATCATCATCATCATCATCATATTTATTAAAAAAATGTTTATTTACTTTGGAGAGAGCAAGAGAGTGAGCGAGCATGCAGGAGAGGGACAGAAAGAGAGGGGAATTGAGGATCCAAAGCAGGCTCTGTGCCGATAGCAGAGAGCCCAATGTGGGGCTTGAACTCACAAACTGCAAGATCATGGGATGCTTAACCGACTGAGCCTCCGAGGCGCCTGATCATCACCATCATCATCATCTTAACAATGATAAAGTGAACACTCCTCAATTATTCTCTATTAGCCACCCAACTGCACTTTTGTTCTCTCATTTGAGCCACCTCTGTCCCGTCACCTCGACCACACAGGAGTAGGAAAGAAGACACGGAGGCCCAAATAAAGCTGGTGGGTTGCCGAAGGTCCTGGTGAAAACAGGACGAGGAAGCACCTCCAAACCACCCACCAGCTGGTTCCACCATGGGGAGCCACCCACGGAGCCATGAGGGAGAAAACCGAGAGAACGGTGTGGGGGATGCTCAAACGTTATTTCAGTGATCAGGACCCTCGTGCCTGTCTCTGAGATTTCATCCTGGTTTGTCATGAAAATTATTTTCATATCTTGACTCCAGGAAAGGTTTGAGGTAAACTGCTTCTGAAATTGCAACAGGGAACCAGGACGTGTGAATCAGAGACTTTTCTGTCTATGTTTCAGTCCCACAGAGGCCGTGGAACATTCCCATTCCAAGGCCACTGGGAGCCGGGACAGACCGTGACATCAGGCAGACCACAGGGTTTTAGGGATACCAAGAAAATGGACTTCTTTTCTAAGGAGCACCTTCTGTGAGCCCCACCACAGTGTTTCTGCCTTTATGGAATTGAGAATGAGGCCAAAGCCATCAAGTTACAGTCCTCTCTCAGAGGACCCAATCTCCAGTTGATTGGTTAGAGTAGCCTGATCCCTACAGAATCCCATGCAGAGAGAACATGGTTCTGTTGCATCTGGGGCTGCAGAGGGTCTGGAGTGCGCACTGCGGGTGTTGCGGCGTCGCTGAAGGCAAAGACAGAAAGCGAAACAGGAGATGAAGGATTTGTAGAGATAAACACCTTCCTATTTCACTGGGGGCAAGAGGTGACTCTATTCTCCCTGGATCTGAGATAACGGGGTAGGCAGCTCTTGGAGCGTAGCCTTGGATGACACGTGCCAGATACCCTTACGTCCAAAGTGCCACGTTGGGCGTATTTTCCTTATGACTGCTGGGAGAAGCAAGACAAAGCCACCCCAAGCTTCCAGTCCACTGTCAGCACACACAGACGTAAACGCAAGGCCTCTCATCCAAAGACTCTGCCCCCCTGTGACTGCCACCCTGGCACTGAAGATAAACTCTGCATGGCTCTTGATGGATGCATCTGCTTGGGGGTGGGTGGGGTCCAGCGACACCAACAGCTCCTGGGCAGGGGTGGGGCTGTGATGGATGGGATCCAGTTTATCTCCTGGCTTCCACTGATCCAGGCTGCCTGGTGAGCCCTCCCCCAGAGTTAATTTGCAATAAAGAGAACAAGGAGTTCCATTACATTCCGTCAACTGCTCATTTGTATTTACAACTAACATTTTTTGAGGACTTCCTATATGCCAGGCCCTATGCTGTGCCTTTTCTATATGTTATCTCCAGCGCGGAAACCGATTTTCTCTTAATGTGTGAACGTTACAATTTAAATATTTGAAGCAAGCCCTCGTGGTTTATTTTTCTACCCCGCTCCATAAAGGTAGGTACTTGATTTTTAAGTATCAAAATTAATAAAATGCAACCCTGTAATTCTACTCGCAGGGACTTTTCCTAAGGGAGCAATCAAACAACTGTTACAAAGACAGACGCATAGGATGAGAACTGTAGCAAAATGTACAATTTAGAAAAATTGAAAAATAACCTAAATGCCCATCAATTAAGGATATGTGGGTATCTGTGCGTGTGGGTAAGGATATGTGGTTATATGTGCGTGTAGGTGTGTTTATGTGTGTGTAACCAAGTATGTCTATGTGTGCACATGTATTTGTAAATACATACACATCTGCATGCACATACGTACACACATGTATATACACAAGCACATGGGTACAAATGTGTGTGCATGTATCTATATGTTGCCGGAGGTATATTTAACGTATTCAAGATACATTTTCGATGAAAAGGCCAAGTTTAGCAAAATGCTAGTTCCATATCCTTACAGTGCATACGAATGAAAACCCGAGATGGACATGTATATACATAAATTGCTCACAGTTTTTTGGTTTGGTTTTTTTTTTTCCCCCAGATGGGGACAGGGAGGGGAATTTATGGGCAAAGACGTCATCTTTCTACTCTATATATTTCTGTATTTTTTAAACACTAATAAGCATGTATTGATTGTGTAATCAGCTTCCCCCGGATAAAGTTATTTACACCTGGGAAGAAAAGGGAGGCAAGGCGCACCACACACACACACGTTGTGCAGCCGTGAGACCTCAGCCGTTTAATTACCACCAATCGCGATGAAATAATTTTATTTTCTTCATTTGCCTGATTAATTATTTTTTATCCAGGGCATTCGACACATCGAAATGGTGATTAAATATATAAAAGGAGTCTCGGAAATAAGAGAGCAAGTGACTGAGGTAAAATTAAGTACTTTGAGAGGTCAACACACTCATTTTTATAGGCCAACGGTCTAGAAAGGCGACAGCCTTTGGGTAAACACAGAACTCATTTTGATGAAAACAGGATCAACAAAATCCCCTCTGTGGGGCATCAGGACTCTTCTTGAAAGCTCTTACTTCCCTAAACACGCAAATACCTATAATGGGCATTAGGGGCCAGAAAGCCCCAGAAAGACTAGTATGCAAACTCAGAGCAAAGCTCTCTCGGAGCTTTCGAGGCATAGCGGAAGTATATAGATTTGAGTGTCGTTAATACCGGAATCAATCTCAATTCCCCCAAATACAAGTTTTAAAACAAAGGACAGGTGCCTTAATCTCTCTGCAGCTCAGTTTCCTTATCTTTTTTTTTTTTTTTCAACGTTTATTTATTTTTGGGACAGTGAGAGACAGAGCATGAACGGGGGAGGGGCAGAGAGAGAGGGAGACACAGAATCGGAAACAGGCTCCAGGCTCTGAGCCATCAGCCCAGAGCCCGACGCGGGGCTCGAACCCACGGACCGCGAGATCGTGACCTGGCTGAAGTCGGACGCTTAACCGACTGCGCCACCCAGGCGCCCCATCAGTTTCCTTATCTTCAAAATGGGAACAGTACCCATCTCTCTTGGAATGAGACAAATGCATCATGTTTCATACAATAGGCAAGGAACAACGTTAGCAACTTAGTGGAGCTCATACCAGCTCAACAGACATTTACTAAATAGTTATGTTCGCACCATGAACTTTACCAGGTTTGGGAGGATGAAAGAGTTATAAAAATCCACCTCAGACCTCAAGATCTTATAATGTAGAAGGAGGGATTTATTTTCTTCAGTTATAGTTATTTTCTGAGACATACTACCATAACACATTCATAAAGCCTGTGGCAAATAATGCATTACTGCTACCAAAATCCTGAAGTTTGTACATTTCAAGTTTTACAAATTGTCCGTGTCAATTTTGTATAGTTTGCAATTTTTATAAATTTGAGTTTATAAGTTCATACACATGACATGATCAACTCTTTCTTTACCCCTTCCTTCCTCCCTCCTTCTTTCTTTTTCTCTTTCTCTTTCTTTTCTTTCTTACTTTCCTTTCTTTCTTTTCTCTTTCTTTCTTTCTTTCTTTCCTTTCTTTCTCTCTTTCTTTCTCTCTTTCTCTCTTTCTTTCTTGTCTCTCCCTCTCTTCTTTCCTCCCTCCCTCCCTCTCCTTTTCTTCCTCTCTCTCTCTCTCTCTCTCTCTCTCTCAGCTTTATTGAAATAGAAATCTACATATCATACAATTAGCCCGATACACTTTCTTCATTGGTAGAAAAGGGTAAGTGGTTAAAGAGCTGGCACAGGGAAATGATTTATGACCCCAAGCCTTCCATGCTTGGGCCGTATCCTTACTTGTTATAATGCACCTTTACAAACACCATGTTAAAAAAAACAGCCTTTTTTATTCAGCTGCAGATTATCTATTTGGGGGAGGGGGAGGGTGGAGGGATGGGCATCAGAAATCAGAGTGTATCACTGTAAACGGACATAATCCATCAGGAGTGCTGGGGTAAGAAAAATGACGATGTGATCCACTTATCTAATGGAGTGCTGCACACAGAGACTTTACAAATAGACTCCTTCTCTCTGGGAGCTCTCAAAGAGCATGGATGGAGACAAATACAAGGGTCTAATTTATTTGGTAGATAAGAGAATTAATTGCTGTTATCTCCCATAAACACAAACAGGGGTGTGGGATGGGGAAGGCGGCTGCTGCTTTGCTCCTCTGTTGGGGAAAGACTTCCTGGAAGGGGCGGGGCCTCGGGAACCACGTGACTGATGACAGGGGAAGAGAGTGCCCAGTCTGGAGACACAGGGAATTGGGGGCCTCCGAGGGAGGAGGCCATTTCCCTGCCTGCTCTAATGTGTCTGTGTCAAGACAGACACACTGAACGGTGACAGTGAGTAGAGGTGACACTTCCTCTCCATTGTGTGAACCATTTTCATCAAATGGTTGGGGGGACTCGGAAGCATAAGCACATGTGCGTCTCTCTGTCACTGTCTCATTCTCCCTTTCCTGTAAGAGGGACGCCTAGTAGACGGATACTCTCAGCCCCAGGTCTGTCTAAGGGAGTGAGCCAATGGAAGGAGGATTCAGATGCAGGAAGAGGGCAACAATTAAATCAAAGAGCCAGAACCCCACTGGGCACCTGGTGGTGGATGTGAGCAAATCACTCCATGCTGTGACCGATGAGGCCATATGTTATCTCCAGAAGTGACCCCCTCCTTAACAACCAGTCAGGCGGCCTTATGAACAGATTTCCTGACTCATGTGGAAGTTACCCGTGTGAAGCCTGATACTGAGGAATACAGCCAGCAGTTTAATTTATTCAGGCTCCAGATCGCTCTCAGAAAGAAACAGGTCCCTATCTCAAGGCGCTGCAGAAGATTCACAACCCATGTGTGAAAGGAATGTTAGGTTTCAATAACAAATTAACTTTTACATCAAGCCTTTTTGCTGCTGGCTGGAAGAATCGTTGTCAGTTCATGGTTCCTCAATCAAGTTATAATCGCGGGTCTACGTTCCGAGATATTCACAGGGCAAAGACACCAGGATGTCTCAGACCTGCGCAGTCTTAAGGCGGTAGCCACTAGCCGTGTGCAGCCACGAAACTGAATTAGAATTAACTGAAATCTGAAATTCAGTTCCTCAGTTGCACGAGCCACGTTTCAGGTGTTCAATAAGCACGTTTGGCTGGTGGTTGTCACACTGGACCACGCCAGATATAGAACATTTCCACCGTAACATTTGCATGATGGTCTACACCGACATCATCTAGCATCTTAAGAATTTTCTGAGCTGCCCTCACTCTCTGCTTTTCAGCCAACGAGGCTGAGATTCAGAGAGCTTATGGAATTTGCCAGTGGTCCCTCAGATTCTAGGTAGCAACACTGCGACTCAAACTTCTTCCTGGGGGACCCATAATTCTTTTGCCACACCCTTCTCTTTCCCATCACAAGCCTGGGTTGGGGGGAGTCTAAAGCTAATCAGAGAATGAGGTAAACTGCCTCTTGAGCCATGCTTCCCATGAACTAGTTATCACATAAACTTCATGCCATCTTAAATTAAGATTTTCAGATACTCAGGGGCACCTGGGTGACCCGTTTCAGATTCTACGTCTCCCCCTCTCTCTGTACCCCCCATCCGCTTGCACTCTCTCTCTCTCTCAAAAATAAATAAACACTAAGGTTTTCAGACACTCAAGTGTCCAGAATTGTGAACCTCAAAGATTATTCTCTTTATTTCTCCTATTTTCACATTTCTCTGAGGAGTGACGGCCTCCCCGCCTAGCTTGGCTGAAGATAGAAAGGCAAGTCCCCGAATAAAAAGCACATCAATTACTATAACAAAATATTACCCAGACTCCATAGGTCTAAGTGAGAAGGACTGGGTGGATGAAAGTAGGTCTTCACCGACCCCATTGCCTCAAATGAGTTCAGCCCTTCCAGTGTAGACAATCACCTTTAACTCTCAGTGGCTTAGCCCATACAGTTCATTTCTTTTTTTTTTTAATTTTTGTTTTCAACATTTATTTATTTTTGGGACAGAGAGAGACCGAGCATGAACGGGGGAGGGGCAGAGAGAGAGGGAGACACAGAATCGGAAACAGGCTCCAGGCTCTGAGCCATCAGCCCAGAGCCCGACGCGGGGCTCGAACTCCCGGACCGCGAGATCGTGACCTGGCTGAAGTCGGACGCTTAACCGACTGCGCCACCCAGGCGCCCCATCATTTCTTATTCATACAAAGTCCCCTGAAGGTAGAGCACCTCCCGGCTGTGTGACTCTGTGGGTACAAATCATCCTGACCCTGTGACTCTGGCCACCTAACCCGTGGCCTTTCTGCTCACCATCTAAAGGAACGAGAGAGCGTGGGGAATCCCACAGGGACTTTGCATCTCTCAGTCCAGAGTGACTCCTTGACATGTTTCACTCCCAACAGCAATTTCAGTCACATCATCTGCTTCACTGACAAGGCACAGAGAATGGTAGGGGAGGGAAAGGACTGGTGGGTGGTCATGCTTATCTTTGCCACACTGGTGAGTGCAAAAGGTTGACAATAACAAAAATAGCAATACTTTTTTTTTTTTTAATTTTTTTTTCAACGTTTATTTATTTTTGGGACAGAGAGAGACCGAGCATGAACGGGGGAGGGGCAGAGAGAGAGGGAGACACAGAATCGGAAACAGGCTCCAGGCTCTGAGCCATCAGCCCAGAGCCCGACGCGGGGCTCGAACTCCCGGACCGCGAGATCGTGACCTGGCTGAAGTCGGACGCTTAACCGACTGCGCCACCCAGGCGCCCCAAAAATAGCAATACTTGATTGAGTATGTGCCTGTGATCGAATGCTCTGTGTGTAATATCTCATTTAATTCTTACTACAGATGGGAGGTAAGTGTTACTATTCTCTCTCTTAAAGATGAGCACAGAGGAGCTTAGATGGGTTAAGAGACATGGCTCAGGTCAAGTGCATAGCAGATGGCAAAGCCAGAGATTGAACTCAGGTCTGACCAATATCAAAGCTTTGTTAGGACTGGTTAAACATCAGATTTTATTTTTTTGAGAAAAAACTAAAGTTGCACTCTAGAATGGAACTTCGGTAGAACTTTGTGCAAAGATGGAAATGTCACTGCATCTGTGTGAGCCAATATGGTAGCCAGGAGCCACATGTGGGCACTGAGCACTTGAAATGTGACCAGTGTGACCAAGGGACTAAAATTTTAATTTCAATTTAAGTTGCATGGAGATTTAAAAAAATTGAATTGATAGTATTATAATTTAACTTTCCATGTTTAACTGCTCCTTCTTTAAATATAGAGTGAAGTTCTTTGAGGTCAAAGATCATAATTTACTCATCTCTTTATCTCCTTTAGGTTAGGAAGAGTGCTTTGCAGATAAAGATTGCTCAGTAAATATTTATAGATTATTTCTTAATATTAATCCACTGCAGAACTTTATGGCTTGTTAAGAATGCGGATTTACAGTGACCCACTCTACTTGCCTAGAAAGGTTCAATGGACTTTAAAGCTCTCTCTGACCAGCAACTTGCTTCTTCTTTCCATTTCACCTACAAGATTAGCATCAGCAATGAGACATCTTTTGGTATTTTCAGAACTTGCTTCCAAGGTTTTAAAAAAAATTACTGTTTTTTTTTGGGGGGGGGGGCAGGCAGTACTGAGTCCCTCATTTTCCATACTGATTTTTTTAAAAAGGAAAATGAAGACCTAGTTTTAAGTGCTTCTTTCAGACCAAACAGGAACAGAATGAAACGGAGAAACTTAATGGATCTCTTTCTGTGAACAAAATGACAGATAAAATATCTATTTTGCTCACATATTTTTCATTCACAGACAGTTCATTTCAGTAAATATCTTACCACCTGCGCTTGTCTATTTTCCAAGGTTTGGGGGAAATTTCCAGTAAGTTCAGTGGGACTCTATGGTCGGTATTTATGAGGCTGTGCTTAAAGGGAAGTTGCATCAGGGATGTCATCAGCTCACTTTTTTCTGTGTTTTTCTTGAATGTAGAGTTGGCAAGCTCTCAAAACCCTTATCAGGTCATAATGCAAAGATACATGTGGCCTCTACAGCTGGGTTAATATTTACAAAGCATTCTCTGCTCCCAGCCTTTTTCTTGTATGTCCCTTTCCCGTGGTTCCTGCCTTTTCATAGGTCTGTTATATGGAGATTGGAAGAGGCCACGTCTATACTGACAGAGAGTGTTTTCTGTGGCCTCCCTGCAGAGGAGCTCCTCACTGAATCATTAGGACTCAGATGCCAGGTTTCTAAATGCTCTACACCAGGGTTTCTCGGCCTCAGCAGATTTAGCATTTGGGGCCACATAATTGTGTTCAGGGGACTGTCTTGTGCTTTGTAGGATGTTTAGCAGCATCCCCAGCTTTGAGGGGTTAGGGTGCCAGGAGCATCCCCCCACCCAAGTCATGTCAACCAAAATGTCTTCCGATGTTGCCAAATATCCTCTGGGGGGCAACACTCTCCCTCTGCTTCATCCAGGTGACACCTATTTTAGTTGTCAGGTCACGTGTTATCCCCAGGGGATCAGGACATGGGTCATGTCTGTGGTTGTCGCTCTCTTAGGACCTTTGAAGCATATACTCTCAGTTTGTAGCTACCTGTTCCTCAATGACCATCGCCCCTGGTCCTGAATTATCACTGTGATGCACATGGCAAGGACCCAGTGAAGGTTTTCCACTAAGTAACTTGCTTTGAGAAGTGCCATATATTTTCAGAGTTCAGCAATACTTTTTGGGTTAGTTTCCTCTCCTCATCACACACAAAGGGTCCTTAGCTCCTGTGCCTTCATAGAATTCACTTGACCCTGGCATGAAGTTTTTAAAGATTAGAGGTGAGATGATCACAAACTTTCCTTAACAGGATGATGGATTTAGTGTCATGGCTCCGACCTCTCTTTATGATAGAAGAATCCATTTTCAGTTTAAAATTAGCTTGCAAATCACATTTTCCAGCAGAAGAGCAAGACTGTGGAGCTGCACAGCAAGGGTAGTGCCCAAATGGTCTGGAAAAGACCTCAGACCCTCTGCTGATTTATGCCTTTAACAGCTATTTCATATTTGTTGACTGAATGGATAAGCAATAGGCCAGGTTTTGTTGACTGAATGGATAAGCTATAGGCCAGGTTTTCTGCAAAGCTGGAAATATAATAATGAGCAAAAATAAGTATGGTCCCTGCCATCTTGGAATGTGTCTAACTATAGGATGACGCTAACTAAATAATTATATCATTGAATGTGTAGCTACAAACTGAGATTATATGCTTCAAAGGTTCTAAGAGAGTGACAACCATGGGACATGACCCATAGAGAGGGATTATGATAAGTTAAAGATTCTGGGGAAAACCCAAAAGGCAGCGGGTTTGGAACACAGAAAACACAGGGCGGGATGTGCATCGGGAGGCCATGTTGATAAAATTTACATGCTGTGCGTAGATCCCATGAAGCCGGCTGCTCTTTATCAGCAGAAGCTCATTGCTGAACTTTGAGCAGCCAAGTGAAAGATTATATCTGCCCCGTGCAGAGGTCTCACGCTGCAGTTTGGAGAATGAATTGGGAGGTTGTACGCAATGTGGTGGGAGAGAATAAACTCAGGTGGCTGTCCAGGTTAGAGAGGAAAGAACTCAGGCCAGGAGGGTCTCCTGAAGACTGAGAGAGGTACAAGAAGGAGTGTTACTTGGAAGCTGAACCAAACAGGTAAGGTGAAGGATTTGACCAGTAGGTCCCACTGGGGGCAGACCAGTTACAGCTGGTATCTCTCCTGGTGGGTTGAAGTCCTTGTTGAACCAGCGTTCGACATGCTGCCTCTCATCCCTAGGAGGACCAGAGAGGGAATTCAGGGGGAGAAAATGGTTCAGGCTGCCTCTCAAGGTTTTGGCATACAGTATTGGAAGGTTGGGGTCATTTGTCCAGCGAGTGAACACTAGGGAAGAAACAAGTTTGTGCTAGGACATCATGAGCTTTGTTGAGGTGCCTTTCCCATATTATGGGAAGAAGAAATCTGGTTTGCTGCCCTGCAAGGGAGGAACTTTCCCAAGGATGAGAGGTATTAACTGGGGGTGGTCATTTTGTAGGACATGCATTAGCCATGTAGTACCTAATGTGATATTTGGACAACTGCTAAGCAGGGGCTGATTAGTATTAGCGAATGGCAACAGAATTGTAAAAATGAAAAAGTGACATTTGTCAACCACAGTTTCCTTCCTCGTCCCCATTTCAGCTAGTCCTTGAAAACCCAAAACACATCCTGTGCACAGCTTGCTGCATGGGCACCTGGTGCAAGGAGAGGATGCTGACAATATTAGGAATGTCCCGTCCACTTCTGGACGGAGACAAGCCACTTGTCATGTTACGTCTCACCCAGGACATCTGTAGGAGAGACTCTCCTTTTCTTCACCTTGCATCTGCTCAGTATCTTAATCCCAAATTGTGGGAGTGAAACTCCGGCAACCTTTAAGGATATAATTTGCTTCCTATTACATTATTTCTTCCCGTACAGGAGAGACCAAGTGTTTGTCATTTACGAGTGTCATGTCATTACATTCCATATTGCAGTGTAATGATGTGAAATGATTAAATGACAAAATGCCAGCTCACTGCCAAAAATTTAAAGTGGCATACTTTTATTTGTAGATTGGAAAGCTATTATTAATTCTTATATTGACTTTGCCAGATGAAATGAAGCAAGCAGAATGGTGCATACAGAATTGGGGTGCCATTAGGTGAGGTCCTGAGCCCCAGGGCCAGCGTAAACAGAAAGAGCTCTCCGGTTCTGGCACCTTCTTCAGGCTACACGTCCAGAGCTAAACGTATTAGTTTAGAACAGTCCTGTCACCTGATGAATGTGGAGTGACAGGCATCAAAATACAACTTGACTGGAGTTTTTATTGGAAGAAAAATGGGAACTGAGAACAGGTGGCTAAGAAAATAAAATGGCCTGTGTTCTGCCCCCTCCTTCATCACTTTTTCTCCACTGGTGCTTATTGGGAAATTGAGTTTTATCCTTTTTTCTCTTTTAAGGGGGCGGGGAGAGGGGGGAGAGCCTACAAATAGCGTTTCGTTTCCGTCATCAAATCACCAGAAGACTCTGCAGTTGGTAAAATAACAACGTCTCCTTTTTTCTCCCCCTAGGCTATAAAATCACACACGGAGATCTGTGAAGGAGGGTTAAAAAATCACATGCTCAGAACTATATGTTTTTTAAGCTTTTAGAGTTCAAATCTGTATGACCTCGTGTTTGAGGATCTGTGAAGAAATGTGTTCACACCTGCCATTTCTATATTTATGCTCTCATTCTAGGAACCCATTTATCAGGCAACTTCAATAGAATGTTCTTGCAACCATAGTCGAGTGACTGTCTTTTGTTTCCTTTTGTTTTCTCTCCTCTGGGCAATTATATATTCCTAGTCTCTGAGGAGACGAGAGAAAAGCCATAGGTCTCAACCTGGCCACGTGTCCCACTGGGTCTTCTACCTAAGCAATGCTCTTGCCTTAGGAACTCTCTGCCTTGACGTGGCAAATGAAATCAAGGTACACAGTGTTATTTTGCTTCATCTTCTTACTACCTGTGGACACTCGCAAGGCTACTCACCTGTGGCACGATCATTTTAAAACAGGAAGGACACCAAACGCTAATGAGCTCCTAGATTTATAGACAATAACTTCAGGCCTGCCAAGGTGGCCAACAATCTTTGCTGTTGCTCCAATGCAGGGGACATGTCGCCTTGCTTCTGGCACATTGGCAGGGGCACAAAGAACACATTCTTCACGGAAAAGGACTGAAGTGGACAGTGGTTCAGGTAACAAAACTGTCAGGAGGCCATTTGACTTGTGGCAAATACTTAAAGGTTTAGTGATTGGAAAAATATCACTCTGTCGGACAGTCCCCTCTGTAGATAAGATGGCTTGCCATTTCATTTGGATTTTCAATGAAAAGCCCTGTGTTGCGTTCATCAAAAAGTGCAAAGTGGGCACAAGCTTGTGCCTACAGCACCGTGCTCAGGAAATGCTACCTCTCCTGATCTTTCTGTCCATTGCTTCTTTTGAGGTTTCGCTTTCTACATCTCTCTGGCACCGGCTCGTGTTTGGCAGATAGCGAGAACTGAAGGTTCTCTTGGAAGACAATACACGGAAGAGCATTGGAGGATTTTTTCCCCTTTATATATAGATGGCTTTGTCATTCTGCCCTAAATCATGAATGCATAAAATAGCTGCCAAGAACAGCTCAAATGGCTCCATCAAGGACCCTGAAATAATAGGCTGGTACCACCCACATCTGCAAAAGAGATCATATTATGCGTGTTCTGACTGGCACACATAGAAGAATGGGTTAACCTAAGACCTCTGTCACATCTCATGGCTTGTGGGTATTGCATATTTTCATGAAGAAATTCTGTTCTCCAGTAAGTCATTCGCTCTCCCTGAAATCACCGAAAACCCAGGCCTTCTCCCTGATGACACCGGTTTTTTCCATTTTCTCATGTATTCAACACCTGCTTAGTTGTTCGTCAAAGTGCTCTAGGTAAGTGGTGAAAAGGACAGATACTGTCCCTGGGGTCATTGAGCTGAGGTCCCAGGAATGACTGAGAGAAAAGGAGAAAATAAGGAAGACAATTTCAGATGGCGAAAGTGTCATGGGAAGGTGATCACACAGAGCAGTGTAACTGAGAGAGAGTTAGGACTGGCCAAATACAGCTGGTATAGTCACAGAAGGCTTCCAAGAGGAGGTGACATTTCAGTTGAGAATGAACGCTAGAGTGGCAGTCACGTTAGTCTAGGGAAGCACCTTCCCGGCCATGGGGATGCAGGCATAAAGAAAGACTGTACATTAGGAATGAGCTTGGGCTGGAGGCAGTCAGTGTGGCAAGATAGCACTGAATTGCAGGAACATAAGAACTGAGACCACAGCAGTCAACAGGGGCCCACTTGTGCAAAGACTTGCAAACTTAGGATGCAACCCCAGGCTTGCCTGGCCTTCCCTGGTCTTTTGTTTGTACATTTTGGTTTTGCGCATATTTATCACTCCACTTCCACTTTCTGGACAATAAGAAATACCACCACCAATATAGAAAAGTGGTTCTCCAGTGATGTGCTGGGCATAAATAGGCTGCAAAATGTTGACCAAAGTGTAAAATTGAGCTTTGCTACACCGAGGGATACATATACTTATGGCAAATCTGTCAGCTGCAACAAGGGAGTATAAAGGATGCCCACTATCTAGTGGAACAGAGTACAGTTTACACGGATAATAGGAGAGGCCCTTCTCCCTCCTGCTGCCTTGAATGAGGGTGTGCTGCCTAGGGCCATGGCCACCGTCTTCACATCAAGACTGGTAAAGGGAAGATCATCTCAGAAATTCTGAGCCCAACCCCAGATATCCTTGAATACTGAGCCAGGGTCAGCAACCACCTAGGTCCAGACTTCTTGTCATGTGAGAGGGGGAAATCTGACTTGTTTAAATTAACATGGTAAGTAAGAGCCTAGAATTGAGCTCAGCTTGCCAAAGGAAGAGCAAGTGTTGGTTAAAAATATGAGCACTTTGTCTCGTGAGTGTGTGAGAGAGCTCAGTGGGGGCCACAAAGAGCCCTACTCAAGCAATTGTCCAAAATCAAGATGGCCTGAGGGCATGGAGAACAATGGTGGTGAGGTAAGGGACCACTGCAGTGATGGTTTAGTTGTAATTACTACTATTTCGGCACAGCTTAGAGGTTTTGCTTTGTTTTTTTTTGGTCAAAATACAACCCACATTCCAGTGTGTAAAGAAGAACAACAACAACAACAAAAAAGTGTTACCCACTGACACAGCCAGATTAGCAGAGAGGAAAGACACTTCCCAAGAAGCAAAATGATAACCTCTGTCTGGCAGGTGACAGGTATTAGTATCAAGATCCTTCTGGAATTGCCATCCTGCCACTGAGGACAATTTATTCAGCCTGCTTCTGCCTGTCCACTCCTGCCCAGCATCAGTGCCAGGCCCTGGTTTGAGTTCCCTGCCTACATCATGGGACATGCCTTCTATTTCTCAAATCCTACTGTCTTCCTCTCCTTACCTCTACGTCCTCAGATTTGTACTGAGTAGTTTGGAAGGGCTGGCTAAAGATAATGATTTGCAAATATGCACGGGTGGGGGTGAGGGCCGTATGAGAAGCAGATGGCTTTCTTTGAGTACAATTTTGTAAGGAAACCCACTAGATCATAAGAAAAGTGGAAACATCACAGTGAAAACAAAGTGGTGGTCTTACAGTCCCACGGACCCCATCTCCTGTGCTCTGCCAGCAGTCCTTGAGGACAGTGCCCATGCGGCAGAGATTCACCCGATCAAGAGAACTTTCAGGAAGGAATAAAGAGGCTCAGGAAACACCAAGTATGGGAAGGACAAGATGGGGGGCTTGGAAACACACCTGCAAACACGCCATGGTGGAGAAGGTACCTGGTTTCGATGTGGATTAGGTACTGTCTGTGGAGGGTCCAGGTCTTTAGTATGCATCACCCTCACCTCATCTTCATTATAGAATGCTGCCTGAGAGATGGAATCTGGTCCCACAAGGGCTGTGTTCAAAGTCTAGCGTGTCCACTTCCCAGTGGGCCACATTCAGCAATCTGTTCAATCTCTTTGAGTTTTAGCTCCATATCCATGAGTTGGGAATAATCCCCAAGGATACTCAGAGAGTTTAAACCACCCATTCAAGGTCATTCATCATCCAGGGGCTTTGAGTTTCAAATCCTAAGTCCTCTTATTCTTTAAACGACAACAATATCCTGCTACAGATTCAGAAATGACGTGAGACTTGAGAAAAAGAGGGAGTGGAGAAGGAAGGCAGGGGAGGAAAGAGGGAGAGGGACCCCAGGGAGATGCAGAAGAGCAGGGGAAAGAGGAGAAGGCAGGGAAAGAGGGAGGGAAGAAACAGTGATTCTGCAACCAGAGACAACTAGGCATTTGCCAAAAAAAAAAAAAAAAAATCTGGAATTGGTTTGAAATTTCCACCATTAGTCATTCATTGGATTAAAACAGCTATTCCTTTCCTTTTCCTGATGGGATAATTCTCTTCACGTTGCCAAACTTTTATGATTACCACGAGGTCGATGCTGTGAAATGAAGCAACTTGCAATACAACGAACATGGCGTCATCAAGCAGCTCCCCAGTTCACAAACAAGCGATTGAGATGATGCGCTGCCTCTTGAGTTGATAGTTGGGCAACACAGATTGGACCTGGAGAGTCCCCATCACTGGATGGATGAGAGCAGGGCAAATGAATTCCAATCATATGGCGGAGACCTGCCCTGTGCCTGGGTGGGGCATGCGGGATAGCCGAGGAAGGGAGTGTTCATAAAACCCTGTCGCCAGTTTGCTGATCAGAGTTAATCGCACCAGAGGGCAAGGTCTTGAGGACATAGGACAAAAGACAAATAAGGAATTGATAGGGGTGGTGAGGGTACGAGGCAAGAAGGTCAGGAAATATTTAAACCACAGAAGACCAGAAGCCAGGTCTGCCTCGCACACAAATGAAGAAACCTTACATTGTTCCCTCTTCTGGCTATAAAATGAACTGGGGGTGGGGGGGGGGGGCACCTGGGTGGCTCAGTTGGTTGGCTAAGTGTCTGACTCTTGGTTCTGGCTCAGGTCATGATCTTGCGGTTCGTGGGCTCCAGTCCTAACTCGGGCTCTGCACTGACAGTGCAGAGCCTGCTTGGGATTCTCTCTCTCTCTGTCCCTCCCCCACTCGCACTCATGCGTGCGTGCTCTCTCAATAAACAAACAAACACACTTTAAAAAAAAAGAAAAAGAAAAGAAAAAGGAACTGGGAGCCCTAACCCAATCTCAACCCTGCACACGTGAACTCCTGTTTGGGATGAAGCTGTCAATGGGATCAACACAAACCTGTCCATTCCCAACCAGTTTCCTGCATCAAAGAGTCTCCGCAAAGCAGGAGGCCAGGGACTTACAATCCCTCCTTCATAATGAAAATGCCAGGAAGTGGCTGATTCACAAAACCCTCACCAAGGGATGAAGTTGACATGTATTATCTTAACATCTTCAATTTTCTTTCTAAAGAAGCATGGCTCCCTTCACTTTTGAAAGTCATTTTAATGACTACTCTCCCCAAATACTAGATAGAGCCTGACTTTCCAAAATTTATTTTGGAAGAGAGAGGCCTCAAACAAGTAATTCTCAATATTATTAACATTCCCACGTTCAGATAAAGCTGGTGACAATAGAAGTACTTTTCTACCGGGAGAAATGTTACATGAAAACTGGAGCTCGTATTTGGCCGACTTCGGTGGGTTGACCAAAAATAGAAATTGGCTTACGTATCTTGCCATTTTTAGGTAAGGTGAAGATATGGATTTAGACACTTGATTTTCTTAGCTTAGGGAACACTGTAGGCTAAACTGCCTTGGCCCCGAGGGACTCTTTGCTATTGGCAGCCGTGGGCAGGGTGAGGTTTTTAAAATTCATTTCTGATATCCAGTTGACATGGATTTTTTTAAGTGTTTAAAACTGTACTGGTCACTACTGCAGCCCTCAAAGAATTCTGCTCTCCCTGCCTCCTAGTTCATGCTCTTCCTTCTCATGTCTCCCTAACTTCACACTGAGTTCTCTTTCCCAAGTTGGATGTTTGGCACTAAGCCTAAGCAGGAAAGAAATATGTGAAAAATCTGGAAACAGGGAAAGCCAGGAGCTAGCTACATACAGACATCCCCTCACACCCAGTGGCCTCCCTGGGAAAGAGAAGGAAATGCGTTTGCAATAATCCAAACAGGGTCCTGCTAAAGAGAGGCACGAGTACCTGATGATGGGTACTGTATGGGGGGTGGGGGCAGCAGGGAACGTGGCTAAGTAATGCGGTCAGTTGGGTCACACCCAGATCTTCATAGAATCAGAATGAGATGGAAGCCGATGTTTCATTTTTCATTTGCAGCTTCATTTTGGGGCTGGCATCCCTGTAAAAGGGAGCATGATGAACAGACTGTGTCTCGTCTCCCACCCTGGACTTTTAAGACCTACACAAAGCAGGAAGGGTACATAGATCCTAGAAGCTAAACTTCCACACCCCCTGACGACAAGCCATTTTATCAGGTTTCAGAATGCATTACTAGGCTAAGAAATTTGCTATTAAGGTGATTATGGAAAGACTGATGTGACTTCTGCTTACACAAAAACCATAGTGAAGGGTATAATGAAAAACTTGCTGGATGAGGAGTTTCAAAAAGGGTGAGTTTCTCTTCCTGGCTCTGCCATTTGCCAGCTGTGTGACCTTAGGCAAGTTGCTTCGCTTCTCTGAATCTCCCTCACACATCTGTGATGCAACAATTACGATTGCCATTCTGCCTACATCACAGAGTTTTTGTGAGGATCCAGTGAATTCATGCATAGGAAATTGTTTTGTGAGTCAAAAAAGCATTATACTAACACAAATTATTATCAGTAGCTTATATTTTATTTATTTTTCATTCCTGGCTTCATAATTCCTCAGAGAGGAAGACCACAGGGGAACAAGAATATGTATTGCCTTCACAAAGGAAAGATGGAGGGGTGTTATCCCATCAAGGCTCTCTGCCCCGTTGTCCCCACATCCCCAAATTACCTACCACAGTAGCAAGGCAATGACTTAGGAAAGAGATCGGTTTTCAGGGACAATGAGTGAAAGCTGCTTGGCAAGGGGGTGGGGGGCACCATAACCCCTGAAGTAGTTGGGAGATGGAGGCACCCTTAATATCAAGCACAAATCACTCGTACATGTGAGACACTTAAGACGTGGAACTATAAATACTGACCAAGGATGACCAACAAAACGTAGGTGAGACTGTCAACAATTTCCATTCACAGAAGAGAAATCCTTTGTGAGATTGGGAATTCAAGATATAGAATTATGAATAATTGGTGTGTATATGTATATACACGTATATATAGCATAGCATATGTGAGATGGTATATAGGAAACACACACACACACACACACATATATATATACACACACACATATATGTATACATATGCATATTTGTCCATGTATATATATCCATTTATATCCAAAAATATATATGTATATTATCTATGTTACACACGTACATATATTTGAATCAACAGTTGCCAGATACAAACTCAAGAGCAGGCAGAAGTCAGCAATGGGTATAGTTTCGATCAAGGGCAATCCAGTGGAATGGTTTTCATATTTCAATGAAAAACATTACAGATGATTATTAAAACTCTGGTATTTCAATTTCAGGTTTTCTGGTCTAAGTCCCACCCAACCAAGCAATCTTATCTAATCTAATCCAATCTGACTATGGATTTTGCTAAACTCACTTAACAAGTCATTTTTTAATTTTTACCAAAAAAAGTGATGACTATTAAAATATTAGCATTTCTACCTGAATAACTGATTTTTTAATGCAGAAGAATGGGAGAAAGAAGTAGTCAACTTGCAAGGAAGCTTCTGCTTAAATAAGTGAAATTGGAAGAACTAATTGTGGAAATCTCACACCTTTCAACACTGTGTGCAAACTGCGTATCAATCCTGTTCTGTTGAGCAGGTGCTGTCTGCAGTTTGGTTGGGAGGGCAATGTAAAAATGAACCTTCTAGCTCTAATTTTCTCAAAGTGTGTTTATTCATCTTTCTGGAATCCAGTTAACAGCTCTTTTAGAAATACTGACACAGCTAATTTTGTCTAACGTCATGGACATCTTACCCTCCACGAATATGGTTTCTCCCCATCCAAGAACCAATGGTTTCTTTCTCTGTGACTTGGCTTTTCATGGACCTTCATGGACAGGGATAGGGAATGGCCCGTGAGTAGGAAATTACTAGGGCTGAGTCGGATTGGAGAACTAGGTCTTCAAGATCCCCACCCCCCCCCCCCTTCCCTCGAGTAGATGGTCTGGGCAGAGGTGCCTCTGGAAAGCCTCTGCTGAAGTCCTTCACTAAAGAGACCTCCAAAGGGAAGCTCCTACACTAGCCATAGAGCCCTGCATGAAAGCATGGCCAGCAGGGGCTGATCCTTTATTGCAACTACCTTCAGAGACTCTAATGCCTTGGCTGTGCCCCAAACCTGGAGTGCAGAGGGCAGCTTCCTCCTCTGAGGTCTGCCAGAAAAAAGCCTTTGTAACTAAGTGTCTACGGTCAGGTCTGAAAGATCACATGTAGGTTTTTAACGAGGATCCAGACTCCAAACAAACCACCCTATATTCTTACTATAAATAAACCCCTCTCTTTATTTCACCCAATAGACTGAGCAATTTCTGTTGCTTGCATCCTAATTAATAAACCAAAAATAGATCCCAAAGTGGGACACTGTCAAACAATGAGAGATGGTGAGGGTTGGTGACAAGGTAAGTATAGACACGGGAAAGATGAGTGCCACTGCCCACAAGAGGACATCTGAAGATATCCTGAAGGCTCAGTGTTGGGACAAGAGTTTGAGCCTGGAAAGTATCACTAGCAAGCCAAAGAGCCCAACACAGGAGTAGGAGCTAGACAACAAGAAAAGTGGGCAGTGTGGTCTATCCCTTAGATAACCTGCTGGCATATACCCTGCCAGAAATTTCTATCGTGTAACAAGAATGATAACAGGTGGGAAGAGGAAGAAGCGAGGGAAGCCTTTGATTCTCTCTCCAAGTTCATCCCCTCCCCCCCACACCCCCGAGTCTCTTTTTTCCTGTTGCCAGATAAGTCCACACCTTGGGTCCTGTGCCTGAACCGCTCTCCCCTCCAGCCCTTGTGTGACTTACGTCCTCGTTTATTCAAATCTCTGATCAAATATCACCTCTTCCAAGGGGCTTTTCCGATGATCTCATCCAGAATGGCAGCTCTACCACCTTTCACTTCCCAAAACTGTTTGTTTATTTTTTCTCTAAAGCACTTATCACTATCTGACACAAAGATCGATTGACTGAAGTTTCTTTGTCTTCCTGTACCTGCGCCAGAACATGAGGTAAGGACTTTGTTCAGTTCGTGAAGCCCTGCATTCTCAGAGCCTACACTAGCTCCTAGGAAAGAGGGGCTACTCCATAAATATTAACCTCATTAGCGTGTCAATGAACGAATGAGCCAATGAATGAAGAAAAGAGTAATGGAGAAAGAAAAAGAGGAGGGTAGGGGAATAAAATATTTTAGGGTCTCTAATTAAAGGAGCAAAAATGGAGTATAAAAACCGAACATGTATTAGAAAAATCTGTGTGCCTTACCTTTAAAGTTGACCTCTTTGGTCTGTTTCATTCACTCACTTATTCCTCTGATAAATATTTATCATCTGAACAACCAGGTCACCTTCAGACGTGACCAGAGAAAGCCGGATCTTAAAGGTGAAGACCCAAAGAGGGGATAGTTAGATCAAAGGAAAAGATCCACAATAGGAATCTATAGAGAACTTTCACACATCAGGCATGTCTGAGTGCAGCTGGGGTGGGAAACATTTTGTTTCCATGAATCAAAACCTACAGTATATTTTCAGATGCAAGAAATAGAGGAAGGGACGGCCATACCACAGTGGCTTATGTCAAGTAATATTAAGTCTCGGGATGGTATAGACACTGTGGGACACAGGAAGGGTAGTTTCTCAAAAAATCAAAATAGAATTAACATATGACCCAGCAATTCCACTTCTGGGTATGTGTATACCCCCCAAAATTGAAAATTGAGTCTGAGAGAGATGTTTGTACACCCATGTTCATGGCGGCATTACTCATGATACTAACATGTCCAAGCAACCCCAGTGTCCACTGATGGACGAATAGATAAGCAAAAGGTGGTATATCCATGCAATGGAATATTATTCAGCCTTGAAAAGGAAGGAGATTCTGCAACATGCTATGACACCAATGACACCTGAGGACATTTTGCCAAATGAAATAAGCTGGCCACAAAGAGACAAATACCATAGATTTCTCCTGTATGAGATACTTAGAGTAACCAAATTCACAAATACAGAAGTAGAATGGCGGTTGCCAGGGGCCGGAAAGTGGGAAATTAGTGTTTCATGAGTACGGCGTTTGTTTTACAGATGAAAAGAGCTCTGGAGATGGATGGTGTTGGGTGGATGGTTGCACATCATGAATGTATTTCATACCGCTGAACTGTATACTTAAAATGGTTAAGATGGTAAATTTCACCAAAATATGTGTATTTGGCCATAATAAAAAATTTGAAAAAATAATGTCCTGTCTGGTGCTGCCGCTTTACCGATTGATGTGAACCAATTTCTTGGAATATTCTATTCCTGTCCTTGTGTGTAGCTTGAGACCTCATGGTTACGAGGTGGCCATTGCCCTTCCGGTAGAGGTGACGTCCAAAATGTTCAACAAATGGCTCAGGTCTGGAGACCCCTGCTGGCCCAGGCTTTCTCCTTTTGGAACCATAGGGAGGTCCAGTGGGCTTGGGCAATGCACTAGACCAAGGCAGGGGCATGTGGGGACTTAGGAAAGTTGCCATTTACCAACATGGAGTATTTCATGGGAATACTTCATGGGAGTTTTTCAGCATCGGCACAGCTGTATCACCGTATCTGTGACAGCAGACAAATATCAGTCCTGCCCCTAGAAATCAGGCAGAAGGAGAGGAAAGCAGAAGGGCATGGGGCCCTCTTTTAGCAGGGCTTTGTGGTTTTCTCATTTGGGAAGGAACATTCTCCCTAGAGACGAATACCCAACTCTCAATGGACAAAAATGAGTCACGTGACCACTACCACGAACCGCAAGGGGCAAATACTTGAGTTTTCCAAACCTCTGTAATCAAGGCACGCAAGGGAAAAGGGAACTGTAAATGACTTCTGGAAAACCAAGTCCCAATTTCTGCCGCAGTTTACCATTATAGCTCAGGAAGAACACCAGAAAGGGCCAATTCATCTATCCTAGAGCTGGACAAATTGAGAAGGAGGATTTCAGAAAGCCAAAAGCCCAACTTGAAGTAATGCATTATATTTTCAACACTGAATGTTTGACAATACATTTCACAGCTCATTTCCTGCTACTTGTGAACGCTAGTAAACACTCAGAGAGCGAATTCACATTTTTCATGTCAAATATCCTTACAGAGCTCCCCTCCTCCAGCTTGTCACCAGTTAAACAGACCCTATGAGGACAGTCTGTTCACACTATAATCTTTTGCGACACTAAACCTTAATCTGTCTTACAACGTCTATTGTTTTCCACTAAAAGGTTATTCCAGAAATATTTTATAGTGCACATTCATTCTCTTGGCCAAGAATAAATTGCATGATCAGAGACACTCTAACCAATGCTGAGTCTCCCTTCCCGGCCCAAATTTAAGAATTGCATGCGGATTACTCATTGCCATCTATCTAGCTAATTCAGTGTCATTATTTTTCTTGGGTCTAGGCAGAATTTACCCTTCCCTGAAATGAGCTTATCTCGTAATAAGATATTGGAGGAAGAAGGACTGAACTGGTGGTGGTGAACTCACTGAGGTCCACACATCCATTCCCAGGCCTGGGATTAAGAGGCTGTCAATACCTTCCATTAGAGGCTGAAATCTGGGTTTTAAAAAAAGGATCGCAGCATGCTACTTAATTTTTTTATATCATGCCACTGACTTTGCAAAACATGGCCTTCTCTAAATATTTGGTTTTCCTTTAATTCTATCCCCCAACGCCCTCAGCCTGCTCCCAGCCTGAATCTTGCTGACTACCCAGGTCACAGTTGATGTGTCTCTTGCCTTTCTCTGTCCCCAAGACTGAGAAAGGAACTTGAACTGCCTAGCCCTCTACGCACATTTCTAACCTCCTACCAAGTACGCATCATAATGCATATGAAATGTTGTCCAAAAGTAATAGGATACCAGCCACATACGTAATTTGGAATTTTTTAATAGTAGCCATGTTTATTTAAAAAAAAGTAAAAAGAAACAGACAAGCCTAATTTTAATAATACATTTTACTTAACCAAATATGCCCCAAATACAGTAGTCCCCCCCCCTTATCTGTGGGAGATACTTTCCAAGATTCCCAGTGGATGCCTGAAACCATGAATAGCACTGAACCCTCTATATACTATGTTTTCATACCCATGAGACAGTTTATTTCATTAATTAGGCACACTAAAGAGATTAACAATAATCGATCATAAAAGAGAACAATTATAATATACTGTAGTAAAAGTTATGTGAATGTGGTCTCTCTCCCTCTCCGTCTCTCTCAATATCTTACTGTACTGTACTCACCCTTCCTGTGATGAAATGTGATGATAAAATGCCTACATGAGGAGACAAAGTGAGGTAAGTGACGTAGGCATGTGCCAGAGCGTCAGGCTCACTGAACTTTTGACGCTAGTCAGAAGGGGGATCGTCTGCTTCAGGACCACAGTTGACCATGGGTAACAGAAACCACGGAAAGCAAAACCATGGATAAGGGGGGGACTACTGTACTATCATTTCGACATGCCATCAATATAAAAATATTAGTGGGATGTTATACAGCCTTTATGTAAATTCCATGTGCGTTTCAGACTTATGGCACCACTCAGTTCAGACCAGCCATGTTTCAAGTGCTCTATGGTCACATGTGGCTAAGGATTTCTATGCTGAATGGCACTTTCTACGGTATTTGAATTTGTATGTCCACGTGTGTTTCCTTCACGTTGCGCTCAAGAGTGGGGATTACATTTATCTCTCACCATTGTACTCCTAGTGCCAAGTACATAGTGGAAACCTAATAAATGTGTGATGAAAAATAATTGAACAATCTCATCTCCGCCACTATTTAACTGTGTGACTTTGGGCTAGTTGATTTCTCTGGAGCTCCTACCTTATTAAAGAGGAGGATGTCATATTCCATGATTGCCAAGGTCCCCATAAATGGGAACATTCTAGGTCACTTAATTCAGTACCCGCTCCCCCCCCCCCCGACTTAAAGCATCTAAACATATTCCCTTGATTCTCATGAACAGTGTTTTAATGCCAGGACCCACCCAAATTTACCATGCTCCACTTTTCCATATTTTCCCAATTGGTCCTTGGATCTTAGAGACATTTAGGATTGTGACGCTGTTCCCCTTTAAAAATAGTGTTCAGTGTTTTTCTTTGATTATAAAATAAAATACCTTCATAATAGAAAATGTGTACAATAAAGAAAAGTACGCAGCAAATTGCTTGTGTAGCTACTGCACAGAGATAAACACAGTTAACATTTCTGTGTCTCCCCTTCTGGTGTATTTTCTCTATTTATGAGTAACAGTATGTGTATAAATGCACATTTGGCTCTCCCTTTAGCAAAATGGGGGTCATGATGTGTCCTCTTGTTTCAAGTTACCCTTTGTTATTTAACAATATTTGAGGAACACACCCTCAAGTTATCAAAGGTTATCTTGCTGGATACAACATATAGCATCGTAAGACCACACGAAGCACCACCTTGACGACATGAAGGAGCAAGCCAAGTGGGTATCTGGGAGAAGATTGTTCCCAGCGGAGGAGACAGTAAGCGCAAAATCTCAGAGGTAGGAACAAGTCCCACATGCCGGCGTGACTGAAGATGAATGCGCAAGGCAGAAAAAGGCAGAAAAGGAGGTCGGGGCGATTATGCAGTGACTGTGGGATCCGAGGGGTGAGGGAAGCCACTGTAGGGTTTTCCGTGTCCCAAGTGGTGGTGGTGGGGTGGGAGGGTGGTACTGTTCTCTCATAGACAGAGACCAGGGATGCTGCTAGATATTTTGCAATGTCACGAACGGCCCCTAACCACAAAGGACTATCTGTGCCCAAGTGACAATAGTGTTGAGGTTGAGAAATCTGGCTCTGTAGGAAGACAAGAACAGTAATCAGAAGACCAGACTAAGAAATTGTTGAAAGAAAAATCTAGGCTTGGAGTGGGGTGCTTTGGACCCAGATGGGAGAGGTGGAGGTGCAGATCAGTAGGCAGATTCTGTCCAGACTCTGAAGATGGGCAGTTGCCGTGGTCCGGTGACGGACATGCATGGAGAAAGAGGGGAGAGTGCCAGGGCTGATGCCAGGGCCCGGGGCCTAAGCAGCTGGCAAGATGGAATTTCCATGAAGCAAGATTGGGGAAGAGCTCAAAAGGAGGTTGCGGGAGAAGGTTAGGAGCCTGGATGGTAGAGATTTTAGAGACAGACTCAAGAGGACTTGAAAGTGAGAAGAAGAGAAGAAAGATCAGTGGGGAATGACCTCAAGTATATGGGCCGTGCCATGGGGCAGATAGCAGAGTCATGAATGGAGACAAGGACAGGGTTTTGTCTGGACCTGGAAGATGGTGGGTTTTGGCTTTGGTCATACTTAGTCGGGGCACATCCAAAGGAAGGACAACATCTATTCCATAACCCTCACCTGTCTCTTTGAGCATCAACTAAAATCATGGAGGAAAACCATATTGAAAAGTTAAAGTCTCTTACCTACAAAAGTTATCTCCAAAGTTGTATCAGTTAATACGGCTTTGAGTTCCTCTAGCCAATTTCCTGGGAAGCCATAATGTATGTCCTGTCACATTCTGCCCTTCAAGATTCTGATGAGAGTTGACTCTCGGCCATCAGGTAAAAATGCATATTTACTTAGGGTGTTTAAAAATTAAGTTTACAGCAATCGAACTTCCCTTTATTTGGCTTCAGAGCACATTAACATTCTTTGAACTACATGTTAAGAACATTTTAAGGGTTATTTTTACATCAGTAAAAGGCTTTTGGAGCCAGAGAGCACACAGAATGTATCATTCTCAAGCAAGACCAACCCTAGGTATAATGCGGAGACAATTTTCTTCTAAGTGGTTGATAGAGCTTATTATTAATTTTCATTGAGTCATACTAATAACACCATACTAGTCAGTCTTCATGTTCCTCATTCCCTCTAATTCTTTCAGAATCCTAGGAGGTATGTTCTGTTATTTCCTGCATTTTGCAGATAAAAAAAAAAATGAAGCTCAGAGAAAGGAATCAACATACTTGGGGACCACTGGGGAGAACAAAGTCACAACACAGGTAAAAGATGGATGATGAAGAGATTTTAGAGGTCATTTGTTCACCTGACCCGCCACTTTACAGATGAGCCAAAGGATGTCCACAAGGCTAGCCATACATGACTTCTATCATCACAAGGCAGAAGAGGCCTCCAGCGCCAGAGGCATAAGATAGAATCTGGTGTCCTTGGAATCCATAAGCAGCTTTCTAGCAAAGGACATTCATGGAAGGAAGGGAAAGTCAGTCAAATAATGAGGCTGGAGGGTCTGGAAGATCCCAGATAAGTAAACCATGTAAGGCCTACCTTCAATGGCCTAGACTTCATCCTTCACCCCAGTATCTCAAAGTATGTTCTGCCCACACTAGTTCCTTGGGAATTTGCCAAGTGTTCCTTGAATGTGTACAGTGGTTATGAAGATTCAGAAATGCCGGGAACCCCAGAGCTTGGACCGCTGCGCACATCGGGACTCTCAAGGATTTGATGGAACACACAACAGTTCCCCAAACACACCTGCCCAACGAATCTGTGTCCTCCCACAATGTAGGCGGAACCAACAGCCCAGAGAACACCAGTTCCAGAAGTGCTGCCGTGGGGGGCAGTTTTAAATGATTTGAAATGGGGAGTGAGAAATGATGACAGTCACTTTTAGAAAATAGAATTTGGCATAAAAATCTGATTTTTTGTCAGCAGTTTCCTTTTTTTTTTTTTTTTTCTGGGTTGCTGTACTGTTTCACACCTGCTATTTGTGGAAGGTGTCTGATAAGAGGCTGTGTGAAACGGTGGGGGAAGCTTTTCCTCCTTTTCTCCTCTTGCAAAGTTTCAGACATTCCTGTTGAAGTCTGTCGGTCTGCCGGTTTGTTTTCCCAATAGAGAGACGCCAAAGTAGACTCACACTCACTTCTGGAATCCACTCACTGAGGGCTCCATCACACATGGACCGCACTCTGCTTCCCTTCCTCTGCAGGACCTCAGCGCCTGGGACACGGAAGTGGTCTCCTGTGCCCCACACTAGGAGGGAACGTCTATACTTTTATAGCACTTGGCACGCCCTTTTTACTCCCGCCTCTCTTCCTTCTGTCCCCTGGCAATGTAACGTTGCTAAACTACTTAACCTCACGGTTGACAAATGTGAGCACGCCAAGGAAGAACCATGACTTGACATCTCCATGTATCTGGCATCTGGCACAGAGCTGCCCTGAACTTTATTTATCCAATGTCTATTTTTGTGGTGGTTTTTTTGTTTGTTTGTTTTTAATTTTAGCTTTGATGAGCTATGATCGACCTATAAAAATGGTAAGATATTTAAAGTGTACATTACGGAGATTTGGTACACGTGTACATTGTAGAAGGATTCCCCACATCTAGTGAATTAACACACCCGTCACCTCACATCCTTATCTTTGGGTGTGCGGGAGAGGACACTGAAATTCTACTCTCTTAACAAAGTTTAATTACACAACAAGAGTGTTATCAGCTATAGTGACCATGCTTTACATTAGATCCTCAGACCTTAGTCATCTTAGAGCTGAATGTTGGTGCCCTTTTACCAACCTCCCCTGATTTCCCCTACCCCTTAGCCTTTGGCAACCATTTTTCTACTCTATTTCTATTTCTAGGAGTTTGACTTTGTGTTTGTTTGTTTGTTTGTTTAAAGATTCCACATATAACTGATACCACCCAGTATTTGTCTTCCTCTGTCTGGCTTATTTCACTTAGCATAATGCACTCAAGGTTCATCCACGTTGTCACTAATGACAAGATTTCCTTCTTTCTCATGGTTGAATAACATTCCATGGTATATATACACCATAGCTTCTTTATCCACTCATCCATGGAAGACACAGGTTGTTTCCATACCTCAACTCTTGTGAATAATGCTGCAATAAACACGGGAGTGCAAATATCTCCTCAATATGCTGTTTTCATTTCCTTTGGCTATATACTCAGAAGTGGGGATTGCTGGACCATAGGGTAGTTCTATTTTCAATTTTTTGAGGAACCTCCATACTGTTTTCCATAGTGGCTGCACCAATTTACATCCCCACCAACAGTGCCCGAGGGTTCCCCTCTCTCCACATTCCTCATCAACACTTGTTATTTCTTGTCTTTTTGATGATAGCCATTCCAACGGGTGTGAGACAATATCTCATTATGGTTTTGATTTGCATTTCCCTAATGATTACTAATGTTGAGCACCTTTTCATGTTCCTGTTGGCCTCCAATGACTCTTTTTGATCGTCTATTATGTGCCAGGTATTTTGATCAGTCTGGGTATCTACTAATGAATAAAACTGACAAAGTAACGGTCCCATGGAAATCAGAGTTGAGTGGAGAGAGAAGTAACAAGCAATGAATGAAACATCATATAATGACAAACTCGGACTAGTGCTATAAAGGAACTAAACAGGACACAGAAGGGGGTTGATAATAAGAAGTCTGACTTTATTTTTGATGTTAGGCCACTGACAGCTTTGAAGCTCCACAGCTCTGCCCTCCTCCATTTCTCCCTACCCCACAAAAGCTTGGGATCTCCCTCACTGGGCATAGGCAGGAAGTCCAAACCATGTAAACCCAATCCTGCCCCTAATCACCATAACATCCTATGCCGGTCCCCCCATCTGCTTGCAAGACTCTGCTGCTCTCCCCCAAAACCTCACTGTGTGATGAATAACCCTTTCCATAATGTGTCACAGGTGCACCTGTGTGCCATGGCCAGTCTCTTTATCTGAGTCAAATTATGGGTGGCAGTTTCAGCCATTCTGTGAGATGACCACAACGGGATTGTTACATGGATAACATAATCCTAACTAATATACTATACTCTACGGTAATACGATATAATAACAATGTAATACAATACATACAATATATTATATTTATAAATCAGTGGTTTTAATTTGTCCATCCCTCTTACTGTGATGGAATAACTTTTTAAAGAGTTCCAAAAATAAATCTTAGGTAGACTTGACATATATAGATTCATATTTATTATATAAAAGCAATATATTCCATATGGAATATATATCCCATCATATATTATTATTCCATATACCAAAATCTTCCATATATTGCCTTTGAATATTCAGACAGTATATTCAATTTTGTTCAAACTAGGGTCAGCTCTTCAGATAAATCAGCTGTGTGGTCTGGCATGCAGGTTCTCATAGCCCCAAACTCCTACCCCAGGGATACCCACCATTAGACTCACTGTCAAGGACTTTCTGAAGTCATTTGTGGTTTGTATGTATATATGTATGTATTTGGAAATCATTTGTGTTTTAATCACGGGAAGGCATCAAATGTCCTGCAGAAAGGGCAATCCTGAGGAAAACTATGTTAGGAGCAGTGACATCTGGAAAGAACATTCTACCTGGTGTTAGAAAGCCGGGACCAGGGCGCCTGAGTGGCTCAGTCAGTTAAGCATCCAACTTTGGCTCAGATCATGATCTCATGGTTCATGATTTGGAAGCCCTCATTGGGCTTTGTGCTGACACAAAGAGCTGGCAGCTCAGAGCCTGGAGCCTGCTTTGGATTCTGTGTCTCCCTCTCTCTCTGTCCTTCCCCCACTCACACTCAGCGTCTCTCTCTCTCTCTTTCTCTCTCAAAAATAAACATTAAAATTTTTTTAATTAAAGAAAGAAAGAAAGAAAGAAAGAAAGAAAGAAAGCAAGCAAGCCAGCCAGTCAGCCTGGACCGAGGTCCAAGCTCTACTGGCTTCAACCTGTGAGGCTATGAACACTGTGAGGCTATGTTTCTCATGTTCAAAAATTGTGATTTTCTTCTCAGTTTCTTTTCACTTCTGTTTTAGCCTGCCTCATCTGATTGAAAGTAAAATGTGTGTGATCCTGAAAGATCCGATAGGGAAACAAACTATCTCTTTTGTAATCATTATCTAATGTCCCATCAACAACCAAGTTTTCCTGAGGGGTGAGGCAGACAGGTTAGGAGAGTGTCTGTTGGGGCGTAGGGCTCATGCTGTCAACGGGGCAGGAATTTTGGACTGAGAGACCCAGGGGCCAATGCCTGGCTTTGCCAATTCCTCCTTTTCTTTAGGCATAAAACAGGGATTGTTTTTTAAGTTTATTTATTTATTTTGAGAGAGAGGGAGAGAGAATCCCAAGCAGGCTCTGCACGGACAGTGCCCTGACATGGGGCTCAAACTCATGAACCGTGAGATCATGACCTGAGCTGAAATCAAGAGCCAGATGCTCAACCAACTGAGCCACCAGGTGCCCAAATAGGGATCTTAATAGTAACTCCCTGATAGCCTTGCGGTGAGCATTAGGTGAGATATTTCAAGAAAAGCTCTGAGTAAACATTCAGTAAATCTTAACTGTCATTATTATTAGCATTTTTATAATCATTTTGATACTTTCTAGAAGGACGGGGAGACATGAGGGAAGTTTCCAGAAGCAGTCTCTAAAACTAACTGTGCCCGTTTTCCCCAGATCTGACTATCATCCTAACACTCAAAGGTCTCCATGGTAATTTAAAAATGAACCTGGAGAGGGAGAGAGAAATGTTATTTCAAAATATTTTCCATGAAGTAGTGATATGAGTGTGCAAGGAAAGATTTACTTGAAGGATATTGTTGATGCTTTTTGTAATTTATTTTTAAACTAGGATAAAGCACTTAGCTAAGCAGAAAAGGACTCTCAAGGCCAGATATTTGAGTAGTATCTGTGGCGGAGCGGTTATATGCACGATATACAGTCGCTTCATAGTCATGGACTCTTTACTTGAACAGACTGACGTGTTGCTCGCATAATGGACGTGCTGCATGCAATGAGCACCAGGCACTGTTATTTCTCCCACCCTCGCACCTCAAAACAGGGCATCCGAAGTGTAGGTGAACACAGACCATTTAGGAAATAACTGGTCCAACCCAGTTGTGAAAGTAGCCATTTTGGCAACAGCGAGAGAGGGGTTACTCAGGTGACAGGAGACAATGAGGCTAAAATGTGAATGTAAGATTTCCCCAGTTGTCAACCTGTCAGCATAGGAAATAAAGAAAAATTACAAACACAATCCCAACCTTTTTGATGCTCGTCTTTTCAGATTCAGTTTAAAAAAAAAAAAAAAAAAAAAAAAAGCCTTCTGTCCCATCAGTTTAGCTAAAGTAAAGCAACTGAGTTAGGAAGGTTTCCTCTGTTGTTTTGTTTTGTTTTGTTTTCCTTCTGGTTTTATTACGTCTATATCAGGGGTTAGCCCATTATGGCCTGTGGGCCAAATCAAGCCTGTTTTTTATAAATCAGGTTTTGGGAACATGCCCATGCTCATTCTTTTATGTGTTGTCCGCACCTGCTTTTGTGCGGCCATGGCGGACTTGAACAGTTGTGCCGAGAACTTAAGACTAACAAAGCCTAACGTGTTTCCGTCTGGCCCTTCACAGAAAATGTTCACTGGCCCCCGATCTGTTGTCATAGGACAATCAAGGTCATTCCCTTTTCTTTGTATGAAGTCCTTACCTGACATAATGGTGCCTCCGGAATAAGTCTAAATTGTAAGCATGGTCTGAAAGATCTACAAACTATCGTCTCTCTACCAAGTTCACTTCATCATCCCTCTCCCACCCCTTAATGCTTTCTACTCCAGACACACGAGACTTCCAGTTCCTCTGAGAAACCTTCACTCCTGTCCCTTTGTATATGTTCTTTCTTCTACCTAGAACATTCTTCCCCACCTTCCCTCACTTTCTTTACCAAGGTTGCTATGTTTGTTTTGTTTTGTTTTGTTTTGTTTTTGTTTTCTTGGCTGGCAAGGTCTTAAACTGCTCTGTTCCCTCTATTTATTCAGGTATGAGTTCTGCTTGACCCTCTCTTGCGGATTGAACGTTCCTTGAGTGGTGATTGTGGAGCTGTGGATTTATTTTTGGTGAGACTTGGGAGCAGAAGCATTTGGGCAGCTGCTCTTGTGAGCACAGACACCCCATATTTTCCCCTGGTGCTCTGAATCAAGTGCCTCCATTTTCTGCTCTTGGCTGCATGTAGATACCTCCCTGGCTGCCGCCTGGTTCAAAATGGCAGGCTGTACGAGTCAACCATTCTGGCCTGGCATGCCAGTGAATTATCTTTCACTCTCCCACCTCTGCCTTTCCCATCTCGGGGCATGGAGCATTCTAATGGAAATCTAGTACCAAGAACAGACTATTTCTTATCCTTAAGTGAGATTACATAGTCCCTTTCTTAAAAAAAAAAAAAAGTTTTCTACCATTTCTAGAAATTTAATGCAGAAAGATAGGGCCTGTAGCATTTCCTCAGCCTGTCAACTTGAAAGAGAAGATATTGCATATCATGTCTCTCCTGCTAGACTATAACCTCCATAAAGGTGTGAACCACCACATCTGTCCTTTACACCATTGTAGAATTGGCAGCTATTACAAAATCTAAAAGATGGCAGGTGCTCAATAAATATTTATTGAATGAAAAAAAAGGAGAGTGGCAGATTATTGGTACCTTGTGTTCATTATCAGAAGAATCAGCCACCCACAACACGACTGAGCCTGGAGCCCAGTTTTACAAGATGAGGAAGGAGCAAAGATTCTTAACCAAAATCTCCTTATGGTTTCAATTCCCCTCCATGTCTATCTTTGTTGTAACAGGAAGAGGGTCTCTGGCTTTTAACAGGTGTTCAAGTACCAGTAAGCAATTGAATGACGATCTTTAGGTAAAATCATGAGGGAAGTAAAGGTATAGTCATGTCACCCTTTCACGACTTTGCCATGACTTTGTAGTAGTGTGAATATCCTTATGTTGATCCCGTTTCAGTCAGTGACAAACCAACTCAACTCTCCCCAAGATACACATTGAAGCCCCAAGGAAGCATGTTAATATTGACAACACTATTTCCCCCCATCTCCACAACCACCCTTCAAAACTTGTCTTGTATTCCATTCTCTTGAGCCTCTGTTCTCAGCTAAATAATCCTCTAACACTAATCTCATGTTTTCCTAGATTGTGAATCAGTGTTGCAACACTGGATGATATCTAGGCAGTAAATTTGTGGATGCAATTTACCTTAAAAGGAACACATTTATATGATGACAAAATGCATAACCAGCCGTATCACTGGAGCATCAACCCCTTAAGGTATGGCTTCAAATTCAAGTAAGTTTATTTGACTTTAAATGGCCATAGAAGAAACTTAGACAAAAATATTGAGGGGCGGCTAGTATAAGAGGCATGTGGATACAGGGAAAAAAAATTGGAAAGTAGTTTTCAAAGGACTGGAGCCTTGGAAATACCTCACTAATCATGTTGCCATAATAAAATGATCTCACCACTTAATGCCATACACTTCCCAACTACAAAGTAATATTTTTTCTCTGGGATGTTTCTAGAGTCCTTGTTTTATCCAAAATATATGACTCTGTCCCATGCAACAGTCAGAGCAAATTCAGATGAGCAGCATGTGCCCCTCTACAGATGGTATTTTTTTTTCTCTGCAACCTCTTGACTGGCCCGAGGCTGGTATCTTTTCCCAAAATGCCAGGCTCAGGTATAAATCAGCGGGGCTATAAAAGGTCATCAAGTTTGTATCACCTCCCTTCATGCATATTTAAAACCCATCCAGGACACATGATTATCCATTTACTTCTGAAAGAGCTATGGGTATCGAGATAGGCCCTCTCCCTTGTCATTTCTGTGGTTTTTCAGGACATGCTACCAATCCAACATCTCTGGTGGCACGGGGAAAGGCACTTTATCCCGTGCTAATGAGTGTAAGTTTGTTCTGACAAACCCAGATCCTCTTACATGATCTTTTTCATGTTTAGCAAAGCCAAATACTTTAAAAAAGGGGAAAAAAAGCACTCAGCTTGACTCCAGCTTCAGCTTTAATGTGTAAAGAGCTTGGAAATCACCATCCCCACCCTTATGGCAAGAAAGAAATGGACAAATTGAAAACCAACCAATGTTCTGGACCCATCAGAGAACTGACTTCACAGGGCAAACCTACCACCATAAAATCTGCAGAGACAGGCAAATGCAGAGTCAAAGATGAGGCCTGCTTACCCCCCAAGCAAAAGCTGTGGGAGCCCCAAACTGGTAGGAAACCTTAAATGGTACTTTTGATGATTTGCTAGAGGCTGAGTATAGAGGGTGAGACATCGTGGGGTTCCAGCCTTAGCGGGAAGGCCACACTGTCATGGGCTTTACTTCTAAGAACCAGATCAAGATGTCTCCTGGCCCTGGCAGGGGGGAGAGAACAACAATCACTGTGAAACAAGCCCAGGAAGTCCTTCATAACAATGGCTTTCTCTCCAGGAGAAAAGATTTGCCAGAACCCTGTCCCAGCAAGGGATTGGGAATCCCTCCTGCTTGAGCCTGCTCCAGCCCGCTGACAAAATTGGAATGATTTGAGTGACAAAATGAGTAAAGTAATATTGGATTATAACCCCAAGGATAAAATAATATCCATTCTGATAAATACATGATTGGGTGGATTAGTATACACATACATACCCACATCCACGGGGAAGAATTAACCTGCCTCGTGTGCAGAACAACTCCAACTCACTTAAGTAGATAGATACTCTGCCCTCAAGGAGGTAAAGCAAACCTCCTCACTCCTTGGGCATGGGCTACGCAGAGCAACTTCTCTCCGAAGAATACAGTATGGAAAGCGGGGAGGGAATAACTTTGGAGCCAAGAAACCTGTCCAACACTACCTCAGCAAAGGGTGCAAGGTTAACATCAGTGGCATTAAGTCAGGCCGGTGGTGCATACCCTTGACTTGAGATAAATGTAGCACCTCCGTGGCTCTTCCTCCCCCGCACACAAAACACATCTCATCCCGAGAAAAACATTAAACAAATCTCAACGGGAGGACATTCTGCAAAGTTACCCAACCTGTCTTTCTCGAAACTGCCAGGGTTATCGACAGCAAGCCAAGTCTGAGAAACTGTCACAGCTAAGAGAAACCGAAGGAGACACGGCAACGAGGTGTAACATGGAATCCCAGCTAGGATTCTGGAGTAGAGAAGGACATTAGGTAAAACACGAAACAAAGCAAAACAAAACAAAACAAAACAAAACAAAACAAAACAAAACGGGAACCTGAATAAGCTGGATAAACTAACAAAACTACAGTATTGTAGTTAACAATACTGTATCAATAACGGTTCATTAATTGTGACAAATACACTAATGTAAGATGATAATAAGAAGAGAAACTGGTGTGGGGTCTATATGGGAACACTCTGTACTATCTTTACAATTTTTCCAGAAAAGTTAATTTTATTCTAAAATAAAAAAGTTTATTTATTATTTATTTATTTTTTAATTTTTTAATTTTTTAACATTTATTTTTGAGACAGAGAGAGACAGAGCATGAACAGGGGAGGGTCAGAGAGAGGGAGACACAGAATCCGAAACAGGCTCCAGGCTCTGAGCTGTCAGCACAGAGCCCGACGCGGGGCTCGAACTCCCGGACCGCAAGATCATGACCTGAGCCGAAGTCGGCCGCTTAACCGACTGAGCCACCCAGGCTCCCCAAAAGCTCATTTAAAAAAAAAAAAACACAACACTCCCTTTACCCTAGAATCAGCAGCCAATATCTGATAAAAGCAAGTGTCTTATAGTACCAGGCACAACTGGACTTCTCATCATATCCTACCTCATTGCCCATTTTCTGGTTCTTTCTGCAGACTCCAGCTCCTGACCCTAGTTCTGTCTTTTGTTTATGGTTCAAGGAAGGAGGCCCCTAGGACACATACAAGATTCTACTTCCTCTATATTTGGGGATGTCTGGTCTGATGTCTCCCCCCCCTCCATCAGAATTCTGTGAGGAAGAAGACACTTAAAATGATTATTAGCACAGTGAGGTAGAGCGTATCTGATTTATTAAGGCTCCAAGTCCAGTAATCCTTCCGAAATGCAGTTTTCCAGTCGAAGCTGTGTTGGGGAGCATGGACATTAGAGGGCCGACTCTCCCAACCCTCAAAAAAAATTGCTGAGGGAAAGGAAGAAAGGGGGGGGGGGAGGGGAGGGGGATGGGAGTGGGGAAACCAGTTTCCCATAAGGCAAGGCTGGTAGTTTCCATGATGGTGTTCTGTGCCCATTTATACTTTGGACATTCTCAACAAAACATAAAAGCCTAAACATGTTTCTTTAGGGCAGAACTTCTCAGATCTTTTGATATGCTGATACAAGGAATATCTAATATGGAGATATAGAAGGCAACAGTTCCTAAACTTATTTAATTATGGATTTTTTTGTTGGTGGAGGTGGGGCGACATACCTATTAGCATCATGAGGTTTAACGAAAAGAGAGTTTCAAAAGCACTGTCTTAGAGGCATAAATGACCCTGTGTCCCAGTTACAACATCATCACCAAATATTTGAATCTAAGTCACGTGTAAGACCATGGCACAGGCGTAAGCCTGCTTCTCAGGAGCTACGGAAGTGGATTCTCCCGCCTTGCTCCAATTCCTCCCACGAAGGGTAGATGTTCTAAGGGTCAGGCCAGGCAAAGCCGGTGCACAAATTACTTAGTTGTCTTTGCTTCATCACGGAAGTCGGCTGGAGATAGAAAAGGTGCAGTTAAATCCCCGAAAGCACCTTCCTGTCCATTGCTTCAGTTTTCCTAATGCTTCTTGGCCCTTTCCTGTCCAACGTGCAGCTGGCCTCCTCCAATGTGGCCTGGCTCCTCTACTCAGTTCTGTACCTCATTTGCAAGTGGATGTTCCAATATTTACGTCCAAAGCTTAGAGAGGGGACCCACGGCCCGTGAAAGCAGACATGGTTAAGTAGACTGCTGCGAAGCCTCACCGCGACTGACACCTTTGCTGTCTCGGCTTAGTCAGGGACCAGCTGTACTTCTGATGCCCTTAAGGGCTGTGAACGTAAGACGGCAAATGTTCTGTGATACACCATCTTTTTGCTTGGCCTTCCTCCCCTCGCGCCACCCCCAACCATTTCCAAGGGCTTCTTTTTACTTACATTTACTAAGTTAACTCAATTTGTGCTTCCTAATGGACATTGGAAACTTTGTCTAACAAAGCGATTTCCCTTTTGATTGACAATGCATTCTCAATACTATCTAGGCACAAGAGAGAATAGAAATACTTCTCTATATTAATAATATAGGGAAATCTAAGGCAGAATCTAGACGTAAACTAATAAATTACTATTTTATTGCATGCCCTTTAAACCCTTTAAAATAAATTGGATTGGAATCTCGTCTTTTAGGACAATAATTATTATTTTCCCCCATTGTGCAGAAGGAAGGGAGTCTACAAAAAGTCTATGAGATTTGCCAGTGTGATCCAGCTGTTTTAGACTTAGGTCATTGAACATCAAAAATGGCTGCCTCCCCAAAACAGTGACTTCAACAAATTGTGCTGGGAAAACTGGATGGCTACCTGTACGAAGATGAAATTGAAAGAAGATGAAACTAGACCACTTTCTTACACCATACACAAAAATAAACTCAAAATGGATCAGAGACCTAAATGTGAGACCTGAAATCATAACATTTCTAGAAGAAAACATAGACAGTAATATCTTTGACATCAGCTGTAGACACATCTTTCTAGATGTGTCTTCTTTAGCAAGGGATACAAAAGCAAATTTAAACTATTGGGATTACAACAAAATAAAAATCATTGCCCTGTGAAGGAAACCATCAACAAAACCAAAAAGACAACCTTCTGAATGAGAGAAGATACCTGCAAATCACATATCTGATAAAGCGTTAATATTCAAAATCTGTAAAGAACTTATACAACTCAACACCAAAAAACCAAATAATCCATTTGAAAAGGGGGCAGAAGACATGAATAGACACTTTTCCAAAGAAGACATCCAGATGGCCAACAGACACATGAAAGGATGCTCAACATCTCTCATCATGGGGAAATGCAAATCAAAACAACAATGAGATACCACCTCACACCTGTCAGAATGGCTATTAGCAAAAAGACAAGAAACGACAAGTGTTGGTAAGGACGTGGAGAAAAAGGAACCCCGTGTGCTACTGGTGGGAATGCAAGCTGGTGTAGCCACTGTGGGAAACATTATGGAGGTTCCTCAAAAAAATTCAAAATAGAACCATATGATCCAGTAATGTCACTACTGGATATTTATCCAAATAAAACAAAAACACTAATTCAAAAAAATACATGCACTCCTATTTTTATTGCAGCCATATTTATAATAGCCAATATATGGAAGCAACCCAAGTGTCCATCAATAGACAAATGGATAAGGCAGATAGTGTGTGTGTGTGCGTGTGCGCGTGTATACTAACACGCGCGCACACACACAATGAAATATTACTCCGCCATGAAAGAGAATGAAATCTTGCCATTTGCAACAACATGGATGGATCTAGAGGCTTTGGTGCTAAGTGAAATCAGTCCATCAGAGAGAGACAAATTATTATTTGATGTCACTCATTTAATACTCATGTATTAACAGTGCACTTTTGATGAGCACTGAGTCACGTTTAGAACTGTTGAATCACTATATTGCACACCTGAAACTAACATACCAGTATATGTTCATTATACCTAAACTTTCAAATTAAAGAACAATTTTTTTTAAATAGCTGCCTCCCTATAGGTGCTTTTGTATGCCTCTCTGGGGGTTCTGGCAAACAGCATGCTTCATAGAACAGCCCCTTTCGAACTGGGTGGGGACAATTAATACATATTTTGTGGTTCTTTTTTAAAGGAATACATACTATTTTTTCCCCTTCCCTTCCCCCATGGGCATTGAGGAGGGCACCTGTTGGGGTGAGCACTGGGTGTTGTATGTAAGTGATGAATCATGGGAACCTACTCCCAAAACCAAGAGCACACGTTTATAGACACTGTATGCTAGCTAACTTGATGATCAATTGTACATAAAATAAATAAATAAGAAAATGCATTCAGCTTTAAATGAGAAACATAAATGAGGGAATGCATAAATATCTAAACACTGACAACACAATCACTTTATTACTCTCTGATTTCCAGTGTTCTCAAAGTATGTTGCTGCTGCTTGGGACTGATTTCTAAGTGACATGCAGGTGACCAGTGCAAAATTACAGCACTTCCCTGATTTACTAACGCACATTCAGAGGATTTCTGGCGTCGATTTTCTATGCCCATCAGATCTTCTGGACTACTATCCTCTGAGACTTTGGTTCGTGGCCTGCTGCGGAAGGGCTCAAAAGACAGCACATTCTGGAGTTCTGATTTCACTCCAATGGGAAGGATGTGGTAATGAAATCTTTTCTTTTTCTTTTTTAGTCTCTTCTATGCCCATCATGGGGCTCGAACTCACGACCCGGAGCTCAAGAGTCGCATGCTCTGCCGACTGAGCCAGCCAGGCTCTCCTGCAATCATTGCTGCTAAGATGTTTCAGGTGTATAAATTAGCATATTGATGAACTCCCGTTTTGTCTGAACGGGGCTTGTCATGGTACACTAATTTCAGTGTCTGTGCATCAGGAAGAACCGAGCTTTCTCAGGATGATTTTAAGAATTAATTATTTAGGTTTTGTTTCTACTTCATAATCTCTACAGATTAGTGCATTAGTGCAGATTTGCAAATGTGTCTAATTATCGTTCTTGGTAACACCAAGCATCACATTCTTCAATGTGTTCATTCCAATCTGTGGGAAGGATTGCTGGGCTAGGGCCTCTGTAGGTAAGAAAAAACTTCGTAGGGACAATTTACTAATAAAACTTGGCATGATGCTTGCTGCAAAGATGCTTCCTGTCAAGGGCTTAATCAGGGAGAATAATCTTGCTCACTGTTGCATCCGGGAAAGTCATTCCATGTGACTTCAGGGACTACTCTCTGGTTAATTCAAGAGCTAAGCTGAAAGAGAACCCTTCTAGAAAAGTACTCGAAGGGCTGGGGACTGCTTATTTAGGCTGCTTTTCACTAGTTCCACATCAGTGAAACTTCAAGGCAGAATTATAGAAACTGTTCTAGATTGAAGTTTTAGGGGGAGCTGGCTGATCATCTTCAACCTCTCCACATCATCTACACATAGCCCTGACCAGTTCTAACTTCAACCTGAAGGCATAGAGCAGCTGCTGCTGTATGGACGCTCAATACTTAATGTGTGGTACTCAGACCAGTAGCATTGGAATCACCTGAAAGCTTGTTAGAAAAACACAATCTCAAACCTCATCCCAGACATACGGAATCAGAATCTACATTTGAACAAGATCTCCATGTTACCATAAGCACGTTAAAACTTGAAAAGCACTAGTTTGGAGCATTTACCCCAAGAGATGTCCAAGAAGATTCACTGGGGAATATAAACAATGTAAGAATGTATTTATCTTTGTAAACTAGTGTAACCTCTATTTTGTGAATTTTAGTAATGTGTGTAATATTGTAGAGTAGAACATGAATTAGCCTCATAAATAACACATATTGGCTCCACATGCTCAAAATTTGCTATTATAATCAAAATGCTTACCTTGTACTAGTCTTCCCTGGAGCGTGGTCTGCAGACTACCTTCCTTCATGAGGATCGTCTGAAGGGTGCAAATCAACCATTTAGATCCCTGGGCTCCAGCTGGACTCACTGAAACTATCTCTGTGGGGTGGGCATCAAAAATCACATTCCAGGGGCCCCTGGGGGTTCAGTTGGTTAAGCATTCGACTTAACCCCACATTGCCCCACATTGGGGAGTGAAGAGCCTTCTTGGGATTCTGCCTCTTACTCTCTGCCCCTCCCCCACTCATGCTCACTCTCAAAGTAAAAAAAAAAAAAACTTTAAAAACAAAAACAAAAAATAAAGTTTGAAACAAAATCGCATTCCAAGCAATTTTCACTGACAATTCTACTTTGTACTAAAATCTGAGAACCATCATGATAGACCTCCGTTGGAGTGTGATGTTAGATGATGTTGATTTGCTCCCCAAACTTAATTACCACATCCATTGTTTTTTACTTCACCTGACACCCCACCACCAAGGTTTTAATTATCTTTTTATGACACTTATATCATTTGTATATCTTTATATTGTGTCATTAAACCATTTAATAAAAAATACTGCTACTATGATCTTAGAATATGTTTTAGGCTCTTTAGATATATGTCATCAACAACAACAACAACAAAAACCCACAAGAATATCTCTACATACCTTCTTTCTCTAGAATTAGTTGATATCAGCGTTTGTGAACTTTCCTTCCATCCTCCAAGACTGACAGAGACGATAGCCAAGACCTATAGGAACTCAGAAACCAACAGTGGTCAGGAGGTTATTCACACAGGTATCATTTATTAACACTCTTCTCCACTGTAGTGAGGGACCACGTGTGGATTCTACAGGTGTCTTAAATTTGAAGTTAACTCTAACCCCATCCCTTATTTGCAGGGAGGCCCAAGAAATAATTTTAGCCAAAGTCACATACCCCTCAACACACTCCTGATTTTCTCATTTGTTTCCCACAAAATTTAAATTTTTTGAAATCTTTATTCATTTTGAGAGGGGGGGGTAGGGGCAGAGAGAGGGAGACACAGAATCTGAAGCAGGATCCAGACTCCAAGCTGTCGGCATACAGCCCAACACAAGGCTCGAACTCATGGACCATGAGATCATGACCCGAGCCGAAGTTGGACGCTTACCCGCTGAGCCACCCAGGTGTACCTATTTCCCACCAAATTTAACGAGCATGCATACCGTAAGCCAACTCTTCATGTGCTCCCACTGTGCACTGGACGCACACAGATAAGTAAGGTGCATTGAAGTGCGGTATGAAAGTCACATAACCAGTTAAATATATTACAATGTGTAAAATGAAAATAAAATGAATTTAAGGCAAAAACTTATGGGAATAGTCAATGAGAGAAGAATTCCTTCTTTCTCGGCAAGGTTGCGGGAGGGGGGGTGGGGAAGGAAGGCCACCCGGCACTTGCTAGGCTAAGCTTGAAGGATGAATGGAATTTCACTGGTAAAGAAAGGAGGGATGAAACAGAAAGGAAATTCATTATTTCTAGCCTCAACTCCTGCTGCTTCTCATATCTGTTTTACATAGTTTTCATACCATGCAGTATGGGTGGGCTCATTCTATTGCCGTCATCATTAACATCTCCCTCAACAATATTGTCCATTTCTTACTATGTACCTTGCACACATCCTCCTATATGTATTTTCTAGTTTGATCCTCAAAACCACCCTTGGATTATGTTCTATCATCACCCCTATTTTACAGATGGGGAAAGAGAGGAACAGAAGGGTAGGTAACTTGCCCAAGGTCACACAGCCCGTAAGACACATGATGGGATTCAGACCTATGTATGTGGACTCGTGATGTCTCTCAAAATGACTTGTTCTTCCTGAATCACTGGCCCCGTTAACGAGACACACATCTATTGGCAAAGCCAAGGGCCATGGTTGTGACACCAGTCCCTGAACGAACTCTTCGGGTGAAGTTAATTCCATGAACAGCTGCCCCTCGTTGACCAGGTTGAAGCGCTCTTCAGAAAGGCGGCTTGTGCTGTATCATTTTTGTTCCTGAACAAGGTGATTTGTTGTAATGCTGCCAATTGCCTAGCAATCAACCGCCAGCTCTGGAAATAAACCCTGCTATTGTTTGGAGAGCAGTAAAAGGGGAGCCCTTGATGGCTGAGAGTTGACAGGAAAACGTGCATCCACCACCGTCTAAATCCAACCTATGTGAAGTTAATCGTCCTTGTGGTGCCTGGATGTTGACCCATCTGGGCTGCGAATTTGGTCCCTGTCCAATGCACTCCTCGGATTATGGATCTGTGTCTCCAGGACTGTGAATATGGTCCTTTTCCCCAGCACTAAATTTCTCCTAAAATTTATTTTCCAAAACATTATTTTTAATGTTAAACAACCCCAAAATGCATTTTTCATGTTTATTGCCAGTGCATAAAATTACAATGCTGTGAACATTTTTAGCAGCATACCAATATCATGATCCATAATTTAAAAGGTGACTTTAGTACAGCAATAAATTTCACGAGACACGGAACCCTCTGCCGAAAGTATACAAATTAGGGGCCAGCCATTCAGCCAGCATTTAGGGGGATGTGGTTAATTGCTATGTTTCCGCCATTAGAGAAAACTGTGGGAGCGACCATTGCTTGCTCCATGGTAGACCTACAGGAATAATGAGGCACGGGCTCTGCAAACCCTCCTTTAGGAAGATGGCGGTGACATTCAGTACATGCAGCAAGAGTGCGGAAATCAGGGTAAGAGACATATGCCTTCACAGATTTCCCCCATTAAAAAAAAAATCAGCAAACGTACACAGACACACACCCAGACTCTGTTGCATTTACCAGAAGGTGAATGCTGTGTGTCGGAAATGGGGCTATTAGCTCTCGCTGGCTGAGTTTCACAGTTTGAAATTAATTTTTTTTCTGTATTTTCGCCCTCCTGAGGTCCTGACCAATTGCCACTTTGTCGGTGAGCTTTTTTAATTTTCAAGGAAGGTAGGTGGTGTGTGAAACAAATCAATTGCTCCTTCAGAAACCACATCTGTATGGCTTCCTCACTTGAGCTTCTGCCAAGCTGGAGGCAACTCAGATTTTTTTTTTTTTCTCCGAGAGGTACGAGGCCCAATTAGGAAGCCAAGTGAATATGGAAACTGTTTCATCAGGCAAAAAAAGTGCACAAAGATCACTTTCTTAGCAGAGGGTGGCCACTGATGGAGGCTGGGGTAAGATTCTGGAGGATGAGCCGCGTGCCTTGCAAATGGACACCGAGGTCCCTCATTCCCTCTGCGTGATCACACGAAGGGGCTCGGTGATGGCAGAAAGGTAATTATCAAGTGCAAGGCTCTAATGAAGCCAAGGAAATTAGTACAACCTTACAAGTTGCAGGGCCCAAGCCATGTGATATGCCCACGCAGCCGCGTACACACATGCCTGCCCCAGATTATGTGTTTAAGAAGACTCCCCACATTGGCATCATTACTCTATTTAGGCTAATGACGCCTGAGATAATCAGAGCTATCACTGCTCTGAAAATGATAAGTACCATATAGAAAGGCCCCCCGGGGAAATTTGGCCTGTTAAGGCTTTTCAGGTCTGATGGATTTTTTTAATCTATCTGCCAGACTGCTTTGAAAGCTAAATAGATGCCCATCAACAGGCTGTCAATGGTCAACAACTTCACATATTTTGCTTGTGTTGACATTTTTGTTTCAATGTAATGGGTTGTTTGCCAGATGGCTGCTGTCCTCATTAGGGTCTCTTAGCACATCAAGTGAGTATTCTTTGGGCTGATTTATGTACAAAATTGGGTGGCCCTTTGTTTCTATTTTCTTTTAAAAGATCTGAATTAATTCATGGGTGTTTTAAGGGATATCTGTCCATGGCTATCAGGAATGTGTATGAATAAGCATACATGATGGGCATTGGCAATATCTTCTCGTCTACTTAGCTGAGAGTAGAAACTGCTGCATCATTTCTCATAAAAATATAAATTCAGGAAAGTTGAACAGTAGTTAGGACATTATGTAGCTGATGGCAATTGAAAGTTCAAACTGCTTAGAAATACTGCATCAAATACTTTTCAGCATCATGGCTTCTGAGGGCTGTAACATTTCTCTTTAGAGTGTGACATTTGGCACTCAAACGAAAGATAGTTTGCAAAGATTTAACCACTTCCTGTGGATGAGAGGCAACCAAAAATGCTTTTTCTCCATGGGACCCTCCAAAATGGGCCCCTCCCTCCTCTGCTCTCCCTCACAGCAAAACTTCTCAGTAGCGTTCTATGAGGGCTCCCTCCTTCCTTACCTCCTGTGCAGGCTGTTAGGCTCTTGTAAGCCCTCTCCCCACCAACCCTTCTGTGTTCTCAACTCAACTTTCCACAGAGGCTCCCATTCCTATCACCCGATTAAAGCTGGTTTTCTTTGCTAATTCCCACCATGTTTCAGATCTATTACTCAAATCTCATGTTACTTAACACATCAGTAGCATTGCATATGTTGATGCTCATCCCATCCACCCTCCTAAATCTCTCTTCCTATGGTTCGTGTGGCAGCCTCTTGGCATCTCCATTGTCTCCTGTCTTACTTTTTCAGTCTTTTTTTTTTTTTTTTTTTTTTTGCCAGTGTTCCATTATCTACTGACTTTACTATGCTGACTTGTTCCATGGTGTGGTTCTCAACTTGTCTACTCTTCCTTAGCTGTACTCTTTCCTTAGGCAGCTTCATCTTGTGTTATGGTTTTAAATATCATCTGTGGTCTATGACTTCCAAATTGTATCCCAAGTTTTTTATTTTTTTTTCACTGAGTTCCATTCATATGTCCAGCTACGTATTTGAGTTTTCTATCTGGATGATATGCATCTCAATCTTAACATGTCTTCATAAAGACTTTCTAAGTGTTCAGCAAAAATGTTTCTCCTACAGGCTCCCATGTCTTGGTAAATGACAGCATCATCTAACCAGTTTCCCAAGCTGAAGGACTGTGGGCCATCCCTGAATTGTCTCTTGGCCTCATTCCCCACAAGCCACCCATCTGCAAATCTTGTGCCGACAAAATATCCCTCATCTGTTTACTCCTCTCCATGTGTACTACCACCAGCCAAAATTTCACCGTGGGCTTTTGCCACTGGCCTCCTAACTTATTTGTCCTTTTACTCTTGTCCCTCCACAACTCACTCTTTGTAGCATAAAAAGTTATGTTCAAAAAAAAAAAATTCAAAATGTGAGAGAGGAAGCCATCAAAACCCTAAAGGAGAACGCAGACAGCAAGCTCTTTGTCCTCGGCCAGAGCAACTTCTTATTAGACACATCTTCAGAGGCAAGGAAAACAAAAGCAAAAATGAACTGTTGGGACCTTATCAAGACAAAAAGCTTCTGCACAGTGAAGGAAACAATCAACAAAACTAAAAGGCAGCCTATGGAATGGGAGAAGATATTTGTAAATGACATCTCTGATAAAGGGTTAGTATCCAAAATCTATAAAGAACTTACCAAACTCAACACCCAAAAAAACAAAAAATCCAGTGAAGAAATGGGCAGAAGACATGAATAGACACTTGTCCAAAGAAGACACCCAGATGGCCCACAGACACATGGAAAGATGCTCAATATCACACATCACAGGGAAAGACAAATCAAAACCACCATGAGATACCACCTCACACCTGTCAGAATAACTAAAATTAACTCAGGAAACAATAGGTAGTGGTAAGGATGTGGAGAAAGGGGAACCCTCTTACACTGTTGGTGGGAATGCAAAATGGTGCAGCCACTCTGGAGAACAATATAGAAGTTCCTCAAAAAGTTAACAATAGAACTACCATATGACCCAGCAATAGCACTATCAGGTATTTTCCCAAAGGATACAAAAATGCTGGCTTGAAGGGGCACATGCACCCTGATGTTTATAGCAGTGTTATCAACAATAGTCAAATTATGGAAAGAGCCCAAAGGTCCATTGACTGATGGATGGATACAGAAGATGTGGTGCATATGTATACAATGGAATAGTAGCCATCATGAAGAATTAAATTTTGCCATTTGCAACAAAGTAGATGGAACTAGAGTGTATTATGCTAAGCAAAACAAGTCAGCCAAAGAAAGACAAATACCATATGATTTCACTTATATGTGGAACTTAAGAAATAAACCAGATGAACATAGGGGAAGGGAAAAAAAGAGGGAAGCAAACCATTAGAGACTCTTAACAATAGAGAACAAACCGACGGTTGATGGAGGGACGTGGGTGAGGGATGGGCTAGGTGAGTGATGGATACTAAGGAGAGCGCTTGTGATGAGCACTGGGTATTGTGGGTAAGTGATGCATCACTGGGTTCTACTCCTGAAACCAATATTACACTATATGTTAACTAACTAGAATTGAAATACAAATTTAGAAAAAGGAACAATAGAAAGGAAGATTCTGACTGGTGAATGCTTAGAAAAAGGCAACATAACTGCTTCCAAGGGAGGACAGTGAGGAATGACAGAAAAAAAAAAAAATAGCAGACCATGTTAATTTCCCATCAAGCCCTATCAATGGCTTCACAACACACATAGGACAAAACCTCAATTCCTTACCATGTCACCTTGCAGGACTGGGCCATGCTTACCCCTCCATTTCCACTTCCTATTATTTCCCTTCCCCCACAATGTTCTAGAGATGTCCTAGAGATGTTCTAGAGCCTGCCCAGATTGTTGCTCGTAAGGGCTCCTGCATTTGCTTCCTTTTTTTTTTTTCTTAGCCTGGAATGTTCTGTAAGCAGTCTTTATATATCCTGCTCCTTCTTGTACCTCAAGCTTTACCTCAGAGATTCCTGACTACCCTGTCCAGAGTACCCCAGCCCTAGTCACTATCATGTTACCCTGTTTTGATTTCTTCCATCACTTACCACTGTCTGCAATTGTCCTGTTCATGTATTGTCTTTCTGGTTTACATTCTTGTCTCTTGGAGCTAAAACAGAAGTTCCACGGACACTGTCTTGCTCACTTCTGTATCTCTGACATGTGGACCGGCAACTAGAAGGCTTAAGTGCTTAACAAATACTTATTTGCTAAACAAATGGGTATACATGTGCAATTTACTACAGACTTACATATATTCTTTGCCAGTTAAAAGAGTTTCGGGTCTTCCTCAACCAAATTAAAAGCTCTTTGAAGGTAAGGACTCAGATAATTCCTCACTAGGATCATTAAAGTACTAATAAATCCTCATTAATAAAATGATATAGAAATAATACCACCTTTTAAGATATTCTTCCCAAAAGACAGTTATATTTCCTAGCTCTCTTCAGTGATACTCAACAAGAGGCACACTGAAAATAAAAATAAAACTGTGTTTATGGGAGAGCTGATATATATTCAAATACATTGAAAATTTAACAGGGGGATTTGTAGCAAAAGAGAAGAAAACAAAGGAATCCGGGGAAAACCAAACAAATCATCCACCAAACGTAGAAAATGCAATTCTGAAGATCATTGTAAACCAACCCATGAAGTCAGGATTGTTAATTACTTTATTTACTCATTCGGAAAATATACAGAGATGTCAAACTACATGATGGGCTTTATCTGGAGGATAGTGACCTATTGATGCTATTTATGACCTTGGAGGATGACTGACTAATGAAGGAGACAGACGAGTGTTCAGGTAATTATGATCTGGGATGAACAGTAGTAGGATGGATAATCACAGGGATTGGAGAGCCCCAGAAGGCCTCATCCAGACTTGAGGGTCTAAGAGAGCACCCCAGAAGAAGTGGTTCACCCCATAGTGTTAATGCTGTGCTCACCACATTAATGCACTGAAGAATCACCTAGTCAGCTTATTAAGATGCAGATTTGTAACCCCTCCCCAAGATCTTGATGCAAGTGGTCTATACATCACACTTTAAGGATCTATTCTTAATGAGTAGGATGAAGTTCTTTGACATTAAACACTTTTGGTTTTGAGTCTCATCTCTGCTTGCATACTCTGGATGTATGGTAAAATTTCATTCCCTCTTTTACCTCAACTCCCTGACCTATATAGAAACACTCAGCTAACATTAGCAAGTATCACCATCATCAACGTTATCATTAACCTAACAAAGAAAAGGGGAATGTTACAAGCAGAAGAAACAAAATGTAGAAAAGCCAAAGGCGTGTGATAAAATTTACTGTAACTATGGCTGTAATGACCTACATGAGAGACCAAGAATCCCAGCCATTATATACAGTGTGATGTAGTCTAAGCCAATGGTGGAAATCTGGACCACTGCCTCTTTTTGTAAATAAAGTTTTATTGGCACACAGCCTTGCCCATTCATTTATGTATTGCCTATAACGGCTTTGGCACGACAATGGCAGTTGTCATACAACAGAGATGAGAAGTTGTGACAGAGACCATATGGCTTGCAAAGCCTGAAATATTTACTATCTGGTCCTTTATAGAAAAAATATGTTGAAGCCTGCTCTAGAGGCAGTATGACATGATGCTTACGGGCATGGGCTCTGGAGCCAGACTTCTTGAGTTTGAATCCCAGCTTTGACACTTACTAACTGTGGGACCCTGGGTAAGTGACTTAACCTCTTTGTGTCACAATTTCTTTTTCTAAAAACTAGGAATAATAAAGATACCTTCCTTGTGGTGGTGTTGTGAGGTTTCTAATTAGTTAACACAGCCAAAGTCCTTAGATGAGAGCCTGGCATAAAATAAGCACTCTATAAATATTAGACAGTATTATTAGTAGTAAAGAATAGGTCTTTATTGACTGACTTAAAACTGGCTAGAATAGGGTATCTCTAGATATTCTGAGCCAAGAAGATGAAGGTAGGACAGACTGACTAATAGACAAAGTGAAGAACTTAGTAACCTAAACAGCTCTGATTGTGCCCTTCTGAGTATTATTTCATATATATATGCATGGAAAGTCAACTAGGCCCTTCACAAAGGTCTGGCAACAGATAAGCAGTCTACCCCAAACATGATCTGATTCCATGTATGTGAAGATACCCTTTTATTTTTTTTTTCACACATAGAATTTTATTTCGTTGGCCTGACTACCTCCCTGTCTGTTGCCTCAGCTGTGGTGGCATTCTCTTAATAAATCCTGTGCAAACTCACTTTTCTTCTCTTGATTCCTTTTATCAGTCCTTTTGCATCTTACAAATCTGTGTCCTACCTTAACATGGCTCTTTTGGAAGGCGGCGTAAACAGATCTGCTGTATAAGAGATGAACACAAGCACAGTGCTGAAGTCAGACAGAAAGACCTGAGTTTGAATTCCTTCTCTGCCCCTTACCTGCAGGCTAACTTTTCTCAGCCCCCGTTTAACCACCTGCAAAATGGGGAGTAGAATGATCCCTGCTTCATAGCGCAACATGGGAAGTCAGTCAGATAACGTATGCGCTACACTTGTCCACATGTAAAGAGTTCTCAATAGGTAAGAACTCCAGTGTTGTTTCGCTTTGTTTTGTTTAGTAAAATGCAATACTTTGAAAAATTGTGGTTGGTGCTTTTGAGTAACACTGCAATGAAATGTCTCATTCTGAGTATTCGGCAAGTGAATAGATTCTGCCCTCTTAGGAACACATTTTTTCTTCAAGAACATTTAGGTACTTTCTGACTGTTATTAAATTAAAATGTTTATCCCTCAGGAGAGAAAACAATCAACTCCCACACCAATTCTATTTATGAAACGAAATGCTTTGTTTTTTTTTCTACTCAAATCGTACAGTCTCTTTGAAACAGCAAGGTGTTTAGAATAATCTTCACACACACAATGTGTGTGTGTGCGCACGTGTGTTTGTGTGTGTGTGTGTGTGTGTGTGTGTTTATGTGTTTGTTTCAGGGCTAAGTTGATATTTGGGGCTTGTCTTGAGTGCCATTTTTTATCTGTTCTAGGATAGAAGCCAAGACCATGGTGGCGGGGGTGGGGGGTTCTTGGCAGCAGGAGAGCTTCTGAGCCCTTATGGTGTGGGTGCTACAGAGCTATATGGAAGGTGGAAAGCTCAACAAGAGGCAAATAAGACTCAAATTTTCAGACATTTGTTATCTTTCTTGTGGAAAATCAGACATAACCAGACACCAGTATTCTAAAATTCAGCTGAACGCACACATCCTTATGAGGTTATGTTCACATCTGTGTGCAAGCCCATTCCTATTCCATATGTTAAGCTGTCCATCAGTATAAGGTCAATCCTGGGGAGAACCAAGTATCTTTCTTTACTTCTGTTGATGGAACCCACACTTTATAGTCCAGGTTAATGGAAAGGCCATTTATTTGAAATCATGAACCATGAACTCGATCCTATTTCTCCTTCAAGACTGACATCAGAGGTGACTTTCTCTGGAAATGTTCTCACGCCCAACCTCACATATAACCTTCATCAGGGTTAGGTCACTTTGCAATTCAATTGCATGTTGTGATGGACCTATTGCATTCAAGCTTTTACTGTTTTGCTATTGTCTTTGGCAGAAGAGACTCTGTGAATCCCCACTGCCCAGCCAGTGCTCAGGAAAAGCTTGGTGGGTGACTGTGGTATGAGCATCAGAGGAAGAAGGAAAGAGAATGTCAAGCAGAGTTTGAGGCATGATTCCTACTAGCATTTTCTGGATAGGGTGACTAACTCATCTCAGTTTGCCAGGGAATTCCTGTTTTAGCAGTGAAAATCCTTAGGCAAACTCGGATTATTAGTCACTCTACTTCTCGATGAGGAATCTTGCATAAGCTGTCAGATCACTCCAGATAACACTTTCTTCTCTTTTATCATCAGTACCATCATCTTCAGAGCTGTCATTTAGTGCTGCCCAAACAAATGGAGTAGCTGTCTATTGACTGTGTCTGTCCAGTCTTCCATTTTTCCCTTCTGGTAACAGCACCCAGATCTCCTTTAGGGGGCCATTCCTTCTCCAAGCTTAGTCTGAATGGTTGCCTCCACCCTTGACTCTAAGCTTGGACACATAACCCAATGGCCAATTGGAGCCATCTATCCCCTTGGCTGCCACGATTAATTAGTTTGTAGATGATCATGTGACCCAAGTTAGGTCAAGGAGACACAATTCTCAGACTTTTGCTAGAAATTCAGAGGGAGATGTGTTCTCGCTTCATCAGGGCTTTCAGCTGATAGGCTAGAGGTCTGATGTCATAGGGGACAGCCATGTCAGGGAATGGTCTCCTTGAGTGTGAAACCAACCCAGAGAGAAGCAAATCTGAGAGATGGAGAGACACACATCCTGCCAATATCTTTGAGCCATTGGACCAAGCCCTGGCAGATTAGCCCTGGAGATCTTAGTAATAAACATAGACTCTTGTGTTTCAGTTCATCTGATGTGAAACCAAACTTGGGACCAAGGAGTCCCAACACAGCAAATTCCCATCAGTACAAGATATTAAAAATCAGATTTTATATATTTCACTTCCTAGTTTCTGAATCTGCTTTAAATTTCTAATATTAAAAAAATCTTTTCTACCCATGATAATACAGTTTTGCACTTTATACTTAGGAGCCAAATGTAGTATGTTCAACAGGGGATGGTAAAGAGTAGTATCTGCCCCCATCCCCTTCCCACTGAACTCTTACGGCAACTAGACACAATGCCACAGGCTTTCTATGTATCACTTCGTGTAGAAGTCAAACAACAGCTCCAGCAGGAGGTATTCTTATTGTCCCCATTTAACAGATGAAAACCAGAAGCTCACTAAGGTGAAGTAACTGAATCACCACTACATAGCCAGCAGTCCCAGAACTATAAAGGGAGAGGAAGCATAAAATAATAAAAATGTGTTCTTTTATTTATATATTAAACAAATGTTCGTAAGTGTCTGCTCTGTGTCAGAAACAGTTATAATGTGCTGAAAATACTGAGGTGAACAAGATAGTCATGGGGATTTGCATTCTAATGGGGGGACATAATGCACAAGAAGCCACGGGAATATAATTTCTGGCCGTTATAAGAGCCAGGAGGAAAATGAAGGGGATTGTGTCTGTAGAGGGGCGACCACTTCCAGCAGTTTGTCAGGATAGCCTCTCTTAGAAGGTGATGTGTGTATGGAGACCTGAGTGCTGTGGGAGGACTGAAGCGGGGAGGACTGGGGCGGGGAGGACTGAAGCAAGGACGGAGGGGAGGGGTTGTGGAATGCTCCTGGCAGGGGGGGCATGCTACCTACCCGCAGGGCATTCTCATGGGGCAAAAGAAAGCCTTTACAGGAAAGCCCTTGGTAAATTACAAATGTTATACAGTTGCTCACTTTTTTTTAACGTTTATTTATGTTCAAAAGAGAGAGAAAGAGAGTGCACGGGGGGGGGGGGGAGGGGGGGAGGGGCAGAGAGAGATGGAGAGAGAGAATCCCAAGCAGGTTCAGCACTGCCAGGGCAGAGTCCCATGCGAGGCTCGATCACAAACCTTGAGATCATGATGTGAGCCAAAATCAAGAGTCAGATGCCTAACGGACTGAACCACCCAGGTTCCCCATACCATTGCTCATTTTTGATCTTCATTTTGAGTCAAACATCAGTGACCCCCCCTGCCCCCATTCCTAAAACTCTACATAGGGCTGAGGCTCCGGAAATAAGGCTTGGCTTGTTTTGAGGTCTTCAAACACCATTTCCTTTTGTTGCATTTGACTTCTGTAAGCCAGTTTCCTCATGGGTAAAGAATGAACATAAAGCACTTTGCATGGTGCCTGCATACAACAAGCACTCCATAAATAATTCTTTGCCATTGTATTTAATTTGGGGAATACATGAAAAGGATTCCTGTGGGGAAATGTTCTTTTCTCTTTAACATTTGTCTGTCTCGATAGGTATATCCGTTAAGATTCTTGTTAAGATTCTTTGGCTGATAACAACAGAAATCCACTTGGCTATGTTAAGCCAGAGAGAGAGAAAGAGAGCAAATTTAATGGAAGAGCTTAGATAATGGGCCACAAAATCAAAAGGCAAGCTGGAGAACCAGGTCTCAGAAAGTATAGGAAAGGGGACTGCTCCATACACCTGCAGAGAAGAGACTGATGCCCTGAAGGGCAGTGCCAGTTAAACCAATATTGGAGTCATTTTTTTCCAGATTCAAATCACAAGGGAATGAAACCATTTGGTTTAGCTTGGGTCACATGCCTATCTGCTGGCCGAGGCATGCTAGAGAAGTTTGGTTGGCTATCCCTCTAGTTCTGTAATCAAAGGCAAAGGGATGGCATCCCAAATACAGAATAGCAGTAGTTATGATTCTGGGCAGGCAGAAAGCATTAATGGCCACTACAATGGGCAGATGCAAACATCGATGGCCAAGGAAGGAAACCCTTTTAAATTGTAAATAATGTACAAGGGCAGAAAATGAAAAAAAAATATACTCTAAATTGGTTTTTAGTATCCTTTGCAGAGGAAGTCCTGTATTATGAGGGGCATGAGATCTGGTTTCCAACCATTGGGGTTTGAACCCCAACTCCTCTGCTTGCCAGCTCTGTGAATTTGGGTAAGTGACCTCTCCATATCAGTTCCCAAGGCCTCATCTAATCATCATACTTGCTTTATAACATTGTTATTAGAATTAAACGAGCTCTTTGGGGCACCTCGGTGCCTCAGTAGGTTAAGTGTCCAACTTCGGCTCAGATCATGATCTCGTGGTTCACGGGTTCAGGCCCCACGTCGGGCTGTGTGCGGACAGCTCAGGGCCCAGAGCCTGCTTCATGGAGTCTATCTCCCTCTCTCTCCACCCCTCCCCTAATCGTACTCTGTCTCTGTCTCTCTGTCTCTCAAAAATAAAACGTTAAAAAAAAAAAAGAATTAAATGAGCTCATGTATGCAAAGTTCTGAGGAGATGCCCAACATGTGATAAGAAATCAATAAATTTTAGTTATTCTTACAATAATTGATATTATTGAGTTCTATATTTAATGCAATAGGTAGAATTTTGGCATTGTCAGATTAAAATGTGGTTCTGCGTCCGACTTCAGCCAGGTCACGATCTCGCGGTCTGTGAGTTCGAGCCCCGCGTCAGGCTCTGGGCTGATGGCTCAGAGCCTGGAGCCTGTTTCCGATTCTGTGTCTCCCTCTCTCTCTGCCCCTCCCCCATTCATGCTCTGTCTCTCTCTGTCCCAAAAATAAATAAAAAAAAAACGTTGAAAAAAAATTAAAAAAAAATAAAAATAAAAATAAAAAAAAATAAAATGTGGTTCTGAAGATTATTGACGTGCAGAGATTTGTGTATATTCTGAGGCACAAACTGGCACCTTCACTGTGGTATGGTTTCCTTGCTCTCTAACCCCAGAAAGCGGTTAAACCTTTGTTTCTTTATGAAAAAGACCATAAGGAGAGTGAAATCTCTAGAACTATAAAAGGTAATTTGGAGTCAGGTTGTCTTCAGGAAGTGGCTCTTGATGGAAGTGCATCAAAGAGAAATCCAGGAGCATGGAAAAAATTCCATTGTCAAGAATCATTGTTAAAACTTGATTTCGTATAATTTGATCTGCTTAAAAAAGGTGATCATATAGCACAGTTAGGAACAGGAAGTCTACCTTCAGCAAAAACAGAAAATGGAAAATGGAGAAGTCAAGGAAGGAAAAACCTTCCCCTGCACTCCCCTCCAGTTTTTGGTTTGTTTGGTTTTGGTTTTTGGTGTTTTTTTTTTTTTTTTTTGCGTTTTCACATCTTTAGTGCCCATACTTACCTACATTACAGCTTTTCCAGAATTTCTTCCTAGTAGCTTTTCCAAACCCAGATGAGTCTTGTGCTAATCTAGCTTTGTATCCAGAAGCAGGACGATGGATTAAGGTGAGGTTTTCAGGATTCTAGTTTTGGAAATACACATTCTTCCACTTGGATTCCTTCGTGGCGTCAAATGTGAATTCAACACGGGACTTCTGTGGTCGGTCAGGAAATGAACAAGCTCTGTGAAGTTGGAAGGTACTTAGGGAATAAAGAACAGGACTCCATCCTATGGCAGTCCCCTCTCTCCCTCATCTCTCTTTGTCTGCATTTCCTTTTAACATGCCAGTGGTCAAAGTGAATAATGATGTTTTTGTTGTTGTTTAAGAGAAGCCCTTGAAAGCCATTCTGAGACTGAGGTCCAGAAATCTAATCTTTGTTTGATTCTGTGTTTAGTGGGGATTCAAATCCCAACTTAATTTAATCTTTTGACTTATCCTGCAGGTACTGCCTGATTATATTCCATTGCCACCAGTAATAGGATTGCAGGGACAGAATCTTGCTATTAGCACTTTGAGAAACAAAAGCAGAACAGAAACCTTCGCTGGTATTAGTCAATGAAACCTGCCGTAAATGAATGACTACCTCCCCCAGCATTTTCCCCACTGCCTCATTTTAATAAGCTATTGCAAGGATTCATATAGAAAGTTGCAGATCCCATCGATCTTCAGAAAACCTTGAATTTCAACTAAAATGCAGAACCTGAAATCCTCTGCCAATAGATATGTTAAAACAGGAACCCCCCACAACAGACAGGTTGTAGTAATGATTTGTTAGTAATTTTGATGATCTCCTCATATGTCCGTTCTTCTTAGGGTTTTATAATAGTTGGTGATTTTTAATCAACAGAGAAATAACATAGAGCCTAGTGAAGTGGAAAAGGTTTCCATCTCTGTAATTAGGCTTTGTGGGTTATAGTCTTCTTGCCAGTTGGTGACCATAGATGAGTTAATAACCCCTCTCTGGTTTAGTTTTCTCATCCATGAAATGGGGACAGTGATATTATCTCTCTCAGGGGATTTTTGAAGGATTAAATGAAATAATGCATGGAAAGCCCTTGGAAAATTTGTTAGCTCATAGAAAAGAGACAAGAAATAGTACCTATTATAACGATTAAGAAAAGAAAAAGAAAATTCAGAGACGTGGAAGAAAGAAACGTAACACTCCCTGTCAAAGAGCCATGATCGACCATGTTGTGTGCTCTTCCTTTAAGATTCTCCAACTTCATTTTCTATGAGGAAGGTGGAGCGTGTTCTATGGGGGGGGGTGGAAAGCAGAGTGGAAAAGCCAGCTGACAAGGAAACATGTAAAAAGGTTCTTAAACTCAATAGTGATCTTTAAAATTTTTTTCAATGTTTACTTATTCTTGAGAGAGGCAGACAGAGCGTGAATGGGGTTGGGGCAGAGAGAGAGAGAGAGAGAGAGAGAGAGACACAGAATCTGAAGCAGTGTCCAGGCTCCGAGCTGTCAGCACAGAGCCCAATGTGGGGCTCGGACTCACAAACCACAAGACCACAACCTGAGCCAAAGTGGGACACTTAACCCACTGAGCCACCCAGGCACCCCAACAGTGATCTTTAAAACCAAGGAGTATCAGATTTTTACCCAGCAGATGAACAGAGATGAAAACTATGTCAATACGCGTTGCTGTGGAGGGGTGCTGAGATGATATATTTATAACCATAGGGGCCTTCCTTGCATGTAGCAGTGGCCTATTTCAACTGATTTTAGCAAGACGGTAATTTGTCATAATGTTATTGGGTCACTCACAGCATTTCTGGGAAAGCTGGGAATGAAGTCCAGGACTAGTGGCCAGCCACATGGCCTCAGGCGACATACACAAGTAGCCCCCAGCACTAGGTGCTGCCATGTGGCCTGTCAATACTCCATGACATTGAGTGCTGTCTCAGCTCCCTGCCAGTGTCCCTCTAAGAACCTGCTCTGAGGCTCAGAACCCGACAGCTACTGGGAGGATGTCCCTGCAGCATTTTGCTTCTTTGCCTCACCAGCTCCCATTCTAATATTGGGCAGGTCTGGGCATCTCAGTGCAAGAGCTGACACAACACCTTGGCTTCAAAGCAACATGGAGACATAAACACGACCATTTCAGCAGCTATAGGGGAAGGCAGCCTCCACCGCAAAACCGAGGGGATTCTTTCAACATAAAAAAGAGTCTATAGTATAAAGGGGAAAATATATTTGCACCATTGAAGGACAGCGTTTTATATTACCCATGAGAGTATAGCGTGGTTTATTCTTTATCTGAAAGCAATTTTGCAGTATGCTTCAAGGGCTTAAAATCGTTCAGATCCTTTGACTTTCTAATAATCCCACTTCTGGTCATTTATCCAAAAGAAGTTATCAGAGAAGCAAATACTTATGTACAAGGACGTTCCCTTGAGAGCTTCATATCTTGATCCAAACAAGTTGACAATCCCTAAATTTTTTAACAATTAGAGGATGATCCAACAATGTTAGGTCTATCATTTTAAATATTAAACTAAGGGGAAAAGTAGGAACTGGGAAAACTCACATGTACAATGCAATTTTGTGCTGGATGCTGTTTTAAGAGCTCCCCATTGTCCAACCCAATGGCACATTGTCACCAAACTGGCACATGTTAAGTGCTATTTTCTGAGGCACAGAAGTTAAGTGCTATTTTTAAAGGGAATTGAAGTAAATCGCCTCAAGGGAAGAGGAGAGAGGAAAGGAAGAGGGCTTGTAGAAGTACCTGTTGAATAGCCGTAGAGTTGTTCAAGGTGGTGGGTACACTTCTCTTTGTTTGAGAATCTCCCCAACGTGTACCTTTGTTTCAGCAATAGGAAGCAGATTGTCAGGGTCTACTGCAGTGAAGCAGTGACATTTCTTTTTTTATTTTTAAGCTTATTTATTTACTTGTTTATTGAGAGAGACAGAGAGGGACAGAGAGAGAGAGAGAGAGAGAGAGAGAGAGAGAGAGAGAGAGAGAGAGAACGAGTGGGGAAAGGGAGAGAGAATCCCAGGCAGGCTCCACACTGTCAGCACAGAATCTGCTGCAGGACCCGAACTCAAACCACGGGATCATGACCTGAGACAAAATCAGACACTCAACTGAATGAACCACCCAAGTGCCCTCTAAACACTAACATTTCTGATCTCCTTTTTGGAGCTGGACTCTTTCCTTCCCATATGCCAACCAGATAATGTTTCTTTTAATCCCCAGCCTCACTCCTCATTCATCACTCTCTATAAAGATGAACTGTTGTTTGCCTTAAAAAAAAAATCTATTTTATTTTAAAATGGTTTTATATTTACAGAACAATTGCAACAACAGTATAGAGTTCCTGTCTACCCCACCCCCAGTTGAACACCTGACATTAGAACAGGGCATTTTTCACAATGAATAAACCAATAGCAATACACTATTATTAACTAACGTCAATACTATTATTCAGTTTTCCTTAGCTTTTACCTAATGTCCTTTTTCTGTTCCAGGAGCTAACCCAAGATGTCACATAACACTTAGCCATCATGTCTCCTTGGGCTCCTCCTGGCTGGGATAATCAGTCACTTACCATATTTTTGACAACCAGACAGTTTTGAGGAACACCGGTCAAGTATTTTGTAGAATGTTCCCCAGTGAGGATTTGTCTGATGTTTTTCTCATGATTAGACTAGCGTCAGAGATTTTTGGGAGGAAGACCAAAAAGTGCCATTTTCATCACATAATAGTACATCACACAACTTATCAACACAACTTATCACCATTAATATTAACCTAGATCACCTGGCTCAGGTAGTGTTGGTGAGGTGTTTCCAATACAAAGGGACCCTCCATTTTCTATACTGTGCTCTTTGGAAGGAAGTCACTATGCAGCCCTACATCTGAGAAGAGGGGAGTTATGGCCCCTCTCCTTGAAAGCATAGAATCTACATAAATTATCTGGAGTTCTCTCACATGGGATATTTGTCTATTCTTTCCCATTCATTTGTTTATTCAATCATTTATATCAGCAAGACTCATGAATATTCGTATTACACTTTGGGCCAAAACTATTTTTTTTTTTTTTTTTTTGCTCATATTGTTTGCTCTTAAATATCAGTAACAACACTGTGGATAAAACCAGTGTCCAACCCAAACCCTGAGATACCTGAAGGCAGTTAAGAGTCAATATCCAACAAATATTTATTGAGCACCTACCGTGCACCAAAATCACATGGCTTTCTGCAGCAGACAATAATGCAGTTGACCATCAACCTTTTTATTATTATTATTATCCTTTGTCCAAGATCAGGTCTTTAATCTCAGCATGGAGCCAGTCTGTCCAACGACCGGCTTCCGTGGCCCTTCCTTTAAAGGCTTCCTTGGGGAAATGTCTCTAACACACATTCATTCACTGGTGTGTGAGTGGGATCAAAAGCTTTCCCTAGTCTGCCATCCAGTACTCTAGGTCAGCAGCCTCTCTCATTCTTCACCATGCAGATTTCTTATCTTTCACCGGCTCCTTAAATGTCTCCCCATTCAGCATTGACATTGTTCTTCTGAATAACGCGTAATCGGAGAGAAGATTCTAACGCGTGGACTCGTTCATCTTTCTTCTCTTTCATTTCCAAACTTACACATACCGACTTCCACCACCACTCTCTTTCATTATGCCTCCCGTAATCCCAAGCCAGTTTCCTCACCTCTGTTCTTGTGCCTCGCCTATTTCCCTGGAGACTAACTCCATTAAATATCCAATTCCTGCTCTTTTAATCTTCTGTCATTGTCAACCTGCAAACACATCCACCTTCATCATTGTTATCAATGCTAACATTTTTTCAGTTCTTAACTATGTGCCAGATATTGTGATGAGCACTTTATAAGTGTTCCATTTAATCCTAACGTCAACCCCATAATGTAAGCAATATCATTAGCCTCGTTTTACAAAACAGGAAATAGGCTCTATGAGATAAAGGGATTTGACCAATATCTTGTCACTGGAAAGTGGCAAAGCCAAGAAGGACCTTACAGCAAGGTTCTGCAGAAATGCTCTGATCTTCCCATTGACTCAAAGGATTGTTTTCTCTGCCTCTCACTGACTTTGTTCTGAGCAAAATATAAAATACACTTCGCACAATTTTCCCCTCCACCATACCACAAACATACTAATTCATACCTCTCCTTCAAAGAGTCAATGTTCAAGTAAATTTAAAAACAACCATATTAAATCCTCAATCCTCTCCAGAGGGGACGGCAGAGGAGGCAGCAAGAACAAATAAACCTTGCAAACAAAAATGTGGATTATCCAAAGTCACCAGGCGGTAAGTTTTAAGCCAGGCTAGGTGGGAGAAAACGGTATGTTTAACACATGCATAATGACAAATAGCTCAACAAATGACATCCTCAGGGGTAAGAGTGTGAAAGGTCAGAGGAGGGAAGATATGTATCTTGGGTCCCCAGGATGAATGCAAAGTTAAGAAAACAGGGCTTTGATGTTAGCCTCAAATGCTTTCGATTTCTTTTCTTACCTTTCTTTTTTTCTTTTTTCTTTCTTTCTTTCTTTTTTTTTTTTTTTTTTAATGGACGAAAGAAGCCTTCTAACCAGCGAGGTAAATAGCTCATGGGTTATTTATTTTATCTCTATTCCTAGTTAAATTGAGTTCAAAATAATTAGATAACCCTGGAAAAGCCGCGACTGGTACTGCTAATTCCACCTAATGATTTTCCCGTGTAGTTGCCCAGCGAAAGGGGTTATCTGTGAAAACAAGCTTTAAACTATTAATAGAGTAAAATTACAACTTCAGCAGCTAACCCCAGGTAACATGGTTGTGGTAGGGTATTAAGACTCCGGGTTGGGGGCCAAGTTGCTCACTTCTCCCAAATGACCTTTCTTTTCTTACGCGGAGTTGACGGTTCCATACCAGACCTCACGGTTAACTTGCTCTCGACACCTTACACTATTTGTGGCCTTAATTGAGGGACCTAAGCAAACAAATTAATCACCCTGGCCCATAAAAATGACAGAATTCATATGGTAGCATTCTTCATTCTCTCCAATTTGTTTTCCTGAAATCCCCGCAGCGATTTATTTGCTGAATATGCGAGTTTTTCCCCCTTATGAAAATTACAAATTGTTGTCAAGGTTAACGAGTTAATATTCTCATTCAATATTTATTTTATGGGGAGACGGCAGAAGCACAACTATTCCTGTACTTCTCTCCACTGCAAAGTCTGGTTTCTTAATCAAAATGACAAGGACACTGTCCTTTGTATGATACTTGGAATCATCGAGACTAAAAAATGAGCTTTATTAATCAACAGACCCTGATTAATTATTATAAAGTGTGGTGCCTACATTTCTGTACATTTTAATAATTCCTGCAGAAGGCTAACAATGTCCCTGGAGGCTTGGAGGCTTTGGAGTTTGAATGTTTCTAAGCAATGTCACAATAAATAGTCGAGAGGAACCGTGTTCTTTCTCTAAGCCACTTTGCTTCAAACCGACAAACCAGGGAAAACCTTCTTTTTCCTATTTCCCATCTATAATTCATCATTTGCATACAAAGTAAGGAGCCAAGAGCCAGCAGCTTCATCAGCTTTCAAAATACCAGGGGACAGAGAGGGTGATTTATCGCAGGCCACGTGATCTAGTTCACATAATCAGAATATTTCTGCAGAAAACATCCTGACATGCTTTCTTGATAAGAGTGACCACACAGAAGATCAACGGGAGAAAGGCCAGGGGTCTGAGAACCTCCTGTGAGCTGTGATTCCCGGACCTCCTTTCCCAGACACGCCCAGTCGGAGTCCCTGTCAATAATGGGACATAGCCCATCCCAAAGGCTGCAGGCATACATGCGGTTTTAAGGCTTCTGAACCACTCCTTTAAAGTATCATGCCAAAAAAAAAAAATTAAATTAAAATTAAAATAAATTTAAAATAAACATAAAAATAAAATAAAATAAAAAAGCATGAGAAAATCACCTAAAGCCATGGAGATCTTCTCTGTCTTGACTGTGGGGTTACCTCAGGGCATATGTTAGACAAAAGCATGGGCTCATGCCCTTAAGATCTGTGCATTTCACTGTATATCAATTTGACCTCAGTTTACATGTTGGAAAAAAAAGAGCTTAGAGGAAATAAGAAGAGAATTAAAACAGCTATGTATCTAGGTCTCTAACATCATTATCATCATCATCGAGATATATGTATATGTAAATATATGTACGTGTGTATATAAAGGTATATATATTTGTATGCATGTGCGTGTGTATACATATACCCACAGTCTATGACCCTCCACATTCTCCTGTTTCTTGTTCTCAAAATGGTTCTCAAAATACACAGCATATAATAAACATGCTGGAGCTCCAGCCATTGCATCAACATTCCAAAGGGGGGAAAGGCCAGGAAGCAGGAGAAAAGCAAAGAAGAGTTAGATGTTCCATTTTCATCTTCCACATACAGACCTGCGCTTTCGGCTCATTGGCCACCAGGTGTTACACGGCCCCTGCTGGGATCCAGTATGGTTGGGAGATGCTGCCTCTTCGCCGGGGGCTCACAACCTGAATGATTTTGGATACTTGTATCAAAGGAAGTAAGGGAAGATTAGATGTTAGGAAAGCGATGCGATGTGATGAGCCGAGGAGCCGTCTCCACACCAAGGTTCATAGTAGAAACTAAGTTGACTTCAAGAGCATCAGAGATACTATGTTTCTTCTTGCAAATTTGAATATATGGCTTGAGATCTGCACCAGCTTCATCGTTTTTTTTTTTTTAATTTTTTTCATGTTTATTTATTTATTCTGAGAGTGAGACAGAGCACGAGCAGGGGAGGGGCAGAGAGAGAGGGAGACACAGAATCCGAAGCAGGCTCCAGGCTCTGATCCGTCAGCCCAGAGCCTGACGACGCAGGGGGCTTGAACCCACGAACCGTGAGATCATGACCTGAGCTGAAACTAAGAGCCAGATGCTTAACCGACTGAGCCACCCAGGCCCCTAGCTTCCTCTTTTATAACGTAACTCCTTGAGTGGGAGAGACAAGGATGTGGCCACAGACAGAGCTCATGGATTTGGGAAAAGCACACAGACTTTCTTTTCCACGGTAGAGCCCCAGTTAACTATTACAATGTGCCGTTTGCAGTTTCAACAGTTACGAATTACTTTCAAAGTTTACCTCTCAGTAAAACTCTTTTTAGACTTCACCAAAGTCCAAATGCCCCCTCTGGAAATCCTACAGGTGACTCCATCACCCAAACCAGATGTTACCATGGTAAAAAATTGATCCTGAACACCTGGTCTGCACATTCCAAAGAAACACAAGAGGGGGGAAATGTGATTCTACCTCATGATGTTTCTGGAAGGCAGTCCCTCTTCCTTTTTTAAGTCAGGCGTTTCTATCACATGTATGATAGAATCCTTATAAAACATCTATCGGATACCTTCACGGGACTCAAGCAGTGTGAGTTCAGGACACTTGCAGGTGCCCAGGTCAGAGTTTCATGGCTTTTCCTGCACACTTTTGCGATAGAAGCTCAGTGGGCACATCTCAGGGCTCTGGAATCCTGGGCCTCATCACTGTGCTTCCATTTTACCCCGTAAAGTACAAGTTCAAATCACAGATAAGAAGTAAATGAGATTATGATGTTAGCTTTCTCCAGAGATAACAGCAGTCCAGGTCATAAAACTACCATATGGCAGATTTGGCAGTCTTTCCTGAGTGCCATGGATTAATTATCACATAGACAGACTCCAGTCCCCATTTGCAAGCAGCTTGGTCCCCCTGTGGCAGAGATTGGCAACCCAGTGAAGGCGAGAGCTTGTATTATGTTTGGCAGGGACACGATGTGACCTTACTGTGGCCAGTTCTGTCATCTCTTAACATTTCGCTCATGATTAAGTTTATCATTTCAAATAAACACAAAATGTCAGGTCTCTGGGTCTACTTAACATGGAGAGCCAAAATAGACCTCTCTTTGATTTAAAAGGGTCCAGGCCAAGGAACGATCTGATTAGCTCTCCCATCTGACTTTTATTAGAGCTATCAGATAATACAGTGAGGGCAAAATCCTTGCTCCAACTGGCTAGCTGCCACAGACCAGACCTCCACAGGGTATCTGCCATATTTCCCTTGACATCTCTAGGCTACTGACTCAAAGCGGTGGTCACTGCATTGACCCTCCTGGAGTTTTGCCTTCCATCCTGGCACCTACTCACCCTGAGTCAATTCTGCCCACGTTTATCCTGGTTCTCCATCCGTGGAGGATGCCTGATTGGCCTGGACCTTTCTTCTGTTCTGACTCTCGCTGATGAGGACAGATCAGAGTGCTTGTCAACCTCTGCCCATCTGGGGCTCCGGTAAATATTCCACTCTCTCAACAGACACCTTGCCACCATTTGCCACTGGACACAGGGCGTTGAAGGATTTACTTCTCAAGTGCTTCTTCACTCAACTGAAACCACCAAGCAGAAGGCTTGAGGGGAAATGCTCGGAGTCCGTTTAGCTCTAAAGACGTTGCTGTAGATGAGAGGCAACCAGTTGACATTGGTAATGGAGGTGCTGGAGACTTCCAACACTTCTGCCTTTGGTCCAGTCTCTGGTTTGTTTTGTGATTACATCATGGAGAGCTGTGCTAGTCAAGATCATATAACTACAGACTCCGTGCAGCTTTTCAGTCTAGAGCAGAAGTCAAAGCCTCTGACTGCGCTGAGCTCATTCATCCGTTCATTTATTCAGTAAGCATTAAAATGCTTGCTCCGCCCCCATCCTGTCATCGTGCCGCTCTTCCTCTTCGTCCTGCAGTCCAGTGGGCCTTCCCTTTGAGCTTTGGACAAGCTGAGGCCCTTCCTCCCCAGGGAGACTTCTGCCCTGTTTCTTAATTCAATGTTTCCCTTCTCCATTCTATTTGACCGTAGCTTGCCTGCTTCCCTTTGATTCGTTTTCACATCTCAACTCAAGGGTCCCTTCCTCGGAAAGTAAAAGGGAAATCCCATGGTCCGCCTTCACAGCAAGAAGTAGAAGCAGAGAATAAAAACGATGATCACAGTTGTAATTAACAGACTGTGCTGATGACTTATTAAATATTAACCCCCCTCGCCAGCACGTAAGCTTCGTGAAAGTCGTGACTCTGTTTTGATGGATGCTGATCCTCGATGGCTAGCCCAGTGTCTTGCCCGAAGTGATGCTCAATAAATATTTGCTTATTGATACACTGAGCACTTACATGTGTCTCCAGGAGGGCTGTTGCTGCAGGGTTGGGAGAAGTGTTCCTGGAGGAGCTCACACGTAAGGCATGAAGGGAAAACAAAGATGGCAATCGGTGTAGAAAATACTATAATACATTGCAGGTCCTGCGGTGGGTAAAAAAGGTTGGTATTAAAACACGTAGATTTCCAATACCCTTTACCACATTGCTATAACCCTCACTAACACCTTGGAGGGGAAGGTAGATACAGATAGAGATTTTTTTTTTAAAGCCAATTTTCAATTCATTGAACTTGTCAAACAAATAATACTGCGAAAGCCTAAGTGCTCTTGATTTTCAAGAACCAGGCTTGGTTCAGAGGAAAAGAAGTGGTTTTATCAGAATTCCAAATGTCAGTGGAAGAGCTTAAAAGACTGTGGAAATGCTGTTTCATAAGGAAAGCAAACAAGAGAAGCAGATATACGATGATGTTGTAGTCTTATTATCACCTGGTAAAGAAATTTTCTTTAAAAAATTACACTGGGTGAGAGAAGAGTTTTGTAGAACAGTATCTAAGAAGCAGCCCCAGCCTTTCTCCCCTCATAAAGAACAACCTTTAGTGGGAGAAGTCGGGTGTGGGACAAATTCTCAGATAGGTTTGGAAAATCCTGGGTCATGAGTACTTGTAAGTCACTTCCTCTGGCATAGCCCAGTCAGCCTGTAAGCCACTTAGAAAAGGTCCTCTCCCATTCAACACACTACTACAAAAACATGGGACCAGCAAAACCAATATGGCGCCCATGCAGTCTATTAGCAAGGGCTGAGACATGTGTCCAGATGCAGAGTTCCAAGGACAGTGTCATAGAGCACCGATTGTGCCAGCATGGTAATGAGGAAACCAGCCAAGAGTTCCTGGGCTCCCAAGGAGCACAGGGTATACGCTAAGACGTAGAGAATGGACAAAGAATGCAGAAATGCTAGCTATGAGAAGGAGATTCCAGAACACGATCCCCAAACACCAGATGAAATAACCTATTAGTAGTGGAGACCAGCAGAGCCAGAGGATGGTATGAGCCCTGGACAGTTTCTTCTTCGATGCCAGGATGACTGTCTCGTCAACAGCAATGCTTCAAAAATTATAAAACCCAGGAAGGAGGAGGATAGGTAGAGAATCTTAGATATTACTGGAAATTATTTTGGTGGTGACAGAGGTGATGAGATTAAGAGTTTTCAGCCATTGGTGGAAATCAAGGCACTTGAGTTAAAATTTTATTTTAGTTATAGGAAGATAAGTCTACATTTCTGCAGCATAGATTATGTGACTGTCAACATGTTGAACCTGCTACAATGCAGGTTGCCGAGAGCTAATGAAAGGAATGACCAGGTCTGTCTGTCAGTGAATAGAGGGAAGGTATTTGAGTTGGGTCATGAAACCTAAGTAAGAATGTATCCACTGAAGGTGGTCGGAAGTGAATTCCAGGCAGAGGGAGTAGCGGGTACTCAGGGAAAGGGGCACAGAAGAACACGGCCCAGTCAGGGAGCAGAAAGAAGGTCAGAGTAGCTAGAAAACATCAGCGTTTCTAAAAGAATGAGTCTGGGAAGCTGGGGTGAAGCTAAGTTGAGGAAAATATGCTCAATCCTGCAGCCTCTGAAAATGGAAGTTTTTAAGAAGAGAACGAAGTTGTCAGAGTTTTCCACAATGGGAGGGAAATGGGAATCACTTCTCTAAAGGATAATTTGGCTTTTTCTCTGTCTTAAATGCACATGACTTTGACCAAGGAATTCTGTTCTAGGAATCTGAATTAGAAATGTTAGCTTGCCCATGTCCACAAAGCTGTGTGTGCCTAAAGATGATTACTGCAACAGTGTTTAAAATAGAAAAAAAAAAAAAAAGCAGGTAGCCCCAATGTTCATTGTAGGGGACTCTGATATAGTGAATGGTGACATATTATACAAAAGTTAAAAGGCGTAAAATTCATTATTCCTGAAATTGAAAGATATCCAAGGTATAATCAAATTCCAGCTTCATCCCTTTAATAACGTATGTTCTTGAGCAATTACTTTAACCTCTATGTGCCTGTTTTCTCCTGTGCAGAACAGGGATAGGAATATGCATATCTCATAGAGTCATCATGAAGATTAAATGAGTTAATAGGTATAAAGGGCTTAGAAAAATATCTAATGAATATTAGACACACTATGCATTATTGTTATTATGTATTAAGATAGAAAAATAGCATAGCACAATATGCATAGTGTCATTTCGTTTGGGTTAAAAAGACATAGGAGGGCACCTGGGTGGGGGCACCTGGGTGGCTCAGTTGGTTAAGCAACCGACTTCAGCTCAGGTCATGATTTCACAGGTAGTGAATTAGAACCTCATATGAGGCTCTCTGCTATCAGCACAGAGCCCGCTTCAGATCCTCTGCCCGCCCCCTACTCTTTCTGCCCACCCTACATGCACTGTGTCTCCCTCTCAAAATAAATAAACATTTAAAAAAACATATGAAACTTAAGTGACTGAAGTATTTCTAATACCTTTTTTTTTTAAGTAGGTTTCACACCTAACACAGAGCCCAAGGTGGAGCCTGAATTCACAACTCTGAGATCAAGACCTGAGCTGAGATCAAGAGTCGGATGCTTAACTAAGCCACCCAGATGCCCCTATAATACCTTTCTGAAAGAAGGCCAATGGAACTGTTGGCAGGTGATATATCTAGGAGTTGGAACAGATGCTCAAGACTGGCAGGGGAAGGGGGCCAGTTTATCATTTTATTCCCTCCTGTACTGTTTTTAATTTAAAACACGTAATATGGAAGCACCTAGGTGGCTCAGCTGGTTAAGCATCCAGCTTTGTCTCAGGTCATGATCTCACATCTGGTGGGTTCGAGCCCCATGTTGGGCTCTGTGCTGACAGCTCGGAGCCTGGAGCCTGCTTTGGATTCAGTGTCTCCCTCTCTCTCTCTGTTCCTCCCCTGTTCTCTCTCCCTCTCTCAAAAACAAATAAACATTAAAAAGATTTAAAAAATGTTTTAAACAAATAATATGCTTGCATTACTTGTAAAATGACCAAAAAAAAAAAAAAAACAACCAAATTAGGGATGATGTTCAAAATATGTATTTACTAAATCACTTGAGGTAGATCTACATGAGATGATGTCAACAAATACAATATTTAATGGAAAACGGTGGCATACAATAAATGTCCCGATCATTAGGATGCTGTAACAGGTTTGGAAATTCTCCAGCTCAAAAAAAAATGACCACGGCCCTGTGTTCCATTCAAAGTGCCACCTTGGAGGTGGAAAGAAAAGGCTTCCAATTATTATTATCATTACTATCAAATATGAACTATAATTATTAAATATTATGTCAATATAATTATCATTATCATTATTATCTTAGCTTCATAATGTACTAGCATAGTGACCTTGGCAGGTTTTATAACTTCTCTGGCTTCTTTTTCCTTTGAGTATAATAATGGTCCTTGGCCCCAGGTAGCAGTGAGGATTAAATGAGATAATGCATGTAAAGCACTTTGCAAAGTGGTTAGCATAGAGTAAGGGCTCAAAATGCATAATAATAGTAATAATAATAATAATAATAATAATAATAATAATAAATCACCTCTTCTTATATATTTTTTAAATTTTTTTAATGTTTATTTATTTTTGAGAAAGAGAGAGAGACAGAGCACAAACAGAGAGAGAGGGAGACACAGAATCCGAAGCAGGCTCCAGGCTCTGAGCTGTCAGCACAGAGCCTGATGCGGGGCTTGAACTCACAAACCATGAGATCATGACCTGAGCCAAAGTCGGACACTTAACTGACTGAACCACCCAGGCGCCCCAACACCTCTTCTTATATTAACCATACTCAAGGTCATTTTCCCCCACTGAGGCCATTCTACTGAACCCCATGCAAAGGAAGAACTGATTCAAAGAAGTTTCTAAGAAATTTGAGCTTCTTTCTTATGGACACCATTCTCTACATGGAGAGCTTAACCCTTCTAATAATGGAGATACCTGATTTAAAAAATAATAGTTAATGAAAAATTGACCTACCACGTTCTAAGCATTTTGAAGCTCAGAAACTCTGGCAGGTGAATATATTTGGATAAAATTCACTTCCAACTCCTGACAAAAACGAAAGCAAATAAAACGACAACAGTTGCTTTCTCTGCTCAAAAGAAAATGTCCCATGTCCCTGTCCTTTGATGAGATGATATCAAGAAGCCATCATTCAGTGCCAATTCATGAGAATCAGCAATGCACTGTAGTAAGATTAAGTCATGGCAGGGATGCAGGACAAGGGTGTAATTAACACTGATGAGTGCTTGGATTTTTTTAAAACCAACATCAGGAAAACCACACAAAACTACAATGTAATGTAAAACATTCTCCTGAGCTGGCAGGGGAGTGGACAGCATGACCCACAGGGTCTCTGTTCCAACTCGAATTGCTATTATTCTCTGGGATGTGATGTCCTAATCAGAAACAATAGCTTGTCTAATTGACTAAGGTTGGGGGGAGCCCTGCTACCTCTCGCAGATATCTCAACAGCGAGCGCAGTAAATGAGTAATGCAGTGAAATTAAGAAAGGACAATTCAGACAGTGAGATCAATTAGATTGTGAACAGTCATACAAGCAGAGGCCCAGAAGCTTCTTCACTTGAAGTGCTTAACACTAGAAAGGTGACACAGAGACATTTTCTGCAGAATTATCTTTTATTTGCAAGATTACATGGGCTATTTTTTTTCAAGAGTAATATTGAAGAATGGCTCACATTTATAATGTGCCTCTCACTTAAGGAGTTTAAAAATATTCACATATATTATGTGTATATCTCTAGTTGCCATCACAAAATAATTTATTATAATCCCAAATTTGCAGATGTGGAAATTAAGACAAGAGTGATCTATTATCTCTAAAATACCATATATATTATCATACATAAAGTAAAATATAATATACGAAGTATCTTAAATGAGAAATAATAGTCCTGGTACAAAACCCTAATGTTCCCTAATATATATGAGGAATATTGCACATAAACCATATAGCGTAGCTATTTTTGTTCAAACCCTTGCTGGCATGTAGCTGGACAAAAGCAGGAGAATCTTCTCTCTGAAAGTCAGTTTGTTAGAGAGGATTTGCTTATGCAGTTTGAATATGGTTTTTCCATAAGTTTGACTGCCAAGTTAGAATGCAGTTTGAAAGCAAAGGATACGGGACTGAGAGCCAAGAGGCCTGCCACTTCCTGACTAGGCATGTGATTTTTTGGACAGGTCACTAAACATCTCTGGAGTGACATTTCCTTAAAGTTTCCACTGCCAAGGACTCCCTTCCTCTCTCCCCTTTCTCTTCCATCCCAAGAAATTCACACTTATCAATTGCACTGTATTTACTATGTATCAGACCAACCACCCCAACCCCTTATTTATTATTATTATTATTTTATTATTATTATTATTATTATTATTATTATTATTATTGCTATTTGCTCATCACCTGCCAATAAGAACCTGATTAGGAGGCAACCGTTATTATTATACTCAAGTGAACCAACAACTTGATCTGTTGCTTTATTCTGGGTAAGATGTACACTAATACTGTAGAATATTAAAATGGGTCCATGCCTCTCCATTCCTCCCTATAGGTCTTCTACAGGTTCAGGACCCCCAAGTCTGGAGCCACCAGACTAGGTTCCTCCAACTCCAATGAACAAAGAAGAGGTGAGAAAGGACAGGGCTGATCTGAGAGCCTTGGTCCTCTCAACAGCTCAGAGCTATTCTGTTTCACTACAATTGCCATTGGTGTGGGATACCTAGAACCAGATTGAGGACCTTCCAACCTTTAGATAGAAACTGGAAATCCCAGCTTCTATGCAAAACGTCATGTTTAAATGTGGGTTACCCTGTATTCATCAAGTCTCAGATGACATCGTTCAAAATGCATCGTAATTTCTGAGGAATTAAGAGGTAAAAAAAAAAAATGTTTTCTAGAAGTGTTTAATCATTTTCTTTTAAAATTAATTTTACTTAGAATTTTGAAATTTAATTTAAAATTTTGTAAGACATAATTTCTATGTAAAAGGATCATGGGGCTGAGTATGACCTTTGGGTCACCAGCTGTTGTTATTGTCGTTGTTGTTGTTTTACTTCCGCCTAGTCTCCATGTTCTCCAGTGTCCCTTCTTGCTCTGTTATTCGACTACTCAGTCAAAACACTGAGACGATCATAAACATAAACCTCTTAAAATATAATCTTCCCCAGGAAAACCAGTATGTGAAACAGATCAATCGAGAACTCAGTGAGTCCTAGATAGACGTATCGAACACATCCCACTTTAAATAAGCTCATATAGAGCTAAATAAGAGTTGGTTACAGCTTGATTCACTGACAAAGCTGAATAATGCATAACATTATTATGCTTCATCTAAAATTGATAAAGGATTTATCTATTGTTATTGAGTTACATTTTATATTTCAAAGCCATGATTTGTATTTTCAGGGCTCAAATATTTTCATAGAGTATCAGAAAACTTTTAGCCCCCCAGCCCTCAGCTTGTGTTGCCTCATAGGTGAAATGGCCATATGCAAAACACCGGTCTATTTCATCCTTTAAGTGAGGACCCATTACTTGCCAGGAGAGTGTGCGTGTTACGTCACTTGGTCCTCAAATAACACTTTGAGGTAGGTATTACACACGTAGCTTCAGCTTGCTAAGAAGGAAATTTGGACATGATAAAAAGACTCAGAAGCATAGCTGATTATGCTGTCCCTTTCTGGTTCCTTCTATACCAGCCCCTCATTTGCAGTGTCTTGGGAGGCTAAGCAGTATACACTACTATCAAGGGTTCTTCTTCCCAAAGCTTCTGGTTGGATTTGGCCAATAGGGAACACCACCAATAAATTAGAGGGGAAAAAAGAGAGAGTGATCTCAGTGCATTTCCCTTTAGCTCCCTCCCTGTGTGGAGCAGAACCCTCTTGAAATAAGGTGGTCATCTCCACATGGCCCTTGGTCTCTTGAGCCTACCCACCTCTCCTTCCTCTTGCCTCTGAGGCACAAGGGTCACAAAAGGGCCTCTCTGTGAGTATTCCTTGGGTCTCCCTCTATCCTGGAGGCTTCTCTATACCTGCCCACAGTTATGTAAATAGTCCCTTTATTTGACTCTCCTCAAAAATCTGCTTATTTTTGTGGGTGCCAAGCCCAGACAGCTCCAGGAACCAACCAGAGTTTCAAGCCCAGGTCCTAATAACTCAGAATCTAAAATACTTTCCAGCAAACCACAGAGCTTCCCAAATTATCTCCTTAGGAAAGCTCTGAGCCTGTGGTATCACAAGTCTGTTTTTAAAGGGGGGGTGGGGAGGAAACACTTAATAAGATAGATAATTATTTCCTGTCATGTAACATCTTCTTCACTAATGTCAAATACCATTTCTTTGAGAACCATCTAGTACCTTTGAACTGTTCGGAAGAAAAACGCTATGTAATTCCAAGGTATTAATAGCGTATCATTTTTGCCTAGTGATAAAAGCCCCAGCGTCACAAGGCTACTATAGGATAAAACCATTTCAACAGGAGAAAATCTTCAGGAAACAGATTCTACTACAAAGACATTCAGTTTGTTCAAAAAGTATAGGTTTGCTGAACTCATAAAGGTGTTAGAGGATTTGCTAATGCGAGGAGGAACACAAGATTACCTGTACGTGGAGAACGGAATGTTCTGTTTCCCCTGTCACAGTCAGCGGTATCATTAATCGCATAGGTAGTCACCTGGAGCTGCTTAGGTGCACCTCAATGTTTGGTTCCTACCGACATTATAAAACAACTTCTCTCAATGCCAATAATATCCCCCTCTTATTGTTTTCAGCCACACGGTTTCTATTTATATTCTAAGTAACTCACCAGGCAATTCTGGGTTCCGGTTTATTTTTCCGTAAAACGAATGATAATACAGTACAAAGCAAAAGAACAAATGCTTTTCATAAACACTTACTTGGACTGGGCCACCGCTAAACTGTGTCTTTGCATTTTCTCAGTGGGCATATTTTATTCAACTTAATATTTACAACATACTATACCAGTACACTTTATTATCCTCGGGTTACAGATGGGAAAACTGAGGCCCAGTGTGTTTACTTATCTTGCGCAAAGTCAGACAGCTCAGAGACAACAGAACGCAGGCCTCAATCTCCTGCCAAAACACTCAGTTTTACGCGGGGTTACACGGTCAAATGCAAACCGAGACGGGATTGCTGCACAGACTTAATGGAGCCAGCCGGGGAGGATGATAAAACTGGAAAGCAGGTACCCCACCTAAAGGGACAGTCAATGTCCAGCTCCAGCTGACCGATCATTCCCGTAAAGAATGCGGACACAGGCTAGCCATGTCTTTGGCTTTTCAAGGGAAGTGAAAATCCTGAATGTTTCTACGTGAATCTCCTGATTTTTATTTTTTTTTTATTTGTTTATTTTGAAAGAGAGCGTGAGCATGAGCAGGGGAGGTGCAGAGAGAGAGGGAGAGAGAATCCCAAGCAGGCTCTGCGCTGTCAGCCCAGAGCCAGATGCGGGGTTCAATCTCATGGACTGTGAGATCATGACCAGAGCCCAAATCAAGAGTCGGATGCTTAGCTGACTGAGCCCCCCAGGTGCCCCTGAATCTCCTGATTTTTTTTTTCAACGTTTATTTATTTTTGGGACAGAGAGAGACAGAGCATGAACGGGGGAGGGGCAGAGAGAGAGGGAGACACAGAATCGGAAACAGGCTCCAGGCTCTGAGCCATCAGCCCAGAGCCCGGTGCAGGGCTCGAACTCCCGGACCGCGAGATCGTGACCTGGCTGAAGTCGGACGCTTAACCGACTGCGCCACCCAGGCGCCCCCCCTGATTTTTAAATGCAGGTTATCAGCTCATAAAAATAGTTTAAGTGTTCAAGCTAAGCTCACGGACCACAGGTCTGTGTGCTGTGCCTTTCCCTCGACTTCTTGGTGTGCAAAGCCAGGAAGCTCAGCTCTACAGTACCTTGACCATCTTAGCTACTTTCAAGGCCGGGAGCATCACACAGGTCATGGAGTTGGTCATGAGGGTGACCAAGCCATCCTCATTTGCCTGGAACTTTCCTGCTTTCAAAGCCACAGGACCCTCGCCCCAGGAAACCCCAGCCCCAGACAACGTGGGGCCCTTGGCCACCCGGTTAAAGCAGAGAACTGACTTCTGGCATCTGCAGAACTCCAGGAGGTCAAATAACCTGACCTTTAGAATGTGTCCTTTCTGGGGAATCTCACTCTCCTTGGAGGTGCTAATTTGCTAAAGCTTTTGTGTTTCCACTTCAAAAATTAAGCTGCCTCTGAAGTCAGGGTGGAACATTCCCTAGGACAGCCCCCCAAAGCAAGCTTCCCAGAAACTCTCCGCAAATGAGGAGAGGAGGGCACTGGAAGGCAGGCGACGTCCCCGAGAAGGCTTCTGGTTGTTATTTGTCAGAGCATCCTAATTCGAATCCAAATGGGAGCGTGCCATTATCGGGGATTCACACAGCTCCAGGTAAACAGCTAATGAGCAGGCTGCCAGTTCCATTTTTATCAAGAGCCCTCCGAGACTCAACCGTGCCATTTCATAAAATATGCAGATGATAGTGCGCGGAGAAGAGCAAAGGCTTTGAAAATGATTCACACAACCTAAAAATGATGTTGAAAAGGGAGGAATTAAATATTCACAAAGTGAGAGAAATTAAGGCATATTAACGGTTCGAATGTGGAAATGAAATGAATAACACGCACAGAGTTGATGAGAACGGCATGATTACAGATCTGCCCAAAGTTTCTAATTCTGACACCGTGCGGTGTGGAGGTGCCCGTGTGGCTGGTAAGGGCAACACATGAGGTATGGGACAAGGCTCACGATGCGGACGGATCAGAAGCAAAGCGAGGAAGACACAGCAGTGATTAACATGAGGCTCCGTTCTGTGCTGAGGGTGAACTCCACGTTCACAAAATGAATACTAATTACGAGCACAAAACAGACTTTAAGTTGGCCAGACGCTTGATGTTGAATGTGGCTATTAAGTCCATAATGAGGAAGGCAAGGGAAGGCGTTAAGTCTGGAGGGGCTACATTCGGTGAGGTCACCCTATCCTCCACTTTGAAAAAGGGGACAGAAAGCCAAAACTGTGGCCCATCCAAACTAGAATTAGCAGTAATTATTATATAATATGTAATGATGAGATTTAAATGGCTAACACATTTTCTCTGCTGAGATCATTTAGACATGATTCATACAAATGATGAAATTAATAGATCTTCCCCTTCCAGACTGCCAGGCACTTCAACTAGATTTTTCAACAGAGACGGATCCTAGTGAAATCATATGAATAGAGAGATTTACGGAAATTGCAGGAGGGATTGGTTCGGTGTAGAAGAACACATTGGGATTTAGAGAAATTCACGCATTCCCGGTGGCGATGAGGGCATAGCTCTTGGTCTTTGCTTTTTCTTTTCTTTTTTTTTAATTTTTAAAAATCTACCTGTAGTTTTAAGAGGGGTTTTAGAGGTAAAGATATGAAACCAACATCCTCCGAATAAAGAGACACCACACCGAAGGCTAAACAAATATTTACAGGGCGATAGAGCTGCCCTTCTTGAGTCAAAAATACAAAAGGACACAGTGCCTATACATACAAATACATTTTAAATAGTGATAGGGAGATGACTCAAGAAATGTAAAATTTAACACCTATGGCAAACAATTTAAGAGATGACAGTATTTGCATAGGAGGTATTTTTGATTTCAGTGCACCTAAAATTTTCAAGAGAAAATTAAGGAAAGGGTAAATAAAAAGGAAACAAAAAGAAAGCTCAAAGCCATCTTTGATAAAGCATTTCTTTAGCATTTCTGCTTAAAACCCATCGTTGTTATCAGATTTGGGGATTTTTTTTTCCCTCCTACAGAAGTAGAAAGCAGTTACGGGGGACATGAGGACTGCCAGAGATCCTCTGTGTTTTCTGAGGGGACAGTTCCCTACTCCTATTCACTGCACAGCACATGAGCAAATTAACAGGCACTTGGGGAGGAAGCCCACAGTACGAGGCTCAGGCATGTAATAATTAACATAGCCTTGCTACCTCCCTGGCATCTTGGGATGAAAATATTAATCATTCACAGCTGTGATCGCCTCAAAATCTCCTATTTTACGGCTTTGACACATCCATGAATAATGCCATTTACTATAATGTGCAGCATATCAGAAAGAATATTTTTACAGTGTGGCTGCTTCTCCAGAATTCCTGGTAAACCCAAAATGAAACCTTGGTTCCCTGCAGTGCCTACGATGTCCCACGTGATCTTAAACATCCTGTGCCCTGTGCCCCCAGCCTCATATCCTGCTTTCCTCCTTCAAGGTCTTTCACTAACATCCAGCAAAGAAAAAACCATGGGTCTCATTCCGTCTCCAGCCATCCTACATGCTGAGCTGCCTCTACCCAGAACCCCTCGGCTAATTCCTCCTTGTTCTGTCGATCTTCCTTCCCTTACATTTCACAGAGCTCTCAGAGTTGACACTTTTAACTCCCTAGTCTACTCGGAGTTTTCTAGATGTTCTCATAACTCTGTGTTCTCCCTGACCATTGTCACGATTAGGATTGTCCTCTGTATGATTGTTTGTGCCATAATATCTGGTCCCCATGGGAGACTTTTAAATTCATGTTCTCTGGCTTATGCACATAGTAGGTGCTCAATAAATATGTATGGGAGGGAGAGAGGGAGGGAGCAAGAGAGGGGGGAGGGGGGGAGGACTGGCTGAAGCATCTTCGTTTTAACCAGAATCCTTCCTGCTTCCATTTTCTGTGTTGTCTAAGCCCGCACTGGAAGTCCTTCCTTGTTGATGTTCACAGCACTTAACAACAGCCAGCAACTATTGCATCATGACCACTGTCGTTTCATCAGGAGTGGGGAGGCTGAGCTTGTGTCCTTGGAGAATCATCTGACTGCAGGAGCCTTGACTCCCCTGGGGCCCCCATCCCTTCTCTGCACACCTCTCTCAGAGGCTTGTAACTCTGTGTGCTGCAATTGCTTATGCGCATGGCTGCCTCCCTCCCTCACCAGACTGCAAGCTCCCCACACTCAAGGACTTACCTGGGGCGTATCTGAGTGCCTTCAGGGTCCAGCACAGGAGATACTAGGTACATGGCTGTTAAAAAAAAAAAAAAAAAAAAATTCCCGGCATTAATGACGCAGGGAGTCCTTGAACGAACAACTAGAGGAATTAGTAAATTGGTGAGTTAATAAAATAACTCAACACGAAAAAACAGTTATTCACACAAGTATTTCCTAAAGTGGAGTTATTGCCTACCCCGCTGGTGGTACACAAGATAATGTTTAGGGATACGTAAACTAACGTTTCAATTGTAGTTGCTAAGGGACAAAGAAAGAGATGTGACCAAAAAAAAATTAACCTGCACATTAAATCCCTTATATCATTGATCCTATTACTTAGGACGATTTAAGTTAAATAAAAATATTAAGCAAATACAGTGGTATTACAGGTGTAGGATATGGCAAAAATCATGAAAATAGTACATAAATGTGTGAGGTTGGGAGCATATGGTTTGAAAATGAATGGGGAAAAAAAAAAAACCCTAAGATTTCATGAGCTTTTACTATGCTCCAGGTAGTGTTTTATTGTTGTTGCTGTTTAAGTGTTTACTTATTTTTGAAAGAGAGAGAGTGTGTGCGCGTGTGAGTAGGGGGTAGGCAGAGAGAGAGGGAGACAGAGGGTCTAAAGCAGGCTCTGCACTGACAGCAGTGAGCCCGATGCAGGGCTTGAACCCACAAACTGCAAGATCATGACCTGAGCTGAAGTCAGATGCTTAACTGGCTGAGCCACCCAGGAGCCCCTGTTCCAGGTGGTGGTTTCAGCATTTGACCTGTATTAAACTCAGGGACTCTTCATAATAGCCCTCTGAGTAAAAACTGTCCCATTTTACAGGTGAGGATAAGGAAACTGAGCTGTAGAGAGGGGCAATCTTTACCCAGGGTCGTATCACCGATAAGTGTTTGAACCAGGGTTCAAATCCAGGTGGAGCCTGAGGTCTTACATGCAGTGCTGCTCAGACTCTGGCAGAGAAGGCAGAAAGGAGCCAATGAGCAAACATGTGGGTCAGTGAGTGAAGCACGGGCTAAGGGGTCACAAGAAAGGGAATAAGTAACCACTGAGCCAACTGCCTTTCCTGAGCATGACTCTGAACCGGGAAAGATGCCGCAAGGGACCCCGAGTCACCTTTGTTCTGTTTCTGGCCTTTCCGCAGCCACAGTAGTGCAGTAGTCACCCCAGACCTCCACGTGGAGGCCAAGTTCTCCAACTACATCTACTTGTGGCTCACAAAAGGGGAAAATGCCCCATTTGTCTCCACTGGCGTCTGAGGCCCCTCCCTCTGAGCTCTGACGTCCAACTAAACAGGCGGATGCGAGGCCGACCCATTTGCTCCTGGACGATCCTGCTTGCACCCGCGTGGGAGGGGATGGGAATGGAGGGATCCTCATGGCAGCCGTCATGGCCCAGGGGATAGGACCCGAGGGCCACCCATGCCCACTCAGAAAAACACGTGTCTCTTCTCACTTAATGATTCTCTTAGAGAGTGCAGCATCCTTCCCCATGCACCAGGATCATATTGCCCATGACTTTTCAAGAATCAACCAACTCCCCTTCCCTTTCCAAATCTTCTCATACTCCTCCTGCACCTCATATGTTCCCCCTATAGCTCTTTATGCAGATCCGAAGTCTGAACTCTATCTAGGCTCCTTATTAGCTGTGCATCACCGGGTACCTGAGTTATGGCTCCCTTCCCCAGGTGTTAAATGGAAACAATATCAGCCCCCCCTTATCGGGTCTCTGTGAGAGGTGGAATGATCGAACTTAAGTCACGGAAAACACGGTAACTGGCACGTGTTAACACCCAACATACGGTGACTTGAATCCTATAGTGGGGTTGATGGCAATGCCTATGCTCGCGAGAGCAACATTTACTTTTCCAGCTCTACACTTTGTTTTGTTGTGCAGGCGTTTTCCACCAGGTGAAAGAAACTTAATTGCTTCAGGCTCTCACCTCCTCCCTCTCCTTGAGGTTGAAACTTCAATTCCAGAGACCGGGTTTCTGGTCCCCGGTCACTGTTACCTGTCTATATGGATATACAACAATGTGCCCCTATTCAGTCTCGAACGGGAGAGTTAAGATTGCCTCTCCTCAGCACAACGAAGGCCCCGTCATGAGTTCCCTGTCACTTCCAGGCCATATTCGGATGGATGTACCTTTCTGATTCTCTCCACTTTGCCCTACAGGAGGGGACGGCTCTGTAGGCTGCATTAGAACTATCTGCACGTCGGGGCCCCCGGGTGGCTCCGTCGGCTGAGCACTTCTTGGGTTCGAGCCCCGCGTCCGGCTCTGTGCTGCCGGCTCAGAGCCTGGAGCCCGCTCTGGATCCTGTGTCTCCCTCTCTCTCTGCCCCTCCCCTGCTCATGCTCTGTCTCCGTCTCTCTCAAAAATAAACATTAAAAAAATAATAGTAAGGAACTGTCTGCACGTCATCCTGCATCAGTCCAGATTTGGAAGCACAAAATATTACCGCACTGAGGCGCTTAACAGTGGGTGGAGGAGCGGGGGGTCACCTTCTAGGAATGACTCCTGAAGAGGGACTGCGGCCCTGGCCTGCGAACGTCAGGAGTATGGAGAATCAGGAAGCTGCCACCAGAACTGCCGGCTTCAAATCCACTTCTTCAGGGTTCAGAAGCTGCTTCACCACGGCCAGCTCGGGAGCCGCGTCTGCCGCGTCTGCAGTGGCGACAGCGGAGATGCTCTGCCGTCCGCCTCTGACATCCGCGAAATCAGCATCTGGACAAGGGGACTGCTCTTAAGACGCGCCTGCAAACGGCAACCTTCCCTGACCGTGCCTTCCAGAAGAAACCGCAGAAGCAGGAGGAAGGTAGCACCTGCCTCTTTCCCACCTTCTGCTTATCAGAAAACTGCAAGGTGGCGCAAGGATAAGGAAAGGTGGACCTGCAGACAACCAGCAAAGAATTGTCGCCCCGCCTCTTCGAGGCCAGGCCACTAAGACCCTGGGGATGGGACCCGCTGGTGAGCTAATGCCAGAAGAACCATACGGATGTCACAGCAAGTTCTTCACTGGCGTTGAGCAACTGCATGAGGACAGAGGGCGACCTGGCACCTTCGGTCTTGTTTCCAGTTTTCACAGACGCTGGGTCCGTGAATTTTGTTATGTAAGCCCTTTCCAGTGCCTTCGGCTCTCCGTGTCCCCTTTACAGCCACTCACCTGGTGTCATTAGCACCCATTTTACAGGTGAGGAAACTGAGGCCAATGCGGATGAAGTATTCAGCATCATGTGGTTTTGTTGATGTTAAAACTTCTTCCATTTGGATCGTCCTTTAAAAAAAGAATTCCAAATTACTGATACAAGGTTAGACGAGAAAGTAGCTTTATTTGGAATGAGGAAATACAGGCTGCCGAATTATAAATGTTAAAGAGCCCAAATCTGGAAAAATAACTCAATATTTTAGTAACTGCCTGACATCTCTAAAAGATTTTTTCCTACATTTTTTTTTTTTGTGTGTGTCATGTTCTTTGTCTTGTCCTGACAGAGATTTTATAAAATATCTTTCTATAGAGGAAATAGAAAAATAACATCATCCTTCCCCAGCATGGTTGATCACAACCTCTTCTATTATTGGTAGTTTATAAATGTTTATGGGAGTTTTATATCTCAGAGGCAATGTCACATACATTTTTAGAATAGTTCTCAGCTTGGGGAAAGCCTCCGTCAAGTTTCTTTCCTACGTAAGCTGTAGGATGTCAGGGATATTCCAAGTTTTTCATGGAATGACTAACCCTAAACACTCTTTGAATGAACACACCTCAGTTACCAGTTTGTCACTGATGTCCTTATTTTATGGTGTATTCCATATTTTACTGTCTCTTGTTTATGCTGGTATTCTGTGTCATATTAGTAAGGAATTTAAGCAGTGGCATTATGATAGTTTCTTTTAATTTCCCTTAAAAAACAAAAAAATAATGTATGGTGCAATTAGTTTTTTCTTTATTTTTGAAAATTTATTTCGGGAAAAAGAGAGCACGAGCTGGGGAGGGGCAGAGAGAGAAGGAGAGAAAGAATCCCAAACAGCCTCCGCACTGACACGGGCTTGAACCCACAAACTGAGATCATGACCTGAGCCAAAACCAAGAGCCAACAATGGAACTACGCCCAGGATGGTGCGTTTATAATTGTGTCTGCTGCAAGAGTGACTATTCTCCTGAGAGAACAGAACTTCCAAGTAGACCATTGGCGAGTATCATATTCTCCACTTACTAGTATACATATCTGATGCTCAGAAGAATTTTCCACAGACTAGCGTTCAACTCCTTACCTTCCTAACCATGTTTGTCTTCTACTGACCATTGGCGGTACAGACACCTTAGGCTATCTTCACATCAGAGGGCTGCCATTGGCTTTGTGCCTTCCCACCACAGCACTGGGTTCATTGACACAGTAGGTGTAGGGGTGTTTCTAGAAGCCACTCCAAACCAGGATACTAGCAGGATCTTGACTGATTGGAGGAGCACAAAAATATATCATACCAACCCCCAAGGAAATCTGTCCTCCAAGCACATTTCCTATTACTAGACCTTAAAATACCAATGGTCATTCTGATGCCACTCAACTCAAAGGTTAAGTATGGCTGAGGCGAAGTTGGAGAGGAAAAAGGCAGCATCTTAACCGATTCTGCCCCGAACATTTTACTTGCACAGATGTTATAGATACATATCGCCATGACAACACATTAGAAGGACCCCTCCCAGGGCCTGAAATGTGAGAGTCTCTGAAGCTCAAGCTGGTTTGGCCTCAAGGTACAGCCAAAAACCCAGACCGGGAGCGTCTTTCGGCCATGCCTAAAGACCTCCCTGCTCCAAGAAGCGTCTGCCTAGTCTGGGGACATCTGCTTGCTCTATATTAGCCACAATTAATAATCAGAAGCAGAGACGTAGCCACTTAACGTATATCAACCACTCTTCTGGGAGGGAGCTGTCATCCTCTGGTTCCCTTTTCCCGAGATAGGGAAATTGATAGGTCACTAGTGTCTGTGAATAGCACTCAAAAGGTATCATATTTATTCTAGCTTCAGCTTCAAATCAGTGGCTATCTGCATTATGAAGAACATCATTCTATAAAACACATTTGGTCTTCGTTTCACAAATGCTCCTGAAGGGAACATATGGTAATCTGTTTAACTTTGTATTCCACAGAGATATTTAAGCCCCATCCACCAAACTCTCATGCTATTTTTATTATAAAATTCATGTCCGTTTTATACCCTAAATATCCCCCCTTTCTGCTTAGATGGTGAAAACCACCCGAGGCTACAAAACTACCCTGTTTACCATCAAATTCATGAGTCACGCCCTACGGTCATTAAATGGAACAAAAATATTATTGACAAGGGGGTTGACAAGCACATATGGGTGGAGCCCATATTCTTTTGGGTTTCAGGCATGAATGATGTTGAAGTTATTTGTTTTTTTTTTTTTTTAATCAGAACCCATGCTAACAAAATCTCTCAATTTGATCTTCTGAATTATTTGTCTCCTGCTGGAAGCTAACTCCTGTAAGTTTTTCTCCATTGTCCATTTGTGAGGCTATATTTCCAAGTCTGATTACTTTCCCAGATAGGAATATTGCTTCTCCTTGCTTCTATTTCCCCATCCACAGTGTGGTTTAAAGCACTAATTTCACTTCTTAAATATCCCTAAGCTCACTGCCCTTCCCCGCTCCCAATGAGAGTTCACTGTGGGATAGGACAATGGGAACTCGAGGTTTCCATTCTAATGAGTCATTGATGTTCAAGCTGTAAAACAGAGCTGGTGCTTAACTGGGAGCTGCTTGTCAATGCAAGGAAGAGAGCAGTGTTCCTAAAATTTGGTCTGGGGGAGAAGTCATTTCTCAAAAAAAAAAAAAAATCAATGCAATTCCTTCTCCCAAAGTAGGGGGGAAGTAGGGGAGGAGGGCAGTTCATATAACGCGAAACAGCGGCTTGCCTCTCTGTATGCCCATCACCATTTATGAAACATGGTCTGTGACCAGGTGATTCTCAGTGGTCAAACATGTTTGGAAAACAGTTCACTTTAAACCCTCATCGGCTTTCATTGATGCACATTAGCATATTGAAGGCTCCAGAAGTCCTTCACTAAAACAAGCAAAATTTAATTTTTTTGTTGTTAATTTCCCAGTTGCCCTTAATCATGTGACTCTCCGACAAAACTAGCCCTCCACAAATCACACTTTGGGTAATGTTGCCGTAATTAATTTTTTTCTGATTTTTAATGGCATGTTATGCCTTTTATGAATAGATTTTATTCAATAGAGGAGAATCTCAATAGGTTTCAGATCATTTGATTCAACTCATTTTTTTAAGACTGAGAAAAATGATAGAAGATATGCTTGCATAAAATACTGTGGAAATTTTACGTAAGCTTCAGAATGAAGTATCAGAATTCAGAGTTTGGCTTCTGAAGACCTTGAGTTGCCTTTCTGTAACATTCCCAAATCATAATTCGTGGGCAATTAGCCTAATACTCATTTACTCATTCATTGTTCACTCGTTCATTCTTTTATTTATTGAGCAACTACAACGTGCTAAGCACTGTCGTAGACCCTGAGAGACCATAGATAACTTGCTCATGGGGAGTTTGTAGCCCATTAGGAAACTACATGATCGTAAAAAATAACACAACTACCCATACTTAGTTTTAATTGATGTAAGTTCTACTATGGAAGAGAAGAAACCAGTGCAGTGATAATATATAACAGGAGAACATGACCCAGTTTGGGGGGAAGAGGAAGATGTCAGGGAGGTCTTCCTGGAGGAAGTAACATTAAGCGATTGCCGGAAAGATGACTGGGGATCAGATCAGGATATTCCAGCCCCCAAAACTAGAATCTGCAGAAAGAAATTTCAATTTCAAAGAAATGGAAGAAGGTCATGTGACTGGAACCCAGAGAGAACAAGAGAGAAAGATGAGATGAAGCTAGAGAGGTAGCTTTTGGGGCCAGATCTTCTAAGGCCTGGAAAGCCAGTAAATACATATGAGAATGTCAATTCCAACATCAGTATGAAGCACTATTGATCAAAGCTTTCAGTTTCAAGGTAAGACAAAAGGGGGTTCTTGGTTTGGAAAACAAAATGGATTCTATCCTAATCCCTGTAAGTACTATTTAAGCTTACATGCTTAAAAATTCCACCCAAATAAATGGTAAGAATTAAGCAGCCCAGGGACACCTGGCTGGCTCAGTCAGTGGAGCATGAAACTCTTGATCTTGGGGTTGTGAGTTCGAGTCCCAAGTTGGGTGTAGAGATGAAAGAAAGGAAAAGAAAGAAAGAAAGAAAGAAAGAAGAATAAAAGAGAAAAGAAAAGAGAAAAGGAAAAGAAAAGAAAAGAAAAGAAAAGAAAAGAAAAGAAAAGAAAAGAAAAGAAAAGAAAAGAAAAGAAAAGAAAAGAAAAGAAAAAACAAGAATTAAGCAGCCCCAAATAAAAGAGATCTGAGCTACGCAAGATGAGCCCGGTCAGTTCAAATCCAAAAATTCGTCATGAGAGGAGAGTGTTCTGCTGCCTAAGCAAAGGCTGGATCCCATGGAAAAGCAACTACAAGTTCCATCACCCAGTCCATATGGACCACAGGGTAGCTGTGTCCCCAAATTACTTTACCTTCTATCTCTCTTGGCTACATCTGAAATATATCGGCTCTAATCCCAGTGAGTGAATGGGGAGAAAAGGTGGGATTTCCATCTCTTTAGTACAATAATCTTCTCAGAAAAAGTCATCCTCATAAATAATTCCATATTATTTACATCCAGTCACACTGTCTGGATATCTGGGACTCATTTAATGAAATGGTTAGCTTTAAATATTTCCGGAAGAAGCCTTTTAAAATTCAGAGCATATGTCTTCAAGACTAGAGGTCAGGGTTTGTGATCAAATATTATGCCCTCAGACTTGAAATACTGTGTATGACCTGTGACCGGAAGAAGGACAGCCTCCCAGAAGTTACTAGCTGGTTCTGGGGAGGCAAATGCCTGCTTGAAATTATTTATGATGGATAACAATACTGATAAAATTGCCTTCATTCTCCAAGCCATTCCACTCGTCTCCTTCATCTCTGCAAAACATCATTTCCAAGATACAAGGCACCCACCCACGGGCAAAACCTTGCCTTTCCTACATGCCTCCTTGTCCATATCTGAGTGCAGACTCGAAGCCTTGTTGGACTTATCCCACAAGGTCTACCCGCATGCCTCTCCTTCCCAAGGCCAACCAACCCAGACCAGTTTCCATCGCGTCTCCCCAGAGAGGTAATTTGGATGTCACAGAGAGAGATACCTTGTAAAGTGGGTCCATAGCTACTGTCCTAGGGTAATGATAGGACCATGGGGCTTCTCTACCAGAAAGATAAGGGCTCAGATTCAGGTTAAAATCTCAGAGAAGCGACTGTCCTTCTCCAAGCCTTGTTTTCTCCATCTACAAAATGAGCAGGAAGCCAGGTTGGGGCTGTACTAGCAAAGGCAGTTATGAGCCTGGGACGTGGAGGCAGATCTGCCTGAGTTCCATTCACGACTCTCCCATGTGATTTTGGGAAAAAAATTGTTGAACCCCTATATACCTCAGTTTCCTCATCTAGAAAATGGGGATAATAATAGTAGGTTGGTTGTGAGGACATAGTGGCACCATACAGGTAAAATCCTTAGGATGGTGTCCAAGTGAGTGCCCAGTGGTTATTATGAACACCAAGACTACTTTAGGTCCCCCAAGGCTCATCCAGATGGCACCTCAGCAGGGACATTCCGGTCCTGCAGGATCATCTCCTAATGCCATGTGCCTCTTGCAAAGTCATGGTCTAGCCCCTCTCTGCTACAGTTGCTAATAGGTGCATCAGCCCTCTTAGCTCTGAATCTCCTCCCCCATCTTGCAAACCCCTTGCTTACCTTGAGACAGCCCTTTTCACCCCTTTCCGGGCTTGAGAGCTCTTTAAGTCAGAGACGAGGTCTTGTTTTGCGTACGTGTAATTGGCAATGACGATTTCTTGGCAACAAATATACGATGCCTTTGTCATGCTGCCAGGTAAAGCCGCGTTCGCACCGGGTCCAATCCTCACGTGAAGGAGTCCCACTGCCCTGCCAGGTGGGGAGCCGTCGCCTCTGCTGCAAACCAGCCCCACGCAGAAGGGTGTCAGCACTCCCTCCCCCGCAGCGTGAAGACCACGGCACCCAATTTCCCCTGGGCATGTACAGACTCAGGGTCCTAACTTCCCCAAAGCAATCTAAGAGCTGGGGGTGGGGGTGGGGGTGGGGGTGGGGGTGGGGGTGGGGGTGGGGGTGGGGGTGGGGGTGGGGTGGAATTCACATATGGAGACTTTGCTAGTTTTACTAGGTTCTTTTCTCAGATGTACTGGAGTCATGAAACCAAACAAATCAGTTTTTTTAGTAAAGTCAGGTTCTTGCTTTTTGTTTTATTCTTAAAATTTTTTTAAAAACTTAGAAAAATTTTAAATGTTCTTATATTTTATTTTTGAAAGAGACAGAGCATGGGCAAGGGAGGGGCAGAGAGAGAGGGAGACACAGAACCTGAAGCAGGCTCCATCTAGGCTCTGAGCTGTCAGCGCAGAGCCTGACGTGGGACTCGAACTCACAAACTACGAGATCATGACCAGAGCTGAAGTCCGATGCTTAACTGACTGAGCCACTCAGGTGCTCCTTAAATTGTTTTAATTTGTAATATTTTTTTTGGTGTGGAAAATACAGTGGAAACATCCTCTTACAATGTTAAGGAGCAAGAATTACACTCCCTGGGTGTCCATCCCAGATTTTATTAGTAACCTCACTCAGATTACTAATCTCCCAAGTTCTTTTCTCGTCTATAAATTGGGTGATAATATTAATTCTTCATAAAATTGTTAATACACACAAATGGTTAGAATACTGCCTGGCACAGGACATTCATCAGTGTGACCTACTAGTACTTGTTACTTCAGTGACAGAGTAACCACGTCTCAAATTAGATCCCCAGCCCCCCCCCCACCCGCCAACTTGTTTAAATCTCACCACTAAGTACGTTCTTGTAAGTTTCCTTTATTGGCTTTGCGCGCCCACGGGCTCGCGTGTGTGTGCGTGTGTGTGTGCGTGTGTGTGTGTGTGTGTGTGTGTGTGACCTGCTAGGTGCCAGGCACTGTTCTACCAGGTTGGGAGAGAGATGTAAAGACAGGTCAGATGCCTGTTTTTCTGCAAGGCAAGAAAAAACAGAAAACAAATATATAAACAAGATGATTTGATTTATAGTTACCATGAAGCTCAAAATGCAGGATGAAGTGACGGAAAACCAACAGACGGACAATTTTTGATCATGAAGGGGGGTTCTTTGAAAAGGGGACTTTTACACTGAGATCTGAATAGAACAAAGGAATTCTCATGCAAAACAAAACAAAACAAAAAACACGGGAATAGAAGACAGATGGAAAAAATATGAGTCATCAAGTACTTATCAGAATAATGTCTATCCCACTAATGTAGACCAGAGAGTGGGACGGTGGCCTGTTTCGGTAAATAAGGGTTATTGGGACACAGACGCATCCATGTTTTTATGTGTCATCTACACCACACACATGCTCCAGCTGCACAGTCGAGTAGTTGTGACAGAACCCAGATGGCCCCCCAATCTAAAGGATTCACAATCAGGCACTTATAGCAAAGTGTACTGATCCCTGGTCTAGATCATAAGACCCATGAGGGTAAGCACCACATTCTGCCTGCCTTGCCGCTTTCTTCCCCCCTAGTTGTATCTCACCAGCAGATCCCAGAAAATAGCGGGACAGGCAATAAACGCAGGACATTTTTGTACCCGCGTGAATTTTTTCAGAACTCTATTTTAAATGAAATCTCTTGAAATGATAGCTTCAGAGCACACGGTTTTCCTTCGGGAGAACATCGCTGGCTCCCACGTGTCCAGAGAAACAGTAACGAGCCAGTGGCTCAGACAAGAGCCACGCGTTTTATTTCCCCCGATGAATTTCCTGCAAGGTGCTCCCACCGAGACGGGTTCCAGGCTGACGCGGCAGCAGTTCCGTAGAATGTCAGCCGAGCTGGCGAGGATGAGGTGCAAGGAAGTCGCCCTCTTTGCCAGCTTTGCAGGTAACGCACCCTGTGCACGATGTAAATTCAAACCAGCATCCCCCCCTCCCCCCCCCCCCCCCCCCGGTCTCTTCCCACTGGATGACGGTAGCTCCCGTCCTCCGGATTTGACAATGACGTCTCCAGACAATGCCAAATGGCCCCAGAGGGTCACGGGGGGATGGAGTGAGTAAAATCTGCCTCAGCTGAGAAGTACTGGCATCCATTGAAAGTGTCCTCCTCTTTCTACGGGAACTTTTAGACTTTGATAGCAAATCTTCTTAAAAATGCACGTGCAGAGAGCCGTAATATTCCATGTTCGATGTTCAGCTTTTCAATTCAAGCCACCTGTGTGCTTTCACATTCACCTAGGTGGGGCGTGGGTGCTAGTTAAAAATGACCATGTTGGGGCCTGCCCGGGTGGCTCAATCAGTTAAGCGTCTGAATCTTGATCTCAACTCAGGTCATGATCTCGCAGGTTCATGAGTTCAAGCCCTGCATCAGGCTGTATCGGTGCGAAACCTGCTTGGGATTCTCCCTCTCCCTCTCTCTCTGTCCCTCCCCTGCTCACACACACACTCACACACACACTCTCTCTCTCTCTCTCTCGGAATAAATACGCTTAAAAAATGCTTTTTAAATGACAATGTTGGTAATTCACAAAAACTTTATGGAGAATAATTTTCTCTACTAGGGGCATAAATGTTTTTTAATTGTTAAATTTAATCTGAGACGGAGAGTCGCATGTCCTCTTTGGAGATGAGGCGGTGTTGTGGCGGTTGTTTTTAAAAACTCTCGTGGATAAATGCAATTGGAGTGCTGTGATTCCCTTCGCGGCTCCTAGATCAGGCATGATAAGAAATCCTTAAATTCTCTCTCTGCTTCTCATAAAACCTGAACTAAATCTACGTGCCGGCCTGCGGCTAGTGCTCCACAAGCTCCAACACCAAGGACAGCTGCACACAGGGACGACCCAGGAGGTGAGCCCAGAAGATGCGCACAGGGACGACCCAGGAGGTGAGCCCAGAAGATGCGCACAGGGACGACCCAGGAGGTGAGCCCAGAAGATGCGCACAGGGACGACCCAGGAGGTGAGCCCAGAAGGGAAGAGAGGAACAGGGAAGTAGAGAGGGTGTTATCTAGGTGGATTCTGCTTTTGTTTTGTTTTGTTTTTCCAACAAAAAAAGCAAACAGCATTAATATGACCTCCTGGGGAAGGAAAATTCAGACCGGGGCCATCTTGGTCTAATAGGACAATGAGCCTAAGCATTCAGGTTGTTTAGGATGTTGTATATTCCCAAAATCAGTAGAATTTTTGATATGGTACACTTCATTATTATATATCAAATAATTTCTGCAATGATCTCCTAATGAAGAATCAATCATAGCTTGTAACCCAGCAACCTATAAATACATGTTGTATATATGTATACAGCATATACATATACAAAAACACATATACATAGGCATATATTTCACGCATATCTTGGTTTTAGCTGTGAATCATCAACTTTTTAAAAAAGAGAAGCTTCTCAGGGCGCCTGGGTGGCTCAGTCGGTTAAGCATCCAACTCTTGAGTTCGGCTCAGGTCATGATCCCAGGGTCGTGGGATTGAGCCCTGCATCAGGCTTCCTGCTGAGTGTGGAACCTGCTTGGGATTCTCTCTCTCCCTCCCTTTGCCCCTCTCCCTCACTCTTGCTCTAACTAACTAACTAACTAAATAAATAAATAAATGGAAACTTCTCATGAAAAAAGATTTAGATCGCTGGCTTCTCTTCAAAATATAAAAGATACCACACCCACCTCCTTGAATGCTGACAATCCACGGGGGGTCAACAGCATGGCGTGTGCTTAGCAGTTTGCCACGCTCCCCACCACCCCCCAGTATGGATCCTTGCCCATTTCACACACCCAGGTTGGCTACCTGGAACCTGTGGGCAGTTTTGCTTTGCAGCTGCAAGTATAGATTCATTTTATCTTTTTCTTTGGCCTCTTCCTGCAGCCAGGCCAAGTCTCTTTTTACCTTCAAACACGTTTTCTCCAAGTGCATCGCTCTCAGAAACATCTGCCCAACTAATCTTACCCAAATTTCTTAGGCCAGCCATTTTCTCCACTCGAACGTATCATGTGTCACTTACAGCAGCATTTCCCAAAATGTACACTGTGAAACAATCTGTATTGTGTAGAGAAGATAGAAGAAGAATATGGTTGAATGAATTAAGCAAATGCAGTGGTATACAATGTTAAGAATCTCTGCAGCTGTACTTTTCAGAGCCTATAAAATGCAAATGTGCTCTATGAGTTTCCAAGGTGGGGCAGGTATGTGAGCAAGTCCTCGTTTGCCACGGAACTCTGGAAAGCTGTGCTCTATTGTCATATTTGCTTGTCTTTAATAAACTGCATATTCATAGCGCCCAATATTTTTTGCTACTTGTTTTCAACCACAGATAAATTGCAGAGAAGGGAGGTCTGGACCATCATGGGGGGGGCAACTTTTTCTCTTGCACGCTAAGATCATGAAAAAGTAAAATGTAACCATCATCAACACAAACACCTTTGCACAGAAGAGAAATCATTTTAATCACCCCCAAAATAGGAAAAACGGTATCTCCATAAAGGACCACCCTTTTTAAACTGAATACATTTGGCTCACAAAATGTGTGCGATGTTTTTCTTATTTCCTTTATTTCATTGAAGATCTGCAAAAACTTTGTCACCGACTGTCACCAATGTGCAAAACTGAATTTGGGAAACATTGGTCTACATTACATTAAATCTGGCAACAACACCATCTCGAAAGCCACAGTGAAAATAGTTCACACATGAGAGGAGAGAGAGTCAGCTTCCAAGGCAGGGTTTGCTGTGCGGATGTGGAAACACTGAAGCAGGAGGCAGAGAAAACAAGCCGGAGAGCAGGGTGGACTTGGCCTTGGAGTGGCTTTTGCGGATGCCTTTTGCTGACCTGATCTCACGTCGGAATTGCACCGGGGAGGTTTCACAATCTCGCCTCCACTGCAGGGGCTGCCCTTTGTGGCCTGGCATTGGTGGGAATGGGGCAATGCTCAGGATGTCAAGTGAATGACCTTAACAGTTGGGGTCAGAACAAAGAGAAACAGAAGTGGTACTTCACGTGATGAGCCAGTGTAGTCTACAACCTTGAAAACAGGGTATTTAAACCATTTCAAGATGTAAGAAGTTGATGATGCTTATGGTGATTTTAAGGAGTAGCTGTGTGAGACAGCAATACGTCCCAGTTACCCATCATGTGCATAGGTTTCGCCCTACGACTGGTGGGTTGTTACTTCTTGCTGGAGCACATTTCTTGAATTGTTCAAAGTAGGAACTTTAGGAAAGTCCTAATGTATTTTATAAAGTCGGCGTTTTTTTTGTTTGTTTGTTTGTTTGTTTGTTTTGGTCCCATTGGACCCTTAGCCAGTTGATTAGGATGATAAAACATGAAGCCTCCAAATAATCCATTTCTATTTTTAAGGACTTTTTTTTCCTTTTTATTGTTTTACAGATTGGTTTCTCCTCAAGAGATTAATAAATCCTTGAGGGCAGGAATGGAAACACACATTTTAGGATCCTCACCGCCTGATGCCTACTCAGTCCTCACTAAATGTCTTTGTGAAAAACAGATGAATGCGAAACTAGGTATCCGATGACGACCAGAAGACCGCGTATTCCATTTTATTTTCATTTGGCACTTTTATTTTGAGGTAATTGCGGACTCCCAGGCAGTGGTAAGAAGTAATTCAGAGAGCTCCCGTGCACCCTTAACCCAGTCTCCCCTAACGGGCACATCTTGCCAAACTGTGGCACAATATCACAATTGACATTGACACTGGCATTGATGCCCGCAACTAGAGAATGTTCCCATGTTCTCAGCATTCCAAGGATTCCTCATGTGGCCACTTCTTTTCTGCCTCCAGGGAGAGGTCCAGATTCCCCATTCAGCCTCTGATGACACCAGCACAGGAGGGCTAAGATCCTTCATTCCTTCTGGATGAGGGGATTTCTAGCTCCCCACTGGCCTCTGATGATGACACCGCAGGGCGAGGGGAGGGACTGATACTGGGGGGCGGTGATGGTCGTCCTGTCTCTCCCTGGTGCTGGTGTGTCCTCTGATACCAATCAGGTGGGAGTCCTGGGGCACCTCGTTACAGCCTCCTGAAAGGGAAGGATCAGCTTCCCATTAGCCTTTCCCGGTGGGAGTGAGGTTGGAGCCATATTTCTTTCTCTGGCTATTTAAGCGTTTTCTTTCGTCTTAGGCTGCCCTTTTTTTTTTTTTTTTTTTTTTTTTTTTTTTTTGATCCGTGGGCTAGAGAGAACAGGTTTTTGTTGGGGCACTTTTCTGTGCACCTGTTGGTGTTGCTGGGTTTCTGGCTTCTTTGGCTCCCAGTGTGGGTTGTAGGATGTAAAAAGAAACCCCAGGGAAATCACCACCACATCGTCCTTGAGCCCAGAGACTCGTGCTGCTCTGCCTCCTTCTCTTTGCTTTCTTCTCTTCAACTCTTAGTGTCTTCTTAATTTGGTTATATATACAATACCCAGGATCTTTACTTGGAATAGGGAAAATTACATATACTCTATCCTTCTGGAAATGAAAGCCTTCACTTTACATTTAAAAAGGGAAATTAAAAAAAAATTCCTTGACTTATAATACATTTCACTGTTATTCTTAAAGACTGTGTGTATGTTTTATGTAAATGGGCACTTATTCAAATATTATTTTGCTACTCATCCATCTACAAGCAGCTCCAATCAAAATCTAACTGTGAGTCAGGGGAACCCCATAGTCAATTTAATACATAATATAACTTCAATTTCAAAAACAAATTCCTACCCATCCTGACTTTCTCACTTGTGTGCATAAGATGTACATATTTACATTTTGATGTATTACTTTTCCAATACCTAGTACCCCTTCTTAGAGACAAATAATTTACTTTGAACTAACTTTCCAGAACATAAAAAAAGAAAGGTCAAAAACCTATAGTTAGAGAGACCTGTCTGGATTTGACTTCCACTCTGTTTAGCCACAGTTAACAAAACAAAATCCCCATGGAATACATTTTCTCTAATTTCTCCTGTGAAAACATGCTTTCTCGTTTTCTTTTCCTTTCCTTTCCTCTCCTTTCCTTTCCTTTTCTCTTTAAAAGAGAGTTCACAAATGTAAGAAATCACTGAAGCCCTTTCAAAATCAGGAAGGGATTTTCCAAACAGATCCATAGTGATGCTCTCTCATGTAGGAAATAATTTTATTTGAGCCCACAGGGGAGAAACAATGATGGTGAAGGAACCCCTACACTGAAGGTGTTTTGATCACCCCTGCTCTCTAGCCAGGACCTGGACTTGACCATTCCTCTGGCTGTTGAAAGGGCAGGGTCTACTGACTGTCAGAGAAAAATACAGAGCTCAAAATATGAGACCTAGAAGGTCATTAATGCCGAGAAACTTACATAGCAGCCTCAGAATGTGGCAGACAAAAAGTGAGGCCCAAGGGTTAAGACAGGAAATTGGGGGCTGAAAATCCCCAATTAATCATAATCATAAAAATTGCAGTTTAAATCCCCAAATACTAGAAACCTAGCTTTTAGTGTCATCAGAGTAAGCAGAAACAGCATATTTTCCCCTATAACACACGCACACATATATACATCATTCATATTATTTTTTTTAACTTCTAAGACACATCCTAGGTCAACATAATTCATAGCTCACTCTTCTCCCTGTTCTTCTTGTCTCTCCATTCACCGTCTTAAATAATAGTCCAACGGATACCCTTAGTGATATCTACAGGAAAGTCAAAATCATCATCCAAGATCACATTCCCTGCTACAGACTGTCTTTACCAAGGTCCCCAGGAAGGACCTGTTATATTTTGAAGGATGGTTCCTAAGAGTTGAAAATAAACTGACAATCCTCTTCCAAGGAACCCTCTCTAACTTGTCATCTCCACTGTCCTACTATGTGCCACAGATTAACTTGTACACACATGTCTCATAGACTTTATTACTTGAGTTGCTTTTGGGCAGGGGGAGACTCTCACACTTGATGTGATATCTACAAAACCTAACACACTGCCCGACCTATTGTTAGTATATAATATTGCAAGAAACAAAGGAACCTTCTATCAACCGGTATCATTTAGAAAAAACAAAAACAAAAACAAACAAACAATAAAAAAAAAAAAAACAGAGACAGAAAACCTTTAAGAGGCAATACCCTGAAATCATATGACCAAAGTGAAGAATGACAGGCCAGCCACAGTTGCCATGTGTTTCCAAATAGATTCTGGAAAGTTAGAAACAAACTGAACCGTCAACAGGGGAATAGACAAATTAAATGTAGGATATTTAGCAGTTTAAAAGGAATGGGCAAGATCAATATGTATCGACGTGGGGGGAGATCTGTGAAAGACAGTTAGTTGAACGAAACAAGCAAGTTGCAGAATGGTTTGTGCATTGTGATACTTTTTATAAAAGTAAAAGGAACTTCAGGCGATTCTGTGCGTCTTGTGTAAAAATAACCAATTCTATGTATTTTCTCAGGGAATATAACATAGACATGATTGATTTAAAAACAAAAAATGGTCAAAGGCCATATTTCAAACTCGTTAACGGTGGTTTCTTTGGAGGGAAGGAGGATGGGGATGGGATCAAAGGGGACTGATAATATTCACATTGTTCATTTCTGTTTAGAAGGACAGTTCTTTAATTACATGTATTCCTTGCATATGTAAACGTTTTTGCCTCCTATACACTCAAAGTTGGTACCTTGCTGTGCTTAAAACGTTTGCAAATTGTGACCCCCGTGCTCCAGAATATCTTGGTAGGGTTTGTGGATTTTTCCCCCCTTCTCTTTCTTCATTAAAAGCTGAGAAAAACATTTGTGAAGGATACTGCTTAGGCCAATCCTCCTCATTCTGGAACAATCTTATTGTTTGTCAACTGCCAGCTTTGACATTCTCTCTCACTTCCCACGGTCTGGCAGCCGAGAAGGAATCTGGAGCCAATTCGATTCTCCCCCTCTGAAGAAACAGCTTAGCAGTCTGCACTGTGTTTGGAGAGAACTAGTGAAATGTGCATTTTTCCCCCTCTATTCTGAATGCCCAAGTGTGTTTGGGAAGATGGGGAAAATCTGCCTCATGGCAGAAATGTGCTATCAGATCTGTAGGAAGAATTAATTTTTGATAAGTCTTGGTATTTGATGGGAGGTATAATGGTAGGGCAAAATAGATTCCTGTCTTCACTCCTTACTTCCAAAAGTCTGCCATCAAAACCAGGCAACACGGACACAAATATTTCATGACAAATATTGATTGAGTGTTTTATTTCTCAACAATTCTATGAACTAAGCCCTATTATTATCATCCTCACTTTACAGATTAGTAAACTGAGGTTAAGTGAATTCCAGAGGGCCATAAACTTACTATGTGACTGAGTTACAATTCAAACCCTGGCCTTTGGCCTTCTAGCTTAAGAGAGGCTCAGCCCCTTTTCACCACATTTCTATACTGCCTCATGTCAAAGTCTCTCCATGTTAGTGGTTGGCCAACAGAAGATTCTCAATGAACACTTCTTCAATGAATTAATGACTACGTTCCACCTGACAGACACTTGATTCAAGGACATTGTGCAAAACCAAGGGCATGGCCAACCACTCTATGTATATTGACAATAAGTTGGTATTACATTATCTGAAAAAAAATCATCATGGGATTTGGAGACATAGATACAATCCTAGCCCACTTCACAAACTTTGACAAGTTTCTTAGTCATTATAAGCCTCAATGTCCATATTTGTAAAAGAGGTGAAGTATGGTCGGCAGGACCCTAAGATGACCCCCAAGATTCCTACCTGCTGGTGTTACCTACCCTGTATCATTCCGTTTCCTGGACTATGAATGAACCTGTAAACATGATGGGATTTCACTCCTATAATTAGGTCACTAATCAGCTGACTTGGACTTAATCAGATGGAGATTATCCTGGGCAGGGGGGGGGGGGGGGAGGCTGACCTAACCAGAGGAGCCTTCACAAGAGGATGAAGCTTCAGAGGGATGAGTTCCTACTGGCCCAGAAGTAAGAAAACTGCCATGTTGTGAACTGCCTCTGGGACCCATGTGGAAAGGAACTCCGGGTGACTTCTGGATGACAGAGACAGTAGTCTCTGGATGACAGCTAGCAAGAAAAGGGGAGCATCAGTCATACAACCACAAGGAAAGCAACTATACCAACAACCAGTGGGCTTGGATGACCCGGGGACTTGGATGAGAGTCACAGCCTCCACCAACACGTGATTTCAGCCTGCTGAGACCCTGAGCACAAGACCCAGCCAGTCCAAACCCTGACTCCTGACCCACGGAACTGTGAGATAATAAATGTGCGTTGTTTTAAACTACAGAGTTTGTGTTAATTTTTTATGTAGCAATAGAAAACTAATATAGGCAGTGATACATCATATAATGACATGAAAATTAAATAATACAGGAGAACTTCCTAGCACATATGTGATCACAGTAAATTTGGGCCCCCTTCCCTCTTGGGCAATGTGAGGCTGCCTGTTTACTATCCTGAAAGTGAGCATGACAGCCAGAGTTCCAACAACCATCTTGGCGCATGAGGACAAGAACCATATTGGAGATGACGAGCAGAAGTCGAAGGGACCCCGGAGTCACTGCCCCTCACAGAACAACCGTGTTGACCTGGACTTACATGTAGAAAGCACCACCTCTCACAAGGCAGTTTACTCTTTTGGAGTTTCCCGATTACTGCCAGCCCAACCCAATGTTGTTAACAGGTTCTTATCACCGAGGTACGTGACTCAATGTACGGACTCAATCAGACTGTCACCCGAAAAAAAATAGACAGTGCTGACTTTATTGGCAGGAGCAGGATACCCTGGACTTTCTAGAGCAGAGAAACCCAAGTGATGCCAAAGGACTGGGTTGGAGGGGGGAAGCTTATTCCACTTATTGGCCAAGAGAAAAGAGATTTCATCTTTAGTTAGAGGAGGTGGGAGTAAAAAATAGGAGAGAAAGAAAGGGAGAGGAGAAAGGCACACAGCACTCCTCGGTACAGCTGCATTCCTCAGGGCCCCCAACCTACTTAAGAACCATCCTTCATCAGTATCATCATTATCTACTCCATCAGGAAGGGGGGCGTCAGCAAAGGAGGATCAGACTCTCTCACGGAGCTCATTTCAATGCTTACATCGCAGGCCTCTCCTTTGCTGGAGAGAATTCCTATTTTATCATTAAAACTGCTGATTGTAACCCTGCTAATATATGAATATTGCTCACACACACAGAAAAGGAGCTAATGCAATCAAACGCAACACTAATATTAAATTACTGTAACTCATTTACCTTGCCCACGCATCATGATCTCCCCCTCCCCTTGGCAAGAGCTTGTACATGCACACAAAATCTATAAACTCTTTCCAGGAATACAAAAGCATCCTCTATGATGTTGATAAGAAACAGGACAGTCACTCTCTCCTGACATATTTGTTCTTTAAAAACAAATCAATGGCACCGGGATTTGGCACCTGAATGCAGAACAACGACTTGATGAGGCAAAGATTGTCTTCATTAAGGACATTAATATTCATAGGGAGTAGAAAATCTGACACAAGAGAGGACTCACTAACCTTTTCTCATATTAGATTTTTACTTCTTAACACAATTACAGTCCGGCAATGACTTAATTAATGCTGCTTTTCGTCAGCCGCCTTTAAAGAGCTGTCAATTTGGTCCTGCAGAGGCTGTCAGCGAAACAGAAAGACAGTCATCTCGGTGAAAAAGACACAGGAAGAAATTCAAACACTTAATAGTATTCAAAGTGCTAAGCAAAGTCACATATCAACCAGGATTAAGGAGAATTTTTGTCTTTTCTTTCCATCTTGTTTAAGTGAGTCTTGGCAATGGGGCATTGGATCTTGACTGTTGGGTTTGGAAGGTGCAGAGAAAGACAGAGCAAAGGGGGTGCAGGTGGAAAGCGAGAACCTTCCTGACTTAAAAATGTGGCACATTCAAGACCTACAGTCGAGGATGAGCTGGGCGATCTGCCCTTTGCCGTCACAGAATGTAGCAAAAGCATATTGTCCAAACACCTCAGTCCCACGTATCTTTGACCCAGATGTCGCAAACAGAAGCTCTACACACCAAACTCTCCCCTGCGTTTTTTCTTGCATCGCACAGTGTTAGACATCATTAAAATAAATCATTGCCCAAGATGTAACATTTCAGGACGCTGGCTTTTCTGCAAAACTTAGGATGTTTAGCGACCCTGTTGGCTGTGACTATGGTGGCCCTCTCCAGTGTTCCCACCACTGCCTCCTCAGGCTGACACCTGTCTCATTCTTCCCTGTCCTTACCACCTGACCCCTCAGGGCACAAGCAGTGGACTCTCTCCCTTTATCCAGTGTGGCTTCGGCTGCTCTCCAAACACAACCTCCATCTTCCCAGACGTCACCGCCTCCGCTCAACCCCAGGATCGTCCATTTGAACAAATGGTGCTGCTTCTGAGGGTGTTTTCCTCCGGTTATTTCTTGGCCGATATCGTACTCTTGTGACGTGACTGGAGTATACCTCCCAGCTGTGAGCCTGTGACTCAGTCACAGCACTATTGACATCTGGAGCCAGAGAATTCTCTACTGCAGGGTCTGTGCTGTTCGTTGGAGGATGGTTAGCAGTGTCCCTGGGCTCCATCCATGAAATGCTAGTAGTAACCTCCCCATCTCCTCAACGTGCCAACCCAAAAAGGCTCCAGATGTTGTCCAGGGTCCCCAAGGGGACAAAGTCACCCTCAGCGAAGAATCACTGGCCTACCTGGTCCCTTCTGTATCTTCAGCTTCAAGGCCCCATCCTGAGTGAAGACGGCCCAGATTACTCTAACCCACACTCCCCTCATTCTCTGCTAGAGCTACACCTTTGCCTTTCACACACGGCATGCTGTACTTTCCCTTTGTTGTTGTTCAGTGTCTAGACTAAAAGCAGCATGAGAAGAAAGACTACTACAGGGGCATCTGGGTGGCTCAGTCGGTTGAGTCCAACTTCAGCTCAGGTCATGATCTCACTGCTCGTGGGTTCAAGCCCCACATTGGGCTCACTGCTGTCAGCACAGAGCCCACTTTGGATCCTCTGTCCCCCTCCCTTTCTGCCCTGTCTTGCTTGTGCTCTCTCTCTCTCTCAAAAATAAACAAACATTGTTCTTTGTTAAAAAAAAAAAAAAGACTACTATAAATGTTATTGGAATAACTGGTTCAACATTTCACAATCCACTGTCAGGTTAGTTATGCCTCGTCAGCAATGAGTTGTTAGTACAGCCTCCTGGACGGCTTTGGGAGAAAAGGCACAACGTCACTATTCCTTCCTGGAGAAGCTCTCAGTGCGCAGGACACACCTGCATGACAAGCAGGCGTCCTTGCTTAGGGCTGTGCCGGCCCACTCTCGGAACAATTAAGTCCCACTTGCTACATCCTGGACCTTGACTTCCAGTTTGGAAAAGGTGAACAATCATGTCGAGGGATGACAGTGTCGTGATGCCTTGATTTTTTCCCCGCCCCGGAGGCCACCGGTATGGGTCTCTCAGAAGACCCAGAAGGAAACTTGCAGAGCTTCTTTACTCTGGGAAGAGTTACTAGAGGCTACAGCCCAGCAGACGGTCCCTGGGCCAGGGGAAAAGATGCGATGGGACTGTGTGGGGCGGCCGCTCCCAGTGCCCTTTGCCATCAGTGCTGGTTTCCCAAGAACGTGTGGGAAATTTACACAAGGAACAAGGTATCTGATGCAAAGAAATTTCCTGACCCCTTTCCTCTGGTGACTCACTGTTTTTAGACCCTCTGATTCACTGAGATCTTCTTTTTATTAAAATTTATTAATTTTTTTTATTTGAGTATAGTTAACGCACATGTTACATTAGTTTTAGGTGTACCATCTAGCGATTCAACTTCTCTCTACTTAAGCTGTGCTCCCTGAAAGCATAGCCTCCATCTGTCGCCATACAACGCTGTTGCGATAACATTGACTATGTTCCCCACACCACACCTTTCATTCCCGTGACTCATTTATGCCATAACTGGAAGCCTGTATCTCCCTCTCCCCTTTTTGCCTGTCCCCCAAGCCCCCTTCCCTCTGGCAGCCATCAGTTTGCTCTCTGCATTTCCAGGTCTGATTCTGATTTTTGTTTGTTTATTCATTTGTTTTGTTTTTTACATTCCATGTCCGAGGGAGATCATAGAGTATTTGTCTTTCTCAGTATGACTTGTTTCTTTTTTTTTTATTTTTTTAATGTTTACTTATTTTTGAGAGAGAGAGAGAGAGAGAGAGAGAGAGAGAGGGAGAGAGAGCGCGCGCGCTAGCAGGGAAGGGGCAGAGAGAGAGGGAGACACAGAATCCGAAGCAGGCTCCAGGCTCTGAGCTGTCAGCACAGAGCCCAAAACAAAGCTCGAACCCATGAGCCATGAGATCATTACCTGAGCCAAAGTCAGACACTTAGCCGACTGAGCCACCTACTTGTCTCATGTGCCACAATACACTCTAGGTCCACCCAGGTTGTGGCAAAAGGCAAGATCTCATCCTTTTTATGGTGGCATAATATTCCATTATATATATCAATCACATCTTCCTTATCTATTTGTCTATCAATGGGCACCTAGGTTACTTCCATATCTGGACTATTGTAAATAATTCTTCAATAAACATAAGGGTGCATATATCTTTTCGAGTTAGTTTTCTTTGGGTAAATACTCTCACTGAGACATTCTTGTTTGTGATCTCTTGATTGGCCCCAAAGTGGGGGCTCACTGAGAGAGAAGGTCATCCTGGCTGGTGACCCAGAGTCAACATGAGTCCCTAAAAGTCTGATGGAGAAACATCCAGGGCATACCATGGGATTAAGGCTGGAGAGGCCTTGGATCCTATCATTCTGACACAGTAGGGATACTTTACAGAAATCGGGGAGCAAACACTTGAAACCCAAGAGGGCTAAGCCATTGGATTCTAAGGTTAGGATATCATTCTGATGAAAGCTAAGATCTCAAGCAGCCAAAAGGCCTTCCTGCAGTCGGCAAAACCACGCAGGCTGCATGTGACCAGTGTTCAACGGTAACACCATGTGGATGCACCAGAAACAGCAGCAGCTGGGACCTGAGGTAGGTTTCCAGACTTCCCAACCCACCATTTCCCTCTCCAACTGACTCTTGAATGAATACAGCTCCTGGGACTCCGGGAGAAGCCATGTGGGCATGGGAGACAGAGCAGGAGGGCAGCGAAGACTGCATGAGGGATACAGTAAAGTTTCTACTTACAAGTGTTTATGAGGCCTCGAGTAATTGACCAGAACTAATACAACAAGTGTGGCTGTTTTCATTCCTCACATTGTAGAATCTCATGAGTCCAGTTGTGCCTGGCAGAGTCTGCCAATTAACCCAGCTCTGATGTCAAAGACAAAGGGATCTGTTATATGACCACCAATAAGGATAACTTAGGCTTTAAAGTTCAGAATCAGCCATGTCCACTGCCCTGTGGACATTCAGGGCATGTGAACATGGAGGGCATGGGGAAGGGAGGTCGCTTCTCCATGGATGAGCATATTCACGTTCAGACTGGCCAGTCCTAAGTTACAGAAGCAAAGAACTGACCACACCTCTCTTGTCTACCATCAGACCCTAGTGATGCACGGCCGCACATACAGGATTTGACACAGCCCAGATGTGAGTTCAAGTCCCAGCTCTGCCACTTACTAGCTACGTGGTCTTGAACAAGTACGCGACCACCCAAGCTCACCTGTACAACTGCGATAGTGACTTCATCCCAGTTAGCCTTCCCTGAGAAGGTCCCCTGTGACAAGAGAGGTGCTCTACAAGCCTCATTTCATATAATCTCATGCTATCTTTGAGGTGCGGCCATCATCCTCATGATCAAAAAGTGAGGGCGTTACCAAATTGTTCAGGATGATGCAGCTAGTAGGCTGTGACATCAGGATGTGAACTCAAGCTTCCTTAGATCTTGTGTTCCCACTACTGCCCTGCACGGCTTCTGTCATGGGGTTTGGGGATCATCAAACAAGATCAGGTGTGTAAGTCCTTACCCAAATCTGTAGCACTTGGTAAGTGATCACTACATGCTACCTCTTATTCTTTTATTATCATCATTATTATTATTATTATTATTATTTAACGTTTATTTATTTTTGAGAGAGAGAGAGAAGCAGAGAGAAAGGGAGACACAGAATCAGAAGCAGGCTCCAGGCTCCAAGCTATCAGCACAGAGCCCGACGCGGGGCTCGAACTCATGGACCGCGAGATCATGACCTGAGTTGAAGTCGGACGCCCAACCGACTGAGCCACCCAGGCACCCCGATACCTCTTATTCTTCGTACACATATCCTACGCCTACGCATTAATCCCTTCTTACCCCTTTCACTTAACTTACAGTGAAACCTTCTTTGTTCACTATTTTACCCTGGCCTGACTCTGCATGCTTCTGTCTTAGGTCACAGCCTTCCTCCTAAGAACTTCTTTTTCCTTCCTTTTAGAAAATAAGCTTGAGCTCATGGTCTCCTACCCACTCACATGCACACAGCAAGTACATTTTTTCATGCGATGCTAACATAAATGTTGGAGTTCCTGTCTAAAGTGGATATCTGGGACCCAGAGTAGCATCTGAGCCCCTAATAAGACCTTCTCATGTTGGAAGTGAGGCCTCCTACACAACTGCATATACTGAACCGGTATTGGAAGTAGATTGAAAGCTTGTAGTTAACTACCACTGGAAGTTGATTTGACCTGGAAATCGTTCCAGGGACTCAGGTCATATCTTACCATTATTCAATTCTGCAGATAAAATTATCTGCCTTTCAACTGTCATTGAGAGAAAGACATCCCGGTTTTCCCACTGCGGGACCACCCAATCCTTAGTGGCCCCACAGTACCAACGTGGCTGAACTGGCGTGAGGTTACTGCTCTTCTCCTTCTGTCATACTTGAACCCGGGGAAATCGCATGCACAGGTGGCCCAGAAGATGCGCAGAGGGTGACCTGACCCATAGTTATCACTGAAAGAACTCACTCATCTCGGAGGACTTTGTGTTTTCTGGGACTCACACCTGTCATGGGGAAGACTGAGAACACCTTTCAAAGAAAACCTAATTTACTTAAAGAAAAGTGTGTGTGCCCCTTCAACAATCTTTTTGTGTACTATTCCATGGACAGGATGATGGAACAGACAATTTCAGGCCAAGGCACTTTCCTAAGACACCTGTCTGCAGATAACTGATCATGACATACAAGTGTCTCGAACGCCTGGGAAGAGGGATTACAGGCACGCACTGTGATAGGCTGGGGCAGAGATGGATGTTCGCACACCTGTGTTAGGCAAATTCCCCCCTCCTCAAGGAATAAAGAAAGGTTGTCAGATCAAAAAAAGAGAGTCATCTTCCTTCTGGACTCTCCTTACCTTCCCCAACACGGAATCTGAATCTTACGTCAGGTAAATGGGAAAGAGAATTCTCATTCTATAGAATGGGTTTAAGAAAATGTGGGGAGAGAAATCAATATAAATAGTCATGGGCAATCTCCCGGGTTTGGAGAAATCACTATGAATATCGTAGGCAGTACGCTGGTTTTTGAATGCAGGTAGAATGGAAGAAACTTAAAACGTGGATCTTACTACTAGTTTCATAACCATTAACAATTATTCAGATTGATGCATATCTCTACAAAGTCAACCGAAAAAGCATTTTACATATCGAATGGTTACAACATCCTAAATTATTTACACATCCTGTCTTACATAGTCCTGCCAATAATCCAACGTGGAAGGAACGACGATTTGCATTTTGTGGGTAGGGAAACTGAGACCCGTTCTCTCTGGCTTTATACTCGCAATAGGTTCATGCGCTTACATTTATGCGATATAATCTCATTTTGCATGCACACGAAGGTGCCTACACATGTATGCCTGTATTCACGCTCCCAGATCCTCATGTAGGTTTGCAGATCGCACCCTGGGAGGTCCCAGATAAGGCAGAAAGGCTGGGACTGAATAGTTGAACACTGTGATAATCCTCAGGGTGGCTGCCAACAAGCCTTGATTTAAAAATAAACAAAGCAAAACAAAGCACGCAAATACGGTAATGGCAGAATTCTGCATTTATCCCCCCGTCTCCTTCAGAAATTTGGAATCTCGAAACAGAGCCGGGTTTGGCGCTTGGGTGTGTACGATCCTCATCAAAATGCTTAACACAATTCTGTATCAAAAGCAGTCTGCGACAGGATGCATTACATTTAGCTGCACCCGTTCAGGACACTCATCTGAAGCAGTTATTGGAGGCAGAGATAAAAATGAACTTTTCCGGATCAACTTGTGCTAACTCTTACATTCACTTTTAATGAACAGGTCGTACGTGGTTCTAAGGGTGTCTGCATTTTTCTTTAGACCTCATTTCTTCCCTTTGGCTGTAATGAGAAGGGAAGAGAGAAGCAGAGATCAGCTCCGAGTCCTGCAATAGTTCATAAATATCTCTTTAAATATGAAACTGTCTAAACCCTCGGTGGCCATTACTTATTTATCAAGCTTCCGATCCAAACTTCTCTCCGTATCATGACCACTGTCTGAACTCACATAATGGTCTTTCAATATGTCAAACACTGAACCATGCTCCTCCGGTCTCCCCACCCTCTCTCGCCCCTTAGCCATCACCTTGCGGTTTGCCCACCTTCTATGTCATATTATGAGCTGGTGCCGTGTTCAATTGCCATTAATTCTGCTCTCATCTGCCCTGGAATCACGGATGGACACAGCCAACCGTCCGTGGAACACGCACACATTCTCAGACTGACAGGCTTTTATCCAAATAGAACCACGAGTATATGATCTGGCATCCGTGAATCAAATAATTGTTTAAAATCATTTTTTTGAAACACGGAAACCTGCGAGGAAGAACATTCTGAAATCACGACAAACACTCTCACCCCAAAATGGTAATTTTAAATATTTTGGTGTGTTTCTTGATGGTCTTCGTCTATGCAGTCTTTGGCACAGTTTAGATTGTACAATAGGTAATATTTGAATACCCCCTCTTAGCGGTAAAATAGAAGCTTTCCACATACGAGTAAAAATGTTTCCTACTCTTCGTGAAAGAAAGGGCACAATGAAGGTGTACTTCTTAAAATACAAACAAAATAACAGAATTGGGTGGAATTCTCCTCCCAAAGCTTCATCTTGTGTACTCCGGCTTAATCACAGGTCAGATAACATTCTTCCTACTCTCAGATACAAATATCTGGTACGTTCTGGATTGCCTGTATAGCTGAGGATTGTCCTGATTATTCATTCACATGTAGTATCTCCGATTAACAATCCCTATCAATATTTTGCCTAACTATAAATTCCATGAGGAAAGGGACCACATTTTTCTTACTTCCCCAGAATATTCTGTGCCTAGCATGGTGCCAGGAATATGGTAGAAGTTTAGGAAGTGTATGTCGAATGAATAGATGATTTGTCTCCTTTTCCTATCAACTCCTCAGGTGAGAACTAGATGCCAATTAAGGGGCAATTGTGCTAAACTGGCAGAACAGGAGAACAAGGATGTTCCATTTTGTAGTCAACATAGCAAGAGAAAAAAGGAGCTCCTACCTAATGCAGTACTGTTGTTTTTTAATTATTCTGTCTGTTTAGAGAAATAAATTCCAACCCTTTTGTGAATGGCAATATATTTAATCTCTGAAAGATTGGCTCTACTCACGGAGCCCTTATAAACATGGAACGCTTTCTCAGTTGTCTTTTGGACAATTCTAAGACCTTCACGTTGGGTCAATGGTAATATCATCCCAATCATACGCCTTTATTCCACAAAGAAGACAGGAAGAAGCCTTATAAGAACAGAAAGGAGAATTAGGTGACATCATGAAATGCTAGACACTCCATTGAATTCTGTGAGGCGCTTAATAAATCTTTGTGCACGACAAAGATTTTATGCACAGGACTCCAGATGTGGAAAGAAACGTGGGTCTTTCCAAGACATGTTTACCAATGGTGCTTTATTTTCCCCTCTAAAAATAGGGATAAGAATAGTACCTACTCATAGAGTTACTGTGGTGGCAGGTAAATGAACTAATGTCTTAAAGCACTAAGAACACTGCCTGGTACAGAGTAAGTGCCCCAAAATATCAAGCTCCTAACAGACAGTGTCCTTCTTTGTATACATATTTTATCTCTCACTATAAAAGTGAAAATATTTTTATTATAGAAATTTTGGAAAACACAGAGAAGAGCAAAAAAAAAAATCACATGTAACCCTTCACTAAGGGATAACCACTGCTAAGCCCTTTTTATTTCTATACACATAAAATGAGATTCATTGCTTCGAAAGATGGAGCCTGATCTCCTCAGCTGGAATGAGGGCCAGAGAGAGATTCGTAGAGATTCGTTTCCAGTGAGCACAAAGTGGAGGAAGTGATGGTGGGTGACCTCAGAAGCCGGCTAAGTCGTAAAAGGCATGGCTCCCAGAGCACTGGCTCGTTTGGATTATCACCCTGGGGGAAATAGGTCCCTGGATGGTGAGGACGCTCAGGCAGCTTATGGAGAGGCCCATGGAGGAGGAGCTGAGGTCTCCGACGAGCAACCAGAACCAACCTGCCAGCCGTGGGAGTGACCCTCCTTCCACGACTGACCCCCACCTACTCCCTGACTGTAAGTTCACGAGAGGCTCTGGGCTGAGACCTCTCAGCTGAGCTGTCTACAAGCGCCTGACCCACAAGACCATGGGGTAATAATAAATGTTTATTTTTTTAAGCCACTACCTTTTGGAGCAACTTATAACACAGCATTAGATCGCTTACGCAATGACTATATATGGCCATGTATAATGTCTAGAATTTCTGTTAGTTCTTTTCTTTCCAACCAGCTTCATTCTTCTTTCATAACCTCTCATTATAAATTATATATGTGGCTTTATCATTTTGAATATTTTAACTTATTATTTAAAAATCACTTAGATTGTTCTATTATCTGTAGTTATCGGGAACAAATTCTGTCACTTTTTGTGGGTTGACCTCATGGTGGTTCACATCTTTGTGTTCTTTGGAATTTCTGACTCTGAACCCACTCGGAAGTGAGTGCACAAGGCTCTTTAGTTCCTGGATGTCTCCCTGTGAGTGGATCTCCATGGGGTTCTGTTGGGACCTAACAGCTTCGATCAGTTCAGATGTTAATTTCTAGTTTCTGTGTCACGTATTCAACGGACTGTGTGACCAGGGACTCCATATCCATGCACAATGCAGCCTTGGGATTCAGATTTCCCACGGATGACTCAATCTACCTATGACACTGGGTAAATAAAAAGTTTCCTTCAAGTGACCTTGGAAGGTAGGGTAGTTTCTTAAGTTGACTTGTCACTGATGGGTGGCCTCCAACTTAATGCAGGAGGCTCATTTCAGTCTCCTGCCCACCACAAGATCATGAAGCCTCGCTTTCCATTCCCACACGGACATGCAGATCCAAGCATCAGCGTCTTTCCTAGAACGTCCTTGAGGTCACTGCCCCTCCAGACACACGAACACATAACAGTTCTATTCTGTGCTCTCTGAACACCACCTCAGTGGTTCTTCTTAGAGAGCCCACCTTAGCTTCTCCTGTCAAAGCACCACAGCGATAGCCTCTTCCCCTTTAAAGTCCTGCCTTTCAAAATATGACACGCACTGACACAACTTCGTTTGATTCTATTGATTCAGTCCATTGTACTTAAGCCAAACATAAGCATTCCCAAACATACGTGCTCGCTCTCCGAGGTCCATCCCCCCCCCCCAACACTATTTAACTTTCTTCTTTGTCACTTTGTGATGATCGCTACCTAGAATATGGTATATTTTGTTAACATATTAATAACCAAACATTGTGTCGCACATTCTTTACTATTGACCTGGACGCCCTGGTGGATAAGATGACAATGCCATACGTCACGAATTGTGGTTTACCGTTCAACGTAGATTTTAATAATCTACTTCTGGTCCAAGGTGTTTGTGGCAACACCGGGTCGCCTTTCTTTCTTCTTTGGATAAAATGATACTTAGCCTACTCCCAGACATCTCCCGACGTGCCAGCTTCCTCCCTGAAGCGCTGCCCCCACAGATGTGCTGTGGGTCTACACTGCGTGCAGGAGCACACAATGCGCACGGTGTTCCATTTTCATTGAGAACAGCTGCTCATTTGCTGTGGCGAGGAGAGGCCTCAGGGTTAGAAGGGACCAAACTGCTCAGCCTTTAATGTTTTTGCAAAATTAGCTTGTTGACAAGTGCAGCATTATAAATTTGAATCCATTAGCTAAGAGGAGCCATAAATATTTGAATAATGGCCTTCTCAGAGTTTTACCAGTCTATCAAACTTGTCACATGTCCGCTTTTTACATTTTTCCTACTGTCGAAAAGAAAAGGGCTGAACCGCATCTTCTAGATGGGTTTCTAGACGTGGGCATTTTATCCCTGCTTTCAAAATAGAAACACTTTGCCAAGCAGAAGCTGATTAACAAAACCACACTAGTATCTGGTGGTGGAGGCAGAGGGCATACCATCTACTAAAAGTTGCTCTTTCTTGCTGTGTGGTGCTGTCTGGCCCACCAGGGCTCTGTTTCCTCCACTGGCATCCAGGAATGGCTAGATGACACGCTCTAGCCAAGGAAATGTGAGCAGATGTGACGTGAGTCACATCCAGAGAGGGGTTTTTTGTGGCCCATATGTCTTCTCTGTTGTCTTTTTTTTTTTTTCTCGCTAGAAACTGAGGCCCCTGAGGCAGTGAATGATAGAGCCGTAAGCCAGAAGGAACCCTGGATCCCAAACTACTTCCTGGAATAAAGTAATGCGCATGCTGACCAGGAATGCTAACATTAGTCTGCTGCAAGCATAAAAATCCACTGCTGGGGGTGCCTGGGTGACTCAGCGGGTTAAGCATCCGACTTCGGCTCAGGTCATGATCCTGCACTTCCTGAGTTCAAGCCCCGCATTGGGCTCTGTGCTGACAACTCGGAGCCTGGAGCCTACTTAGGATTCTGTGTCTCCTTCTCTCTCTCTGTCCTTCCCCGGCTCACACTCTGTCTCTTAAAAAATAAATTCACATTAAAAAAAAATTGTAATGCGCTTCTGCCCTAAGCCACAGAAATTTTGAAGTTGGTTTTAACAGCTAGTGATATCCCAACTAATAAAGTGATCTACTAGAAATTAAAATAGCAAAACTATTGATTTTTTGTGTGTGCTTCGGAGTTCTAGATTTCTTTGCTGTTGTTGTGTTCAAAAGAGATCTCCTAAATTGTGAAGTAGTGACCCCTGCACATGTTTCCAAAAGGTGGAACCCAGCTTGGCTCTGTGTTGTTTGTAGTCGATCATGAGTCTACCAAGACTATCTGTGTGAGCATCATGGCGCCTGGCAAAGGCACCAAGCAGATAGGTATTTAATACGTCGTTCTACCACCAGCTTGTTTGATTTCTAGAAAATTCAGCACAATTCTCAATCAATAGCTCCCAATAATAGCCCTTTAAGGAGTTGAACCTTACACTGTCACACTGATGGGGTGTATGGCAGGTCATTATGTGCATTTCATGGACATTTCTAGGCCTTCTTAAGTCTATCCCTAGATTAAACAGCTCACAACAGAACTCCATCCCAAACCCCTCCCAGCCATCACACTTTAGATAATAAACACTTTATTGCTACCCTCTTTACCCGTTTTAAAGTCTAACGTTCACTGAGCTTTTACAATGTGCCAAGCACCGTGTTACATGTTCTATAAACATTATTCCTGCTAATCCTTCTAACAACCCTGTAGGATTTATATAATTATCTCCAGGACGCTGAGACTTAGAGAGGTTAACTCACTTGCCAAAAATGACACAGCTGGTAAGTGGCGGAACGTGGATTTCAACCCAGATCTGCCTTGTTCCAAATCCATGTGTTGTGGGAATCTCATAGAGAACATTATGAACATCCATATACAAAATTGATTTTATGACCCAGGGTTTCTCAACCTTCGCTTGTTGAACTCTGGGGCCAGATAATTCTTTGTCATAGGGGGCCAGCTTGTGCATTAAAGGATGGTTGACAGCATTCCTGGCCTCTGTCCACTAGAAGCCAGTAGCATCCTCTTCGTGTGACAACCATACATTGCCAAATGTCCCTGGGAAACAGTATCCCCCACACTTGAGACCCAGCAGCATAAGCTAGTGTGAGAAATAAATTTTTATCCCCAAAGACAGTGATCCAGTCCCTCTTTTCTGACAAAGAAAATTATGTAAGTGATCATGCCTCTGTCTATGCTGTGGCTTCCAAGAAGTTCAAAGTCAAATTTAAGTTTCAACCATAGCAAATAGGTATTCCCCAAGTCCTGAGCAATCTCCATTCTCATTTTCTGATTCTTGACCTACTCGGTCCTTTCCCCTGTCTTCTTTATTTCTCAACTTCTCTTTCTTCCCCCATCTAGGATGTCTTTCTCTATTTCAAGTTATTGGAAATACTTCACAGAAGATCCAAGGTATAAATTTAAAAAAATGTTACACTGATTTTGAAATCAACTTGCTTAATTATTTGATCCAAACTGAATCTTTCTCGGAATGATAAATATTCTTTTCTTTTTAAATCTTTTCAAGAATTCTCTCTGATATTAAAAAGCCAAAGTTAGAGTAAGAGATTGAACTTTACTGAAACTTTCTAGGTCCCAGAATCATATTTTAAAACAGGTTCAGTCATTACAAAATCATAAAAAGAACAATAGAAGAGCTTTGGAAATATTTTTTTTCAAGTTTTCCCATTGCAAATGTTGAAAATCATTATTCCGTTAAAGCATTTTTATTACTAAGTTAATAAAGAGAAGATATAATAAAATAGATACATTTCTAAGATGCTTTCTGAAATTTTGGTATCACTCATGCTCTAAATTGATGCACAAAGACAGGCTTAGCTAGTTGAGAGGCTCTGCTTTCAGAATTCTACCACATGTTTTTCACAAATGAATTTTCCAGTCTGTCAATTACTGGGGAGATAAAAATTGGGTCCAGAACAAAGGGTGACTCAGAGGCTCATTTGGAAATTTGGGATTTCTGGTTCTGCCTTGACAGATTTGGAAGAAGAGGCAAAACATTTCCTGTAAATACCATCGCTGGGATGGATTTTCACTCTCTCATCCCCCCATCAAACAGAAACCTACATTGTGCCTTGAGTTGAGCCCCAGAGAAATTATCAATATTCACACATCTGGCACAAATCTGTTGGAAGGGGGGGAAAAAAAACATTATGCCATCTGTATTTCTTTAATCGTTTCATGCAGTAATATTGTCACACAGTCTTGTAAATATAAAGTTATATTACTTCGTGGCTTGTCTGAGGACACTGTTCATCATAAGGGGAGGATGAGGAGATGATGTCACTGCCAGGAAAGAAAAAAAAGAAAGAAAGAAAACTCGCCTTTCCCAATCCCCCACCTTCCCTGCAGTATGGAGGAGCCAAATTTCATCAAATTTGGCACAGTTGTAGGAATTAACATGACTGAAATGTATGCCAGATTTCAAAACAATTTCTAACAGTTTCTGTGAGACCGTGTAAGCAACTGAAAATTGACATGTTGTGTTGTGCCCGAGTCAGCCAACTGCTGTCACTGCATAATTAGATTTTCCTGCATGAGAGGAGAGTTTCCTCTAAAAAATTATGAAATAGGCAGAAGCTAATATAAAGTAGAAGTGGGTCTGTTACTCACAAAAAGGTAGCCTTCCGCCAAAGAATGACTTTGGGCACGCGCGCGCACAGTCAGGAGAGGCCAGTGGTCCTGGCTTCCTGTGCTTCACATGCATGAAATGCTCTTTGCAAAGGAAGTCGATTTACAGCACAGGCCAGATGGAAGTGCGCCCACTTGGCTACCCAAGGAATGGCTGGAACCCAGAACCCAGAACAGAGTTGGAGCTAATGCATGTGTGGTTACTTCCTTCCGGTACAAAATAATAGATGTGGCAGAGGAAGCCGGGTGTCCCCAGTACTTACTTTACCCTTCTTCAATAGTGAGAGTAGTTTTTGTTTGACAAGGCCACCCAGGTAAAGACTACGTTGCCCAGGATCCCTTGCACCCGAGGGTAATCATATAACTAGGTTTGAGTCAATGAGACAAGAGCAGAATGAAAGTCTCCAAACTCTATGTGGTGCCCATAATAGGAAAGGCGGGTTCCCTCTTTCTGCTCCCTTCTTGACGGCAGGAGCATAGGAACGATCATGAGCCATCTTTGACAAGGGTGAAATCTATGCCGGATAAAAGAAAGCTACACTTGATGTGCCAGAGCAATGAGATAAAAAGAGCCACATCCCTGATACCTTTGAATCAACACAGAGACCCTGCATGGTCTTCTGGAATGTTCCATGAGAGAGAGAGGCCAGTTACTGCTTTGATTAAGCCATTGTAATTTTGAATCTGTGCTAGGAGCAGACTTTTCTGTATCCTAACCAAGACTGCACACTTGGAAATGACCTTCAGCGTTCAGAGGTAGGCCCTTGCAGGCAGGAAAGGGTTTGCACTCCTGGACACACGTACCTTTGTGTCCTAATCATCCCCTTCAAAGTAGATACCTTTCCCCAGATGACCTTATCTCTCTGAAAGGCAAAGTATGACTCAAAATATCATTAATTCATTCATTCATCCGTGATGAGGTGATCACAACCATTATTTTCATTTTACAAAGGAAGAAACGGTGGCACAGAGAATTGAAAGGGCTTCCTCCAAATCAATCTCAGTGTTTACACATCACGTGCTCAAGTGGAACAAGGTCCTAGCATACAAAAAGCATACACAAGGTTTATTAAATGACTAAATCAATGAGTGCCTCCTTAAATAAAGGAGTAGAACCAAGGCTAGAACTCAGCTATGCTGACATCAAAGCTGGTGATTTTAGGTTCGCTTTGCTCCTCGACTATGTGTTGTATGAGGCTTCTTTGAACTGGATTTATGAGGGAGTTTCGGTGATTTTGTGAAGGTACATTAATTAACTTAAAATTTAAGAATCTCACATCAAGATTTACTTATTTCCTGTGGCCAGTAACACAAACCCTTAACTTGAACTGGCTTAATTATTCGTGGGCCTTACTGGCTTACATAACTGGGAAGCCCACCCCCAGCACTCGTGTAGCTCTGGCTGGATCTGAGGCTGGAGTGGAGTCCTCAAATCATGATTCTTGCCATCCCTCAACACAGCTTTTCTCCAAGCTGGCTTCACTCCCAGGTTCCATATGCTGTCACATCCTATGTCTCATCCTGTTTAATTACAACAGAAAGAGCCCCACACGACTTGGTTTGATTGGTTTGATGGGCCTGTTTATCAACCAACAGCTATGTCTATCACCCGATCAACCAGGGCTCTGATTGGCTGGGGCATGGATCTCCGCCTAAATCCCAACCAGGCTGCAGACGCAAAGAGGAGACAAAACATGGTTCTCGAGAGGCCAAAAAGAGTGCTATCCCAAAAGAACAGGAAATGGATATTGGATAAGCAAAAACAAAACTCACTGCAAGTCTTTTACATACTCAAAGCTGTCCCATTATAGGAATCTAAGCTTAGGTTTATTATCCCCTCCCAGCATTGGTCTACTGTTATTTCTCCACCGTATCCATTACTGATTTCTAGTAGTCTACATGGTCATATTAGCACAGAAGGCACACTCAGATCCTTAACTAAAAAAAAAAAAAAAAAATACAGCAGTCAAGTTCAGAGCAAGGAAAATGCCAGGGAACTACGAAGGATTGAATTCCTGTTATGAACTTAAAATTCACTGGACATTAATTTCATTATTTCATTTGGTCTCCCAAGAATCCTGGAAAACCAACCACCCCAAAAAGGAGTGGCTAAAACAACACTGTGATGTTTTTACAATTTGGTACGTTGCTGTAGTTTCTCTGGTGGTTTTATCTGGCATTCATACAACTGCAATCAACTAGATGGGAAGGTCTATTGTACTGTTCAAAATGGTTCTACTCAAATGTCCAGCAGGTGCTTCTGACTATCAGCTAGAGAATCTTGGTTCACCTCCTTGTGTTTGCTTGTATAAGCCAGATGGCTTTCTTGTAGTATGGTGGTCTCAGGGCAGAACTCCAACAGGGCAAGTCCCAATGGGCTGGTGCTTACCAAGCTTCAGCTTGCCCAACCCATCACAATGAACAGTGATGTTCCACTAACCAGAGAACATCACATGGCCAAGGCCAGACTTAATCTGGACAGGGATTTTTATTCTGTCTTTTAATGTGAGGTGTGGCAAATAATCTGAGGCCATTTGGAATCTGTCATAGGGTTCAAACAAAATAGTATGTGGCAACCAAGTGGCAGAGTTTAGAATCAAATTCAGGTCTCAATATGCCTATACTCCTTCTAACATACCGCAATGTCTTGGAATAGGCTGAGAATGATGATTTTCCAGGATAACTGAGATTTATACTTTCCTTACACATATTACATTCCCTGCCATGTAACGGGCATTATTCCAGCTCTGGGGTGGCACAGATATCCAAAAACCTGCCTTCAAAAAGCTAAGATCATGTGACAACATCAGATTAATGGGATGAGGGGAAATTTTAGATTGATGAGTCAGGATAGGCCTCTCATAGCAGGGCTGGAACAAGAATGGAGACATGAAAACAGCCATGGAAAGAGTGCTCAGGAAGGTGATGTTCTCAAGGCAGAAAGAAGCTTGGTGTTGGAAGGACAGAACTGAAACAAAGTGGCTAGAACAGACAGAGCGAGAGGGGGACAGTTGGGAGGAGTTTCGACAGGTGGAAGCAGAGTAGAGCTTCTGACCTCTTGGAGGCCACCGAAAGGAGTTTGGATTGTATTGAATTGGAACAGGAAGCAGTTGGAGCATCAGGAGCAGAGGGTTGATGTGATCTGGTTTACACCTGATCTAGGCAACACTTGATAAGATGCCACAGTTGTGGCTGCTATACAGTGTGTAGATTGCAGAGCAGCAAGGGGGGAAGCAGAGCTCAGTCAGAAGGTTCCATGCAGACGGGGGCAACGAACAGGGAAAGAAGAGGAAGCTCTAGAATATGCTTTGGTATGAGGGTTTATAAGACCTCATGATGAATTATCTTACGGGACAGTGGTAAGTAAAGATAGAGTAAAATAAGTAAAGATAAGTAAAATAGAGTTGAAGATGTCGGCAAATGTCATCCACTGGGGCCACAGGCACTGAAGCAAGGGGGAGTCTACTTAATTGTGAAACTGAATGTCTTTCTTTCCTCTTGCCCTCAGAAAGCATGAATGGGAGTCCTTTTGATTATTTTCAAGTTCATACGGACATGGTAAGTAAAAAGGACAAAGTGCTTTGGTGATGTGCAAAGGGAGGAAAAGGGGGTTGGAAATGCACACTTTGGTTGCTGAGAACACTTTGCATCCATTATTCCTAACTATGTTCTCTGACTGTAATTCACCTGTATTCTGAAAACTGTATTCACCTGTAAACTGAAAGGTAGTCAGATCTAATGATGAGAAAACAAGAGAGGAACATCACACAAAATTCATTCTACTGTTTATATGGACACTTATTGCGTGATCCATCCAAACACAGCACAATAATCATGGCCACTGTACTACTTCTGAATAAAACGGAGACATGTTAGCCTTCCCCTAATCTACCCTGTGATCCCTATAGCTCCCCAAACCTCGATTCAGCCTTTTCTAATTCACAAAGTCTAAAGTTGTCCTTGGCGCCGATGTGAGTGGAGTGAACGTCTATCCTTTTATATATATCTTTTAGCCTCAAAATACCTAAATCAACCCATATCATTTGGGAGGCAATTGCACCTTGTCAAGGCAAAAGGCCTGGATCCCCTTCTTGTCTAATAAATTACGTCCTGAGACCTAATTCCCTGTTGCCTGTATATTTTTCCTGCATAAAGCCCCCCAAACGATAAATCATCTTTCTGTCTTGTCCATCATGTCTGGGCTCATTACTTCACACATCCTAATTATCATCAGTGCACAAAACTCAAGGAAAAAAGATCTGAACAGTGAAATGATATTTTTTTCCCTAACATGAGTGCAACTTCCTGTGATTAAAGACTATCATAATATAAATGGGTGCTTTGGATGATTTCTATGTAGCTATTTTACATCTTGCAGATATTCTTAATAGGTCCGACTACCTAAGGAGGTGGGGGGGGGGAGCTCTTTTTGCCTTTAAGACTTCGAAGTCTGATTTTTTAAGTGCACAGATAACTTGAATACCTAAATTGAAAAATGAGAAGACTATCCGTAGGGAAAAATGAGCTTATTGCTGCCTCCCTGAAGTTCATCAAATGTTGTCACATATTTCTCTAACATTTTTGACTTGGTTAAGTGCAAATTTAGGTGAACACACTCTTTTTCCCAGGGTTCATGGCAACAGGAATATAATATGTATTTTTCTCATTAATGAGTGCAGCTCTACAGTGTGAGGGATCTCAGGCAAATTGCGCTTTCTTGAGGCAGAGGACTGGACAGAATGACCTTGCATGTCCATTATTTCATGACTTAGTTTTTGCTAACCGGTTAAGCACTCACTTCCCACTCCTTCTTAGGTGTATTTGTGGCATGTAGTAACTTGAAGTCTCCATTCTCAGAATCCAAATCCTCAATCATGGTGCATCTGAATTTCCCCCTAACGATGGGGAAACCCCAAATTAGGAATTAAGCAAGTGGACGAACATTAATAAAGCTCACCTTTAGTTTCGCCAATTCAAGTTATGATATCAGAAGATCCAGGAATTATAGTTCACATGATTATTGAAACCTTGCTGTGCATCTAAGTCCAAATCCTTGTTTAGTGTGTGATTTGGGGCAGCAACGTCTAATTCGTCGATAATAGACCAGATCCCTTTGCCAATCTCACTTTTTCTCTCGTGGTTATCACTGATGCCCTATCATATGGCTTGTGGTTATCAGGGAAAAATTCACAGTAACCCTTAGGCCAAACTGTGAAATAGAAAACCTTTCCCTGAATCTTTGTCTCCGGTCGGCTAGGTGGCCTTGAGCATGAACCTTAACCACTCTGTGCCTCAATTAACTTATCTGGTAAATTATGGAGCTGTAGTAAGGAACGCTTGTAGTAAAATGCTTAGGGAAATACTTGGTAAGTATTAAACATTAGTGCTGTTGGGGCTGCTATTATTATCTCTTTGTTTCGCAAACCTTTTTATCCTTCCTGATTTATCCAAACCTTGATTTATCCTTCCTGATCCAGCTGTGTAAGCCCTTGACTCCCATGGGCAAAGGCACTCATTTCTTCTTCTCTACTTCCATCCTTCTCTGAATCCTCAGGTAATTTTGACCATAATTATTTGCTCTCACATCCATCTTCCCCACTGGCCCCTGTCTCCCCCTTCGGTTGGTTTCCTTCCAGTGCAGAAATAGGGTCTTCTGCGCACCCAGCCAAGGTACTAGCAGAAGTCCTTGCACATTTGAAAGAAGGGATGAATTTGCTCTTGGAAAACCTATGGGTTCTAGATATAAATACAAAAATAATAGGGCAGTTTTCTTCGGCTTAACATTTTTCAAGGTTCATTTAGATTAAAACATTCCGTTTTACAAGAATGAGAAAATGAATCCCTTCAATGGTCATCAATGACTGCTCTATTAGGAAAAAAAAAAAATAGACCCAACTGTACGTCATGTGTCTCCTGATACGTGTAATGGATCTTACCTCTAGAATGGTCCTGCACTTTACAAAGAAAGCAAGCCCAGGTTACATCAAGCCTCTATCTATCAATCAACTTATGGAAAATGCAGTGGACAGAGGAGAGTGTCGTACGATACTATGTTGGTGAAAATACTAAAATCCAGACTGTGAGGAATTCTACGGGGAAAACTCCACAAGATAAATGACCATATGCATGTTAGGGGGGGGAGAAAAAAGAAAAGGACAAAGCTGCAGCTTTAAAGAGAGTTAAGAGACAAGTCAGGAAATTGCGATATGAATTTTTGAATCCAGACTCAAGTAAATTCTAAAAGCAAATTGAACACTGACTGGATGCATGATAATATAAAGGAATTATTAATTACTTTAAGTGTAATATGGCTATTTTAAGAGCCCCCTTTGTTTTTATTAATTTATGCTGAAATATTTACAGATGAAATAGAAATGTGCCTGGGATTTTCTCCAAAATAATCAGATGGGTGGAAATTCAGATAAAACAAGACAGAGTAAGAAGTGAAGTTTGTTGAAATCGGGTGATAGATGCGTGGAAATTTATGGTCCCATTCTACTCTGTGTTTACACTTCTTACTCATAAAAATAAACTTAAAGAGTAATAATTCCCTGTATGATAAAAGCAGCTTTTACGTTTCTTCTATTTCACCTACGTGGCAAACTCTGACAGTGTTTTTGCTACCCAGGAGACTAGATGCACTTCTTTTCATAGCAGAAGTGTCCAACCGTTATTTATTAGATTGGATTTTCTTGTTTGTGAGTCCTCTAGTCATAACATATATTTTCAGCCATGGCTAGATCACCCAAACCACAAAGAGTTATTGTTATAAATTCAGTAGTAAATGTAACACCAATAATTACGTGAACAACAGCTAATAGTGAATGAATGCTTACTCTTTGTCACTCTGGATGTCAATTTACATGGAGTTATCTCACTGACTTCTTGGAGAACTTTATGAGGTGTGGCACATGTCATAGGACACCATGGTGATGTAATTACCAACACAGAAACCGAAGCTTTGTGGGGGTAAAGCTACCCGAAGCCACAATTGCACGGTAAATGTCAGAGCCAAGCCCACACCAGACCTCCCATACCTCAACACCTAAGTCCTTGACCTCTCCTATCTGACATCTTTCCTTCTGCGTCTAGTGGGACAGGCGACTCAAAAATAGGAATAAATTATGATCCCTTTTCATAAGAGGCTTTATAGACAGCTGATCTCAAGTCAAGTGGCTGCAGAGAAGCAGACAGAAGGGAACATTTTCCTAGATGATTTGAGATGAGCACTAGAGAAGGTGGCTAAGTGCAGACAAGGATGAGAATAACGGGTCTAAGATAGGAAAACAAGACATCCAAAAGCCTAGATCAAAGATTCCCAAGCAGTGGTCCAGCCCAGCTTTTTGTGTGGTCTGCACAAGGTTTAAGGTTTTTTGGACTGACTTTCCAACTTTCAAAGATTTCACATGTAAATCTACACTTCTGGGCTTAAAAAAAAAAAAAAGAAAGAAAAATCAAGTTTGCTGGGCCCACGTTTCCCCATAGTCGTTACAAGTCCTGAAGCAGGGGGGAGAGTTGCTCAAAGTAACGTGTCAGGGAGTAGCATAGAGACGACATTTTAGGGAGAAGATGCTAGACTCAGAAATTATGTTTAGGTCTGGTCAGAAATAATGAGATCCTGGCCAACTTAGAGGTAGAGGGAATCGAAACAAGGCAGGGGGTGGAAATCCATGAAGAGAAGTGGTGACAGGACTTGGAGACAGAATGCCCTAAGAGGCAGAGGTATGTGACTTATACCAAGTCATAACGGGTGCCAGTGTATCCCATCCCCGTGACTGGAACGAATGAGGTCGTAGGAGGGAATTCTGCCACGTCGGGACCATTACATTTTGTGTTAGCATCTGTCAGATGGCGACACAAGAGATCAGCATGGAAACTAAACAATGCAGTATCTGCACTGACATCTTGTAGATCTTAGAAATATGGAAACAGGGTTTGAGTAAGAGGCAGGAGATGCAGACATTGGGAAGTTGTTCAGTCCTGTACTGACTACTTCAAAAGACACAGACCAAGAGAAGGCCTTCCACTGAAGAGCTCTTACAGTGAGGTCAGAGGAAAGAGAAAAATAGCCAGTAGTTAGATGTTCATGACAGCGTACATGTGATGAAGCCCACACAAAGGAATGATTGTGTGTTCAGGGAAAATCTCTTGGAAGTTGCCCTTCTTCTTGAACCTTATCGCAAAGAAAGACTAGATACAGAGCACAAGGATGTGGGATCCATGTAATAAAGTTTGCACTGACTGAACCAACATCTGTTGAGAATATTTGTTGCCCGCTAAGTAAAATACACACACGACGTATCTCTCCATCTGCCTTATTCTTCCTCACGATACTCGGGGATGCTGGGTATCACCTTCTGTACCACCTATGTGCTTCCTGGCTCGATTCTTGCCTATTTCCCCTGAAAAATACATGCTCCATGAAAGCAAGGACTTCATCTCTTGTTTCTCAGGCTCTCCTCCAAGCTTAGGATAGCTCTTGAGACACAGTAGGTTCTCAATAAGTAGCATTTGAGAGTGTCCATTTTCACAGAGCCTGAGTTGGACAGAAAATTGAGCAAGTTTGCAAGATGGTGCAACCAGTGTGAGAAGATCAGGGGGCTCGGCAGAGCACGGAGGTGGAGTCCTGATACGTCAACTGAAAGAAAAAGCTACTGTAAGATCTCTACCTCACTGTAAGAGAAACAGGAGAGTTACTCTCTTGGCATGTTTATTAGAGATCGTACTCAAAGACACACAATCCAAAGCTAAAACAATGATGAAGTTGTGTCCACTTTTTTTTTTTTTTACTTCTATCTCCAGCTAACACACGCCTTACACAAAAAAAAAATTGGGGCGCCTGGGTGGCTCAGTCGGTTAAGCGTCTGACTTTGGCTCAGGTCATGATCTCACAGTTCGTGAGTTCGAGCCCCGCGTCAGGCTCTGTGCTGACAGCTCAGAGCCTGGAGCCTGCCTCCGATTCTGTGTCTCCCTCTCCTTCTGCCCCTCCCCTGCTCACACACTCTCTCGCTCAAAAATAAACAAACATGAAAAAAAAATTTTTTTAAGTTGAAAATTTCCTTTAAAAAAAACTGCCACCCATGATTCTGTCATTCTATTTACTTGTCCCTGATGCCACTTAAATTGGGGTGTGGGGACACAAGCTGGAGATGAGTGTTCATGTCACTGATGAGCTGTACTGAATCATCTCAGCCTTGGTGGCGTTAATTTAAGGCCCAGGATGAAATGTGTGGCGTGTGTGTGTGTGTGTGTGTGTTCAGCGGGAGCCCATTCTCACCCTTCTGACGGAGGGCAGTGTCTAGCTAGTTTGCCCTCCCCGAGGGCAGGAAAGCCTTTCCCCTCTCACCTCTGCTAGCCAGTCTGGACATCAGGGCAAACACCCAGAACCCATCTTATCAAACTGCTTCCGTCGCGAAGCAGCAAGAAATTGTCAGATTTAGATGGTGATGCTGACTTCTCAATAGGGGAAAAAAAGGACCTAAATTAGACTTCTATAAAAAGAATATTGCATATTTATTTCCACAATAACACCCAGGAAAAACGTTAGTCAAGAAGCAAGCAATTGGGTGAATAAATAAGCTTGTCTTTGTTCTCATCAATTAAGTTATTACATCAGTTGGAAAACCAGTGAATTATAATACAGATGTTTAATGAAACACTGCTGAGCCTATAAGTCAAACTCCTATTTTGTGGTGTGATTTTGGCTGCATAGTTTTGTGTGTGTTAAACCGTATTTATTAGCTGATACCCATTATTATTTTGAGCAAGGTATAATTCAGTTGTCAGGCTCCATCGCAGGCAAGGAGATTTAATCAGTGAGAGCCGCTTTGCTACTGAGTATAAAACAATGTGGGTTTCATGAAGCAATCACGGCAGTGTGAAAAAATGGGATTAATTAGTATTGTATAAGAACAGGCAGCATGCTCATTAAAACCTTGTGAGGTGGCTCTTGATAAACTACCACTTGATAGGACCGCATTAATGTGACAAGGCAAAGACTTCATTCCCAAATCCTTTCTGATTGTATCTTGCTTTTAAGTTACCTGGAATGACCCTCCTCGGCGGCGGGAATACAAAGATCAAAATGACTGCCAGGGATCCTGGAGCCACCTGGACCCGGGAAGCCACGCATCGAGGGGGGAAGCTTCAAAGACAACTTTTTTTGAACTCGCAGTCAAACATGAATCAATAGTTGTAAATGAAGCTGCACCCATGGGGGTGGCGGATTTGCATTCGCGCTCGGCAGGTCGGCAGAAACTAATCTGACGATTGGTAACCCGCCCTAATGAAGGCCACGTACAAACCCTCTGCCTGTTTGTTTACGGGGTGTGGGCGGGCAGTGGCTGGAAATGCATCCGGCCTGAGGAAGGTGGCAGGGGCTCCAGGGAGCCCTGGGGGCCCGGCCAGAGGAAAGGAAGGGGGCAGAGAACCTGTTCTTTGCGGCGCCTCCCTATTAGTGCCATTGCCTCATTATTTGGATTTCCAAGATGCCTCTCTCAGTTCCTAGAACGAATAGTTATTTTTTGTTGTGTTTTGTTTTCACAGTGAAAGCATCTGCACATGAAAAAAAGCCCCGTGAGAACAATCTGCTTTGGGTGAGGAATACTTTTTTGATGTGCTTTAGACTCGGCTTCTTCTTTGGGCATCCAATTTGATTCTCTTCCAAACGTGGACCAGTTTGGGTTGTATCATCATGCTGCAGTTGGGGTTTTTTTTGGGGGGGGGGGAATGGGGGCGGGAGGGGTTCTTGAGGCGATGTCCAAGGGTATGCTTTCTCAATAGCTCACCAGATCTATAGTCTCCTCAAAGGATCTTCTCTTAACTGCACCCCCTCCCACCCCCCCCCCCCCGCTCCCATTTTCCCAGTGGCTTTAGCTAACTCTGCCTGCGAGGCGACTCTACACAGAACAGGTATCTGTTGGATGTACTTCCAGACCTGAAAATGCCACTCAGAAACTTCAGCGTCCCTTTTCCTTGCCTCCCCGACTCTTATATATATATAAAACCTTGTTAAAGCTCACCAGCACATTAAATTAATGTTTGCTACCATGAAGCTCAAGTACTCAGCTCACAATTATAGGTTGTTTGCAATTGAACTTGGGCAATTCCACTGCAATCTGCAGATTCAAGGCGCTGGGCAAAAGTCAGGCTACCTGAGCCGCCTAGATGGGATTAAGCACACTGCTTTATCAAGTGATGTGTTGCAATATTATTAATTTAAACCTTAACATCTCATTGTTGTGATCCAAGCTGCATGATGTAATGCAATACGACAGCCATTAAATTAATAGAAAATAGAATTCATCTCTCAAAATTTCACACAAAATAAAGGCACAGAGACAGACAAAAATAAAGGAAGAAAGACAGACAGATAAATACCTTTAATATACATATTTTTTCTGTTTCCAACTGAGTCTGCCTCTATCTGGCAGTGTTAGGAGGACCACAGAGCATCAGCCGTTTGCACAGAGATCCCCGCCATCTTATTTATTCCTCTGGGAGGCAAAGCAGTGAATATATTCCTATTTTGTTCCTTTTCTTTCCAAGAGTGGATCGCGTAGACATAGTATGCTGTAGGTGAGAGGGCACGCATCACCGTTTACGCGTGACACAGTAATAGGAAATTTCCGGCCCTTCTTAGCTTGAGGAGGACCTCCCGCAAAGACCCTACAACTCCTTCAGGTAGTAGCCACCTACTTGATTTATAATCCTACAGCGGCGGAAGAGGTTAGCTGAGTAATTTGAATCACTAGATTTTGCTAATGAACTCAGGCCAGAGAGAGAAAGCACTTTACGTGGCAAAGTCTCCATTTCACCTTCCTGACGCTCCACATACTTTATCTCCAAATTTTTACATTATTTATATAGAAAGGGAAATGGTTCTCTCAGAGGAGAATGAGTGGGCAAAGCATCTCTGCTGATAGACTATCTTCTACGATTCACGGCCGCGAGGACGCCCTGTCTCCGTGGGACCAAAATAGGGCTGCCGGATTTAGCAGAGAGACATACAGAAGGCCCAGTTCAATTTGACTGTTTGGTAAACAACAAACAATGCGATATTTTGGACGCACTTCTATGAAAAGTCGCTTACTGCCTCTCTGCAATTCAACTTGAACGGCGCATCCCGCGTGTTAGCTGGGAGTCTGAACTGAAAAGAGGTGTATTTGCCCCAGCGAGGGCATTGCGGGAACGTCAGGAGAGAATGCCCTACAGAGCTTGGGGAAACTGAACGTATGGAGCAGTCTTCTGGCGTCTGTGGTTCTCAGTGGAGCATTTTTATTTAGCAGATTACTATAGGCTTCACTGAGCTTTGAAATAAACTCTTGGTCACTTTTTTCCCGCATGGATAAACAAGCTTTAAATGATGTCGCCTTCATATTAACCTCAAAGAGACTTTCCTACCGTTGCATTTTGTATAAAGGAAATACATAGTGGTTCGCACACCTGGGAGTTCCTGGGACCTTCCCACCAACACCACTGGGTATCTTCATTTATCTCCATAGACCACAGTTTCAAAAGCACTGACCTTGTATATAGCCACAAGAATGGAACGCAAGTATTCAAATATCTGTACAAACAGATAGCTGTACGTGTATATGATGCAGTCAAACAATATAGGTACCTTCATGTCCCCAGCAGCACTATTCGTCACAACCAAAAGGTAGAAACGACCAAAGGGGTCATCAGGTGATGAATGGATAACTAAATTGTGGTCTTTACTTACAACTGAATAGCATTCAACCATTAAAAGGAATGAAGTGCTGATACATGTTACAACGTTGGCTGAGCACTGAAAACATTATGCTAGGTGTTAAGCCAGACATCAAAGGACACACATATCGTAGGATTTATATGAAACATCCAGAACAGGTAAACCTGTGGAAACACAGGCAGACTAGTTGTCGCCAAGAGCCAGGAAGGAGGTTTGGGGGACAGGGAGAAGGGGCACGGGGTACTGCTAACCTGGGGCACAGGTTTCCTTTCAGGGTGATAAAAATGTTTTAGGATTAAATGTGCTGGTTCGACAACACTGTCACTGTATTAAATGCCACTAAATTGAACAAACTGAGGGTTGTCGGAGGGGTGTCGAGTGGGAGGATGGGCCAAATGGGGGGTGGGCACGGAGGAGGGCACTTGTTGGGATGAGCACCGGGTGTTGGATGGAAGTGATGAATCGCTAAATTCTACTCCTGAAACCGATATTGCACTGGATGTTAACTAACTCGGATTTAATGAAAATTTAAACTTTTTTAAAACATAAAAAATAAAATGCTTGGTTTTATATTACAGGAATGCCGTCTCAGTGAAAATAAGCAAATAATCAAAAAATCATTGACTAACAAGAAAATGGGATTTTCTATTTCTGCCTTTTGAACTTCTTACCAGCTGCAAAACAAAAAACAAAAACCTTCTCATTTTCCATAAAACTTATTAAATGGAAGACATTTCCACACAAGGTATTAACTAAACTAATATGAATTGAGCCCCTCATAAAAGGGTTACTGGTAGGAGCACCTGGGTGACTCAGTCAGACGTCCAACTCTTGATTTCAGCTCTGTGCGTCATCTCACGGTTCATGAGTTTGAGCCCTGCGTCGGGCTTTGTGCTGATGGTGCAGAGCCTGCTTCGGATTCTCTCTCTCCCTCTCTCTCTGACCCTTGTACTCTCTCTCTCTCTCAAAATAAATAAATAAACTTAAAACAAAACAGGTGCTCCATTCTGGGCCTGCTTACTGAGCTGAGCCCTGCTCACCACCCGGGCAGGACACCTACCTGCAGTCTCTTTCGTCACTGTCATACACAGCACCTTTTGCCTATGACAGGCCACGTGCTGTATGGTACTGGGACTGTAATGGATCTCAAGTAATCGTGGGGACAGGATAAATCTCAAGGGGCTTAGAAAACAGCATGACATCGTAACTCAATACACATGCTTCGAGAGCCAGACTCATCGGGTCCCTCATCAGCTGTGTGACCTCAGGCAATTCCTGAACCCCTGTGACCTCAGTTTTCTTATTTGTAAGACGGGGGGGGGAAATAAGAACGTCTACCTCCCAGAGCTGGTAAGGGTGGGGGTGGGGGAGCCGAATCAGTTTAAAGCGTTCCAAACAGTGCCTGGCACTCAACCAGAATGGCTAAAAATTTCCAACCGGCGCTACTAAATCCCAGTGAGGTTACACAACCAGGATTTTCACACATTCCTGACGGCTGTGTCACACGCACTCTGTCACCGCTGTGGAAAGCCATTTAGCGCTTTCTTATGACCTAAATCCACCTACTCCATGACTCAGCAATTCCACTCCTAGGTCTTCACCCAAAAGAAATGAAAACCCATGTTTATAAAAAGATTTGTACAAGAATGTTCACTGCAGCTTATTCATACTGAAAAAAGAAAAACAACACAGAGACAACTCAAGGGTCCATCAGCAGAAGATTGGACACACAGGGTCTGTGGTCGTATTAATGGAATAATACTTAGCCCTAAAAAGGAATGAACCAGTGATACACCAAGGAACACAGCGTATTTCCAGACCGTTATGTTCAATGAAAGAATCCAGCCCCTGAAGAGGACATATGCTACATGATTCCATTTTTGTGAACTTCAAAAAACAGTCACGGGGCACCCGGGTGTCTCAGTCAGTTAAGCATCCGACTCTTGATTTCAGCTTAGGTCATAATCTCACAGTTCGTGAGTTCGAGCCCCGCATCGGGCTCTGTGCTAAAAGGAGCCTGCTTGGGATTCTCTCTCTCCCTCTCTCTCTCTCTCTCTCTCTCTCTCAGAAATAAATAAAAGCAAAAAGAGACAGCCAAACTAGTCTATGGGGATAGAAATCAGAGTAGTCTTTGCCACTGCACGGCAGAACATGAGGGAACTTTCTAGGGTGATGGTAGTTTGTGGTAGGAGGTAGAAAACGTTTCCTGTAAAGGGCCAGAGAGTAAATGTTTTAGCCTTTGAGGTCTACATACAGTCTTTATTGCATATTCTTCTTCTTTTTAAAATAATCCTTTAAAAACGTAAAAATCCCTTCTTAACTGAGAGGCCACACAAAAACACTCCACCGGCTAGATTTGGCCGCGGGATTGCAGTTTGCTAAATTCTGGTCTATTCGGGGTGTTTGTTACACGGACGTACACATCTGTCAGACTCACTGAGCAGTACGGTTAAGACCTATGCGTTTTCCTATATGTATTCAGTAAAACAGAGAGCAGTGTCCAGAAGCTGAGCTAACATTCACACATTGGCTAATATTATTTCAGCTTCACGTTAAACGATATACTTACTTGTTTTTAATTAGAACAAGAAAACATCGTTCTTCCACTCTGTAAAATCAATTCGAGCAATATATTTAAGGCATCCGTTGTGATTCCCTCAACTGCCTAGACACACGGATCCATCCTCTTCCTACAAAGAGAATTTTATTTATAAGGGCAGTACCTTAAGCCTTGGAACATTCCAACGCAGAGGATATGGTCTCGCATCTCTAGGGGTCTTTGAACCCTTGCCAGGGAAACGGGCATCTGTCATGGACCAAACTGTCTGTCCCACCTGATGCCTACTTGAGAACCACCAGTCCTTCCACAGGACAGCTTCCTACCCAGTTAGAGTCCTTACCAGTGTCAGGGCTGAGGACAGAACGCTTCTGAAGAATTCCCTGTAGTTAAGATCTCCCAGGTAACAATTTGAAGCATTTCCAAAAGCTAAGACACCACCTTGAGAGTATTTTCTATACATTCACACGTCGCTTTTCGCTCCTTGCTGAAGAACGCTCTCTATGGGATCCACCATTCCAAACTGCTGAGCCAAGCAGGATTAGCGACTGTCACCAAGCAAGTTCCACGTGGAGTGGAGAGTCCTCATCTGTTTCCAGCAGCAGAAGTTCTGGTATTGGTGGCAGCGAGAAATAAAAAAGCACTTTGCCAGATGAAGCGTAAGAAGACACTGGAGCGTGGGCCCACAAAATAAATTATTGCACTTTTTCTTAAAATTCCTATCAGAACCAAAGTTGAACTTGGTGGGGGGAGGGGGGTGGGCTACTGTTAACAATTGGGATGAAGAAGAAATAAACTCCTTCATTAATGGAGTTAGTTTAATTAAATAATGTTTAAGCATTTGTTATGATAAATACTAATCATCTTTTTTTTATTTTTTTAATACTAATCACCTTTTATTTATTTTTTATTATTTTTTTTTAATACTAATCATCTTTTAACATCGCCACGTGCGATCTGAAGAAAGAGGGGCTGACTGCTGTCCTCGGGGAGCCCACAGTGCCGTGCACAGATGAGGTGGGCACTCTCACCACCATCGTCCCGTCTGTTACCGTCTTGGTGATAAATATTATTTACTTATTATTACATGAAATACTATTTATTTACGCTTGGCCTTGCACTAAACCCTTGAGACACGCTGACCCATTTAACCCTCTCCATAAATAACCCTAGGAAATAGATCCCATTAGTACACCCATTCTACAGATGCACAACTGAGGCTGCTCAGAAAATAAATAGCTTGGGGCACCTGGGTGGCCCTGTCGGTTAAGCGGCCGACTTCGGCCCAGGTCATGATCTCACAGTTCGTGAGTTTGAGCCCCACGTCAGGCTCTATGCTGACAGCTCAGAGCCTGGAGCCTGCTTTGGATTCTGTGTCTCCCTCTCTCTCTTTGCCCCTCTCCTGCTTGTGCATGCCCTCTCCCTCTCTCTCTCTCTCTCTCTCTCTCTCTGTCAAAAACAAATTAACATTAAAAAAATTAAAAATAAAAAATAAAAAAAAATTAAAAATAAAAAGAAGGTAAGGAACTTGGCCAACCTCTGACCCCAGACAGTGATAGAACTCGCCTCAGAACCCAGTTCCAAGACTCCAAACTCTATGCTCTTAACGCATGTCTCTTTCCTGCATCTCCAAAGACAACTGAAAACATAAGCAATGATGGACCAGGAAGCAGTCTCTGAAAGTTCAGAGAAGCATCCAAGAGGACCAAGCACTAGAATGGAAAAACTGTGTGAAGTCAGACTTTGGTTTCACTTGGAAATAGGAGTCATTCCTGAGCAAGCAAAAGTGGGTGAGGCTGGCGTTTCATCAGGAGACCCCCACTTCGCTGGGATAGACTCCTGGAAATGTCAATTAAAAAAACATTAAACTCTCACAAGGGAACTTCAGTCCAATTAAAACAGCTTCAATTCATTTGCTGTCAAGTATTATCTTTTTACAGATACCATGATCTGTTCAAATTGATCAGAACATGATGAATATTTCAAGAAATCACTCTTCCCCGCGGTGGGAACAGCGATATATCATAGAACTTTGGTCAACAACTCATACCACCGTACGGCAAGGGGACACTATGATTTTGCCTGGTACATGGAGGCGGGGTACTGGGTCTCAGACACAGGGTGCTGCATCTTTTATGTGCACGGAGTCTGACGGGGAGAGAAAGGGGCAGCAGCAACGAGGAAATGATTCCAAAGGAATAGATCCACTCTAGAAACATCGAACTGGCAACTGCTTGGCAACTGAGGACTGGGTAACCTTCCTGAGCTGCTGTAAGGCGTGTCGTTGGCAAACGAGCTGAGTGCTGGGGCAAGACCCTGCCGGCCCCACCGCTGGGAGGACCGTGGTGGCCGAGGGGCGTCTCCACAGCCTTCCCTGGAGAGAGGGACTCTGGTGAGCGGGAGGAGGAGCGGTTCTTCTTGGCCTCTGTTACTATGGCAACCTTCCCCTTTGTTTCCCTGGATCCAGAGCTGCTGCCTCATTTAGAGACTGGCATCAGGTGAGGCAGCTGCGTGATGGCATTAGGAAAATGAGGAAGTGGAAAAACAGTGCCGCTTGAGCAAACGCACATGCACACATCCTGGCACCGGGAAGGCATGGTCAGGACGAGTTTCCAGAACTGTTGCCACTTTCTTTTGAGCCAATCAGCAGCATATGATTGCAATTGCTGCTGAATGCTATGCTCGGGGAATTTTCGCTTTATTCTGGCTGTCACTTGGACGGTTGCCTTGGACGCGTTCTTCTGTTGCCCACAATACTTTGCTCTTCCTTACCCCATGGAGGGGTGTCAGTGTCAAGGTCACATCCCCTAACAGGCTTTCCCTGAGCACGCCCCACCCTCTGCCAATGTTCTCTCTCGGCATCCCGAGCAGTGAGCACGGTTCACAAGCCTTTCACTGATGCTCTGTGCTCATCAGTTTTTGCTCTGTCTCCTCGGCTAGATTACAAGCTCCGCCAGGGCAAGGAGGCCGCCATTCTCGCACAAAGTGCCGTCAGACGAAATGCGCCGGGCAAGTGGCCGTGAATGAATATTTGTGAAATAAGTGAAGAATCTGCTAACTCCGAAAATGTGATTTCGGATGCTGACATACTAAGAGCTGCGGTAGTGACTTGGAGGCTCTCCATTTGTTTTTCTCTTCAACGAACAATCAACAAGAATCATATTAAGACCAAAGACCGTGACCTGAGTTGCGAATCTATTTACTCTCACTGCTGTGTCTGCCTTCACTGCAGAATTTCCCCATGTCTTGAGGCAGCCTGGTTATATATGTACAATGGAATAGTGTAGGGGATGAGAGAATGTAAATTCAAGGGATGAGGGCAGAATGCCTATCAGGTCTTTCGCCACTGGCTTGTGGCCACAAGAAAGGCAGCATCCCGGGACAGAAGCATTCAGAATGCTCAAAGGGTGAGTCCAAGGAAGAAATCTCCACCGTAGGGAGAGAGAGAAGAGAGAAGGGGGGCATAGGTGAGACAGAGAACAAAACAAGTTCCGCAAATGCACCGCATCCTTCCCCGATGCACTCACTCTTAGGACCCCCATGGGACCAGTGGCCTTTGCCATCTCCCTGTATAAAAAGTTGATGATGAAATCTATTGGTTGCGGGATGAGTGGGGGCGTGGCATTCCTCCACTCCATAATGCAATATCGTTCCCAATGTATAATGCACATGAATGAGAAATAATGAGAAATTGGATGAGTTTTACCAAAAAAAAAGTATATTTCAGTCAACTTTGATGAAACTTACTCTTTCCAAAATAGTGAAGCATTCCGTGAAATAAAACGATTCGGGAAGAATGTATGATAGTTCATACATATGCAAAATCAGTAGCACCAAACAAACAGAAACCAAATTAAACAAACAACTAACAAAAGCTAGATGAAAGTATCTGTCAGCTCCACAGCAGTGACGTAAAGTTAAGGGATGAACTTCATAGAGAAGCAGAGTATCCTACCTCCCTATGTCTAAAGAATAATTCCTGAAAGGTAGAGGCCATGGGTCATTCGATTCCTGCTAATTCGTCGGTGATTATACTAATGACAAAACCAAAATTGTTTCAACGAGTGGAAGACAGGTCTGCCTTACCTGAGAACCCAAAAATGATCTCAAGTAAGATTCTCTACCTCACTGGCTAATGCAGCCAAGGGTTTACACTGTTCCTCTTTGCAAGAGTTTGGGCTCAAAGGTCTGGATGAGTGTGATTAGCCAAGTCCAGGTTTTGAGCCAACATTACTAGGTCTTTGTCCTTGCTCCTGGCCCACAGCTGTTAAATCCTTGGAATTTCATAAGTGATAAGAGTAGTTATAAAGGTGAAAGAGAATCTTTTGTTATTCATAACAAGCCCCTTCCAACCACACCTGAGTTTATGTTGATGAGGTGACTTTTGGAAAACCCTTAAGGATGGGGGCACCAGTTGCCAGGGGAACCAGCCCTAGTTTAGAGGGTTGAAACTTTTTGTCCCATCCTCCAACCTTCAGGGGAGGGGAGAGGGGCTGGAGATTGAGTTCAATCTCAATGATTTAATCAATCTCACATACATAATGAAGCCTCCACAAAAACCCTAACTGAAGGTTGGGAAACATGGAGATGCTGGGAAGGTCGAGTGCCCGGAGAAGGCATGGAATCTCCATCCTCCTTCCCCCACACCTGCCCAATGCAGGGCTTCCATTTGGCTATTCCTGTGTTATATTACTTTATTTCACCAAAATCCTGTTCTTTGGGGACAGCTGTCTTCACCCTACAAATAGATCGTACTCAATTCATATGGTGGCAGCGGGGCGGGAGGTGGGGGGTACGGTTCTCTTTGTTTCAAAGATGGGTGGCCCAGGTCACAGTAAATAGAATTTTCTTCCCCTCTGGCCACAAAGAATATTTTTCAATAGGCACAAGACCCAAGCTGAGTTCTCCTTGAGACTTTTGGCTAGCAAAAGAGACTTCAATCAAAATAATCTGTAGGGTCCAAATCCAGGAATTAATAAAAATGCTATTAATAAATAAGTCATCAAACCTATAGAGCTGTGGTTTTCAACCAGGCATATCTGGGCGGTTTTTGTTGTTTTAAGCACACACCTGGTCTACTCCAAACAAATCAAATGAATCAGTAACTCAAGAAGAGTCTGATGTATCTCTCTAATTAAGAACCTGTTTTATAGAAATACTAGGTTCTTATGAGCAATTAAACAGTTTTTACATTTTATACAGATCCCCAACAATGAATATGTAGAATAAAATGTCAGAATATTCATTTAAGCTTAAATTGCTTAAAAGATATTTGCTAGAGTAAAACTTTATATCACAGAGCTGTTGGTTAGAGGAGCAGGTTAAAGTTAAGAATGTAGGAAAAACTGGGGCACCTGGGTGGCTCAGTCGGTTAAGCGTCCGACTTCGGCTCAGGTCATGATCTCATGGTTTGTGAGTTCAAGCCCCACGTCGGGCTCTGTGCTGACAGCTCAGAGCCTGGAGCCTGCTTCGGATTCTGTCTCCCTCTCTCTCTGCCCCTCCCCAGCTCACACTCTGTCTGTCTACCTCTCTCTCAAAAACGAATATTGAAAAAAAGAGAGAAAGAGAGAACATCTTTTCCTTGAGCTCTGACAAAAATCCTTGTGAGAACTCTTACTGGCCAAACCTGGATCATGTGTCCATCTCTAAAACAATCACTGTGGCCAGAGAATGGATATTCTGACCAGTTTGTGCAGGATATTCACTTCTGGAGGTTTTGGTGCAGGGGTAAAGGTTGGATAAATGGTATAAACTCTACCCAAACCAGATGGGATGGGTTCTCCACTGGACAGAGGGATTCTATTGTCAAAAGGGAAAGAATATTGAGCAGGTAAAACAAAACAGCTGTCTACTAAAACTCAAGTGTGTAATATCCAAAGGGGTTTGTACGAGAATAAGTGTTATTTAGAATACACTATTGGGGCGCCTGGGTGGCTTAGTGTCTGACTTAGGCTCAGGTCATGAGCTCGCAGTCTGAGTTCGGGTCCCATGTCAAGCTCTGTGCTGACAGCTCAGAGCCTGGAGCCTGCTTCCGATTCTGTGTCTCCCTCTCTCTCTGCTCCTCCCCTGTTCACGCTCTGTCTCTCAGTAATAAATAAAAAACGTTAAAAAAAAAAAAAAAGAATGTAGGAAATAGCCATATTAGCCAGGATTCTTTTGGTTGTAAATGGCCGAAAACCCAAATCAAAGGACTGAGTTTAAAAGGGGAGGACTGATTGACTCATATAGTTGGGAAGTCCAGGGGCAGAGTTAATTTCGGGTACAGCTGGTCCAGAAGTTCAAATGATGGTATCTGGGCTCCCTCTTTTTCTCCATTTTAGCCCTACTTAGTTTTGCTTGGATGGTAGAGGAGATGACCCCACACCCCTTCCTCCCCAGGATCCCTGGCTTGAAGCTCAGAGACCCCCATGGAAAGCAGACCTCTTCTCTTCAATGTCTACTTGCCATTTCCAGAAAAGACCCTCAGCGGCTCAACTAGTTAACATGATGCCTGAACAAGCAGAGTGATGCAGATAATGAGTCCCCTATTATGAGAGGCCCAATCTGGGTCCCATGTCACAGAGTGGACAATCATAATTAAAGGCCTAGAGGAATACCTAGCATGAGGAAAGAGAGGCCAACCCTACTCCCAGCCTAACCATGCAATGGGATGGTAGGAAAATGAAAGTCAACACATGACTGCTACACTCATACCTAGACTGAGCTCACATTGTTGACATCCCCTCATTCTTCATTATGACCTACCAATGACTTTCCAAATGTCTGAAGTCAATAAAAAATAAATGAATACAATACTTAGCAACAATAACAAAATCTTACTATTGTTCAAGTGCAAATCAACGAGCATGCTACTGGCTTAGAGGGCTGTCTAGGAGAGCTCAGATCCACAAGAACCCTTCCTCAATTAGAAGCGAGTCTTGGAGCATCTGGGTGGCTCAGTCACTTAAATGTCTAACTCTTGATTTTGGCTCAGGTCATGACCTCAGTTCATGAGTTCGAGCCCCCATCAGGCAGTCAGATGACAGTCCAGAACCTGCTCGGGATTCTCTCTCTCCCTCCCTGTCTCTCTCTCTCTCTCTCTCTCTCTCTCTCTCTCTCTCTCTCTCTCACTCTGCCTCCCCTACTCATGCACACTCTATCAAAATAAGTAAATAAACATTAGAAAAAATATTTTTATTTTTTTAACGTTTATTTATTTTTGAGACAGAGAGAGACAGAGCATGAACAGGGGAGGGTCAGAGAGAGAGAGGGAGACACAGAATCTGAAACAGGCTCCAGGCTCTGAGCTGTCAGCACAGAGCCCGACGCGGGGCTCGAACTCACCAACCGCGAGATCGTGACTTGAGCCAAAGTTGGACGCTTAACCGACTGAGCCACCCAGGCGCCCCAGGAAAAAATATTTTTTAAAAAGGAAGTGAGTCTTAGAGGGCAGCAAAATTCTCTCCTTCCATTCTAGTGAAGCTACTTTTCTTAATGGTGCACCGAATCAAAGAAAAGGGAGACATCTCGCTATATCTCAAGTGATTTCTGCCAAATCCAAAACTCTTCAGTGACACCTAGAAGAAGAGTCCGGTAAACCTGCTCTGAAAAAAATGTCAAATGCTGGTTTCTAAACCAGCTCACACATGGCAATAACATAATTAGTACAATTAGCTACATTTCCATGAAGATTTCCAGTCAAGGAGCTTCGCAAATTAATTCCACTGGAATGATACCCCTTCAAACAACTCCGTCTGTCTTCCATAATCACTACACATACATGGGAAGTCTAACTGGAAAACCACACAATAAGAGTTCCGGATGCACCAGGATTAGGAATAAAGAATACGTCTGAGGGGCACCTGGGTGGCCCGGTCGGTTAAGTGTCTGACTTCGGCTCAGGTCGTGATCTCACAGTTTGTGAGTTCGAGCCTTGCATCGGGCTCTGTGCTGACCGCTCAGAGCCTGGAGCCTGCTTCAGATTCTGGTCTCTCCCTCTCTCCCCCTTCCCGGCTCATACTCTGTCCCTGTCTCTGTTTTTCTCTCTCTCAAAAATACATAAAAAAAAAAAGAATATGTCTGAAACTGTGGGAAGAATTTTAATATCTCAAACTGTCAGAAAACAGAACCATTTCATCTGATAGGCTATGTTAGGACCTACGGTTGAACATAAGGACAGAAGGACATAAGGCTGACCTGGTATGCAGACAACAATGAAATGGAACTCTTTAGGGGCAGTGGCTCGGTTGGTTAAGTGTCTGACTTTGGCTCAGGTCACGATCCCAGGGTTTGTGAGTTTGAGCCCCACATCGGGCTGTCAGTGCAAAGTCTGCTTCAGATTCTCTCCCCTTCTCTCTCTGCCCTTCCCCTGCTCGTGCCCACTCTTTCTCTCTGTCTCTCTCTCTCTCTCTCAAAAATAAACAAACATTAAAAAAAATTAAAAGAAATGGAACTCTTTAGTAAGTGAGCCAACCAGAACTCACACCCTTTATATGAATAAAGTTCCATGAGCTATGGAGCTTTAAATTTCCATGGGCTATAATATTTGCATGAAATCCATGAAACAATGTGTTATGGATTGAAGCTTTCAAATCTGATTCAATCTGATCGGAGGGAAATCTGAATTAAAGGTTTGAACCAAACCGTAAGGCAAACCCCAAATTAATTCAGGGTATGTTAATGCCAACATTTTGTTTTACAAATAAACCAAAGATCTGAATTTTTAAAAATTAAGTTATGTTCAAAGAAAGTATGGATTTGCTTTGTAATTCACAACAAGAGAGTACAGTAGCACAACCACCACTTAACAGAGACCTTTGGTTGATTTATTCAGCAGGTATTTATTGAACACCTAATATGTACTAGCCTTTCTGTGCTCAGGAGATAGTGACGACCTCAGTAGATTACACCACTGGCCTCAGGAATCCCAAATTCTAATGGAGGGAAACATAAAAATCTGGAAAATAAATAAACGCACACAAAAACTTCAGACTTTAGTTTCTCTGAAAGCAGGGGTTGGCAAACAATGGCCCGCAGACTGTTCCGGTAAATAAAGTTTTATTAGAACACGGTTTATGCATCATCTGTGCTGCTTTTGTGCCACTGTGGAGTGCTGACTAGTTAAGACATACACTGTGTGCTCCACAAAGCCTAAACTATTTGCTGTGTGACCTGTTACAGAAAAAGTTGGCCAGCTCTGTAAAAAAACAGAAAGGGTGCCCTGTAAGGTGACTGGGATGGAACGCGAGTATAAGATCTGGAAAGGACTCACCCAGGCAGTGGCATCTGAGTCGAGAGCTGAGGAATGGGAAGAAAACAGGGTTTTAGACAAACAGAACAGTATGGAGGTGTGGTGGGTGTTCTTGTTTTATTTTTAGTGAAGTATTTTGCCTTAAAGGTGATGAACATGTCACCGGACGGTAGCATTAAGAAAATCTCAAATGGTAAAATAAACAAACCCAACACTTTCCACTTGTGCCTTGTGCAAGGTGATAAAAGCATTTTCAAGTTGTCTCTGGATTTGCATTCAAAAGAGGGAAGGGGTCCACAGAGTTCAACAAGCACCTCTGGGAAGAAGGAACTCATTGGTGCCCTCTCCATAACTGCCTCGCCTTGATTTCTGTGGATGAAGGGTCGAGCCTAAACGCATTTCTTCACAAAGTCTTTCTCCTTGCTCGGCCTTGTCTCCAACTGTGATTTCCCTCACCTCCACGTCTTTGTGCTGATAGAACACATCTGCTTAGAACATTGCTGGGCATAGCTTTTCCCAGAAAAGGTATTCCGATATCATCTGGGGAGAAGCAGAGTCGAGACCAGTGACTCGGAGTGAGTAAGATAATGAGGGAATCCAGATGTCTACGCGAAAGCTCTTGTTTATTTCCACCCACACGTAAGTGGCCCTTGTCGTGGGATGCCTTGCTGGCCAGAGATGATTGTTCTCCTTCCGTGATGCTCCACGTCTCCAGGTGGGGCCCTTCTCCGTAAGGTTAAAAAAACCCACTTTACCTTTTGTGTGGTATCTTACACCAACATCTCTTTAAGTCTCAATTCTCACATTATATTGGAAACTGTTTCAGATGAAAATCCGTACTTAGCAAGCGTGTCCTTGCCTCTGTTAAAAACCTCATGCTCCATTTTCATGATACTTGTGGTGGTTTGGGGTGGATAAATTAAATCTGCTTTTCTCCTGATTGCCTTGCTGGCCTTCTTTGTAACTTCACTTTGTATTCCTTTCTGTTCAATACTTTTCAAAGTACTGAGAGTTTAAAGAGGTACAATAAATCCCAGATCAGTTTTTAATGACCACGGTAAGCCTGCTTGTAATATGTCAGTAAGCTGAACCTAAGAGCCAATGGGGAATAGGCTATTTCTGCCTTAGTAATTGCCTCCACAGAAAGATTTATAATGTCATTATCTGAATCTACAAGAAATAACTCATAGAGCTGAAATACCCTAAAAAAATATTACAATTCTCTTAAAATCTAGTCATTCATAAATGCTAAATCATAAAACTTTTTTCAAGATGCTTTATGTTAAAAGTAAAACCCAGTAAAAATATAAATGCTCGTTTCTTAATCAGATTCCTCATTCTTTATGTATCTGTTTGGAGCTTTGCAGTTTTCTGGGCTATATTTACAAACCTAACATTTGGCTGCCAGAATCTCCAACCACTACGAGAAGCCATGGTGTCTGAAAAGGCATTTCTCGTCACCTTTTTATCTCTGTGTGATAGCAAGGAGGACGGAGGAAGAGGGTTAGTTAGTGCGGCAATAAAATTAATTTCAGCAATAAAAGTCACCTTTTCCCCTAATTTCCCCATGAAAAAAACCCACACTAAACTTCCTGCCAAATGCACCCCAGAGCTGTGTTAAGCCGTTTCTGCAGCTTTCCTTCCGCGACCTCCTCAACGTTTCCAAATCAAAACAAGATCAGTCATTTCTTTCAAATAGCAGGAAACATCCTCCCCAATTTGTCCAGAGTTTAATAAAAAGCTGGTAGCCACATTTCCTCGTCTCCCTATGCCATAAAATAGAGCAACATTTATACTAATTTCTGCAGTGCAAAAATGTTCTTTGCAGGAGAGAATCTATTACGGTTTTAAAAGGACACTTAAGGTGTTTTTCATAATTTGGAAAATCATATTTTCTCCCTTTAAATACAGTAATTTGGCGCAAACATGAACAGTGAATCAGGCTTTTTTCAGAAACTCCTTCTTTCCTCCCGTTGCCTACTCAAGATTGGGATTTTATTCACATGTTTAATATCTAGAATTGCAGCTAGGCCTTTGAGGGGGGTGGGGATGGAGAGAGAGGGTTATTTACAAGCACATGGGGAAGAAAAAAAACCTTACATCTTTTCTTTGCCATTCTTGTTGCTGCCCCTTGGAGCTGACCACCATTATGCCATTCCTTGATTATTATTTCCAATTCAACATCTCCGTAAATGCGAAATCAAGCGTCTCGAGGTATCTTTTTTTTTAAATTTTTTCTATGTTTATTTATTTTTGAGAGAGAGAGAGAGAGACAGAGTGTGAGCGGGGGAGGAGCAGAGAGACAGGGAGACGCAGAATCCGAAGCAGGCTCCAGGCTCCGAGCTGTTAGCACAGAGCCCGACGCAGGGCTCGAACCCACGAACCGCGAGATCCTGACCTGAGCCAAAGTCAGACACTTAACCGACTGAGCCACCCAGGTGCCCCTCTCGAGGTACCTTGATTCAACATATCCCAAATTGAACTAACCTTCTTTCCAGGAAAGTGCCAATCTTAGCCAATGACACTACCTGTCCATCTGTTTCCTAGGAACCATAACCTGAGGCCGAAAGACAAGACCTCTGGTCTTCTATCTCTCACCTCACGCATCCAGATAATTATGGAGAAAATGTCTACCTCCAAATATCTCCCAAATATGAGTATTTTCTTCTACCACCACTACCTTACTAATTTCTCACCTGGGCAACTGCAGCTACCCGCCAACTCATCACCCTGCACGTCACTCCCTTTGGTGTCCACAAGCCACACAAAGGCCAAAGAGGTCTGCGGAAAACTCAGATCTGATCACAAGCCTCTTCAATGGCTTTTTAATACTCTGGGTAAAATCTAAAGTTCTTTTCATGGTTTCCTTCCGAACTTGGTGACTGATGGCCTCTATGACTTCATGACATTGCTTTCTCCACCCTGGAACCCTGCCAGAAGCTGGAATCCTGGCCACTTTTTGGTTCTTGGGGTACATCCATGGTGTCTTATCCTGCTGCCCCACACATGCCTTTTACCTGGAGTAGCCTTCTCTTAGCCCACCTCCTTCCTCACCAAACTGCTCAGAATGTGGGTCTCGGAGAAGTCTTCCACACTCCATGGTCTAGAAGAGTTTCCCTTGTTGTATATTGTCTTAGCCACCTGCGTCTTTTTTCCTATAGCATTCGCCGCATTTGACGTCATTTGCTAAATGATGGCCCCCTTACCTGGAGGCGCCATGGTGGCAGGGAATATCTCTTTTCTTTAGCACTGTATCCTCAGCCACTAGCAAAGAATACCTTGATAAATATGGGATGGATGAATTAATGTTATTCCATAATTCATCTTTCTATGTCGATCTCTACCCCATCCATTCATCCCCTCAACAAATATTTATCGTAACTTACTTATGCCACGCACCATACTAAGCATTAGGATGAGCGCATAATATACTAGGATAATCAAGACAGAGTTCCTAGTGGAGAAGCAAATTAATTAATTGACTAATTAAATTACATAGTATACATATTACATAAATATATATAAATATATATATATATAATGTATATGGTAATTTTAGACAGTATTGAGAGCTGTGAAAAATATACCAGAATCAAACCACAACACTTCAAGGAGGGGAAATGTGGAGAAGGAATTGGCCACAGACGAATCCAGAGGAGGGAAGGTCCAAGCCAGAGGCTTAGCAAGTAGAGGGTTCCTTGGTAGAAATAAGATTTATGGGATCAAGCAGGACAGTGTGGCTGGGACATTGTAATCTGGGGGCACAGATGCCTAAAATGAGGTGGGGCCAGACCACACAAGTCCATGGAAGCTGCGGTGCGGAATGTGGATTTTATTTAAGTGCCACAGGAAACCATCTGGCAGAAGGAAGGAATGACAGGGTTGGATTTTTGTTTCAGAAGAATAAGTCTGTTTCTGCTTTTTGGAATGGGGATTAGATGGGGGCCATGAGTGAAAGCGAAGGTATTCAAGAAGTGGTTTTAATTTGGATGCAAGCTTCAAGACTTCCCATTGTCTATGGGATAAAGCTCCAATTCCATCACGATGGAATGAGATTTTAGGTTCCCTGAGGCCTGGCCCCTGCTACCCCTGTAGGCTTACCTCTACCCACTCCTTGGTGGCCCCTGCACTGTCGCTGGTCAGCACACGGCACCTTGAACCCCCCTTCATATTTTCCCTTTAGCATTTGACATATACCGACTTTTCTTTTTCTAATTTCCCCATAGCATGTGTTTCCTCCCTCAAACCTCATCTTCTACCTGGAGACATCAAAACACTCTTGAAGACCAGAGCAAATTTTCTTCTTCCTGAACAATGGGCCATATCTTTAAAAAAAAAAAAAATGTGTATATACTGCTTGCCACTTCTTGGATTATTGCTTTCCAGTATCGTTTACCTCTTGTTTAGTTATCTCACCTTCCCTGTGGGTGCCTATATCCCATTTCCTCAAGCACAGTGCAAAACCCCCAAGGGCAAAGACTTTCCTTATGTTTCTGCAGAAACCTCCCCACAATGGCTGCCATGGCGTCACACCCACAACATGGCACTCTCTGCTGATCTGCTGTGGAGGCAGCGCTAAATGCACTTGTAAGAACTGAGGGACACATCAAGTTGCCTCATGACTAGGTAAGTAAAGGAGCTGGAAGTTGCAGAGATACACTTCAACAACAACAACAACAACAACAACAACAACTCTGCTTTTTAACAGCTTCTTTCCTGGAAGCCTCTTTCCTATAAAAACCGCCAGCTTTGAGTAGAAAATCGGATATGGAATATGAAAGAAGCTTGATGCGCTGTTGATCATTAGCTCTGAAATTCTAATCTGGCTTGAGATCAGAGATTTGGAACTAAGCCCCACGGAAGGAGCAGCTCAGAGAAGCCCACTAAGGAAAGGTTGCCATGGCCCTGGATAAATTCGGTGCTCACACGATGTGAGATTTGAAGGTGGACTGTGGAGAACAGAACTGAGGCCAGAGGAAGGTAAACCCTGTTGAAAAGAGAGCCATCAACATAGCCCGGCTGTGCTGCATGTCAGAACCGTGAATTAGGTTTGGGGAGAACTGGCCTCTGGCTTCTCATTTCTTGCCATGTGTCTTCACCTACTCACGCAGGCATTTCACTGACAGGTTAAGACATTTAACACAAAATAACAGAAGGACAAAGGAGCATGGCTGACTGAATCACAGCAGTGGTATTTCTGTTCTCTAAATGTAGTTTCCTGCGTTTGCCATGCTGGAAGTCTGTAAAGGGGACCCTGGAAACTCATGGGGAGGAAGGATGAGAGAGATCTAATCAACTGTATGTGGAACAAGGAACTGGCGGCTACTGGGAAAATCTCACTTATTTTCCAAGACTTTGTTCTTTTTTTTTTTTTTTTTAATTTTTTAACGTTTATTTTTGAGAGAGACAGAGCGTGAGTGGGGAGAGAGAGGCAGAGAGAGTGGGGGACACAGCATCCAAAGCAGGCTCCAGGCTCTGAGCTGGCAGCACAGAGCCCGAGGCGGGGCTCAAACCCACAAACTGTGAGATCATGACCTGAGCTGAAGTTGGATGCTTAACCGACTGAGCCACCCAGGTGCCCCCCAAGACTTTTTCTAAGAGAAAGAAGAAGGTAATTGAGGAAACATGGATGGAAGGAGGTAGTCACAAACCGCTCCCCTGGGATTAAGAAAGCTAGAAACCCTGGTGACATCCTCTAAATCTAGAGACTTAGAAGCCTCTATTAATTGTGCAAACTCCAGAACAATTCACTTGATCTTGACAATATCAACATTGGGGGCTGGATTATCCTACATCGGGGGGGCTATCTTGTGCAACACAGGATGTAGGCATCCCTGGTCTCCACTCACTAGAGGCTTGGAGCCCATCCCCAACCAGCTGTGACCAAAAATCTCTCCAGACATTGCAAAGTGCGCCCTGGAGGGGAGGGAGGTGCAAAATCACCTCCAGTTAACAATCCCTGAGCTACCGTCAGACAGACTTGGGTTTCAGTTTCAAATTTGCCATTTCCGCGTCTGTAAGATGGGAATAAATATCAGCCGCCTTAAAAAGCTGTAGGGAATAGTTAATGGATGAGGTATGTAAACCATGAGCACAGTCAGGCACGTAGTAAGTGCTCGACAAATATCAGCCATCGCTATTCTTGTTACTATTATTTATTGGTCATGGCCCAGGAAGAGAATTCCACACTCTTAACATTAGTTTTGGCTCCTTTAAGCGATGGAAAGAAAAGGGAATTGTTTTTCATGTGATATTACTTCTCGTGCCTGCTAATGAAGAATCATATATATCTCACCATGTAATTTCTCACAGCTGAGCTCAAGGCCCCTGAATTCTCTTAATCTCACACTACAAATAACTTGGGCATCAAGGAAATCTTCCAGTATTTGCCATCAAGGAAAGAAAGAAAGGGTTCATTTTTTTTTCTCATTCAAGTCAATTTCCAAAATGAAACAGTAGATGAAAGTCACGCACACCAATTACCTAATTGTGAAACTGATCTTCACTTAAAGCATCCCTGTTTTTGACATAAATAGTCGTGAAGTGGTAAGTTTTCAGCATGATTGTTAGGCTGATTGCTGAGTGCCAGATATCGGAGGCTAAAGAGGTTTTAGCCTGAAGAATTACTCTAGCATCTTTCGGTTGAGGGAAAATCACTTTAAGTAAATCAAAATAAGCTACGTCCTCTATGTCGGCCCTAGTAATGTCCCACTTGGGTGTGAGAATTTGTGGTCTCGTGGAGGACCAGAAATGGGGGACGAGATGTGGTACAGAGAAGAATCATTTGTTCTTTAGTTCTCCCGTGATTGATTGTGTTTTGTTTTGTTTTTAAACTGAGAAGAGATATGAGTAGAAGAGTAGGAAAGGGTCTCCAACTTTGTAAACAAAGCTTTCTCTTGTATGTGACCTTCACAGTTAAGCCGGAGAACAAGTGGTAAAATGATGCAGGTAAGCTGTGTTTCCATGGAAAACAACTAGATGTACGGAAATTCTACAATGCTTACCAAAAATAATGTATCTGTTCATCAACGTTGTTCATTGGATTGGTAGACTTGTTCTGTAAAGGACCAGACAATAAATATTTTAGATGTTGGAGGCATATACAGTCTCTGTTGCAACTGCCAAATTCTGCTATTACAGCACAAAAGCAGCTATAAAAAAATATGTAAACCATTGTATACAAAAATGTATATAAAATATGTAAAGTGAGGTTGTGTTCCAATAAAACTTTATTTACAGAAACAGGCAGCAGGCTGCATTTGGCCCACAGGCCCTTGTTTGCTGACCCCTGCTGAAGGTAAAACTCCAGAGAATGGCCAACCCCAATGCCACTGGCCTTTGTTATTATATCTGTCCTTTCAGTGCATTTATGACCCTTTTTGTGCAAATACCCTCAGGGAAATGATAAATACACGGCAGCCTTTTCATTTTTGTGTGACTGGACAGAATGATCGAGAAGGCTGCTCATTTTAACAGAATTCTTCCAATGTCTTTACAGACTAAATAAGCCTAGTATGGAACAGCACATTTAATTTAATTTTTCCCCTCCAAAAATAAAAAGCAGTCATATTAAGAAATCCCATCACTCAACACTGAGAGGAAGCTCCTTCAAGTCTTCAGAGCTAAGGTAATTACTGGCAAAGAACCCCTGATGAGAGATCCTTGAGAAATGGAAAATGTACCCAAAGAACTAATAAAACCCCAGTCAATTGCTGTTAGATACCTCTAAATAGAATGCAGGGAGGAGATAAGGGTTACAGGGTTATAAGGTTGCAGGCATCCAGCTCAAACAGAAAGTCAGAGGGAAGGACTTCAAGAGAGTGTTGTGGACAAAGAGCTGGGGGCACAGGAGGGAATTTGCAATTTCCCCCAGGATACAGGCCTAGAATACAGTTCATAGCCCCAGTGTATGTAGGTTACTGGTACGGGTCAAGAGAGTAGGAGGTCAAGAAAGGGGGAAAATGCCATCATCTTGGAATTAGCTATATATGTGGAAATAGTTGACAATTTAAAACAGTGTATGGGAAGGAAGGAAGGAAGGAAGGAAGGAAGGAAGGAAGGAAGGAAGGAAGGAAGGAAGGAAGGAAGGAAAGAAAGAAGGAAGGCAGAGAAAGACAGGAAAGAGAGAAGGAAGGAAAGAAGGAAGGAAGGCAGGCAGAGAAAGACAGGAAAGAGGGAAGGAGGGAGGAAAGAAAACAGAGACCAGCAGATGAGCAGCCCATGAAATCAGAACATACAACGGAGAAAAAGTGAACCTAATTAATATGGAAGAATACCGGAAGTCTCCGGGCCCCTGTCCATAAAAGGAAGTAGTTGGGTGCAGGGCTAAATTCACCCTCCAGTAGGAGACCCAGACAGCAGCTCTGTGTGTGGCAGAAATGGGACAATGAGTGATGAGCAGGTCACACACCTGCTACATCAGAAGGGAAACCCTCTAGGTGACATCACGGAGCCTCCTGACCGTCAGAGAAGATAGGAGATTCCCAGATTTTCTCTCAGGAGCATCTCTAGGTGGATCTGTGAGTTTGTCTTTTTTTTTCTTTTATTTTTTTTAATGTTTATTTATTTTTGAGAGAGACAGAGACAGAGTGTGAGTTGGGGAGTGGCAGAGAGAGAGGGAGACGCAGAATCCGAAGCAGGCTCCAGGCTCTGAGCTGTCAGCACAGAGCCCGATGCAGGACTCAACCCCACGATCCGCGAGATCATGACCTGAGCTGAAGTTGGATGCTTAACCGACTGAGCCACCCAGGCACCCCCCGCCTTTTTTTTTTAAAGTGAGTTTTTATACATAGCCTTTATTCTGACTCGAGACTGTGAAACCCAGAAACCACTGAAGTTCTCAAGAAAGTGTCTGTGGTGGAAGGTGAGATTGTTCACCGGGTACCGGCGTGATCCTTGACACACCCCAGCCTCTTCTGCAGTTAGCTTGGGGCCATGGGACTGCGCTAAGGCCAGTGGATTCTCCTGAAAAGGATGGAACCTGCGTTGAGGTCTGGCACTTTAAAATGAACCATCTGCCCTCTACTGCTCTCTCTTTCCTTGCAATGGTGCCCTCAGAGGATGTGTGTTCCAGATGCATAGCTGAAACATGGAAGCAGCCCAGACCTTGAATCGATATTTGGGGAACAGCCATGTAGGCGACTCACTCAACCCCCAACAGACTGTGACACGAGAAAGGCACCTTTTTTGTTATTAAGCCACTGAATTTTCAAGGTTACTTGTCACCTTAGCATTGGCAAGCATGGCCCTGATGTCATCCCACTTTGACTAATCGATTGGGTCCCAGATGTAGATGACAGAAAGCCCAACTCAGAATGGCTTGAGTCAAAAAAGAATTCAGGCACACCTGACCCAGAGCTTAAACAATGTAAATAAGAATCACATTCTCCCCAACTCTCGGCTCACCTTTTGGGGTCAGAAGCCTTTGGCTCTCCCCGGCACCTTCAGATCCAATCTCCCCATGGAAAAATCTAGAAGAGTAAAGAGTCTCTTTTCTTGTGAGACCCACAACGACCTCAGGATTTACTGTGATTGGGCCAGCTCAGCTCGCCCTGGACTTGAACTCATCCTTGTGGCTATGAGAATGCAATGTCACAGTCAGCTTAGGCCTGGTGCATATGCTCTGCCTCTGGAATGAGGGAAGAGCCTGTACCAGGAGGGGGGAGTTTCCCCAAATGTAACACCCCTGTTGCCAGGAGAAAAGGGAAGGAGATATGGAGAGTAAAAATGCAGTCTCCAGTGACCCGAAGAGGGAGGTAGTTGTCACAACTTTTGTATTCAGCGGGAGCCCAAAAGTGCCATTCTCTAACCCCCGTGAGAACATTTAGCTCTCTAAATTTGAAGATTGGGGGATTCCAGTGGCTAGATGATGTTATTTTTAAGGTTATATTAAAAATGTCCCACAGTATCGGGTGCCTGGGTGGCTCAGCTGGTTAAGTGTCCAACTCTTGATTTCGGCTCAGGTCCCGATCTCACGGTTCATGAGGTCGAGCCCCTCATCAGGCACTTACAATGTGGAGCCTGCTTGGGATTCTCTCTCTCCCTCTCTCTGCCCCACCCCTGCTCATGCTTTCTCTCCCTCTTTCAAAAGACTAAATTTAACACTTTTTTTAATTAAAAATGTGCACAGCATGACTCATAGGAGCAATGTTATTGTATACCTCAACACTCCTGTTTATCCAAGCATGCCAGCTGATACTCACATCCTCAGTTCTTTAAAACTGCTAGGAATGAGTAGTTGAAGGGGGTGCTTGGGTGGCTCAGTCGGTTAAGCGTCTGACTCTTGATTTTCGCTCAGGTCATGATCACAAGGTTTGCGAATTCAAGCCCCACATCGGTAATCCCGTGCCTGGGATTCTCTGTCTCCCTCTCTACCTCTCTCTCTCAAACATAAATAAACATTAAAAAAACCCACAAAGAGTAGTTGAGAAACACAGGCTATGATTCAGAGAGATTTTTCTACATCTTAATTCTACCTTTACTGGGCTTTACCTATATGATCTTGGGCACTCTATCAAAATCTCAGAGCCTTCCCTGTCGAGTGGACAGAAGAATGTCTATTGTGCATGGATACTATAAGGATTTAGAATAATGTGTGCAAAGAGCCTGGCAAGGGGCCTGATAAGGTCCCTGCATGAGCAGGGGTGCAGCAGAGATACTGATAAGGTAGTCGATAAAAATTAGTCTTCTTCATGTCTTTAGCGTTACCATTATTCTACTTCCATGGTGTCTTGTATGCTATAAACTCTCAATCAATGAACCAGGTGTTCCGTTAGTTACTGTTAGTTCCATAAATGTTTGCATTTAGAGAAAACAATTAGTAAACAGATAGAAGAAAATACAAGGAAGGAAGGGAGGGTGCAAAGAAGGGAGAACAGGGAAGAGGAAAGCAAGTGAATAGGTTTCATTCATTCATTAAACATTCTTGAAGGGCTACAATGTGCTAGTCGTCATGAAAGCTATACATCGATAACATAGACTTAATCCCTCCCTCCCTGGGGTCTACAGTCTAGCAAGGAAAAAGAGATAATCAGCAATTATACATCAAAATAACAGGGTGTGTATGCATTGAAAAAAGTAAATATTAAGGCGACCAAAAGGATGCAGGATTAGGTAACAGTTGATATGCTTGAGTTCGAATGGTCAAGGAAACTCCTCTAAACAGGTGAAATGAAGCCAAGATCTGAAGAGTCAAATTGTAGCAGTTATTATTAGTACTGCTGACACCATTGTTCACTAAACCAAGGGTAAAATCATAGGTACCTAATTCAAAGCTATTTGTAAACCTCAATGATATTATTCTGAATTTGTAAACCTCAATGATATTATTCTGAATTAAAATTCAGCTCAGTAATATTTACGCATTCAGTAAGCATTCACCGTGCACCAGTGTGAATAGATTCAGCCACCCGATGGCTGCAACCAACATGAAACAATTCTTATCAACCTCCACAGAAGAATGAATACATGTGCAAACAGTGCAAATCTCTTTACATCTCTGTTACCACCCTCTAAGTTTGTTTCAACCAGACTTCCTTGTTAACATTAAAGTCATTCCTGTCCATCAACAAATGATCATGGAATGATGTCTTTATTTATTTTGTGCATTTTCTGATTCCCTCTGCTAGAATATAAGCTCTCAAAGGGCAATGTGATTTTCCGCATGTTTCCCTACTACATCCCCTGAACCTAGGAAGGCACTTGACACGCGCTAGGCACTCAATAAATTGCTGTTGAGCGAATGAATCAATGCATAGATAACTGTGTTTGCATTTCCCCAAATATATTTGCATTACAGCTTGTAATTTCACACTGGGCTTAGTCAATGTTTTTTAACACACTGACACTCACAATCAAGACTCAGAGTCTTACTTATGCTAACAAATGCTGATTCTTCCTAATATACAGTATTGCTTTTCCCAGCCCTGAATATTAGCTTCTCATTCAATCATTATGACAGATATTTCTGAATAAATAAATAGGGTCCCATGTGTAGCGGCGTCTACTGTGAAACTGATCACTTTGATTCTATTTCATTAGGGGCTGGATACAGGATTAGAAACCTTCTGGGAAATAAAGAGCCATCACAAAAGCATACAAATAATTGTAGGAGTGGAACCACACTCTGACAATGGACATGGGTCTCTCCAGCGCGAAAGCCCTGAAAGGGTCAAAAAAGGAGGGCGTCAGAAGTAGAAAGTGTGCTCAGGACACTTGAGTGGGGGGTCTCTGGAGTGGTGAATGCCCTTAGAGAACCAGTCACAGTTGAATTGGCATGTTTAAGTCATTTTGGCAACGAGAACCACAACCCTGTCTCCTGAATAAGATACTGCTGCTCTAGCAGAACAAAAGAACCATTAATGCCACCAACTAACCCGTGTAATTCTCATTTACACCTCTTTATTACCTTCCATATACTTTGTGAGAAGCATTACACATTCCATTAATTGTTAACATACACGCAAGTCAAGATCTTTTATTATGCGAGGTCATCAGTCAACGATAACAGAGATATTGATGTATTAGGCTCCTCATCAGAAGTTGAGCAACATTTCCGTTCAAGATGATACATGGACCTTTAAAACGTACTCAATAATATTGAGTCTCAGTATTCCATTGCTTTTCCCTGGATGTGCATTTAGACCTTATACATCTATCTACCCACCCATCCCTTCATTACACATTAGGTATTAATTTTCTACTCTTGGGGCCAGGATCATGCCTGTCTTGTTCACTTCTGTGTCCCGAGGGCTAGAACACAGTAGGAGCTCAACAGACTGTTAGGCTTGCAAATAAGTGAGTGAGGATGTGGTTGGCAGAATTCTAAGTCCCCATGACCTGGTGTTACTCCTGTGGTAATGTCCACTTACGTGGCACAAGAATTTTGCAGGTGTCATTAAGGCTAATCCTCAGTCAATCTTAAGAAGGAGACTTAATCTAATTCCATGAGAGTTTTCTATGGCTGAGAATGGAATGGGAAGTCAGTATTTCAAAGCACACTTACTGAGTTTTTTTGAAAGAAAAACAACTATACTGAGTTATAATCAATATACAAAGAACTGCACAAATACATGTGTACAATTTGATATGTTTGAACATAAGCAAACACCCACAATTCCATCACCACAATCAATCATCAATGACAGACATACCCAATACCTCCTAGAATTCCCTGTGTCCCTCTGTTTGTTTTGTTTTGTTTTTTCCATTTGTAAAAAACACTTCGCGGGAGGTCTACCCTTTTACCAATACTGTGCTGTTATCTCCAGGCACAGCCTTGTACAGCAGATCTCTAGAACTTCCTCATCCAGCAGAACTGGAACTTTATGTCCATGGAATAACACCTCCTCACTCCCCCCAGCCCCCAGCTTCTGGCAATCACTATTGTAACCTCCACTTTGTCGTGACTTTGACTACTTGAGATACTTCATGTAAGTGCAATAATGCCGTATCTGTCCGGGGACTGGCTTCTTTCATTTAGCGCAATATCCTCCACGTTCATCCATGCTGCAAATGACAAGATTTCTTTCTTTTCGTGGCTGAATAATATTCTACTATATCTGTACACTGATGGAGGAAGCAAAGAGAGGACCAGAGAGAGAACCTGGGACTCAGGGTGACCTCTGGCTGAGAGCCAGCAAGAAGGCACTACAACCAGTCCTAAAACCCCAAGAAACTGAATTCTGTCACCTACCTGAATCAGCTCTTAAGAGGATTCTTCCCCCCACCCCCCACCCCCACCCCAGGGCTCCAGAATAAGACCCCAGCCCAGGGCACACCTTGATTCCAATCTTGTAAAACCCTAATCGAAGAACCCAGTTGAGCCCATCCAGACTTTTGACTTACAGACCTGTGAGATAATGCACAGGTGTTCTTTTAAGCCACATTTGTGGTAACTTGTTACACACCACAGATCTCTACTACTGGAGAAATTGGGGGAAAATAATGGTAGTATAACAACATAGTATTTTGATCTCTTGAAAGCTTTACATAAAAATAAATAGAGGGGCACCTGGCTGGCTCAGTCAGTTAAGTGACTTCGGCTCAGGTCATGATCTCACGGTCCGTGAGCTTGAGCCCCGCTTCCGGCTCTGTGCTGACATCTCAGAGCCTGGAGCCTGTTTCAGATTCTGTGTCTCCCTCTCTCTCTGCCCCTCCCCAACTCATTCTCTCTCTCTCTCTCTCTCTCTCTCTCTCTCTCTCTCTCAAAAATAAATAAACTTTAAAAAATGTTTAATTAAAAATAAAAATGAATCAGACTATAGAAATCACGTATCAGAGTTGGTCAACTGGGAAAGAAAGAAAGATTGAGAGAAAGAAAGAAAGAAAGAAAGAAAGAAAGAAAGAAAGAAAGAAAAGGAAAGAAAAGAAAAAAGAAAAGAAATTACCCAAATAGCAAAACCATGAACAACATATACAACAAAAGCAGGTAACAAGGCATTTTAGAAACCCCAAATTTCAAGTAGGAGGGTGGGGACAAGAGCCCTGAGTCTTTGGCGGGTCAGACTCTGCAGAGAAGAAGCAGAGGAAAGAAATGTGGTGTCCGCAGACCTCAGAACAGGAGAAACTCTAGAGAGCCAACAGGAGCTCACTGGAAAGCACAGTGGGCCAGTGTGGGGCAGCAGGCAAACCGGGAATGCCATGATCCCTCTGAGAGCCAGTGAGTGCCAGAGGCCAGTGTGAGCTCAGAGAGGGAGGTTACCCAGGCCACCTGAACCCTCAATGGCAACCAGCCAAAATCCCCTTCCAGGATTGGGCCCCACCTCAAGGAGAGTCTACTGGGAAGAGGTTCAAAACTGAAGGTTCAGATAAAAGTGAGTGTGGGGGAAGGAGGGAGGTTGGAAGAAGAGCCAGAAAAATCTCAGAAAGGAAGCCACCCTACTTACAATGCACCTAAAAACACAGATGGGGAGGCTCTGTGGGATTGGAAAAACCATCCCAAACCACATTTCCTTCTCAAAGTTCAGGACAATTAATTTCATAGAAACGTGACAACAGAAAAGTATGGAGGTCAGATCCCTTGCAACATTACAAGAGGGAAAAAAAGAGAACCAAGAACCAGTAAGGTTCTTACAGAGATGTGACAATACCAGAAAGAAACGCCCACAAAACAGATCAACCCGCAGCCTGCTACACTATACAATAAAATTATACAGTATCTGAGGGGGAAAAAACCCAACACAGCACAAATCCGAATTAGATAACTCAGAAATGAGGTAAAAGAACACAAACAATACTTATAAATAAAAAATATCATTTTAGAAAACGAAAACCAAGATATACAAATATGTAAGATTAGAACAATGAGCACAAAATTTAGCACAATATATAATGCCTTAAGACAAACAAAAGGCTGAAAAAGAAATTTTTAAAAATTAAAAAGAAACAAAAGGAGATAAAACGTTTAAAAGAGAGGACAAATATTAAAGACAAGCAGAGAAGATTGAAAAAAAAAAAGGAATGGGAAAGGGGATCCCTGAAGGAGAGAACCAATGTAATAAACAAAACAAATTCCAAAATATATAAGAAAAGCTTCCTAAATTTAAACACCATAGATATTTGAAACTAATTATTGAAGAGGTGCACCATGTACCTGAGAAATAGCGAACTGAAAATCTCCAAGATATATTCAAATAAAATCTGTCGGGCTTTCAAGCAAAAGGAATATTGTTAGAACATTTTAAGCAAAAAAGGAAAGTTATTTACAAAGGACAGAAAATCACTGTCATCAGATTTTTTGACAGTAACACTTAATGCCAGAAGAAAATGAAGTACCATATTTAAGATACTTTAAGGAAAGAAAATGTGAGCTAAAGATTTTATATCTAGCAAAACTGACTTCCACATAGGAAGGGCACAAACTATCATCATGCAGGAACTCGCAGCAAAAATCAGAACCTCTACAAACCACAGAGTTCCAGTGCTTCCCTGTGTGGGGACAAGAGCCACAGTCCTGAGTGGATCGGACTCTGTAGGGAAGAGGCAGAGGAGAGAAATGGGGTGTCTGATGGACGTGAGATTAGAAGAAACCCTTAGTGCTACTTGAAAAATCTAGTAGAAAATGAGCTTCAGACAATCAAAATGACTAGAGGCATCTACAAGAGGACTGGATGGGGATATGAAACATACAATTGCCTGTAGGTTTGAAGATAAACGAGGGTTAAGGGGTGGAATGTAGTACGCAGAGAACATGTGCTCAGACCCTATGGATATAATATAATAATAATACAAAATGGGTGGGGATATTAAATGGGGAAAACATGTGAAAAATAATTTTAACAGTTTTAAGGAATCATATTGGTTATGGTGGTTTAGTACCGTTATTCCAAGATTGTTGTGTAATCGGACATAAGGAAATGAGTAATTATGAGATATTATCATTTCATCACCCCCTACATCTTTGAGAACCAAAATTCTCCACAAGGAAGAGGAAACGCAGATATAACATAGAAGAGGTTCAGCAAAATCCTGTAGTGCTGAATCTGAATTGGAAGTATCAGTAGAAACTCATATGGTATTTTATCTTCTTCTTGGTTCTTTATTCTGTGAACACCTAACACCAATGACCAGCCAAATAGAAGGAGCATCCCTAGCACACAGGTTGTAGTCTTGAAATACCACTTTTAGAGAGCTGGGGCGGGGAGTAGGGGTTATGGAGGAAAGAAGGAAGCCTTCTTCCAGATCTGGAGCAGAAAATGTAGGTGAGTTGAGAACCTCTTACGCCAGAAAGTGAAGGACCTATCAGGGTCACGTCAGAAGGGCTCAGGACCCGACTGGAAAAGTCTCCCACTGGCAAAAAAGGAATAATTTGAGCTTCATTAAGATAATTGCAAAGGATTGAAACCCATCATATCCCTCATTGTGACATAATGACATTAGTAATAATATAATAGCAATACTAATAATAAAACTAAATGGTCTCCTAACTAAAGGGAGGATGATGGAGAACCTATTTACTATGCCAGAAACTGATAAAGAAGAAGAACGGCACATTCATCTGCCTTTTCTATATAAACTTGCAGTAGCTTCTAGGAACTCAAGTGGAAGATGAGACAAAGTATCTCTTTTTAAAAGTTTTTCAAGTTTTATATATATATATATTTATATTTAATATATATATATTAAAATATACATACATATAAATAAAATTATATATATACACATACATACATATATATACATATAAATAAAATAAGTTATATATATGTATATATACATTATATATGTATATATGTATGTAAACAAATCAGCATTTTATAAGCCACAGTGAAAAATCCGATGTAAGCATCATTCTTTAGGCCGTGTCAACAGCTGTGACACTAAAGGAAAGATAATGATCACACATTTCATGCCGCCTGATGAATGGACACACCACCCACCAAAAGCCTTGCCAGAGACGCCGGACCCAAATCTGACCAAGTCTCTAGATTTAAATGTCAATTTTCAGGAAATACAGTGGACACAGGAACATTCTCAGCGGCACCAAGAAGATGCAATCACAAAATCCAGACTGTGGGAAACTGCAGGTTAAATGGCCTGGGTCCTCCACGAATAAACTGCAGTGAAAATAAAGAAATAGAGAGGGAACCCGTAGATTCAAAGAAACTTAAAAGACATTATGGCACCAACACAAAAAGAGGCAAGGCCTAGGGATAAACACTTGAGTGATAAAAATAATATAAAAACTCAAGGAGATTACCACTGTGAAAGCCAAGATTAGGAATCAGCAAGATTTCCTGCAGTAAATATTTTTTAGGCATTGAGGGCCGGACAGCCTCTGTTGCCACCCCTCAACCGTGCCTTTATGACACAAAAGCAGCCAAAGATAGAAAGTAAATGAATGGGCATGACTGTGTTCTAATAAAACTTTATTTACAAAACAGGTGCAGGCCGATCCCTGTTCAAGACCATAGTTACTGTGGGTCAGAGAGAGGGAATTTGAACTGGGATACAATACATGTATGGGCTTCTGGGGTGACCAGCAGAGTTTTATTTCATGAGCTGAGTGGTTGTTTATTATAAATGTGTTTAGCTTACATTATTGCATTATGCTATATAATTCTTACGTGTGGTTTTGAGTATGTGTTTTATTTTAAAATAAAAAGTAAAATCAAGTGACTCATGTAGACAGTGACTAAAAATCTGCTATTCAGGTTTCCAATGAAAGATGACAATTACTTGCCCTCCGCGTAATATTTTCTCTTCAAAGAGGCCGAGTGAGCTAATGGTGGCCGAGGTAAAGTGTCTGGGCTGCAGTGACATCGCTAGGATTCGATCCCAGTTTCACTAGGACTGACTGTGATGGTTACGTAGGTGTCACCTTGACTAGGCCACAATACCCAGGTATCTGGTCAAATGCCAGTTTAAATAAATGTCACTGTGGGGCTCCTGGGTGGCTCAGTCGTTTAAGCATCCAACTTCAGCTCAGGCTATGGTCTCGCGGTTTGTGAGTTCAAGCCCCATGTCGGGCTCTGTGCTGGCAGCTCAGAGCCTGGAGCCTGCTTTGGATTCTGTGTCTTCCTCTCTCTCTGCCCCTCCCCCATCCATTCTCTCTCTCTCTCTCTCTCTCTCTCTCTCTCTCTCTCTCTCTCTCTCTCAAATAATAAACATTAAAAAAAATTTTTTTAATGTCCCTGTGAAAGTATCTTTTAGGTATGCTTAACATTTAAAGCAGTAGAGTGAGTAAAGCTGATTACTCTCCATTTGTGGATGGGCCTCACCCAATCAGTTGAAGACCTTAAGAACGAAGACCGAAGTCACCAGAGGCAGAGGGGATTCTTCCTTCAGGTGGCCATCGGACTCCAGCTACAGCATCACCTCTTCCCTGGGCCTGCAGCCTGCCAGCCTGCTCTACCTGTTTCAGACTCAGCCCCACAATCTCTTGGGCTAATTCCTTAAAAATACACTTCCTGTTGGTTCTGTTTCTCTGGAAAGCCATGACTAACACACCGAACTGGGTAACCCTGAATGAGTTACCTACCTCCTCTGTGCTCTGGGTGCTTCATTGCTAAAGTGGGACAATAAATGCAACAAATACCAAACTGTAAAAGGTAGTTTCTTGCCCCACGTGGGAGGAAGCCAATTGATATCCCCCCCGCCCCCCGTCCTGACATAATAAAGGGATGCCGGGAGGGGTAGCAGCCACCTCGACCATGAAGATGAAAGCCACATGCTGAGGCGTTGCAGACAAGCAAAAGGAAAGGAGCCCGGGACTCTGATGTCACCACTTACCCATCACAGCTGGTTGTGGGAGAAAACCACTAGGTTGAGCCAGAAAACCACAATGGTTCAACTTAACACAGCCAACCCTACCCTTCACCTTTGTAGTCAAGCAGGAAACAACAGACAGAATAATGAGCTAGCATGTTGTATTTAGAGCAAATGCCTAGTCATCATTACCATTCTGGGCCGTCCCTCCATGTTGGACATCCTATCAGGGCTCAGTGACGCTGCAGCCATTCCTCCAGATAATCATCTCAGCCTCAAGTCTAGAGGAACAAAAGCATGTCTCTCCCACAGACAGCCAACAAAAGTCTCAGTCTTGGTCCTCAATCGTCATAGGAAATGCTGCTCTAGCTTAGACCAGTTAGCGCCCAGGCCTGATGCTGATGGTTGGGGTTAGGGTTGCCTGATTTAGCAAATAAAAACACAGGCTGCCCAGTGAAATGTGAATTTCACATACACGATGAATTGTTTTTAATATAATATGTCCCACGCAGTATTTGGGAGACAGCTGTACTAAAAAATTATGTGCTGTTTATGTGAAATGCAGATTTCACCGGGTATCCCATATTTTCGGATGTCCCTAATTGAGGCCCATCACATCTAAATACTTGAACTGGGAGCTGTGATTCATTCAATGAGATTCTGGGGCTGTCTTACTGAAAGCAGGTGACAGGGCAGAAAACACACACACACACACACACACACACACACACACTCATAGGTGTCCTCTCTAAACATCTCATGTTTCTAAACAAAACAACTTATCGGAACCACAAGCTGAATATCTATAACCTATAGATCTGGGGAGAGAGGGAGGGCCTGAAAAAGAAGGATGTAAAGCATAAAAAAAAAAAATCCTACTTGTATCTAAGGTAGATATGACCCAACCACACCGATGTTTATGACAAAAATTTTCTATTTCTTTTCCCCCAATAAGACAGAAAGGAAATCATAGCACAGAGCATAAAGATTCAGAAAGAATATAATTATATGATAGGTGTGTGTGCTGTAAGCTTGCTCGTATCTATCTTTCTTAAAAATAGATTGCATACAGAAAATCTCTGATTTCATTGAAAACAATAATTATGTCAGTTATACCAAGAAAAGGATTACAATACTTAGAATTTGGAAGACTCAGTAACTAACAGCTTGGTATTCTGCATATTTGTTGCAAACCGGAATATTCTGCTATGATAAACAGCAATGTGTATATGTGTGTATGTGTTTGTGTGTGCACATTTATGTACATATCTGCATATGGCCTTCGCCTGTGATCCAGTTGGATCTAGAAAAATCCACTTCTGAGATATGATAGGAATGAACAATATCATGTGAGTTTCAATGGTCTGAAATTAGACAGCTCTTAGGATGCCAAGATTCAAGTCCTTTGATTTTATGTAACTGACACCTTCCTCGCAGTACTTTAGTCAAGCAGGCTCTACAACAATTAAATACGAACAAAAGGCACCTAGTACTGACATTACGGCAAATATATATAGGATGTACGCTTAATTGTGTCCGCCTGTATAAATTCCACTAACAGCCTAAGCAGAGCCTCAATTCTCTTGTCCTTTGTGCAGACTCAAGCTCTGTGATCACGGGGAGATTAGATGCAGCTCTTTCAAAAATGTGCTGTTTCAAAATGGACAAAAGAATTTGATATATGACAACTGAAAACTGTTTTTGTTCTAAAAAGAAGCTCGAAGGAAATCTGTTTTCAAAACCACCTCATTGAATGGGGAAGATGGCATTATTCACGTATTTCTTCTATGCTTCCATTCATTTATCCTATGTTAACTGAGCAGCTATTTTGCGCCAAGCACTAAGCACTGGGGACACGGGACGGTGTGGGGCATGCTGGCTACCCTTCTGAGAAGAGACGACCCCACCCCAATCTTCCGGGCTGGTCACTTCCACAGCCCCTGAGGTGTTTCACATGTTTTGGCCTCCCGTTCACTGAAAAATGCTAAGAGGAACTTCTTGGAGGGAGGTATGTTTTGCCTTTGTTGTCCAAATGCTAGTATGGTCCCCTCTCGTACACAGCATTATTTTAGATGAGACGCAGGTGCACATTTTAAAAATTTCATTAGCTAGGGGTGCCTGGGTGGCTTGGTCGGTTAGGTGTCCGACTTCGGCTCAGGTCATGATCTCACGGTCCGTGAGTTCGAGCCCCGCGTCGGGCTCTGTGCTGACAGCTCAGAGCCTGGAGCCTGCTTCAGATTCTGTGTCTCCCTCTCTCTCTGCTCCTCCCCTGTTCATGCTCTGTCTCTCTCTGTCTCAAAAACAAATAAACGTTAAAAATTTCATTAGCTGGATCTATTTTGTATCGGTGCGTAACTTTTATACCTGTTGCCATTTCTATTTCCTTTTACAATAGATTTCCATGATTCAAGACAGGGTTAGAGACCAAGGTGAAGTAAAAGATAACACAGGGGGCACGTGGATGGGCAGCCTGACTTTCAGGGACTTACGAGCGGGAAACGCTGTCTTATGGAACTCTGGGGACCCCCGAGAGAATCCTGCTGGAATTTCTCCTGGTGTGTCTGCTGGTGCCGAGATGCCTTTCATTTGTGGACGAAGTCACAAGGTCCTTTGGCAGATATTGCAAGGTAAGATGCAAGGGCGAATGCCCCTGGGAGGAAGAGCACATGACGCTTAGAGGACAACATAAAACTGGGCGACGCCAGGCTTCCTGATGTTTTTAGGGGATGCCACCAGAGACCTGAAAGGTGTCTGGGAAGGGGTGAAAGGGCAAAGAGAAGCAGTGGGCAGGTGAGCCCTGGTGAGCACTGAGTGCAATCATACAGTGATGCTTAGAGCGACCAAAAGGATCTAGAACGTTCTTGGTGCTTTATGGAGAGCAAAGTGCTTTGCACACTTCCTTCAATCTCCCTAAATGATAAAACCATGAAGCGGGCGGTACATTGTACATTTGAGGACATATATGACCAGAGTCGTTTAGTAACTTGCCCCAAATCCCTCAGCCACGCCAACTTGAATCCAAAAGTCAGTTCTCTAATTACCTAGTCTGTCTTACAGTAAAGGATGTAAAGGAACGTGATTCATCTACTTGATGGACCACTGCAGCCCTTTGCCACTCTCCCGTGCGCCACAGACCAGCAACAGTGGTGTCACCTGGGAGCTTATTAGAAATGCGGTATCTCAGGCCCCACGCCAGACCTGCTGAATCAAAATCCGCATTTCACAGAGCTCCCAGGGGGTCCATGTGCACGTTAAAGTCTGAGAAGCACTGCTGAAACCTTTCCTCCATTCATCCAAGACAGGAAATTGACTTAAAAAAAAATAATAACAAAATCAAGAATAAAATCACAGACGGGACGGGTATGAACCTCCACGGACAAGGGCGGGAAGAAGGAGGGAGGGAAGAAACAGAGGGAGGGAAGAAAAGAATGAAAGGACTAATCACCTAGCAATCTGGAAAATATAGACCGTACTTCAGAAAACACTGTGGAAATATCCTTTTCCCCTTCTCATTTTGAGCACCGATGTTTCGTATTTCTCAGGAAAGGGGGCAAAAAGCCAGAGCACACATACACCGTATAGGTGCAGTTTGAATGTGCCCCAGAGCCCCCAGCGCCTAATGAAAGCCTTTTAAGTAAATCTCACGGAGCTCTAATCTCGCGGAGCCCATCCGTGTTCTTCTCTGCTGTTCTTATTTAATTTTTAATAAGAACACTTCCATGCGGCTCGAAAGCACGGCTCAATTAAGAAATATTCATTCCTACCAGGCATCTTTGAAATCTTACGGCATTCTCTTCCTTCTGTTTCTTGATGACCCTCGGTTTGGTTGCGGAGGGTGGTTTATGGGGGGGGGGGCAACGAAAGCTTATTTTTTAATTGCAAGTTCAATTTCACACTGTTCTTTGTGGGATGGCAAGACTGATTTTCAAAGACAGAACCACAATTTGTTCATCTGCTGCCAGAAGGCTACAGAGGAATATCTTAGGATTGTATTTTGAAATTTCGAGTGGCATCTTTGATCTGATTCCTTAGGTATTAGATGCCCTTGAAGTTACGTCGAGGTCATGAGAAATAATTCTAAATGAAACAATTGTTTCTGAATCCTATAACCCCAACTACAAGTATCTTAAAGTGATCTAAATTTGAGTCTCTTATAATGCTTAAGGTTTATAACAGAAGAAATACCTGCCTGGGTCTTCCTGGCAAAATTTACCTAGCATTAACGTTTCCTTTCTAAAGACCGGTTTCTAAAGATTTAAATCTAGCCACACATTTTCACTATATGCTCATATTTTTCAGCTGAGAATTCACGGTCTCATCTATATCAGTGTATTTCTACATCAAGCACATACACGCATGCACGTGTGTGCGTGCACACAGCAAGGATAAATGGTACTGCCCGCGTTGGTTAGTTTCGAAAGCACAAAAGAATAATGTTTAATGTACATAATTATGTATTCATTATTTTCATCTGTAATCCATTCTCTGCCTGACATGTAAGCAATCTTACTAAACTAGGCTTAATATAAATGGGACGATTATATATAGAACCATGAGGGGAGAAAACCAGGTAAAATAGCACTAAGACAGACATCACCATACATCAGAGCTATTGCTCCACTGACCATCAATTTTGACTTTGTCTATCCTCATGGCAAAGACAAAAAGAAAACATACTTTACTCTATGTCTCATACTTCATCATAGGAAAAACCGTACAAATGCATCACAAGTAAAATGTTTTCACGCCCAAAGGAAATTTTCACATGGATCTATATTTTCGGGGCCTCAAGCAACCTAACAGCCAATGTCTTCAAATTCGGCTGCACGGAAGACAAAATACAGCAATACGGATTTCTGTTTGGACAATCCTTGTAAGAATATCTCACAGAAAGAGGGGATTTCTGTAGGTAGATGAGGTAATGCTATCCAAAGTTTATATAATGGGGAGATGTCACTGATCTTGGAGCAGATCTTACAAAATGTTGAATCCTCCCTTTCAAACACCAGGGGTACCTGGTAAATTCATCAAGGCTACTTCCCAGTTTAGCGAAAGCGCTAACATTCCAGTTGACTTTGCCAGAGACTCAGTGTCTTTAGGAAGCAAATATTTCAAAGGCATGACTAAACTTCCTGCAGGAAGAATTTAGGAGCTCGAAAGATCATTTAACTCAGACACAAAGCATCTTTTTAAAAATAAGTTTACTGACAATGTTTATTACATAAAATTTACCCACTTCAATGATTTTTAGTAAATTTACCAAATTGTGCAACTATCACCATAATCCAGTGACAGAATGATCATCACCCCAAAAAGATCCCTCATGCACACGTACAGTTCATCTCTACTCCCTCTCCCTATCCTAGGCAATTGCTAACCTACTTTCTGCCTTTTTATAATTTGCTTTTTTGGATATTGCATATAAATGAAATCATACAACATGTAGCCCCTCGTGGCTGACTTCCTTCACTTTGCATGATGTTTTTGAGATTCGACCAAGTCATAGCATGCATCAGGACTTACTTCCTTTTTACTGCCAAATAATATTCCACTGTGTGGATATACCACATTGTCTCCATTCACCAGTTGCTAGACATCCGGGTTGTTTCTAACTTTAGCCATAGTGACACTTCCCAGTTTCCAGAGTCGTGCGACATGCCAGAGATAAATTAGGAACAAGTTTTGCCAAATCATAAATAGTCTTCTGCACACCCCCTGTTTTCCCTCTGCCCCTTAGCTAATGTTTAATCATTGCAAGAGCCGATACTTACTCAAGCCTTAGGATATTTGAAGCTTATTATGAGTTCACACCTGAACCCTTTGGCAATTAATTACTCAAGGTCGTGCAGCTGGAGCGCGTAATAGAAGGGCTCGAAACTTAGCCGTTGGACTCTCAAGGCTGCATGTGGTCATGGCACGCCACTGCCTCTTCATATCTCCATGTTGACCTCCCTTCCTCAGGGAAAGTCTCTTCCTGTTCCCCAAACAGCTTAGACTCCTGCTAAATGTCACGTACACCTCTGTGCTTCTACAGGACATCCTGGTAATTAACATTTCACGGCCCTATTTCCTTCCAGGCTGTAGGTTCCAGGAAGACAGGGACTTAGACTCAGCTCCTTTTTTTCCCCTCTGTTTTACCCTAGCCTTATTCGGGTCCATATAGGCATTCAACAAACATGTGTGAAACAAATGAGTCATTTTTTATTAGCATAACCTCCTAAAGTTCACACCAGGATAAGTTCGATAGTTGCCAAGCATTTCCAAAAAAACAGTATGAGATTTCTATTTTAGTTAGATCATTGAGCATAAGCACTTAAATATTGGAACACATCTGCCACATACAAAACTTTGATTTTGGTATATTTTGAGGATAAGCAGAGCCCTTTAAACTGAATTAACCAATGGGTTGGTTTCCTTTAATGGGGTTGAAACACCAAAACCATGCCATGATCTTAAGAGAGGATGCGGTCTTTCCTGGTTATCAGTAAGAAATGCTTTTCCTATACTCCTCAGTTTTGTGCTATTGGGGCCCTATCATACTTTGTTGGGGGATGGGGGGAACCTGTCCTGTACATTGTATAACGCTTAGCAGCATCTCTGGTCTCTACCCACTAGATGCCCGTAGCACCTGCCCTTCACCCCCACCCCAGGTGACAATCAAGAATGTCTGCAGATATTTGCCACATGTCTCCCGGAGGGCAGACTTGCCTCAGTCGGGAACCACCAGTCTTGGCATTTTTCCGAGTATATCACATGTATTAGCTCATCGACTCCTAACAACCCCATGAGGTAGGTATCATCATCATCCCCATTTCAGAGAGTAAAACAAAACAAAACAAACTCAACTTTGCCACTGCAACTTTAAGGAAATTACCCAAGGTCACAGAATTCACTCTCTACTCTACTGCCTGTTGCTGGTTAGAGGGGAACCCTGTGGTCACTCGTAGCTGCATGAAGGCAGGGGACAGCAATAACACATCTGGCTGATTCTAATCCCACTCCATTGCCTTCATATAGTGAATGAGTACATCCATGTTACTGGCTTAGAACATGCCTGGGACACAGTAAGAGCCAGCTCAGTGACAGCTGTTGTAAACATTATTATTCCCTGGGTCTGAGCACGTTGCCGCTCAAATGAAACCTGGGTTTATTAACAAGAGAGAAGCTTGGGCTAGATGTCATTCTAGACCATATTCTATAATAGCATGTGACACTGTCAGCAGCACCCCCATTTTCTAAAGCCAGGGGATCAATTTCATATAATAGCTCTACTAAGATATTGAAACATAAGTAAAATAGGAAGGCAGTTAATAGCCCTCTCATATCTTATATCCTTTCAAACTGGAAATCCATCCATCATAAGAACTTAACTGTTTACTGTGAGTTTAGAAGTAATAAAATGTCACAGGCTTTAGGAAGCATTAAAAGCTTGTGCTTTATTCAAAGAATATTCAACATACTTCATCCATTCCTTCTGTTCACGAAGCCAAAAACCGAGGAGAAAATCATGATGCAGATAGAAACAGATGCTATCTCTCCCTAACCACTGGCCCACTAGAGTAAGGACTAGGGACTGAAAATTGTGCCCAAACCAATGAACAAGAATTTACTTATTCATTTAACTACATACATGTATACAGTTGTCTATACATTGGAATATGTGCGTGTGTGGGTTGAGCTCACACTCTGAATCAGACAGAGTTCAAGATACTGAGGGTAGAGCGGTAAGAAAACCAGGCAAAATTGCCTCCCCTCGTGGAGTTTACATAGTAGTGAGAGACAGAAAATGCACAAGATAAGTATAACCACCTAGGTTTTGAACTTGGATGGAAAGAGCCCATTATATTCTGGCTTCCTTCCTTAAATGATATGGAAACAAAAGCTTAGCTGAGGTTGATGAAGGCTGGGAGAATGTTACGGACAACATCAAGCCAAAAAATGCTGATGAACCCCTCATGTTATAAATAAGAAAACTGAGGGGCGCCTGGGTGGCGCAGTCGGTTAAGCGTCCGACTTCAGCCAGGTCACGATCTCGCGGTCCGTGACTTCGAGCCCCGCGTCAGGCTCTGGGCTGATGGCTCAGAGCCTGGAGCCTGTTTCCGATTCTGTGTCTCCCTCTCTCTCTGTCCCTCCCCCGTTCATGCTCTGTCTCTCTCTGTCCCAAAAATAAATAAACGTTGAAAAAAAAATTTTTTTTAATAAATAAAATAAAATAAATAAATGAATAAATAAATAAATAAGAAAACTGAGCCCAAGACAAAAGTGCTTTGCCCACGGTTACCGCGTAGGAACCAGAAATCTTTCTGACACAAAAAACCAAAACAGATGGAAATACTCCAATTGAACTCATTTAAACCAAAAGGAGAGTAATTTGGCTCCTACAGCTGGCATGTCCAATGGGTAAATCTGGGTTTCAGGTAAAATCCAGGGCTTCAGATTATATTGTTGGGACCCTGACTCTCCACACATCTCTCAGTTCTGTTTCCTTCTCTGATGGTTTCACTCTCACCGAAGCTCACCCTGGAAGTTTACAAAAATGACCCCTGGCAGTTCCTGACCACCAGGCAATGTAACATAGTCTCCAAGAGTTCAGCTCGGCAGCTGACAAATTTCAGATCCCAGCTCTATCATTTGCAAGCCGTGTGACCTCACGCATATTCCTTTACCTCCCGGGGCCTCAGTGTTTCCATCTGTGAAATGGGGACAAATATGAGTACATATAAGACAGGGTTGTCGTAAAGACTGAAGGTTGTTGTATGTGAAACTATTCACATAATAGTGCGTTCTTCAAGCAGTGCCTGGCAGATGGTAAGTACTCAGGCATCTATTACTGTTGACAGTTTATCAGTTCCAGTGGGAAGAGCTTCTCCTTTCTCAGTAACTCATACTAGGCAGGAAACGGAATTCTTCCTGCCCGGGGTTGTGTGCTTGTTCCTGAGCCACTGGAGCTGAGGTGGTAGGACACTCCCACTGGCCAGGCCCGGGTCATGGTCCACACTGCAGCCATGGATGTAGGAAGATGAATGAGTCCTGTAGAATCCCACAAATTGCAAATGGGGGGAAATGGATTCCCCCGAAGAACAGGGGGATGCTAGGCTGACAGGCAAAAGAGCTATTCATTCCAGGGGGCGTTGGACACGTAGGGGACTGAGTCATGGGGGGGGGGGGCGGTGACATGCCAGAAGTTACCAGCGAAAATACACTTCATGTCAGTACAAGGATGGATGCCCTGGGAAACAAAACCAAGTTTAACTAACGTTTCCCCTGACGTCGTTGTTTTGGGGGCAACATTTTGGCGGGAGGTGCTTGGGTGTTGACTTTGTGGTTACGTTTCTTTCGGAGAGCTGGCTATTATTTTGCCCATTTTCTCTGTCCAAACTTTGGGGGGGAATTCCTGAAACTTGATTTTATAGCTAATGTGACAAACTGGTTTTTACATGGGACAAAACTGACTCTCAGATGGCCTCATTTCACCCCACAAATTTTGCCAAAGTGAAAATAAGTTGTCCAGTGTTTAAGAATAGACTTCTGGGGCACCTGGGTGGCTCAGTTGGTCAAGCGTGTGTGTGACTCTTACTCTGGCTCAGGTCATGATCTCACAGTTCATGAGATTGAGCCCCACGCCGTCAGTGTGGACCCTGCTTGGGATTCTCTCTCTCTCTTCTCTTTGTCTTTCTCTCTTTGCCTCCCTCCCTCCCCCACCTCTCTCCCTGTCTCTCTCAAAATAAATTTTTACAAAAGGATAAAGAGACTTCAAATTAATCACAAATTTCTGGTTCCTCCCTTGACCAATTTAGACACTTGTGCACTTTGGGACTGAATTCCCACACGGACATGGATGTTGTTGAGTTGCTCCTTTGGACAAAGTCGGTATATTCTAGTGTCTTGCTGCTCAAAGCGTGACCCACGGGAACTTGTTAGAAAGGCACAATCTCGGGCCCCCATTCTGGATCAGCACGAACAACATCCGGGTAGTTGAAGGCACACTCGAGTGTGGGAAGCACTGTACTGTCTGCATTTGGGCCTCACCCACTTCCCTCATTGACGGTCATGACCAAGAGAGTGGTGGGGCAAGAGGAGGGATGGAGGGCATGAAATGTAAGAAGGCCTCGTTCTCAGGCTCAGGCCAATGCCCCACCTCACGGTGTCCAAACGCAACATTAGCTCACACACCCTGAGAGTGCACATCGCCTTCAGTTGTGTGCCTTAGACACATGTCTTGCGTGACTCCAGTCCAGGCCCCGTAGAGGGCCTTTAACTTAACTGTCAATGGCCTATTTCCATAGTGCTAGGAACAGAAGGCGACACGGAAACATCTAGCACAACTCCATATTTTTGTAATTGGAAAACCTAATGCTGAAAAAACCCAATACCTCGGGGATGCAAATGGCCCCGAGTTGAGCGTCTGATCCATGTCAGAGGAGAAAACCCAGGGGGCCTGTCATTGGGGCCACTTCCTACCACGCCCAGCGGCCCCTCTCCCCCGCTGGCCGCAGCTTCTGGATCCGCTTGTAGAAAAGTGACGAGGTCCTGGAAGTAGGTTAAGGATTGTGAAAGTACCATGGTTATTCCTTAACCAACAGATCATTACAAATGGTTGCTTGTTGATCAATAACCTGGTGGCCTAAGTAACACGAATATCCTTAAAGGAACTTGAGAGGGCATCTTCTTTTACTTGATGAGAAAGTCAATTTTTAAAATAATCAAAGGCAAAGATTTCCTAGGTTCCACACCAAATCCATACAGGGGGTCGGGGGGGGAATGATAAATTGGCCTTGATCAAAATTAAGCAAGATGCTATGAGGAGAATAAAAAGACAAGCTTTTGACAGAAAAGAAATACTTGGAAATCATGTATCCGATGAAAGGCTTGTATCCAGAGTCCATGAAGAATACCCAAAATGCAATCATCAGAAGGCAGACTAACACAAAAAGTGGGCAAATGATTTCAAGAACTGCTTCACCAAGAAGACATACGGAAGGATTGCAAATCAACATGTGAAAAGTTGTGCTGGTCATTAGGCACCAGAAATTAAAATTTCAAAGAAGTACACAACTGTTTAAATATCTAAAATTATCAAGCTGGCCAAACTAAGTGTTGTTAATGGACTCACACTACACGGCTGGTGGGAATACAAAATAGCTGAATATCAATTACACCTCAATTTTTAAAAAATATATATACTAAGAGAACAATAACAACAAATATTCCTTACTTTTTTTTTTAATTTTTTAATGCTTACTTATTTTTGAGAGAGACAGACAGACAGAGCATGACCAGGGGAGGGCCAGAGAGAGGGAGACACAGAATCTGAAGCAGGCTCCAGGCTCTGAGCTGTCAGCGCAGAGCCCAAGGGGCTCAAACTTGTGAACCACAAGTTCATGACCCAAGCCAGTTGGACACTTAACCGGCTGAGCCACCCAGGCGCCCCATGGCTGTTTTTTAAATACAACATACCACGTATCTACTGCCCAGAGATTTCACATTCACTGTTCCCTCTGCCTGTAATGCTTTTCCCCAGAGATTCGAAAAGCTTGTTTCTCAATACCTTGTCTGTCTTTGCTCAAATGTCACATTCTCTACATATGAGCTTACTTCATCCCTTCCCCCAGAGCTCCCTTTTCCTATCCCCAGCTGTATCTTCCTGCTCCCCACTTAGTATCTGGCATCCTATCTATTTTGCGTCTTTATCTACTTAAACACCTGCCTCTGCCCTCAGAATGTAAGCTCTCTGGGAGCCGGGAACTGTTGACTGTTTTTATTCAGGGCTCTATTTCCAGCGCCTGGAATGATGCCCAGCAGGTATTAGAAGCTCAATAGTATTTGCCGAATATTGATCCAGTTAGGTCTTTACCTTTCAGGGGCTCACAGGCACCTTACACTGGCATTTTTGCACCTCCCCGGCAGGTATATATTCTGAGACTCCACTATGAAAAAAAGTCACCGACCGAAATTCTTTTTGAGTTACCAGTTCACACAACATTCGAAACCCCAGAGTAAATATGTGAGACTAGACGCAACAGCATTTTATAAGCCGCAAATCACTACATTATTGTTTTAAGTGATCTCTACGTCCAGTGTGGGCCTCAAACTCATGACCTCGAGATCATGACGGAGGTCATGACGGAGCCAGCCAGGTGCCCCAGAACTACACTACATCATTATTAATAACAAGACTTATGTGAATTTTCTGAGTCTGGGGTGACTTAATTCTGAGCAAGTCACTCCTACGTGTCTGGACCTCACTGAACCCACCTGTAAAATAGCAGTTTAAACTCAACAATGTCTAGAATCTTTAGGGCAGTTCAGCTTAGTGCCAGAGAATATAGATGGTTACCAGACAGACCTGGGCTCAAGTCTTGGCCATGCCCAAAACCCCCCACAGATCTTGGGAAGTCACTTAACTTCTCTCAGCCTCACTCTCTACATCTGTAAAATGGGGGCAAAAAAAAAAAATGTCCCTGCCTCTTTGGAAACCATTAAGAATAAAATGAGAGGGGCTCCTGGGTGACTCAGTTGGTTAAGCATCCGACTCTCGAGTTTGACTCACAGTTCCTGAGATCTAGCCCCATGTCAGGCTCCGCGCTGTTAGCATGAACAGCCTGCTTGGGATTCTCCCTCTCCCTCTCTCTCTCTGCCCCTTCCCCAATCCCTCACTCTCTCTCTCTCTCAAAATAAATAAACAAACTTAAAAAAAAAAAAAGAATAAAACGAGATAGTACCTGAAAACCACCAGGCATACCGTAAGTATCCAAAAAGTGATATGTATTATAGCATTGTATTTTCCCTTTTTTCCCATCTTTAACACAATGTCACTTTTATTGAATATTCCAGTCCCTTCTACCTTCTACGAGAATTTTATTTCAATTTTAATTCAAATACTTCTAAATCTTGAAAGTGAATGAATTAAAGCTGCTAGCCAGTAAAACTCAATTCAGTCTAAACGCTCCCAGGTAGAAAGTTTCCAAAAACCATTGAGCCCCACCCACCCATCTGGGCCTGGAGAGTCAGAAAGTTGAACCACATTACACACTGCTCTATTTTAAATGCCACAATGAACGGTACAGGCTTAACTGCAATTAAATAGTCCCTGCTGACCACTGAATATATAGTACATCATGTTCAAGAGAGGCAAAACTGTCAGATTAGTGGAAATTCATTTTGGGATTGCTGGGTAATTTCAAGAGCTGACAGCCAAAGAAAAATCCATGATCCCCTGTGTGTACCAGCATATATCACTCTTTAACAGCAGCTGTTTGGGAACTCATAATGCAGCAGTCTTCCTGATTCCAAAGTTCACTTCCAGAACAAAGTTGGAAGAAAAAAAAATGTGAGTGATGAGATCATTGTTTTAAATGGTAAAAAAAAAGGAGAGAGAGACCCTTCTTGTACCAATCTTAGCTAAACAAATTGGAAGTGGGCTTCTAAAGCTGGCACAGGCTTTGGAAGCCAGTCACTTCTGAGCTGAGGACTGGGGGCTCTCGCCCAGGTAACCGTTCTGGACATTAGTTCCGGACAAGGGTTCTGGACATTGGTTCAGAACTCTAAATGGGACCTAGTTGTTTGGAGTCCTTTACCTGAATGTACATTTTTTTCGGATAGTTTTCTCAAAGTCACTTGGCCCTAGATAGGAGTCTTCAAACTCTCCCCAAGAAGATACTTCCTAGGTGAGAGTTTTTTGATGGGCAAAAAACATTTCACTTAGTCGATAAGCCCTGGAGGGCTAACTAACATGTATGAACTGTTCGCTGTGTCCCAGGCACGGTGCTAAAGGCTGTAGCCCTACAGCATTCTTCTAATGCTCCGTTGGAGCTTCTGAAGTCTGCGTTCTTGTACCCACTATGCAGACGAAGAAGCTAAGGCTTGGAGAACACGGCAATAGGACTGTGATCCTAGCACCAGTACACTAGATTGGATTCTAGGCCATCTACTCTAGAGGAGAAGTCCCCAACGGGGGTCATTTCACACACACACACACACACACACACACACACACACGCCCCAGAGGACATCAGGCAACGTCTGGTCGTTGCAACTGCACGTTGCAAACAAAGGCTGCTGAACATCCTATAATGTGATGGAGAATCATCCAGCCCCGTACCTCAACAGTTCCGGGAAACGTTGCTCTAAGACAGTGATTCAGAAGTGTGGCCCCTGGACCATCAGTGTGAGCATCGCCTGGGATCTTGCTAGAAATGCAAAATATAGGGCTCCACCCCCAGATCCAGTGAGTGGGTTAGCGGCAGCCACTTGCGTTTTCTCGAGCCCTCCAGGCGATTCTGATGTAGACCAAAGTCGAAGAAAACCCCTATTTTAGGGCCATCTGAACATGTGGACTGAGCTCCGCTGCTCACCCTAAAAGCTTACAAAACCTGAAAACCAAACCACAATGAACATCAAGGCCTTTGGTCTGTCGAATGCTACCCCATCAGAATTCTAGATCAGCCAGACCCCCTTCCTTGCTTCTGAGGCTACTATAAGAATGCCACTAGCCTGTCCAGGAGCTTCCCGGTGATGTGCAGAAACCAGACAGAATGCTGGTGAGTTCTTCGGGAGCATCTAGAGTCCCCTTCTCAATGCTTCTCAGGTCACTAAGACACTCTTTTTAGCAACATATCAGTGAACATATATCGGCCCCCCACTTAAGGCAGGTCCTCGGAGAAGTGCTCATACATGCAACGTCTCAATTATTATCGCCAAAAGGGACAATGATGAGTACCGTTTCTGGAGGACTTTTCATGTGCGAGACACTTTACCTACATGATCTCATTCCTCACTATGGCCTGGAGGTTAGGTTTTATAGTCACGCCCATTTTAGAGATGCAGAAACTGAGGCTTATGTTAGGGATGTTCTGTCAGATACAGACATGCTCTAACGACAGCTTCTTCCTTGTTCGTAAAATGGAACGTTTAAATTACAGCAACGCTAACTTCCTTCCACATCTAACCAGTTACGAATCGTGGCGGTAAGAATTGCTCTGTTTTCTGGGGATCAGTGCAATGAACACTGTAACTGTTGCCATTGATGCTTACATTGATTTCATTACCTTGTACTGATATCAATTTCACTGATACAGCATCAGAAACTTTTCCTCGTGCTTTTCCAACCATGATCTCCATCCACTTCACCACTGTTCTGTGAGGTAGGTGGAAGACATGTTGACTTCGTGTGATATTTGGCCACTAGAATGGTATGTGGGTAGCGAACATTTATTGTATCCTTGCCACGTGCCTGGCAAGTGCTAAATGCTTTATAGTCCTCCTCCTTTACCCTCAGGGTGACCCTCTGAGACGAGCATGACTCTCCCCACTTCGTAGATGAGAAAACCAAGGCGCTGAGAGAAGTCAGGACCCAGGAAGAAAAGCCATCGGTGCTGGACCCGTGTTTGACCCAACGCCTGACCACCCCCAAGCCCAAGATCTTAGCCTCAGACGCACAGAGAGAGCTGGGACATCCCTAATGAAATTTATCACGATGGAGCCTAGAATTAAGTCCAAGCCCCTGCCTCCCACCCTGTGGTCCTGCTTCTAGAGCATAAGTAGACTCCAATCGTTTATTCTGGGGCTGTGGGTGGGCATGGAATCAGGGGCCGGATCATCCTCGCCAGGACGGCAAAGACGCTCACCTCCACCCTGCTCTCTGTGTGGGGGCGGGGCGGGGGCGGATCTGCACGGCGCTTGCTCCCTTTAAACGGATGCACGAGCCCCTTGGGAGATGAAGCTCGTTGGTTCTGTCACTCGTGAGTAATGCACCATAGCTCCCTGGTGGGGAAAATGCCAGATTATACAATAGCATGCTTTGGTGTGCAGCTGTCTTTAGAATAACAAATCCCCTCTTCTGCTTGTGAGCATTACGCTTTAATAAAAACCAAAACAGTGGCCACAAATCCCAGCTCTAGCTAAAGGGCATGCCTTGTAAATTCATGTTGGTTACACCCCTCACCACGCCCCGCCCCCCAAAACGTACACCTTTCATAATTCACAGGGAACGGCCCAGCCTGTGGCTTTATTCACCTTTGGTTTTTGGAGGGGGCTGTATAAAAGGGAGCAACGTTTCTCAGCCTCAGCACTACTGACAGGTGACGTCTGGGGCTGGATAATTCTTTGTTGGGGTGCTGGGGATGGGAAGACTGGCCTGTTCATTGTAGGATGTTCACCAGCCTCCGTGACCTCCACCCAGCAGGTGAAAGAAGCCCCCGACTCCAGTTGTGACAACCAAAAACATCTCCAGACATTGCCAACTGTCCCCGGGGTGGGGGTGGGGGGGCAAAACTGCCCACCCTTTGAGGGACCCCCCCCCCCATGTCAACGAGAAAACAATTCGCGAACAGTGTCGTGCGTGGGTGTTAGGAGACTTCATGCCTCACAGGTGAAACCCTCCTTTCCTAAAGAAAAACACCAATATATTCATCCCCGGAAGAAAGCACTGGGTCCCAACCGTGTGCGACATAAAACAGATCTCCTTCTGCAGTGATCCGAGCTCAGCGGAGCCCTTTCCAACCACCGGCCTTTTGGGAGGGCTGCGGGTTCCGCACACTCCCGGCAAAGCTGGGCCGGAAGGCGGCAGTGGAGACTGCTGGAGGCGAGGCCCTTCTGCCCGAGCTCACGTCTCCACTGCGCTCAGGCCAACTTCACACGTTCCAAACTTAGAGGTGAAAGCTCGCAGGTGAGACAGGCGAGTGGCCCGACAGGTTGGAAATAGCACGCTCAGGGGAGGCAGAGAGGATGCGTTTCCTCCCTGCCTGCCTTGGGTGGGGGCATGGTGGCAACAAATGGGGGCACTTTTCTTCGCAAGGGGACACTAAATCGGTGCTCACCTCCGGGCACCCTATTTCAGAGGCTCAGTAACCCGCCCTCCCCGCCCCCCCGAAAGGCAGTGTCTGTCCACAGAGGTTTTAAAAATGTGGGGTCTTGCCAACATTGAAAAACTGCGGGATTGCTTGTAAAAATGCAGGTGTCAGACTTCTCAAGAAAAATAGGCAGTTCCGGGTGCCTTAGGCCGGCAAGTCTGCAGGGCAACCGTGATGAGCTGGGGCTGGGTGGTGGCGCCTCCTGTCGGCAGGGAAAGCATGTGGCAGTTCACCGCAGAAGGGAGGACCCACTCTTCATTTTAAGGTTTTTTGTTTGTTTGCTTTTTTAATGTTTATTTATTCTGAGAGAGAGACAGAGCGCTAGCCGGGGAGGGTCAGAGAGAGAGAGAGAGAGAGAGAGAGAGACAGGATCTGAAGCAGAGTCAAGGCACAGAGCCTGACCCGGGGCTCGAACCCACAAAGCACGAGGTCATGCCCTGAGCCCAAGTCAGCAGGCTACTCGTCACTTTACACCTGTCTGATGGGATTCCGCAGACGACTGATTTAAGTGCCCCTCCTCTTTTTATTTACTCATTTTTAATTTTTTAACGTTTTTTATTGTATTTTTGAGAGAGACAGAACGTAGTGGGGGAGGGGCAGAGAGAGAGGGAGACACAGAATCCGAAGCAGGTTCCAGGCTCCACGCTGTCAGCACAGAGCGGGACCGAACTCACAACTGTGAGCTCATGACCGGCGCCCAAGTCAGTCGCTTAACTGACTGAGCCACCCAGGCTCAGTTAAGCGCCCCAGCCCTCCTCTTTGTTTTTAACATGTGCTGTAGTAGACGGTGTTGGATATGTTAAAATACATTCAACGCATGTATAATTTAGGAAGCATAACAAAACCAGCATCCATGAATCTGCCACCTAAATTTAAAACAGAACATTACCTTGAATATGCTCATTATTTTCTCTCCCCCTCTCAGGTACACGTTATTCTGAATGTTGCGTTTGTCACCCTCCTATCTTTTTTGTATTTTGTTGCATCACGCACGGAGGCATCTCTAAATGATACGAGACTCAGTCTTGCTTGTGTCTGAGCTTTATAAAAACAGCACCCTAGGGTGTGTAGTCTTAGGTAACTTGTTTTTATCCCTCCCCTGTTTGCTTCTAAGACGCATCCACATCGTTGCACGTGGCTGTGGCTCTTTCATTCTTCACTGCCGTATAAGCCTCCACCACTCTGGGATTTACTTATTCCTTGCTTCATGTGGTTCCTGGCCCCTGCATTTCGCCTGACTCGCTCCTCCCCAGGGATCAGCTTTAGAATGACACTTTCTCAGACGGTCTCAGCTGCCATCCATCAAAAAGGATATGCTTTTGGGGCGCCTGGGTGGCTCAGTTGGTTTAGCATCCGACTTCAGTTCAGGTCATGATCTCATGTTTCGCGAGTTCAAGCCCCACATCGGGCTCTGTGCTGACAGCCTGGAGCCTGTTTGGGATTCTGTGTCTCCCTCTCTCTCTGCCCCTCCCCCGCTCATGCTCTGTCTCTCTCTGTGTCAAAACTCAATAAACACTAAAAAAAATTAACAAAAATTTTTTGTGCCCTTGACACAAAAAAAGGATGTGCTTTCTTGTTCTTTTTTTTTTTTCCTTAACTTTAATTCCAGTACAGTTTACAGTGTTCTGTTCGTTTCAGGCATACAACATAGTGATTCAACAATTCCATGCATCACCCAGAGCTCATCACAAGTGCCCTCCCGCATCCCCATCACCTATGTCGCCCACCTCCCTCCCGTCTGGTGACCGTCCGTGTGTCCTCTATAGGTACGACTCTGTTTCTTGGTTTCTCTCACTCTCGCTCTCTCCTTTTTCCTTTGTTCATCTGTTTTGTTTCTTCCATTTCCCATATGAGCGCAATCACACGGTGCTCATCTTTCTCTGGCTGACTGACTTGCCTTAGCGTGCTACTCTCTACCTCCATCATGTTGCTGCAAGTGGCAAGGTTTCATTCCTATTTACGGCTGAGGAAGAGTCCAGTGGACACATAGAGCACATCTTCTGTGTCCATTCTTCGATCAGCGGACACTTGGGCTGTTTCCGTAATTCGGCTCTTGTCAATAATGCTGCTGTAAACATAGGGGTGCATGTCACACGTTGCATCGGCAATCTTGTATTTTTTAGGCAAATACCCAGTGGTGCGATTGCTGGGTCAGAGGGTATTTGAACTTTTTGAGGAAGCTCCATACTGCTTTCCACAGGGTCTGTGAAGCTTGGATTCCCACCGGCATGGCCCGAGGTTTCCTTTTCCTCCACGTCCTTGCTGACACTTGTTGTTTTCTTTCTGGTGTTTTTCTATAGAGACATTTAGATTTTGTTTCTTTCAAGATGCTTGCCACAATTTGTAGTCACTTTTTCAGTCTGCTCATTTTCTTGCTCATTGCTGATTGTCAGGAGCCTCTATGTTCCGTGAGGGGAGGACCTTGTCCGCTCTAACTCTTGCTGTCACTTCTGTACTCAATTCTCCATGAATACATGTCATTTTTCTTTTTCAAAATGTGATGAATATTCACTGGCAAGGAATTGTGATCACACCCCTGAAAAACACTACCTGGCCCGCTACACTGGACAGAGAAATCCAGTATTCCTTATTCACGGTGCCTGGAACCGAGGTTCTTGGTCAACATTTGTTAAGGGCTGTGAGTAGAAGTGACGTCTTCAAATTCTAGGTCATGCCCTTGACACAGAAAGCTCTGCCTGTGGCTCTCCATTTATGTCTCCCCACTTAGCGGAAGTGTCGACACAGTGGTAAGCTATTTTGAGCCAGGCAGACAAGGAAGTCGTCCCAGGCATGAAGGAGCAACAAAGAAGAAGGTGTCCAGGGACAGATACCGTGGGACCGTCACACCAGCCCCAGGCTTAGAGGGAAAATGAACTGTTCTCGTGTTTAACCAAAGCCATTCTGGGTTCCTACCATGGTAGTCAGAGCACTATGCTGATGGACCCAGTGTCAGACACTCCTGGGAGGGGATTCTTCTCCCCCAACGAGACATACCCAACCACCGAGCCATACTCTGACTTTGTCCTCCTCTCGTCACCCATAGAGGTGACAAGTGGGCCCCCAAGTTCCAGGGATCCTCTCCGAAGCACCACCGCCTTCCCTTCCTCCAAGCTTCTCCACTCTGATACTTTCCTTGTTAACAGTACTTCATTATTTTTTTTAATTTTTATCTATTTTTGAGAGAGAGAGCACAAATGGGAAAGGGGTACAGAGAAAGGGAAACAGAGGATCCGAAGAGGGCTCCATGCTGACAGTGGAGAGCCCGAGACGGGGCTCGAACCCACAGACCGTGAGATCATGACCTGAACTGAAGTGGGACACTTAACCGACTGAGCCCCCCCAGGCACCACCCCCCCCCCCCCCGCTTATTGATAGTACTTTAAAATTATCTCTCATCCCCATTGGTTTCTCTACAATGCTTGGGATTGGACTTCATTCTCCAAATAGCAGAGGGGCTGAGAGGAAAACAATGAGATGGCAGCAACAAGAAGATTCTATGACAATCGGTTTCCATGGCCAGAATTCCCAGACTTTCCCCAGAAACCTGTCTTGAATCTGCCCCCGACACAAACTAGATAGTCAAGACCCGACAGCATCTAGCATTCACCAAATCTTTATGGCCTGAAAATGTCTAGGCAGGCATCACCAGGTGCCCTCCTCCGCCAAAATGAAGCCCTAATAAAACCTGTAGCTACAGCCGTGCAACTTCTCGGAGAACCCGCCCAAACCAACCATTTGGGAAATCCACACCAGAGAAACTAAAGGAAATGACTTCTCGTATGAAATCGTTACTTATAAACCAGGAAAATGCTGAGGAGCATCTGCCAAAAACAATAGTTTGAGAAGAGCGGGTCGGCTGCTGACCCATCTGACGATAATTAACTGGCAGGAGCTGTTGTCTATTCAGGCCGCTCCAGGGTGGATCTGATGAAGTCAGACCGTTTGGGGAATAAGAAAAGGCTTATTTTTCAGTCCCCTGTTATCCCCGGGGTTGGCCCACAGCTCATTTAATAACAGTATCAATGCACAGAGAAACAAGACATCACGGTAACAAGAAATGGCAGCCATGTTTTGAGTGCTTCCTACACAGCCAGGTAATAAGCCATGCGTTCTAAACATTGTCTCATTACAGTTGCGTAACAAACAAACTATCACGTAGGTCTTTTCCCCACGTCTATCCCCATGTTTATCTAGGGGAGAACCAAGGTTTGGAAAAGCTAAACTATCATGTAGGTCCTATCCCCACGTCTATCTGGGGGAGAACCAAGGTTTGGAAAAGCTAAACTATCACGTAGGTCCTATCCCCACGTCTATCTGGGAGAGAACCAAGGTTTGGAAAAGCTAAACAACGTGCCGAAGCCCACCCTACCAGTGAGGCGTAAATTCAGGATTCAAACTGCTTGCATCCTTCTTCTTAACAGTCATGACACTATTCCCCAAACTCTAGCCGTTTCTGTATCTCATACACAATTTTTGCCATATCTGTGTAACAACGGTCATAACAATAGGAAATACTTTTCTTTCAATCAGCTTTCCTTTTATTTTTACTTAGCTGAATCTATTTAAATGGAAATGTTATATGAAAACCATAAATGTAAAACACCAAGAACCATTTACCTTAAGTAGATAACCACCTTGAATATACCACAATATAAACATAAAAAAAATGCTATTAAATTCTACCTAGACTTAGCTGCTGAAGGATCTGAGCCTGAAGTTTGTTCTTGCTTTGTTAGGTGGGGAGGTTAACACATGAGAAAGTGATGATAAACACTATACTAGCATCAAGTAAGCCTTGCTCCCCAACCCAGACAGAAGGACCCAAAGAGAATTCAACGGGCAACTCCTTTCCACTGTGTAGGAATGTGTCAGTGTTATTTAATGATGAGTGAATGTGCTCCCAAACCATACTGAGTATCCTATTTTCTGTTTAAAGAAATACCATATTATTCTCTGCTCTCATCCAAGAGAAATATGCTGGAAACAGAGACTTACACTCATGGACATTTTTAAGAGTCTACATCAATTATCTAGAAACAATGTGAAGCTTGCTCCTCTTGAAGCCCACTGCTAATGCCTGCTTATGGACTAAAAATCTGAGAAAAGTGGTAAAAGTCAACATTAATCTATTTTTCTTCAAAAAGGATTTATCCATGAATTCCACTGGTTCATTCGTTCAGTGAGTACTCACTGAGGGCTCTAAGCGCTGGGAATAAAGTGATAAGCAATTCAGACGTTGTCCTGCCCTCACATGGCTTATGAAACATGAAAATGGTGTCATAGTAGCCTGACTAGATGGCAACATTTATCTAACAGCAATGGAACAATCCTATACAGAGCCTTCCTGCTCCTTAAGTAGAACACTGGACTAAGAAATTAGACCGGCAGATAGGGGGGCAGGAGGGATCATAATCTGGCCTCTTCACTCCTTAAAACAGTGTTTAACTGGGAGTGAAAACAGTCAGTTAACTGTCCTTGGTTTACTGGTTGGAAAGGAGCCAGCCTCCCAAATGGCTAGGACCTGAATTTCACTACTCAATTTACTCACTGTGTTTCTTCCTCAACATAGAGAGTCACAGAACCCTCTCGCGTCGCCAGGAAAACAGTGGTGATCAACCAGTCGGTGTCTGGGAATCAGAAAGACCTAGCCTCAGGAGGAGCCAAGATGGCAGACCAGCATGGAAGTTTCCTGTGTGTCTCACATCCATGAAATACAGCCGGACCAACACTAAACTATCCTGCACACCTAGAAAACGGATCTGAGGATTAACACAACAATCCGCACAACCTGAACCACAGAACTCAGCAGGTACGCGACGCAGAGGGGTGAACTGGGGGAGGAAGCTGCGGAGGGCAGGGAGGTGCTTTTGTGTGGGGAGAGAGGACGGAGATGGGGGGGGGGTGGGTAGAATATGAGAAAAGCACCCCCCCACAAAGCAGCGGGAGAGAAAGTGGCAAACCGGAAACAGCCGCAGGGACTGAACTAAAAAGGGAGAAAGGAGAAAGGAGAGGGTTTAAATTCCATTAAGACTGTAAACAGGGGACGCTCAGAGTCTGAAAGTCCGCAGCTCGATACCTGGCGGTGCTCTGGTGGGAAGGGCGAATCCCCAGGAGCAGAGTGGGGTCCCGGGTTCTTCCGGCCACATGGGGAGAGGTGGTTCCCCCGCTGGGCGGACATCTGGTAGAGGCTGTGCGGCCCCGGACAGGAAAAGGCCCCAGTGGACCCCGGAGACCAACCACATTCGCTGGCGCTGGAACGAGGTCGCTGGTGGTGAAGCCCGGGGCTAGACGTCTGCATGTTGGGATTTGCCACAATCCCTGAAACGCGGCTGCCACACGATCCGTGAACTTTTTCAGGGGCGGCCCAGCACCCAGCCACAGTCTCTGGGCACCGGCAGCAGCACGGTCGGGCGAACGTTCCTGAGTGCGGCCGGCATTCAGCCATCGCTCCGTGAGACCGGCTGCAGAGGGGCGGGAGGAGTCAAAGCCGCGATCCCCCAGAAGTAAGGGGTCGGGAAAAACAGCCACATCAGAGAGAAAACCGAGGAGGGAGGCACTGCCTGGGGCTTGGTCACAGACAGCGGAAAAGCGGGCAGTGGACGGAAGCCGAAGACAAAGACAGGTGCGCGACTGCTGGTCGGGGAGAACAGAGTTCCGATACTAGAGACTGGGTAGCCGGGTGACGCCATTGTCACTGGTCCCCGGCGCATGCACAGAGGCACCTACAAGCGCCACAACAACCCACCCCAGGAAGCTAAGCAGCGCCATCTAGTGGAGAGCGGAGCTGTTACACTAAGCCCCGCCCAACTGGGCCAACCTCGCTCTTGAGGAACACAAGTCTCTCCACCTGCTTAGTTTATGGGCTATAAAACACTTGATAGTTTGACTTCTAGCGGAAAACGAAGTAATTTCAGTCATATTTCAGTCTGTTCGCCGGTCCATCTATTCATTTTTCTTTCTTTTTTTTTCTTTTTTCTCTTTTTCATTTCTTTTCTTTCTCTTGAATACAGAAAGGGAAAAAATCCATTTTTACTTCCAATTTTTTTAAAAAATATTTTTCTTTAATTTTTTCTACTCTATTTTTTACTTCTGTGTATAATTTTTTTCAAATTCTATTTTACTGCCATCATTTCATTTTAGTCTACTTCAGTGTATTCATTTTTTCAAAGCTTCAAATAATTTCCTTTTTTTTTCCTTGTTCTTTCCCCCTTTGTCTCTAATCTATCAAGCCCCTTTCAACACCCAGAACAAAACACACCTAGGATCTAGCATCATTCATTCGATTTTGTGTGCGTGTGTTTTCAATTTTTTAATTTTAATATTTTTTTAATTTTAATTTTAATATTTTTTTAATTTGAATTTTTTCCCTCATTAATTCCTTTTCTCCCTTCAAAATGACAAACGAAAAATTCACCCCAAAAGAAAGAGCAGGAAGAAACGACAGCCAGGGGACTTAACCAACACAGATACGAGCAAGATGTCTGAACCAGAGTTTAGAATCATGATAATAAGAGTACTAGCTGGAGTCAAAAATAGATTAGAATTCCTTTCTGTGGAGATAAAAGAAGTGAGAGCTGGTCAGGATGAAATAAAAAATGCTATAACTGAGCTGCAATCTCGAATGGATGCCATGGCCGCAAAAATGGATGACACAGAACAGAGAATCAATGATATAGAGGACAAAGTTGTGGAGAATAATATAAAGCAGAGGGAGATTAAGGCAAAAGAGCACGATTTAAGAATTAGGGGAATCGGTGACTCATTAAAAAGGAACAACATCAGAATCATAGGGGTCCCAGAAGAGGAAGAGAGAGAGGGGGGGGTAGAAGGGTTATGTGAGCAAATCATAGCAGAAAACTTTCCGAACCCGGGGAAAGACACAGACATCAAAATCCAGGAAGCACAGAGGACTCCCCTTAGGTTCAACAAAAACCGACCACCAACAAGGCCTAGCATAGTCAAATTCACAAAATACTCAGGCAAGGAGAGAATCATGAAAGCAGCAAGGGGAAAAAAAGTCCTTAATCTACCAGGGAAGACAGATCAGGTTTGCAGCAGACCCGTCCACAGAAATCGACAGGCCAGAAAGGAGTGGCAGGGTATATTTAATGTTCTGAATCAGAAAATATGCAGCTAAGAATTCTTTATCCACCAGGGCTGTCATTCAAAATAGAAGGAGAGATCAAAAGTTTCCCAGACAAACAAAAATTAAAGGAGTTGTGACCGCTAAACCAGCCCTGAAAGAAATTTTAAGGGGGACTCTCTGAGGGGGGGAAAAAATGAAAAAACGTAAACAAAAACAAAACAACAACAACAACAAACAAATCAATAAAGACCAAAAGCAACAAAGGCTAGAAAGGACCAGAGAACACCACCAGAAACTCCAACTCTACAAGCAACATGATGGCAATAACTTCCTATCTTTCAGTACTCACTCTAAACATCAATGGACTAAATGCTCCAATCAAGACATAGAGTAACAGAATGAATAAGAAAACAAGATCCATCTATATGCTGTTTACAAGAGACCCACTTTAGACCTAAAGACACCTTCAGATTGAAAGTAAGGGGATGGAGAACCATCTATTATGCTAATCGTCAACAAAAGAAAGCCAGAGTAGCCATACTTATATCAGACAATCTAGACTTTAACATAAAGACTGTATCAAGAGATGCAGAGGGGCATTATATCATAATCAAGGGGTCTACCCACCAAGAAGACCTAACAATTGTAAACATTTATGCTCCAAATGTGACAACACCCAGATATATAAATCAATTAATCACAAACATAAAGAAATTCATTGATAATAATACCATAATAGTAGGGGACTTCCAACACCCCACTTGCAGCAATGGACAGATCATCTAATCAAAAAATGAACAATGAAACAATGGCTTTAAATGACACACTGGGCCAGATGGACTTAACAGATATATTCAGAACATTTCATGCTAAAGCAGCGGAATATACATTCTCCTCCAGTGCACATGGAACATTCTGAGACACATATCAGCCCTCAAGAAGTACAAAAAGATCAAGATCATACCATGCATATTTTCCAACCACAATGCTATGAAACTTGAAATCAACCACAAGAAAAAAATTGGAAAGGTAACAAATACTTGGAGATTCTACTAAAGAATGAATGGTCTAACCAAGAAGTTAAAGAGGAAATTAAAAAGTTCATGGAAGCCAATGAAAATGATAACACCACAACCCAAAATCTCTGGGAGGCAGGAAAGGCAGTCATAAGAGGAAAGTATATAGCAATCCAGGCCTTCCTAAAGAAGGAAGAAAGGTCTCAGATATACAACCTAACATAACACCTTAAAGAGCTGGAAAAATAACAGCAAATGAAACCCCAAAACAGCAGAAGACAGGAAATAATAAAGATTAGGGCAGAAATTAATGCTATCAAAACCAAACCAAACCAAACAAAACAAAACAAAACAGTAGAACAGATCAATGAAACCAGAAGCTTGTTCTTTGAAAGAATTAACAAAATTGATAAGCCACTAGCCAGTTTGATCAAAAAGAAAAAGGAAAGGACCCAAATAAATAAAATCAAGAATGAAACAGGAGAGATCACAACCAATACAGCAGAAATAAAAACAATAATGAGACTATTATGAGCAATTACATGTCAACAAAATGGGCAATCTGGAAGAAATGGACAAATTCCTAGAAACATATACACTACCAAAACTGAGACAGGAAGAAATAGAAAATTTGGACAGACCCATAACCAGTAAAGAAATCGAATTAGTATTCAAAAATCTCCCAAAAAACAAGAGTCCAGGGCCAGATGGCTTTCCAGGGGAATGCCACCAAACATTTAAGGAAGAATTAATACCTATTCTCTTGAAGCTATTCTAAAAAATAGAAATGGAAGGAAAACTTCCAAAATCTTTCTTAAAGCCAGCGTTACCTTGATTCCAAAACCAGACAGAGACCCCACGGAAAAGGAGACCAATTTCCCTGATGAACTTGGATGCAAAAATCCTCCACAAGATATTTGCCAACTGGATCCAACAATACCTTAAAAAAATTATTCACCACAACCCAGTGGGATTTATATCTGGGATGCAGGGCTGGTTCAATATTTGCAAAATAATCAATGTGATTCATCACATCAGTAAAAGAAAGGACGAGAACCATATGATCCTCTCAATAGATGCAGAGAAAGCACTTAACAAAATACAGCATCCTTTCTTGATAAAAACCCTGAAGAAAGTTGGGATAGAAGGATCATACCTCAACCTCATAAAAGCCATATATGAAAAACCCAACACTAATATCATCCACAATAGGGAAAAACAGAGCTTTCCCCCTAAGGTTAGGAACAAGACAGGGATGTCCACTCTCGCCACTGTTATTCAACATAGCATTGGAAGTCTTAGCCTCGGCAATCAGACAACACAAAGAAATAAAAGGCATCCAAATCGGCCAGGAGGAGGTCAAACTTTCACTCTTCACAGATGACATGATACTCTATATGGAAAACCCAAAAGATTCCACCAAAAAACTGCTAGAACTGATCCATGAATTCAGCAAAGTGGCAAAATATAAAATCAATGCACAGAAATCGGTTGCACTCCTATTCACCAACAATGAAGCAACGGAAAGAGAAATCAAGGAATTGATCCCATTTACAATTGCACCAAAAACCATAAAATACCTAGGAATAAATCTAACCAAGGAGGTGAAAATCTATACACTGAAAACTATACAAAGCTTATGAAAGAAATTGAAGAAGACACAAAAAAAATGGAAAAAGATTCCATGCTCCTGGATAGGAAGAACAAATATTGTTAAAATGTCAATACTACCCAAAGCAATCTACATATTCAATGCAATCCCTATCAAAATAACACCAGCATTCCTCACAGAGCTAGAACAAATAATCCTAAAATTTGTATGGAACCAGAAATGACCCCAAATAGCCAAAGCAATCTTGAAAAAGAAAACCAAAGCCAGAGGCATCACAATTCCGGACTTCAAGCTGTACTACAAAGCAGTAATCACCAAGACAGTATGGTACCGGCACGAAAACAGACACTCAGATCAACGGAACAGAATAGAGAACCCAGAAATGGACCCACAATCATATGGCCAACTCATCTTTGACAAAGCAGGCAAGAATATCCAATGGAATAAAGACAGTCTCTTCAGCAAGTGGTGCTGGGAAAACGGGACAGCAACATGCACAAGAATGAACCTGGACCACTTTCTTACACCAGACACAAAAATACACTCAAAATGGATAAAAGACCTAAATGTAAGACAGGAAGCCATCAAAATCCTGGAGGAGATAGCAGGCAAAAACCTCTTTGACCTCGGCCACAGCAACTTCTTACTCAACATATCTCTGCAGGCAAGGGAAACAAAAGCAAAAATGAACTTTTGGGACCTCATCAAAATAAAAAGCTTCTGCACAGCGAAGGAAACAATCGGCAAAACTAAAAGGCAACCGACAGAATGGGAGAAGAAACTTGCAAATGACATATCAGATAAAGGGTGAGTATCCAAAATCTATAAAGAACTTATCAAACTCAACACCCAAAAAACAAATAATCCAGTGAAGAAATGGGCAAAAGACGTGAATAGACATCTCTCCAAAGAAGACATCCAGATGGCCAACCGACACATGAAAAAATGCTCAACATCACTCATCATCAGGGAAATACAAATCAAAACCACCATGAGATAGCACCTCCCACCTGTCAGAAGGGCTAACACTAACAACTCAGGCAACAACAGATGTTGGCGAGGATGTGGAGAGAGAGGATCTCTTTTGCACTGCTGGTGGGAGTGCAAACTGGTGCAGCCACTCTGGAAAACAGTACGGAGGTTCCTCAAAAAATTAAAAACAGAACTACCCTATGACCCAGCATTTTCACTACTACGTATTTATCCAAGGGATACTGGTGTGCTGTTCTGAAGGGATACATGCACCCCAATGTTTATAGCAGCACTATCGACAATAGCCAAAGTATGGAAAAAGCCCAAATGTGCACCGATGGATGAATGGATAAAGATGTGGTATATATATCCAATAGAGTATTACTCAGCCATCAAACCGAATGAAATCTTGCCATTTGCAACTACGTGGATGGAACTCGAGGGCGTTATGCTAAGCGAAATTAGTCAGAGAAAGACAAAAATCATATGACGTCACCCATATGAGGACTTTAAGACACAGAACAGGTGAACATAAGGGAAGGGAAGCAAAAAGAATATAAAAACAGGGAGAAAGGCAAAACATAAGAGACTCTTAAACGTGGAGAACAAATAGAGGGTTGCTGGAGGGGCTGTGGGAGGGCGGATGGACTAAATATGTAAGGGGCACTAAGGAATCTACTCCTGAAATCATTGTTGCACTAGATACTAACTAATTTGGATGTAAATTGAAAAAATAAAATTAAAAAAATAATAATAAAATAAGATAAAAAAAAAAGACTTAGCCTCAAGACTTGGCTCCGTGGCCTCCTATCTATGTGACTTATGTGGCTTTCCTCTCTAAGTTTCTCTATGGAACAGAACCATCATAATAATTATACTGTGGTTACTGGAAAGATTGAACGAAGCGATACACTGAGATATGATCGCCCCTACAAGATCTTATTGCAGCTTGAAACACCACCCATGTAGAAATGAATGTGCCAAGGCTCTGAGTTTCTTCAGGCATGAAAGGTGAAAGGAAAAAGACCCACTGGGATTCTTGCCTCAGGGGCTGTGAAATGCCTTGCTCTTGGAGAAGAATCATGGAACCCACTGAGCATGTTCCTGGCAGTCTTGTCATGCAGGGAGGTGCTGCTATGGTCATGCTTCCTGTATTGATGCAGGTGCCAGTGGTCATTCACTACACCAGTGGTTCTCAAATAGGGACCATTTTGGCCCCAGAGGACATTTGACAATGTCTGGAGATATTTTCGTTTGTCACGCTGGGTGGGTTGTGGGTAGAGGACAGGGACACTGCTGAACAGCCTACGATGCACAGGACAGCCTCCACCACAGGAAATTATCACGGTCAAAACATCAATAGCGCTCCTGTTCTGGAATAAGGCGAACCTCACCAAACCGGTGCCTGGTGGTAAAGTAAACCCTTGTATTTCTAAGTCAGGACACCTGTGCCCTAAAGAAACCAGCTGATGCAAATGGGTAAAACAAGGATATTTCAAAGGGAAAGAAGAGTCAGATGTGGGAAAGCTTGGTGAGAGTGAAGACGTGGGGCTTGGAGGAGGAGTGTTTACTCTCTGGAGTGTTCCCTCCACCAGTCTAAAGAGCAGAAGACAAGGATCCAGGTATTAGATTGTTTGGCAGTGAGTCCCTCCCTTCTGTGAAGACGCACACCATGACCCAAACTGCCGGGGGTTACATATAACCAGAGATGTTAATGAGTAACCCTGAAATGTGATTCAGTAAAATTGCCCAATTTCTAAAGTTTATTTATTTGGAGGAGGGAGTACGGACAGAGAGAGGGAGAGAGAGAATCCCAAACGGAGCCCGATGTAGGACTGGACCCCACAAACCCTGAGATCACGACCTGAGCCAAAACCAAGAGTCGGATGCTTAACCGACTGAGCCACCCAGGCACCCCTAAAATTTCACAGGTTTTAAGGAGCTTGCAAGGGAAGTCGGTTGTGGGCCAAATATGGCTCATGCTCATCTGAATGACCTTGGAGGGTGAATCAATTCAACACGACGAGATAAGTACAAAGTAGAAGTGAGTACCAAGGTGGAGAGGCAGCCGGGAGCTTGGCCGTGTCACCCTCCACCCAGATAAATGGAGAGGCCTTGGAAGGCAACAGGCACAGCAGCAAAGAACTTGGGCTGCAGAAGAAGTCCTGGCCACCATCACTCAGCTGGAGAAGTTCCTCCTGTCTCTAAGTATCTATAAGATGCTAAGCACGTCCCCTTGTGATGCTGGTCTCAGGCGGGGTGAGATAAGACATGCGCAGTACGTGATAAGGACACCGTTAAAGGCAGCCGTGACAGTGGCTTGTTCTGCAAAGTCCCAACTTGGTTTTGAAATAGGCCCTGTGATGAAACCACAGTAGAATAAAGACTGTCAGCTTACAGCATTACTTCTGGTCTGACAGGTAAGTGGGCTTCCATTTGGGTCTTATGCTCTGTATTTGAGCACTCTAATTGGGGGAATGAGGTCCAAGTCAGGATAAATCACAGATATGCAAACTTTCTATTTTGTGTATAATTCACAAGCCAGAATTTCCAGCGAAGCTTTGGAGCTTATCCTTTTTTTTTCCCTTTTTTTTTTTTTTTTAGGATAAGAAATGTTCTTGAAACAGAAGACATTGTAGACAGCTCTCATTGCCTTCTGGGTAATCATGTCTTTAAAGTAAGCTCCTGAGGCTTATTATGAAACAAATTGCATCTTACTCACGTCCTTGGAGAGACGGTTTAGATGGATGGGTGTTGGGAGTGGAAGCTTCCAGAAGCCGATCTTGTTTCCAAGGAAAAGAATATGCTTTCACTTTTTCATGGTATACAGTGGATTGTTTCTATGCCCATTCCTGAGTCTTCCACAGGAACACATAATGGCTATCTGCTGCCACAACGGTGAAGGAATTTTCCACTCTGATAACTGTGATGCTGTCTCATCTTTATGAGGTGCAGAGGGAACGAGTGTTTGCCTGGAATTAGCAACTGTTAACCCATCTTCTCCTGGGAGCTTAAGACTCAACAGCAGCCGTTAGCTGACATTTACCGAACCCCTCCTGTGTGTGTGCAGCGCTGTTCTAGAACCTAGAGCTTCAGGGCTGTGGAAGTCACAGTTATGTAGTCACGGTCACTGGAGTGGCCCCTGGGGAAGGTGGCAGGGACCAGGGCCAGGAGCAAGGCTGAGTCAGGGTCTCAGCAAGAGAGGGGTGCACGCTCCCAACTGTGTGGTGTAAGAAGCACTTAATAAAGGGACTGTCTACACAGACTGAGGCAGTGTCTGGGCGAAGCAATAAGTACATCTAGAACAGTGACAGTGGCAACCATTAACACCCCCAGGCCTGACGGGACAAGAAGAGAAAGTGCCACCAGAACCGAGAAAGGTAACTGCGTGGAGAGGAATACCAAGGGGACCTGTGGCCTGTTTTACAGTGACAACCATCCCATGGACATGCAGAGGGGAGGGAGGTGGGGGAAATACCCCAAACTCTTTCTCTCCCACCCTCAATCTTCTTTGGTGCCCTTACTGGCCAAGCCCAACAGGAAACTGGAAGGCAGAGAGCCCATCGCTGCAGACCCCATGGTCAGCCTCCCAGGACACGGAGCAGGCTGATGGGGATGTGGACCTAGACAGACCAGTGAAAGGGATCCAACACGTTGTCTAGCATCTGTGATGTTTGACTTTGTACAAGGAAAATGCATTCAAGTGAAGAAGGTGAAGGACGCGAGGGAGAAAGAGGAAAAAGGAAGAAAAGGCAGGAAGAGGTGAAGAAAGGTAAGTCAACAGGCAATGAAGTTCAGAGGAGGTGTGTCCTTGAGTAAACACCAGTTGCTATGGGAACACCAGGAGGAGTCCCTACCTTGGACTTGGGGAGTCAGGGAGGGCCTCCTGAGGAAGGAACCCCTGGATTGACGCTTGAAAAGCTGGTAAGAATTTGCCAGGTCAGAAGGTAGAGAATGGCACTGACAGAGGTCCACGAGTGAACCAAGGTTCTTGGAGGTCAAAGCTAAGTTTAGGGAGAAGCAAGGAGTAAGACTAGTGGAGGAAACAGAGCATCCGAGAGACCGTTGGATGTAACAACAAGGAGCTTCATGCTAAAGCAAATGGGAGACGTGGAAATGAGGGACAAGAGTAAATCGGCACTTTCATTTTTTTCCTCCAGCTTTACTCCCAGGAAGTACATTTAATGCTGCCAACCTTTTGGCAAACACATCCCTGTTTGTCCCTGTACTTGACAAAAGGAAAGTATGCGTGGGAGATTGGTTTGTCTGTTTAATCCATGGCCAAGATCCAAAGGGCCCAGGAAAACAACACAGGTGGTTCTTTGGTTGGCTGAATGTTTCCATGAGAAAAGAAACTGCTGTCTACTATCCACGGCACACCTGAGTAGAGATACCAACATTTCGAAAGGCAATCCGACACACCTTTGGCATTTAAGAACCGAAGTCTTCAGCCTCGGCATGGTGAGTCGAGCCCAGATTAATGACCTTTCAGACTATAGGCTCAAGGAATTCGAAATAGGTCAGTCTTGCAAAGAATTTTAAGAAATCGTTGAACCACAGCAAATCAGACTTCTCATTGGTTCCATCCACCCTTAAGCAAGTGGCCCTCCCCATATCCTCAGAGACTCCATTTCCTCTGCTCCCTCCACTTGGAGGTTGGGAGAACAAACATAGACTGCCTGCAAAGGCACTACCTTTGGTGCAAAACAAAGGATGTGCATAAATAGAAGCCTGGTAACTCCTCATTGGGTTCATCATTTCCAGGCCACCAGTTCACGGAGGAGGGCCAATTTTCATAACTCATGTGAATGTTCTTTGCATATTTGCTTTCTTTATGAGATGTGTTTTGCAATAAATGAATCATGCAATATAGTGATCTGACAGATAAAATTCCCAGGTCATGGTCTGTTTTTGTCTTTATCTTGGTAACATGCATTCTGCAATTATGAGTTTGGAAATAGAAACTATCTTATCACCTCCCCCCACCCCCCGGCACTGATAACCACTGGCAGGATCCCCAAAATCCTAAAACAAACATGAACATGATCCACTGGTTTAGTCTATATGTTTTTCAAAGGACGTGGGGGGGGGGTGGGGTTCTACGGATTTTACCTTTTTTCTGTATTTCCAAATCTTGTAGGATATTAACATCAGCACTTACCTGATGCCCTTTCTTAACAGATCTTCTCAAACTACACTACCCTTGCTCTCACAACACTAATCTTTGCCAACATCGAGGTTCACATTTCTGCAAAGGACAGTTCTGGGGGCGGGGGGGCCATGGCTTTGTTATAAGGGTTCTACCCAGGACAGCTACCCCTTCTTGGGGCCAATGGCTCCTCCCCTACTCTTCCAACTTGTTCTGGGGATGGCTCTTGGTCACATAAGTCCCTTCCCCTTCCTAAACACGTGAATGAACACAGTCTGGGCCAATGATCCCATCATATCCCCTGGCCACAGTGGTCGGTCCAGGGATGGCGTAAGTCTAAGGCCAAGGCCAGTCAGAGAAGCAGGGATAAGACTAATAGTGAAACTTCAGACTCAGTCAATGCCCTTGATCCACGTATGCCTGAAACTAGCTGCTCCATCCTGCCCATGGTTTGCTTCAAGAAGGCAATAAATGTCCCTCTTTTGCTTAAGATAGTTTGATTTTTCTATAACCTGTAAGTGAATGAGTCCTGATGAATATATCATGCTTGTCATGCTTTTTAGAAAATAAAACGATCAATTTTCTTTCTATATTAAATTTCTTTACCCATAAAATGCTAACAGAATATCACAGGTCCCTGGTATGGCTGTGACCTGTGCACCCCCGCTCCCGGCCCGCTGGGACCACCCCCACTTGATCAACGCCCTGCTGCTGCAATCTTGACATTTTAATCATGTTTACTGTTTGAAGGAAAAGCCCCACAAATTAGGTAGCTGGTCCAGAGAGAACCCAGCACTTGGTGACATCACAGAGGTAATAAGGGAGGGGTTCATACACAAAGGGCACCCATACCTCAGAGTGGAATCATTCTTTCCACTGGTGGTATAATGAGCAGACGCTAATGAGGGGGGGGGGGGGGAAGGGGAAGACCGTGGGGGGCGGCTGCTGATGGAATTGGCCATGACCTCCAGAAAGGCATTTTTGGTGGGTCCCTAGGAAGCACTGGGGAGAGACCCCCGGGGGTGGGGTAGGAAGGGCAAACTCTGATCATATGTTCAAGTCAGTGGGAGACGTTCTAAATGAAGGAACAAAATAAACACTCCTCATTAGGAAAAAAAAAAAAAGTCATTAGGGCCAGACTGCCTGGGACAGGCAGATTAGGAATCAGATTGCCGGGGTCTGATTTCTGCTACTGCCTAGCTGTGTGACCTTGGCCAAGTTACCTAACCTCTCTGTATCTCATTTTCCTCATCTGTACAATAAAACTAAGAATTGTACCCATCTCATCATGTTTTGTCAAAATCATATTAGGTAACATATGCAAAGCAGACAGCACAGTGTCTGGCACAAAACAAATCTTCAATAAAATTCGATGACGATGATGATGATCGTTATGCATAATTTAGGAATAAGCAGTGTAGTTCTGTGAATAGATAATTAAAGAGTTAGGGATAAGGTATCTTTTACTGGGTGAGAAGCAGTGTTCTAAGCCAGAAATTCTCAAATGTTAGGTCTCAGGAAGCCTTTACACTTTCACAAATTATTTAGCTTCCCAAAGAGCTTTTGTCTGTATGGCGTAGAGCGATCAATATTTGCCACAAGAGGAGTTCAAACCAGGAAAGTTTCCAAATATATATTTACCAATTCGTGTTAAAACCATAATATATTAATAATAATACATAATAGAAATAAATAATAGCAAACCCATTCCATGTTAACGTGTTAAACACCCTATGCTTATAAAAATGTAACTATAGTTCCGAAAACATTTTTGTAGTGAGAGGCGCATTTTTAAAGTGTGGTTTCAGACTCTGGCTACATTGTCCTCCCCACCCCCGTACTCAGTCTGTGGTGCTATCTTGTTCTGGTTGAAATAAGTATACGAGGAAAATCCAGTCGGACACAAGTATGTGGTTCGAAAAGAGAAGACTACTTTAAGATTTTCAGATAAGAATGGATGCTCTCCTCTGATACTACACCAAAACTCAACAGGTAATAAAGTCGATTGCAGTGTGAAATCAAAAAGTGTTTCAGATTAACAGGAAAATCCATTTGCTCTATCTTGCAATTTGAATGGATCTTTTACACATGCCTGATTTTCTAATAGCAGAGACTGGTCGCCCGGAAAACACGGACTTACCAAGTTGCAAAGTTATTCCACATACTGGTGCGTTTCCTACCCTACCATCTCATCAGAAGTTGGTTAAGCGTCTGCCTCTTGAATTTCAGCTAAAGGCATGATCTCACGGTTGGTGAGTCTGAGCCCGTCGCTAGGTTGTGCACTGACAGCACAAAGCCTGCTAGGGATCTCTGTATCCCTCTCTCTCTCTCTCTGCCCCTCGTCTGCTCTCTCTTTCTCTCTCTCAAAAATAAATAAATAAATGTTTTGTTTTGTTTTTAAGTACTGAAGTATGAGAATGCTGTCGAGCTCAGGGTGGTGGCTTCGAGTTTTCCGAAATTCTAATTTTTGCTCAAAAATAAAAATGTTATCCTTGGCCGCAAATATCACTAGTTGCTGTCCTTGCAAGGACGGTTCCTTTTGTTCATTAGAAAAAAAAAAAAAAAATCTGCCAGATCCTGAGGTCTGAGTCACCATGAATTGTCGTTCATTCTTCCAGGTAAATATGGTGTTTCCTGGAAACAATGGTGACTTCATCTCCCACCTCAATCAAACAAGGGTTTTCTCTTAAAGATACCATCCTAATTCTTACACAGCAGCAATTCTTTGTATATACCTTCCATTTCATCAGACAGAATATTAAAAATGTCAAGATTTAATAAAATTAAGACATGTTACTACCTCAAGGGCGCTATTGATTGACTGATTGATTTTTGAGAGACAGAGAGAGACAGAGCACAAGCGGGGCAGGGGCAGAGAGAGGGAGACCCAGAATCCGAAGCAGATTCCAGGCTCCAAGCTGTCAGCCCAGAGCCCGACGCGGGGCTCAAACTCACGGACCGCGAGATCGTGATCTGAGCCCAAGTCGGACGCTCCACCGACGGAGCCCCCCAGGCGCCCCTTCAAGGGCGCTCTTAAGTGAAACTGGCATCCATTTTTTTCCCTGCAAGTACATTCTGGTGAAGACCAGGCTATGGCTCCTGGTCCAGATATACCACCACCTTGAGTCACACTGAGCCTCCGGAAGATCTACCCATCACTGCTCTTGAACCATCAGCCCAGCTCAGTGAGAAAGGCAGCCTCTTTGGCATCATTTCAAAAATACTTTCGCCTTTGTGGATCCTAGTCTCTGGGATCAAATCACACTTTGAGAACTGCTCCTCTAACCTGCCCCCCCACCCACCCACCTACCCCCCCCCCCACTCAATCATTGCAAGAACTCTGGGACATGGATGTTATTATCCCCATTTGGCAGAGAAGAAAACTGAGGCAAAGTGAGGCTTGCTTCTGACCATCAGCCACTGAGAGGAAGGGGCAAAAATTCGGCTGAAGCATGGGCTCCCAGCCACTAGGGTGAAAAGAGGGTATGATTTCATCTGCATATTATTTCCAGCTCTTTGAGACAGATATGCTACAGTAATGAGGGCAAAAGGGAAAGGAATGTAAAGTCAGACCAAAGAATAAAAAGAAAGATCAAAGAGAGGAAATTAGCTTGGACGAAAGATTACCATTTATCCACGAAAGTAAGATATCTTCCCCCACAAAGCCAGAACACAGCACATTTAAAACTGCACTGATGTAAAGGACAATTTAGATTTTTTAAAAATCGAGTAATAGAATAATGACAAGTATAAACTGAAAGCCTGGGATGGCACACTTGGGTCAACATCAGAGTTCAAGGAGAAGGGGCTGAGGGCTGAGCCAGGCTCTGAGAGAGCAGTACATGCCTTTTTCTTTAAGAGCAATTTACCAGGACTTATCCAAGCCTGTAAGTGCAATCCCTTAAGACCATCCAATTTCCTTTCTTTCTAATTCCGTACTTAGCAGAGCAACCTTCTGATAATTAATTTGGTTTCTCAGGTAAGTCAATACCGGGAAAGAGACTGGTTGAATTATTGTCCCAGCTGTATGGGCCTGCTCTAAATGAATAAATTGGTTTGTGGATTTATCAGTCCACTCCCCAAGAGTTCAGTTTGCAAATACCACTTTTGCTGGGGCGCGCTGACATTCGACTTGTCGACTTGCAATGCTGCGTGACCAAAGCGAGCGGGGCTGTTTTAAGACTTTCATAACCCTGGGCACTCATCATGGGGGTTCACCCTGCCGTGTTATATCAACTGTATTAAAATGCACACACATTCCCCGGGCTGCCATATTGCACAACACCAGTTGTGAATGGAGCTCCCAGGAATTGTGACAATAAGTGGCCCCACTTCTACTCTACATTAAATATCATTTGTTTTGTTAAAAATAAGTGGAAAGAATCTTTGTAAGGTTGCCTGTTTCGCTGTAAGTCACTCATTTGATTTACTTGTGGCCACAAGATCCCGGCAATCGTTATGTATGGCAGGAAATGCTAATCGCCCCCGGGATCCATTCTCTATTTCTTCATTTAGCTGAAGGCTTTCCTGTATCTCTAAACGTGGCCGTGTCTTTAAGTCCGGCCAGTTGGGTATGAGTAGGCATTACGTGGGTGACTTCCAGATCACATTCCTTACAACAGAAATGAGTTCATTTCTTTTATCCTCATTCCTTCTTGTAGTAACTTGGAACTGCTTGGTCAAGGTCAACAAGGACAAGACTTCAAAGGCTGGTAAAGCAAGGAAGGAACCCGGGCCCCTGGGTGGCATCATGGAACAGATTTGCCTCTGTCCGTGGACCACCTACCCACCTTCACACTATTGGACAGGAGACAAGTAAACTACCATGGTTTTGTTTTATATTGGGGGTCTCTCTATTACGTAGGCTTATCTTATACCCTGGCTGATAGCAGGGGTTGTAGTAAAGTGAGAGAATCAAATTATACATTTTTGTAATGAAGATTTTTATGATTGTTAAATTAAAGCCAGCATCCTTCCTACTATCTACCAGCCCTAAACTACCTGGCTCCGGCTCCTCTCTGACCTCATTTCCTCTTAATACCCGCCCCCCCCCCCAACACACACACACACACACACACACATACACACACACACACACACACACACACACACACTCTCAGACTCTCTGGACTCCTTGTTTCTCATCACATCAGACATCCCCTTGCCTCAGGATCTTTGCACTTACTGTCCCTTTCATGTGAATACCCTACCCCGTAACACTTTATGGCAAATCCCCGCACCTGCTTCAGGCCTTTGTTCAAATGTCACCTTCTCAGGGAAGCCTTCCTTGACCACCTGACTTACAAGTACACTTACCCTGCCTCTCCCCAGGCCACCATGCACCCAACGACTCCCCCTCTGCCTTATTTCTTCTATGGCACTTATGAACATAAGACACATTTATCTCATGTACTGTCTTTCTCCTTTCATCACAAGGGCAGGTATTTTTGTGTTTTGGTCGCTGTAATACACCCAGAACCCAAGGGAACCTAATACATGCTTAGTAAATATTTGTTGAATAAATAGGTTAATCATTTTCAAATTAATTTTTTTCTTTATATGTTAAACTGATTTTTTTTTTTTTTTGCTTTCAGGTTTCAAATATTTTGGAGGCCCCTAAAAGGTGTATAGGCTGTAGGCACTGGGCATAGAGTGCCTAATGCATGCCGTAGACCAGAATGTGTGAGGGACAAGGATGCCCCCCCACCCCCCCCGCCCCCCCTCCCATCTTGCCGACACAGAGCCCTCGGCACAAGACAGCAGACACTGAGCACTTCTCACAGCCCCGGAACCCTAATCATACTCTGTCCGTGTGCCCTGCCCCCATCCTTCCTGGCCCCCCAGTTTCTGCCATTGGGCTTTTGGGGCTGTTTTTGCCACATGCAAGAGAACTAGGTCCTGGGAGTTTATGCCCTTTCTACCTGGCTCTTAGCCAGCGACCAACTGGAAAGGAATACAAAGGCCCAAGCCTTTTGCCACCAGTTGGGAAAGGCTCTGAGGTGTGGTTTCCACTCCAGAGCCTCCTTCCCCCATCAGGCAGATCAGGAGGAGGCTGGGATTTGCCTGAGGTCACACATTGCTTGCCTTCTTTCTCTTCCCTGTCCTGCTCCCCTCCCCTGCTCCCCTGGGATCCTTTTATCCCATTCTTCTGGGAACATATTCTCAATAAATCCCTTGCACATGAATCCTTGTCTCAGCTCCTGCTTCTAAGGAATCTGACCTAAGACGCCCAAAATAGCATCCCCCCCGGCCACACTCGGCTGCCTGACTTTGCCAAGAGATAAAAGCCACATTGGCCGTGGCTGGCCGTGGCTGCCAGTGGCTGCCGTCCCCCCAACCGAGGCTGAAGTAGCACACGGGACACTTTGCTGTGCTCCTCACGGCACCGACGGCCGGCACGGCCACCACCACGCAGATCCCCCGGGAGGAGGAAGAAACTACTGGATGAAGCAGGGAAAGAAAACGACCGCACGATGCTCAGAAGCACAAAGGTTGGAGAAGAGTGCCAAACTACTGAGAAGTGGGTTCGAGCTCAACTCACCTACAGATTTGTTATAGGACCCAGATGGGCCTCCATGTGACAAATTCCGGCGAGGCCACCCTCCAGTGCCAAGACAGGGTTGAGCTTTTGATTCTTCCAGAGAAAATGTACCACAGCAGCACTCTTGTTTCCAGCCTGCTTGTTTGAATTAGAGCTTTGCAGCATTTTAGCTGTGGTATCTCTGGGGAGGAGTGAATATGTCAGTGTAATTAACTCATCTGATGAGAGAGGTCTTGTTTATTTCCCCTACAAAATAACAGGTGGTGGCTGAGCTCCGATACATTATGGTGATATGAAATGCATTTAGCATAAATCATATTAAATAAATAGGGAGACAAAATGATTTCAAGGTACATTTTTTATTGTTTTAAATTAAGTTTTGCAAGGGAACAGCTGCATACCAAAAAGCCACAAAGCTGCTCCCCACCTCCAATCTGCTCTTCTGAGAAAGAGTTAAGGACACGCTCAAGTTCCACCCACCAGGACTAATAGAAACTTGAGTATTGTTTTCAAATTAGGAACCAAACAATCGCTGGCTTTCTGAGCACCCTCTTTGTGCACGGCAAAGAGCGGTCTAATCAATTTGGGTAATCAGTTAAAACAACCTTACACAATTCATTTCACAAAATCCACAGTGACATTCATTTAATAAACACGTGGAAGCAACACCATGTGCTGGGCATTAAGTAAATAAAGACAAATAAGACAGAGTCTTTGCCACCGAGGGCTCAGAGCCTAAGAAGGATAGTAGACAATGAGGTGTTTTCAGGGATTATAATGGCAAAGCATATCCTTTCTCTCTACGAAAACTTCAGAAATTTCCAAACGTGACTTTTTTTTTATTTGCAGTTAAATGAAACCCAATCCTGGAAAGTAGAAAAAGTAGTGTCGGTCAACAGGAAATGCTGCAGAACTCCGGACGTGTTGGATTTGCTCTGAGCATCAGGGACGGCAGGTGGGAGGAAATGGGGAAGGGAAGGAGGACGGGGTGTGCAGGGAGCAGCAAAGACAACTCCAGCCTCAAAGTCTGCAACTAGTAAGAGCCGAGAGGCCTGAAACGTGCTGAGTACTGGCCCCAAACATACTAGTCCCTCGTCCCTGGAACCTGTCCCTGGTGCCGTATGGGGGAAAGAAAAATGCACAGAATGCAGACAGGGTTAAATTGATGGAGAGATTATCTGGGATTATCCCCCGGCCCTAATGCCATCAAAGTGTCCTTATAAGAAAGAGGCAGAGAGAGCTCGCCCACACAGAAAAGAAGACAGTGTGACCCCAGAGGCCAACACTAGAGAACATAGACTCACAATTTCTATTATTCCTCAAGAAGGAATTCTAGACAGAGAAATTATAAAACTAAGAATAACAATACAACACAATCTCCTGGAGCTGAAGAAGGAAAAAAATTCTTTAAATCGAATAGGACTTTGAACATCAAGCAAGACAAAAACTAATAATAATAAAATAAAAGCCCTCCCCTATCCACTTATGTGGAAATTTCAGGACAAAAGATACAAGTATAGGAAGTTGAAGACAGACCATAGAGCTAAAATAGCTTACCTAAATTATTAAAATTCTGGTTCTCATTGGATGTCACAGCTAACATTGTCAACAGCATCTGGTGCCCAAGGCGTGAGTTCAAATTCTGCTAACACCATCGACAACCTGGTGGGCAGCATAGCACAGAACCAAGAGCTTAAGGGTCTGTTCTCACCAGCATTCAATGCTCAGTCTGCTCCGAGGCCAGCTATCCAAAACCAGGTAGGTTCGTTAATAAACCTAAGTAAACTTCCTTACCATTAGTTACGGCAAGCCTCAACTCTACAGCGCCCCGCGTGGTCATCATCCCTGAGAGCACATGAAGGCAGTGTAATACAGGAAGTGCACAAGTGTCCTTGTAAACCATGAGTTGCAAACCAGAGAGCTTGAATTTGATCTGGTACAAAGACCTATTTTATTGCTCAGGAGTGAAAAGAAATTAAAACTCAGAATGTCCAGAATAACCCAGATTCCCTAGTTCGCTTAAGGAAATCTGTCAAAGCCGGGACCACGTGCCGGCAGGACAACGGGCTGGCTTTGGCCATCTCTGTAGACTCCGACTTGGCTCCACAGGCTGGGAGGGTGTGGCTTGTCAAAGTCCCCTCCGGTCTCCGCTCTCAAACACCTGCCTGATTCACCGGCTGGCATCAGCTGACTGACCCAGGAACGTATTTGATTGTGCAAACTCTGCCATGAACAAGGGACTTCCAAGTAGCCAGTTCAGGGCTTGCAGGAGTGAGGTTTCTCCTCTCCACCCAGTTGGAACTCCCGGGGCTCAAGAGACCACGGTCCTCAGTCCATAATGGGCATGTCATATAATCACACTGTAGCGCATTATCATTTCATTTAAAAGGAGTGACTGCTGAAATTACATTTCCCATGTAAAACAATAACACGATTCCCAGTTGATCAGCAAATAAATAAGAGAAAACAGCTTTGTAATTATTTCAACAGTGGTCTGATTCAAAAAAAAAAAAAACCAAAGCAAAACCCATCAAATGCCATGTCAAGAGAGAGAACTAAGCAGCAAGCACTGGGCAAACATTTTATCTGAGTTGAGTCCAGCACCTGCTACTCTGAGGATGACTTCTATAATGAAAAGCTGTCGTGTGCAAATGACCCATCACACGAAAATTCCGCTGTAGATGTCGCAGATGCACGTGGTGCGTGTGAGAAAGAAATTAATCAATACGAAGATGAACACCAGCAATCTATCGCAACCACGCTGTTTGACAATAATGCAACGGAGGGCGAGGGGACAGACAGGGCTCAGGAAACTCACAAAAGTGCAGGAAACGCCAGCGGTAATCACGAATTAGTAACTCTGGCTAGAAATGGGAAAAACAAGAGTATGCAGAGGAAAAAAATATCGTCAGCAAACGCCCATCCCTATGTCGCCAGTCGAAGCCACCAATATCTCTCCCCTGAATTATGACAGTGAACGGCTCGCTGGCCTGTTCCCCACCATACGTGACCCGCACAGCAGCCAGAACCGTCCCGTTACAACACAATTCACATCGAGCGACCTACGCCTCTAATCGGACTCTTCTGTTGGCATCCCTGTCTTTTTTGACATCCCCTGGCTTTTTTGTTCATAAAAGCCCCAGTCCCCACGTGACCTATGGAACCTGAATGGCTGGATCCCCCATTCCCCATCTTTCCTTCACGTCCTCCAGGCATGTCAACTAGACGCAGTTTTCAAAACCTGCCAGGCGTGACAGGTGCCGTTCTGTCCTTCTGCAATTGGCTTCTCTCAGACAACCCAGAGCTTGCTCCTCAGGAGGTCTTTTAAAGGCCTCCTCCCCATGCAGGTCTCCCTGGCCAGTCTATCTGACAGCCATGACCACTCCCTTCCCTGTCTTCTTAGCGTGTGACCCTCTCAATTACAGACATTTGAGTCAAGCGTCGGGTGTACTGTCTGTCTCCCCAGTTAGACCACAGACTCCAGGAGATGGGAAAGGTGTGCCTGTTTTGTTCTCTGTGGTAGCCCACGTACCAGGAGAGTGTCTGGGATGTAGAAGGTGCTCAACAAAGATTTGTTGAATTCATGACGGCAATTCAGAGATAAACAGGAAAACAATGATAAATAATAACATGCAAAAAGGATTGGGTAAATTTACCATCCCCCAAACGGCCCCCTCCCCCTCCAAGAGGATCTGTACCAATCTCCTCCCAATGGAACAGATCAACTGGAGGTTCTGGAAAGAGGAGCTCCAAGAACTGTGCCTGGAATGGTGACCCTCTCTCCCCTTCTCCTGTGGAGTATCTGTATGGTGCACCCTAGCCTAAAACCACCAGTCTCTCTCTCTCTCTCTTCCTCCTTCATCAAGAATGAAAATGGTTTGATTTGTAATTCCGTTTGACAAACACTTATTTGCTGAATTGAATTTGCAAGGACGCTCAGGCTTCAGTGTGGCAGAAAGAGAAAATTATTATTTAGTCTTAGAAGGAGTTTTTACTCCACTCATTTGTGAAGATTAACAATAAATATTAGGCAGCAATCTGATTGCGTCGTATTTGCACACATCTTCTATAAAAACCATTGATGGTGGAGCGCCTGGGAGACTCAGTCGTTAAGTGTTCGACTTCGGCTCAGGTTATGATCTCATCGTTTGTGGGTTCGAGCCCCATGTAGGACTCTGCTGTAACACAGAACCCACTTCAGATCCTCTGTCTCTGTCTCTCTCTTCCCTTCTCTCTCTCTCTCTCTCTCTCTCTCTCTCTCAAAAAAAGAAAAAAAAAACTGATGGTAATTTGACAATATGTGATGCTCTTCTGCAAAACTGCAGCACGATCAAGAGTTAAGAACCAGAAAACGGTGCATTTCCAAGAAGCCCATTCTCCCAATGCAGTGTCTGCTTTGGGGCAAGTCCTCCTCCTCTATATGGAAAAACAAGCCTCTTCCAGAGCAGATCACTGCTGCAAGACAGGTACATGAACCGAAGGAGGGGCCACATGAGCTGATTCACCTGAGAAAGCCACATGAAATTGGTAAGCATAATCTGCATTATCCTTTCTGCTTCCTTCAGTCTATCAGAGGTATCTTAAAAGGTTGAGGAAGCCTGCCTCATAAATAATCATGCTTATGACTGAGCACATTGTGTTTGCAATTTCTCAACTGCAGCACTGTTGAAATTTGGGACTGGGAAATTCTTTGCTGTGTGTGTTGGGCAGGGGAGGGGGGCGGGTTGTCTCTGTTCATTGTAAGATGTTCAGCATCATCCATGACCTCTACCCATTAGATGCTAGTAGCACTACCTTCCACGGAATCAGAAATGTCTCCAGACATTGCCAAATGGTCCCTGGAGGGCAGAATCATCCTCAGTTGAGAACTACGGTTGTCGAATGATCTTTCCACAAACTGAATTATATTTTCATCACCTACGGTTAAAAATAATACATGATGAGGTCCTGTGAATGTATTACCATGGTATGTTTTATGGCCATTTCTTTTTCTCCTTCTGTATTACTTCCACCGTATTTCAGGCTCTTAGGAGCTTGGTCTTAATCAGGGAGAAAATTTGATTGCAAGGAATAGAAATCCAACCCACTTTGACCAAGTAAAAAAAAGTATAGTTAGAAGTATGCAGAAAAATTTCTAGACCAAAGAAAGCACAGGGAGGATTTCCAAGATACACAGGTGGTCGATCTCTTTCCCTCCTCCTCTCCTTGTTCTTCATCCCTCCCCCCAACACATTTGCCTTCCGCACAGCAGCAAGAGAGAGTCCTTGAAAACCTCATGCCTCATGGCTCTTGCACTCGTTCCTCTGCCTACAGTGTCCTTTCTCCCAGATGTCCATGTGGCTTGTTCCTTCACTTCATTCAAGTTCCTGCTCAGGTGGGACCTTTCAGAGAGGCCTTCCTTGGCTAATCTATCTACAATAGCAAGACTCCCTCCAATTATTCCCTGTGTCCTTATTCTGTTACCCTTTCTTCATAGCTCTCAACTCTACAACATAATTTCAAGCAGTGTTATGTACTGTCTCTCTCCCACTTCTATACAGCAAATGCCAGGAGGTGAGGCCATGTCACTCCCGCATCCTCAAAGCCTAGAATCCTCAGAGGTTGGACTTGTTGAATCAATACTTGTTCCCAATCAGTATTTGTCAAATGAGTGGATAGATTCTTCCGTCTCTGAAGACAGACTCCTTTGTTCAGCACCCTTCCAGGTAGATCTTCAAGGATATCCCAGAGTGTATGACCCCAACTTAGTAAGAGTTGGGTTCCAGTTTGGGTTCTACACCAGTTAACTAATCCAGTCTCTGTGTCATTCTGAATTGGGGAAGAAAAAACTACCTGATCTGATTATCTTGTTTGGGTGCTCACTCCTTGTCCAACCACGTGTGGTAAGGAGTCAGGCTTCTAGGGATAAATCCTCCAAGCCACGCATATAAACAGATTATCTAAGAAAGGGGTGTGAATTGGTCAAGATTATGTAATTGTAGGTATGAGAGATTTCAGTGATGTCATGACTCCAAGAGCTTCCTGACTTTCTGGGGGATCCAGAGGACAAAGCTCTTGCACACAGCCTAAAACTCAAGTCGTGTTCGCAAAAGGCAGAAAGGCTAAAGTAATACACAGGCCAAAGACCATGGCAAGTGGGTGCTAACTACCACCACCACCTCTGGATCGTTTGTTTTTTTTTTTTTTTTTTAATGTTTATCTTTATTTTTGAGACAGAGAGAGACAGAGCATGAGCGGGGGAGAGGCAGAGAGAGAGAGGGAGATCCAGAATCCGAAGTAGGCTCCAGACTCTGAGCCATCAGCACAGAGCCCGACGCGGGGCTCGAACTCGTCAACTGCAAGATCATGATCTGAGCCGAAGTCTGACGCTCTACCGACGGAGCCACCCAGGCGCCCCACCCCTGGATCATTAATAGGAGTTTTAATCAGGAGATCAAAGAAAGGTTCCAAGACGAAAGTCGAAAGAGTCTAATTAAGGAGGAGAATGTAAATTATTCCCAAATTGCAAGCAAGCAAGTAGAAAGTATGTCCAAACTTGAAATCAGACATGGTCTAGGCTGCAGTGTGGTTGGGTACACACCTGGGAATGGGCTGTGGGGAGGGAAGGGAATATTGACCCGCCAAGACCCAAAACAGAAAGAAAGACTTAAGCATGTGGGTTGAGCACAAAGAAATTGATAAGATATGAAATTATTCCCTACTATTTGATAGGAGAGTCTTTCACAAGAGAGTAGGCAGAACAGGGTACCTTGGCCACAATTTAACAAGGATCTGCCTTTGAGCCCTGGAGAGGATGTCTGCAGAGATCTTATATACCTTTTCTGAGAAAGTATGAAAAGGTATGCGATGTCTCTTGAACAAAAGGCCGATCTCAGCAGGAGGTGGTGATGTAGCTGGGCACAAGCCCAGGGGATTTCTCACGGTCCTAATAACCAGCTCCCATCACGAGCCAATCCATCATATACACTATTTCCACATTAGTGTTATTAAAATGACACTTACAGCATGTCACTCCTTTGTTCAGAAGCCATCGATGACTCACTGATGCCTACTGGATGAAGTACAAATGACTCGACCCTGGCACTTACAATCTTCCATGATTTACACTAAAGAGTTTATTGTCCAAGAGCCAATGAGTGCAAGACTGAGTGTTATGGGTTAAATTGTGTCTCCCCCAAAAGATACGTGGAAGTCTCAAACCTCAGTACCTCCAAACTTGACCTTACTTGGCAATAAGGTCTTTGCAGATTTAACCAAGTTAAGATGAGGTCATCAAGAGTGGGCACTACTCCAGTACAACTGGTATCCTTATAAAAAAGGCAAATTTGGGCACCATACAAAGGGAAAACTAGGTAAAGACACATGGGGAGAAGAGGGCCATGTGGTAACAGAGGCAAAAGTTGGACTGGTGTACCTGCCAAGCCAGGGAGCACCAAGGATCATCAGAAGCTAGAAGAGGCAAGGAAGTAGTCTCTCCTGGCGTCATCTGAGGGAGCCTGGCCTGGCTAACACCTTCATTTCATACTCACAGTCTCCAGAGGGGTGACAGAATTCATTTCTGTTGGTTTAAGTCACCCAGCTTATACTACTTTGTAACAATAACCATAGAAAACTAACACCCTGGGGGAAATGGTGAGATAGGAGTTTTGCTTAATGGCACATGACAAGAGGGTGACCAGTTCTCCCATTTTCCCCAGCATGGAGGGTCTTTCACAGGGACTTTAAATACTAAAACTGGGAAAGTCTGAGCACACTGGAATGAATTGGTCACCTTCTACTGCAGCTCCCTCAGTAGGGCAGAACCCCAGGGAAGAAGTAGACCAGTGCCTAAAGAACCAGGAACTTCCTTTTGAGAGTCGAGTTAGAGAGGACGGTCAATGCAGAACCTAGTGGCTTCAACCAAGGCACAGTGGCAAAAAGAAGGGGGGGGAGGGGGGCAAAGAGACACAAAAGTTAAATTTAACATGAAGGTCCTACAAATTAAGATCAGAAAACTCATCCCCACGGGAGCCGAACCAGGAGAGAGATCAGGAAAATGGTGAGAAACAGAAAGTGCTCGTAACTGACTTCCCTGGGACAGATTCACCACACCTTCCCCAGCACTGACTATTTTTTTTCAATTTATACTTGTTTATAATTAGGAGGAAAGAGATCATATTTTATTTATTTTTTAAATATAATTTATTGTCAAATTAGCTAACATACAGCGTGTAAAGTGTGCTCTTGGTTTTTGGGGTAGATTCCCGTGGTTCATTACTTACATACAACACCCAGCGCCCATCCCAACAAGTGCCCTCCTCAATGCCCATCACCCACTTACCCCTCTCCCCCACTCCCCACTCCCCCATCCACCCTCAGTTTGTCCCCTGTATTTAAGAGTCTCTGATGGTTTGCCTCCCTCCCTCTCTGTTTGTAACTATCCCCCCCACCCTTTTCCCTCCCCCATGGTCTTCTGTTAAGTTTCTCAAGATCCACATAGGAGTGAGAACAAATGATATCTGTCCTTCTCTGGCTGACTGATTTCACTCAGCATAAAACCTTCCAGTTCCATCCACGTTGCTGCAAATGGCAGGATTCCATGCTTTCTCATTGCCAAGTAGTATTCCATTGTGTATCTAAACCACATCTTCTCTATCCATTCGTCAGTTGATGAACTCTTCCCATAATTTGGCTATTGTCGATAGCACTGCTATAAACATTGGGGTGCATGTGCCCCTATGCATCAGCCCTCCTGTATCCTTTGGATAAATTCCTAGTAGTGCTATTGCTGGGTCATCGGGTACTTCTATTTTTAATTTTTTGAGGAGCCTCCACACTGTTTTCCAGAGTGGCTGCACCAGTTTGCATTCCCATCAACAGTGCAAGAAGGTTCCCATTTCTGTTTTAATATGAAGTTTTCTTATTATGGTTGAACACTATGAAACGTTGATTAGCCTTTTGTATTTCCTCTTATATAAATGGAATTTTTGGTCTTTTGCTCACTTTTCTCCCTAGACCTTAGTCCCTAAAAATTGGTTTTCATGAATTCTTCAACAGTAAATATATTTACACCTTTTGAGCCATATATGTGGCACATATATACCCATGCTTATAGTGTGCCTTTTTATAGGCTTTATGTTACTTTCTAAAGTATAGAAATTTTGCAGGGGGGCCTGGGTGGCTCAGTCAGTTAAGTGACTGACTCTGGCTTTCTGGTCAGGTCATGATCTCAGGGTTCGTGGAATTGGGCCCCACATGAACCTCTGCGCTGACAGCACAGAGCCTGCTTGGGATTCTCTCTCTCTCCTCTCTCTCTGCTCCTGCTATGAATGAATGAATAAATAAATAAATAAAATATTTAAAAAATAAAATATAGACATATTATTTAAATTGTTAATGGATTCTTTGTGATGTCAATAATTTTTTTAAGGTTTAGATTGTCCTTGCCCACACAGAGAACAAATTAAAGTTGTTTTTAATTTTTTAATAGAAAATGTTAATATTTTATCTCTAGAAATGGGGACCCATTGGGTTAAAATACTCATCTTTCCATTTCACTATAAAAAGTCACATCACCTTTGCTTGTTCTATTAAATGGCTCTCCTTCATCCTTCCTGGGTCTGCCAAAACACAAACCAGGGCCCAGAATACAGCACAGAGTTTAAGAAGGCCTCACTCTCAGCACTTGGAAGGATAGAAGGATCACCTAGTGAAGTAACTAACTAGCATATTTGAAAATATGAAAGTGACCCTGAAAACCCAAAGAACAGCAGAGAGACTAGAGGATGGAATGTTGGGAAAAATAAGGAAGGGAGTAAGATAAGGAACCGACTTCCAGAAAACATATCAGAGATAAAAGGAGAAGGGATCTTCGAGAATTATGAGGATGAATTGGAACACTGTCATTTCCTTGCAAAACATACTGGAGATCATATTAAATAGTGCTTGCTTATCATTCTGTACTTCTAGAACTAACTTTTAAGGATGTATTTCATGTTAAGCCATGTTTCACTTTTTCTTAAATTTTTTTAAATTTCTTTTGAGAAAGAGAGAGAGTGTGAGTGGGGGAGGGTCAGAGAGAGACAGAGAGAGAGAGAGAGCGAGAGAGAGAGAGAGAGAGCGCATCCCAAGTAGGCTCCGAGCTGTCAGCACAGAGCCTTATGTAGGACTCGAACTCAGGAACCATGAGATCATGACCTGAGCTGAAATCAAGAGTCAGATGCTTAACAGACTGAGCCACCCAGGTGCCCCCATATTTCACACTTTTGGTAAGTGATATCTCTAACTAGAGAGTGCAGCCATGGTGTCTCGAAATGCAGAAAGCCAAGCTTCATCATGGCACACTGTCCATACTTTGTCCCTTCCTTACTGACTCGAAGTATGTTGATGAGGCAACAAAAATTCAAGCCTCCTGTGGACTGCAGCTGCCTTCTGTCCTTCTGCACCTAGTCTCTGGGCGACATGGGTTTGAGAAACAGGCTGTGAGTTTCTCTTCCACTCTTCCTCTATTTGCATAATTTCCTCCTCCCTTGCATGGCTTCTGCCTTTGATGTTAGAGCTTAAGGGCTCCTGAGACTTGCCCCACCCTGAAAGTTCACCTTTTAAAAAAGGGATGATGAGGGGGTGCCTGGGTGGCTCAATCGGTTAAGCGTCTGATTTCTGCTCAGGTCATCTCACAGTTCATGAGTTCGAATCCCACGTCGGGCTCTGTGCTGACAGCTCAGAGTCTGGAGCCTGCTTCGAATTCTGTGCCCCCCTCTCTCTGCCCCTCCCCTGCTCACACTCTGTCTCTCAAAAATAAATAAATGTTAAAAAGTAAATAAAGAATGAGTATATAACATCTTTTAATTTTCACTATGTATATAATTTAAGTATTATTTACATGTATAAGACAGTATTCATGAGTTTGATGTGTTATATGTTCAAGATCTAGGAATGTGGCTCATGTTCTTTTATTTCTTATTAAATTCACCTGTAAATAACTCTTGTGTTACATTTTACAATTTTTTTTTCTCAACAAGTTGTGTTTTCTTCTTACACACGCTCAGCATCTATCAGGGACTAAATAATGAATACCCATTATAAAACTTCTTTCTTTACTATAAATAGCCTTGTCTTGTAATACAACTCTAACATGAAAGATCAAATCCCTCTCTGTTTATCTCTCTATAACATGACCTTGGCATGCATGGAAATCTCATATATTTATGGAGCAATCTATACCAGTACTGTTAGGCGCTGGGAAGTTGGGTTCATACGATGGCCGTGGTCTTTAGCATCAGGAAGCTCAGTTTGGAATGGGTTTTAAGGAACCTTCCCTTTTCTGGCCTAGTAGTCCTGCCTAACTGCACTGCAGTCCTTAGTTTAGGGACAGGAATGGCCCACAGGCTCCTAGAAAATTTGGTGTTGGAAAAAAAAAAAAAAATCTCACCCCTATTGTTTCCTGGCAGGAAGGCGTGGTGTAGAATAACTCCACACTCTGTAAGCAACAGTTTCCAAGAAAGATGCAAAACTTTGCTGATATTGTCAACATCTTGTTGATTAACTTTCTTTGGAAGAAGCATCTATAACAACTAATCAATCACAGGGCCAAATCTTCTCCTGCTACTGACCCTTCAGTTGATTGAAGCTTAAAAAAAAAAAAAAAGCAACTTATGTTTATGTAATTTTTAACAACTACCAGAACAAATCCTGAGTCAGTGTTTGACAATCCAAAGCCCTTTAAAGGCCTCATAGGGATTGCAAGTTGTTTATTGATCAAATCCTTGTGTTTGGCAAATTACTTTCTCTATGAAATTGGGGGAAGGTAGTCCAACAGTATGAACGAGTTAGTTTTTTTCTTCCAAGACCAATAACAAAAAAATTTACACGGAAGAATTATATGTGAATCAGCAAGCAACGCTGTGAGACTTATCTTCAGAGGAGAAAATCCAAATATTTGTCCAATTGAAAATAGTCACACTTGTCTCCTATCTGTTAAGGAAAAAGGTAAAAAGCGACACACTACATTAATCCTTAAAAAGGATGGCTTGAAAAAGAAGATTTAAAATAGTATCCAAGAAAAGGAAAATATGAAGTTTTTCAAAAGATTTTTTAATGTTTATTTATTTTGAGAGTAAGAGAGAGAGAGAGAGCAAGAGTGGAGGGGCAGAGAGAGAGGGGGAGAGAGAGACTCCCAAGCAGGCTCTGTGTTGTCGGTGCAGAGCCCAACTCAAGGCTTGAACTCACAAACCGTGAGCTCATGGCCTGAGCCCAAATCAAGGGTTGGACATTTAAATGACTGAGCCACCCAGGTGCCCCCAAAATATGAAGATTTTTACCTATCTTTTCTTTAAACTGATAACATACGGTGAAATTTCACATTTGTAGACATTTACGACGTGAACAATTGGACAATTCTTCACTGTATTTTGTTCTTTCACTATGATTTTTAGGCAAAAACAATACCAAGATAATCAACAACGTACGTAGCACCAACACCAACCAATCAGAACAGACATGCCCTTATGTAGACGTTAGCCCTTTAGCTGCTTAACCACTAGGGAGCCCTAGGGTCGAGCCTTAGGTGGCCAGGAAAGGGTAGGGGCACTTAAAGGGGCTTAGAGAACTAAATGGATCCAGATACAAACTGATCTGGCAATGCAATCATCTCTGTTGACTATCAACTCTAAGTTCAAGGTCAAACCCCGTTACAAAGAATGTTACAGAACCATCCCAATTCTTTGGCTGTGACATTTTGTCATAAGAGATTCCATTATTACCATAATCCTACTTACACACTTTTGGTTTAAAGAGGACAGAAAGGAAACAACTGGGGTGCAATCCCTGTAAGTGTCAATGAGGAAATGCAAAGATCTTAGCAAACTGGAGAGGAGGTTTAATATTTTGTAGTTGTCAGTCCCCCCATCTCTTCTGTTCTCAAAATCTTAAACGTGTTGGTGTGCTGCATTTGGTTTGGGTGGTGCATTTGGTCAGAGATCTTCAGAGAAACAGAACCGGTGGGATATAAACAAAGAGAGAACTTTATTTTCAGAAATTTGCTCACATGATAGTAGGGGCTGGCAATTCCAGTTGTAGAGCAGGCTTGCAGGCAATTCAGGTAAGGGTTGATGTTGTAGCCTGAAGTCTGACTCTTAAGGGCATGCCAGCAGGCAGAAAAACTCAGGTAGGGTTTCTATGTGGCAGTCTACATTCAGAATGACTTCTCCCTTAAGAAACTTCCGTCTTGGCTTTTAAGGCCTTCGACTGATTGGACGAGGCCCACCAACCTGATAAAGGGTAATCTGCTTTACTTAAAGTCAACTGATTATAAGTGTTAACCACATCCACAAACACAGGTGCTAGGAATTCACATCAACAGCCGGACTAGTATTTGACCCAACAACTGGGCACCATAGCCTAGCGAAGTTGGCACACAAAATTGACCGTCACAGGTGGCTATTTTGGAAGCTCAACAGTAGGCAGGGTGACAGAGAGGCGACCCTATGGCAAAATCAAAAGGCCAAGGCTAATTCAGTATCTTTAAGCACGTGCTCTCTTCCAGGCCCTGTGCCAAGGACATGTCTCATTTATACCTCACAACTGCCCGATGGGATCAATATCTTTATTATTCTACTTTGCACATGATCAAACAATGCTTTAGACAGATCAGGTTGCTTGCTGCATTCGTTTATTATTATTGCTGTAACAAATTAATACAAACTTAATGACTTAAAACAATACAAATTTATCTTACAGTTCTGGGAACCAAGAGTCTGAAATGGGTCACGCTAGGCCACAATCAATATGTCAGCAGGGCTCCACTCAGGCTCTGGGAGAGAATCTGTTTCTTACCTCGCCCACCTTCTGGCCCTGTGTATGCCCCTTAGCTTGTGACCTCTTCTTCCGTCCTCAAGGCCAACAACATAGCATCTTCCGGTCTCTCTCTCTCTCTATGACCCCCTTCTTGTGATGATATTGGGCCCACCCAGATAATCCAGGATCATATTCCACCTCACGATCCTTAATCATACCTGCAAAGTCCATTTTGCCAGGTAAGGGACGTGTTTATAAGGTTCAGGGATTAGAGCACCAGCATCTTTGGGGCAGCCATTTTTCTGTCTCCACACTTGCTCAATCTCACAAAGCTAATAGTGCTGGAGACTGGATTCAAAACCAGTTCTATCCGACCCCAGAGCCTACACTCTGGACTATGGGGGCACTTCAACTCTCAAAAATAGCACACAAACAGAATTCAAGTCATCAGGGTGATTGTTTACTTCATGACCAGAAGCAGGGACCAACAAAAGCATTGGTCATAGAGAGTTGTAGGCAGGTTAACAAAGTACCGCTCAAGAAGTTATTCAAAGGCACATGGAAATGCCTTGTTTTAAAGAATGCTTCGGTACCATGGGATTACACTTTCATGACCAATTGAAAAAGGTGAATTCTACAGGCTTTCAACATTAAACTGAAGCTTCTCTGATCACATAGCTTAGCTATAAAGCCAAATTTGGAAGAAGTTGAATTAAAAAGTGTTTTTGCCAGAAGAGAGAAAGGAGACAGATAAGGACACGTTAATGCCACAGCGATGGCTATTGTCCTCACACAAAACACCCCAAAATCTCAAGGATCAGTTTTCAAACTTGACCGACTCTAAGAAGCCACAGGGATAAAATGGGCTTTGGAGGACTTGAAAAATAAAGCTTGGAATCTCCAGGCTTGTGACAGAAAGAAGAGGGATTTATTCCCTTGGGTGAGGGGGAGTTCAAAACAGAACTCTAAAACACCATGAATAAAATAGCCCAAGGAAACAGAAACTAAGACAACAAACAGCTCCATACAAACTCACTGTGTACTCCCATCTGATGGTCTTTTCCCAAATTGCTCAGCTAATCAAGCTGCGAGGCAACATTTAAACACCATGACCTTGGAAGCAGTCTGCCCAAAGGGCATGAAACACAGTACAGGGCGCAAGAATGCCTATCCCACAACTCAGAGGCACAAAAAAATCTAACTTTTCAATTACTTCATTCCTCCTGCCATTTTCTCTGCCCTGAAAGGTATTTGGCTACTGATTTATAGACATGATGGGCTCCAAAATACTACTTCTCTTCTTATTTTGGGGGAAGGAAGATTAAGCAATAGAGAAGAAAGGAATTTTCACCTGTGTTCTACGTCCACCTCCCAGGAAATATGACTCCTTTATTACAGACAGTGGGGGTTCTCTCCTGGGACCATTCGCCCCTCCGTGGAACTCTAGCCATGTCTGGAGGCCCTTTGTGTTGTCACAACTCAGAAGGTGGGAATAGAGGAGGGGGAGGTGCCATTGGCTTTCAGCAGGGATATTGCTAACCATCCTACAAAGCCCAGAACAGCACATGTCACAGAATTATCCAGCTCAGAGAATCAATATTGACAGAGTTGAGGAACCCTGATGTACGCAGTGTAGCAGAGAAGGACAGGGCTCTGGAACCAGAAAGCTTGTGTTCAAATCCTGGCTCTGCCACAGCCTGGCTAACAAACCTTGACATGTGTTTCCTCGTCTCCAAACTCAACAATGAAAGCACCCACCTTGTGGGGGATTTGTGGGGATCAAACAAATTAACCTAAGTGAGTACTTGGGGTACAGCCTAGCACAAATGATACACATATTGCTAAATATATCATACTATAATACTAGAACCACCGGCTCAAAACTATTTGTTACCTGCCCCACTAACTTGTGAATATCATGAGGGCAGAACTTGACCTTAATCATCCACATCATCTCAGCACCAACCCATGACCTACATAGACTTAAAACAGACCAGAAGCCAAAGGCTCAGGGGCGCCTGGGGGCTCAGTTGGTGAAGCGTCCACTGCAGCTCAGGTCATGATCTCACGTTTCGTGAGTTCGAGCCCTGCGTCAGGCTCTGTGCTGACAACTTGGAGCTTGCTTCAGATTCTGTGTCTCCCTCTCTCTCTACCCTTTCCCCGTTCCTGCTCTGTCTCTCTTGCGCGCTCTCAAAAATAAATAAACATTTTAAAAAAAAAACTTGTTTTTAAAGAAGCCAAAGAGGGGCGCCTGGGTGGCTCAGTCGGTTAAGCGTCCGACTTCAGCTCAGGTCACGATCTCGCGGTCCGCGAGTTCGAGCCCCGCGTCGGGCTCTGGGCTGATGGCTCAGAGCCCGGAGCCTGCTTCCGATTCTGTGTCTCCCTCTCTCTCTGCCCCTCCCCCGTTCATGCTGTGTCTCTCTCTGTCTCAAAAATAAATAAAACGTTAAAAAAAATTTTTTTTTTTTTTTTTAAAATAAAGAAGCCAAAGACTCAACCCACTGATAGAACTCTGAGCCACTGTCGTCGGTACCCACCATAGCTGTTCAGCCCTTGCCACGTCCGGGCACACTGCCCTGATGCCCTGTGTGCCAGGGCTTTCTCTGACTTCCAGGTGCACCCTCGCCACAACCTGGCAGGCCCGATGTGCCAGAGAATGGACGCCTCTGGCCTCAGCCCTCAACCAGTGACTGATGGGAACATGTCCAAACACCCAGCTCCTTTGCCCATGGCACGGATAACTCAGAACTGTTACTCTGTCTTCTACTCGGTCTCCAGGGTCCCTGGCAGGAGTGAGCTTCCTGGACAACACGCCTTCCCATCCTTGGCTCACTTTCCCATCTCAGGGTGGGCCCTGGGGGGAGCTCCAACCGACACAGGCGCGACAGGCGCACAATGGACCAAATGGTGGGGCAGGTGATGTCCCTGCCTTCAATATTTTTGCGTATCCGTAGCGCTCCGGTTTTACTCGCGCTCACTTCTCATTTCTCAGGCCTTGTGTCTCCGGCCTCAAGATGGCAGGGAATGGGAAACGGAAGGATAATCCATTCTCAGCGCGATGAAATAAATAATTCGTCTCCAGGTGTGAGGCTGGTGTTGAATGAAACTTGAGATGATCTCCGGAGCAGAGCTTGGGGGCACCTGTGACTTGTAAATGGAGCTCCTCTGTTTCTAGGGAAATACAGACTTTTAAAATGAAGCTCGAGGCTAAAAGCTTCCAACAATAAATCTCCCTGAGGCACACTCCCCTAGGGACAAATATACGGGGAAATTTTCAAAGAGGGCGCTTGGTTTATCACTTGGTGACTCTTTTTCACTGAGGAAGGAAGTCCCTTTGTTTCCACTGAGAAACCAAGTCCACCTGGACCTCTTCAGGAGTTTTTCAGTTATTGCCACTCCAATCCCCTTGAAGACCTTAACTCAGCGGCTTTTGAAAGTAACCTTTGGGGAGCTGAAACAGAGAGTATGTTAGTAATCACCGCTGTTCCTCGTGCCCTTTCCTCATGACCTGAAGAAGAAGAAAAAAAAAAATCCAACAAATGATAACAAAAGCCATCCTGCTGTGTAACCAAAATACAACCTCACATCTGTTCGCTTATCCTTCATAGAGAACCGCGTGGGGTAACAGGAATAAAAATTTGTTGAGGGCTTTCTGTGTTCCGATGCCTACTGTCCCACCGGACGGCTCCGTGAGTAACATCGTGCCCATTTTACAGATAGAAAGTTCGAGAAGTAAAGCTCAAAACATTGACCAAGGTCATGTCACCACAGCTCATAGATCGCAGGGCTGGGATTTTTAATCTAGGAGAGTCGGACTGCAGAGTTCTACACTCAGTGATTACTTCATGTGAAACTGCGGTGCAATTTAACTGATAAACATCATCTGAGTAAAGCTGATAATGATTCCACTCAAAATCAGTCATGAAGACAGAGAGCATATAAAAACTGATAGTCATCAGAGGGAAAAGTCCGCCGAACAGGGAAGAATTGTTAACAGAGTGCCAGCGAGTTTTCCATGTAGATTCTACCATTGTAAACTTAATTTCTCGTATGGATGTCAAACGTGCGGGCACCCACAACAGAAGCTTGGAGGCATCTAATCTGTGGAAAGATAAAATGAGAGCCAGGAGTAATTGAATAAATACAAAAATGAGACTCTCTCTCCGTAACGGAAGAGACCCGGGCCCCACTGCAGTGAGGCTGACACAGGAATTGTAAGACCTCACAGATTGCCAGAAGTGAATGTGCTAAACCCTCCCCACATTCCCCATCTGCCTCTCACTCTGAGCCTGGTGTCAGACTGCCCGAGATCGACTCGAGTGACAACACTCACTCGATGTAGGTACTGGAGAAGTTCCCTCAATCTTTTGTAAGCCTCTGTTTTCTCACTAAAATATGACCAGGGATAACGCCTCAAATTGTTGTGAAGATTGCATGAGAAACTCATGCAAAAGGCATGACTGGATGGTGGCACATAATAAGCACTCAATAAATATTCAGGAGTATCCTTCTGCCTCCACGAAAGCCTGGCACACAGTCACCTCTGGCCCCAAGCACTACGCAGATGCCTTGGTGCTTGGCCTTCCCTCACGGCCCAGAACAAAGACGAGAAACCCGTGTTCTGGGACCTGGCATTGAGCTCCCGGCAGGGACTATCCCATGAGCGGTACAACCATTCACAGGACTCTAAGCTCAGAGGACTCCCCTCTTTGGTTCCCAGCCTCCCTGGGATGGGACCTTAGAACAAAAATCCGAGAAGACAATCCAGCTGTGGGTAGACGAGTCCTCATGGTGCTTCGGGGACTCTTGAGCAGAAAGAGAATGCTAAAAACCAGGAGAAGGTATATTCAGGTCAGAATTTGAGAGAATGATAGATGGCCCAGAGCATGGATTTTTTTTTTTTTTTTTTTTTTTTTACCTCCAGAGGCTCATAAAAATATTCATTGACCAAAGATCCTTTGCAGAAACTATTCCTGGTCCTCATCACGAGTTAAATAAAGTGCTACCCGTATGCCAGATTTACAGATTGGACTGATCTCCAGGTTCAACTAACCCACCACAGTGTCCTAGTTGGGAAGAGATGCATTTGGGATATGAATTCGGACATCCTGGTCCAGAAGCCTATAGTGCTTCTCCTTCCTCTTCTGTGTCTCTATAGATCTATCTGCAAACAGTGTGTGGGAGACACAGAGAGGCACCCCCCGCACCCCCCTTCAGGGTTAAGACTCACTGCCGTCTGTCTATTCTTGAATTCAGGGGCTGCCACAGCCGGGAAATGCCCGCTGGCCCCAGGTCATGCCCTTGGAGCAGCTGGTACAGTGACAAAGTAACGTGGGGGCATGGAGGTCTGGCCATTTCTGCCCAATGTGGGACACCATGATGGACAGTGCTAGCCCCGGAGCTCCCCACAGGGCTGGCCAAGGCTCTACTGAGCCTGTACTTCAGCTTGACTTCTGCTTCTGCGCAGTCCTGCTTCTTCCCCTTCTTTTTACAGGCATCAATACCAATAAACATCTTAAACCTCCAATTCAGCTTCCAAAGAACTCAACCTGCCCTATGCACACAGTGAGGCCTTTTAAGCCACAGAAAGCGTAGGCTCAAATAATTAGGTTTTAGGGCAAAAGACTCAGTTGGAGCCCAGCTCATGCACTTTCTGTCTCTGTGTTGGGCAAACCAGGTAAAACCTACTGAACTGACCTAAAAATAAAGACTAGTACTACTTCACAGAAACAGTCAAGACACTGTGAATAAAAATCACAGCACATCCTATAATGATCGTCCCTGATCCTGAAAGGACCCCTCACTCCAACACACATGAGTAAGAAAGATTCTTTTGTGGCATGGGAAAATGCCCCTTCGCCCCCCCACCCCCACCCCCGTGACTCCAGGCCCCTCTCTCTAACGGACAGCAAGTGTCATTCTTTCCCAAAAGTTTCCAAAGTCAGCATCCCCAGTAGCGGCAGAAAGTAAGGAACATTGTTATTCTTGTAACACCAGAGCTGTAGCATGTAATTAAATCATTAAGAGGCAAATTAACTCCTCTAACGATACTCTTCTAAGTATTTGTGGGCAAACCCATTAGCATTGTGCCAGTAAATCCTGAAATTTCTTTGCAGGCAGACTGAGTAAGCGCAGCATCAAAGGCAAGGGGTGGGCTGGGGAGTGTGGCCCACAGGTGGTTTGACCTCCCATGGAGATGGGCGGGTTGGGGAGGGTGGGTAACGGATAGGACGGATGGGACGTTAATGGCATGTTGTGACTGTATTTCATAAACCCTTTGAAAATACAACTGCCGAATTTCCCCTGCTCAGAGCCAATGATACCTCTAGTCCTTCCCCAGGAAAACCATTGAAGATATTTTTCTCCTTAATTCTGCTGGATTCCTTCAGTTTGGATTCTTTGGTTTTCGGACGGGCACAGCTGGGGAGGAGGGCTACTGGGGAGTTAGAAAGGGCATCTTCCAGTGGTATACTTTGTAGCTATTTTATTTAGCCACGTTTTCAGAATAACGAATGTGAAGTTGGCTTCGATTCGGTAGCCAAATATATATTTACGCTATTGACTCAAATTCAAGCTGGCCAATCTGGTTGGCTGGCTGTGGCCTTCCATTCATCCAGGCTTGAGTATTTCAGTCAATATGTTGATCATTTATATGATGACCCTGTTTAAACCATTTAAGAAAATGTAAACAACATGGAAGTGTATTGAAGTCAACATAACTCATTATTGCCGCTTATACACTCATCAAAATCCCGAGGGGGGTGCCTGACCTGATTGGAGGTTTCCTCCAGAGTCATACAATAATTTTAGCTGTGAAAGGAAATTTTATGGCATGTAAGATTAGCCCACACTAATGCAAGGTCAAAAATAATAGAATCAATAGGCAAACTCAATACTGTTAACATTTTGAGAAAATTACTCCCAGAAAACAATGTCAACAACAGATTGAAATGGGTCTCCAAAGTCGTCCCATTGATTTCCTTTCACTTTGGTGGCAATCTCTTTCTTTTATGCGATATGGAATTTTTCTTAGTCTTTTTTTTTTCAGCTCTGCTTTAAACACGGAATATTTCTGTTGTATTTTTTTATCGACTGATGTCAAGTATTACACGTGTCAAAAAAACTCGTGTGGTTTTTCATATTGAAGAGAACACAATATGGAGACTCCTTTCATCATGTAAAGCCTTTGGTGGGTCTTTAATTCAGGGCTCACGTGATAAATTTGGGAGTTATTTTCATTATAGCAAGGTGTCCAAGTGTAAAGGTCAACAGAGTCATTAATAAATTAGTAACTAAATAAAAACCTTATACTAGAAACACACGGCCTTGGAAATGGTTTTATATGAGACATGCCATGTTCATGGTCATTATCTTGATGTTAGAGGGGCAGATTGTGGTTGGACACACCCAGGTTCTTTAGCGTTATCAGTAAGTGGCCAAGCATTAGCAGTAATATAGCAACCCAAACCCACCCCAAATTCCTCTGCTCCAGACTTCCTACTTTAGTCAATGACTTCCTCACCCTCACCACCCCAATGACTGACTTATTCAATCCAAAGCCTTGGGAATTACCAATTTCTTTCTTTCCCACAGCCAATCCATGTGGCAACTGTACCTCCAAATTATATCCAGAAACCACTCACTTCATGCCATCTCTGCTTATTCATGGCCATAGCCTCTTTCCTGTTCTCCCAGGTTCCATTTTCCATCCAACAGGCCATAGTGATAACTTTATTTTTTTTTTTTTAATTTTGAGAGAGAGGGAGCATGAGTTAGGGAGGGGCAGAGAGAGAGAAGGAGAGAGAGAGAATCCCAAGCAGGTTCTGTGCTGTCAGTGCAGAGCCTGATGTGGGGCTCGAACCAACGAACCATGAGATCGTGATCTGAGCTGAAATCAAGAGTCATCTGCTTAACTGACTGAGCCACCCAGGCGCCACCATAACGATCACTTTAGACACAAACTAAACCCATGGACTCATCCTTGAAACTCTCTCAGTGGTGCCCACTGCACTTACAATAAAATCCAGACCTCCTTCCTGTGGCCTGTCAGGCCCTACATGGTCTAGTCCCTGCCCACCTCTCCCTCCTCACTCATCTTCAGCCTCTCCTGCCCTGACCTTCTAAGCTCCAGCCCCACGGGCCCCCTTTCATGACCTGAAACATGTCAACCATAATCACACGTCAAGGCCTTTGCCTGGGCTGTTCCTTCTTCCCGGCCCACCTACCTCCCAATTTTTCCATCGTGGCTCCTCCTCTTCAACCAAGACTCCGTTCTCCTGGCACGGCCTCCTCTGAACATGCTGTCAAAGGATGCTCTTGGCCTCACCCTCATCTTCCTAATTACTTTTATCCCCTGCACCATTTCTACAAAGTTGACATTTACTACAATGACTGAAGTGTGTAAAAAAGTGGCGGTGAAGCCGAGTATATAAATCATTTTGCCTAACATATAATGCTTCTGTTCTTCAATTTCATTACTACTGACAGCAGAAATCCCTTCATTTATCACTCAAGGGCATCATGCCTCTTTTTGTTCCATTTTCTTTTGAGTTATCTTCTGACCTTCAAAGTTCTCTCTCGTTTTGGGGTTCTCACCAGCTCTCCAAAACGCATTAGGGTACCACGGAAAGGTTATGTCCTCATAGCTCTGGGAAGGTGCGTCTGGCCCACCAGACCCCCTTCCACATTGGCTCCTTGTGTTTATGGTCTTCAGGCATCACACTCGCCATCCTTACTGCAACTGCTGTCACGTAGTGTGGCCCCCTGCTCAGTGGGCCCTCTGGGCTGGTGTCTACCAAGATGGAGCTGAACCCATGTACTCTTTTAAAGGGTTCTGTGTTGGCACCCGGTGTTAAAGACCGCGGATCTCACCACTGCCTCTGGGCATAAAGTCCTAGCCCCCTAAACCTCCTTTTCCCAAACCCAGTCTTCTTCCAGGCCAAATGGTCCATACAACTCTTCCACATCCCCTTCAGTACTGTAGCTGATTGTCCCCCCCCCACCCATGCTGGGGTTTCCCAGGCTGCCCAATGGTATTCTCCTGCCGTAAGCCAAGTCAGAGGTACCCTTGTGCCCAATGCAGTGCTGCCCTGAAGGGCTTATGATTTCTCCAAACTTTGAACTAAAGAGTTGTCTAGACCCAAAGTTCTAGACAGCCTCAGACCCAGAACCAAGATGTTCCTCTCAGAATTCCTGCCTTCCTCTCTTCCTGTCACATTTCTGGGCTCCTCCTTCTGGCCCCCAAGGGCTTTTTCCATCCTATGGGATCAGAAATTCCTCTGAATTCCTAGCCTCACCTTTGCCACTCAAAGTTGCACTTTGTGGTCTGCCCACCAAGCCTAGGCTCCCGAGAGGTAAAAGCCCAGTTTGGGAAATATCAAGAGTAACAGTGATTTCCTGTCAATGCCTAGCTTTTAAGACTATGGCCTTACTAAATATCTATTTTGAAATTCAAAGCTAAGAATTGTAATTAAGATAATTATTCAGTAAGTGTTGTCTGAGTATGTATATATTTTTTTTATTTTGAGGCCATCTCAAAAGTGCAGAGACGATGGGGCACCTGGGTGGCTTAGTTGGTTAAGCGTCCAACTTCGGCTCAGGTCATGATCTCACGGTTCGTGGGTTGGAGCCCCACGTCAAGCTCTGTGCTGACAGCTCAGAACCTACAGCCTGCTTCAGATTCTGTGTCTCTCTCTCTGCTCCTCCCCCACTCATGCTCTGTTTCTCTCCGTCTTAAAAATAAAAATTAACATTAAAAAAAATTTTTTTAAAGAATTATAAAAAAAAAAAAAGCACAGAGAAGTTGCAAGTAATAAAAAAGAATCATTTCCCCCTGATCTCTAAGAGGAAATTGCTGACCTACTGCCCTAAACCCTTCAGTGTATATCTCCTACAAGGATATTCTCTGACATGACCACAATCGACCATCAAAATCAGGAAACTAACATGATATATTCCTACCACCTAATTCTCAGACCCCATTCATGTGTCCCCAACTGTCCTGACAATGCCTTTTGTAGTAAAAGGATCAAGTTCAGAATCACCTGTTGCATTTGGTTCTTATGCTTCTATCCTCCTCGGTCTGGAAAGTCGCTCTGGTCTTTCCTTGACTTTCATAACCTTGACACTGGCAGTATATAAGGCAGTAATTTTATAGACTTCCTGTGGCCCTTCAGCTGCTGTCCACTTCTCTTGTGTGTAAGATGTTATAGCGTGATCTGAAGCTAGAAGTAAGAAGACAGTCTCTAACACTTCTGGGATCACATTCTATCTCCAGCACTCCTGACTGTATGGTCACGTGCAATTTACATAAAACCCTGTGCCTCAGTTTCCTTGCCAGTAGAATGAAATTAACCACCATGCTTATTTCCTGTGGCTGTTGAGAGCAGTTGGCCTGTTGAGTCAAGAATGGGTAGCATACAGACTGGCTCAGAAGCTGCTCGAGTTGTCCAGGTAAGACCATGTGGGCAGAGAAAGGATTGTACACAAAATCTATCTGGAGGGGTAGTCTACAGGAACGGCTTCTAAATTTTTTTTTAATTTTTTAAATATTTACTTATATTAGAGAGAGTATGTGGGCATGAGCAAGGGAGGGGCACAGAGAGAGGGAGACACAGAATCCAAAGCAGCTCCAGGCTCTGAGCTGTTAGCACAGAGCCTAACGTGGGGCTCCAACTCACGAACCGTGAGATCATGACCTGAACCCAAATCGGACGCTCAACTGACAGAACCACCCAGGCACCCTGGACTGACTTCTAAGTAGGATAGAGGGAATAAGGGTAAGAGACAACTCAAGGATGAATTCTTAGATGTATGCAAATGATTTCACATGAGAAGCAAAATAGCACTTTAGCTATGGAGAGCTGATATTCTTAGAATCTCCGTTAATAACACGACACATCGTCGGTAACAAGGACTGAAGACGCACAATAGAATTTAATCGCTGGTACCACAATCTCACAATAGGAAATTACAATGCCTCAAATTTAATGGGTTTCATTTTTCAAAGTGAATATTTTGCTTTTACAATCTCTCACCGCCAAGGATGCTCTCCGATTAGAACCAACCAGAGGCTCCTTTTATCTAGAAACAAGGCTCTTGGCTATTTACACAGACTGGTTAGCTTTGTCCAACTGAAACAAAGACCCCTGGCATTCCTCTTTCTTCTTTATGGTCTAATCCCTTTGATTACTTTAGAAAGGGCTGCGAATTTCTTTTCATCTTAGCAAGACAGTGATGGTAGGGTGAGAAAACACATGAAAGATCTGAGTTCTAGTCCACCAACCCCAGAAATTGCGTGGGTCACCTGAAATCTGATCCCCAGCCTCCTCCATGGACTTAATATTGCATCCTGCATATATTTATTAAGCATGCACTAATTATCAGGCTCAGTTATATATTGAGGATACAGGAGTGCAAATAAGCATCCTGGTCCCTGACCTCACAGACCTCATAGGAGATAGACATCCCCTCCCCATCCACAAACAAAACGGATGACCTTGAGACAAATGTTTTGTAAAATTACATTTACAGGAAAATGTAAATATTATTAGCATTTGTGTAAGTTCTCTATCTGTAGTCTCTTAAATGTTTCCACAAAATTTCCAACATTATCAATTACAACTCAAATGCTTTTCTTATGTATTCTGAAGAAACGGTCATGTAGGGTTGTCCAGGTCTATAATCCTCTCTCTTAGGGCCAATATATCTCAAATTCAGGTATTACTGGATCTCAGGGCCAATATATCTCAAATTCAGGTATTACTGGATCTCAGGTGATTTGGTGGAGATTTATTAAGTTAACGCTCCCAGATGGGACTGGGACAGATCACTGTAATCAAACCCAATATTTCTGCAGTAAAACATATGAGTATTCCCATCCAGCAGGATGATTTTCTAAAGAAATATATAAATATATATGTATATCTATACACATACCTATACATAGGTAATATATACATATATAATATTTATAAATAAATATACATATATAAAAATATATAGATATTATATATGTATATATGTGTATAGAGATAGAGATAGAGATAGAGACAGAGACAGAGACCGATGAGGCTAGTTCATGTGGTTGTTTTGGATTTTAAAATTGCATTCAAGGAATTGTGATCATAGAGCACATACTGTCTGAAATAAGTAGGACATGTATTGGGCCTTAAAACCCAAATTTATCAAAGACATTCATTACAACTGCATTCGCTACAATGGTGTTTGACCCATAGATAACCTAGCTTTATAAATACATTTAAAGCACCTCCAGGTCCATTAATATTTCATTGATCCATAAACTACTTCCAAGTACTTATATTTATCAGCCTCATAGAAAGCTATATCTGATGTAGAAACTACACACACACACGCGCGCGCGCGCGCGCGCACACACACACACACACACACACACACACACACAGGGACAACTTCAGACTCTGCTGCTATTTTCACATGATCTTCTCCGTGAGTATCTCTTTGCCTTTTTACAAGGGTGTCAATCATATGGGATTAAAGATTCACCCTACTCCAGTATGACCACATCCTAACTAATTGTATATGGAACAACGTTATGCTCAAATAAGGTCATATTTTAGAGATGCTAGGTGTTAGGATTTCAACATATCCTTTTTGGGGACACAATTCAATCCACAACAACTGGTATAGTCATAATTAAACATATGGGTCTTTGAAGACAGAACGAGTGAAATTCGATCACATTGGTTTAGATAAAAGAGGAGAATGGATAGGTTTACATACCTGGGCATAGAAGAGTAAATGTAGCTTCAGAAATAGCTGGATCCAGGAGCCAAAGGCCGTCCCACAGGTCTCATCGCTATAGGTCTCTAAGCTCCCATTTCCATTGTGTTTGGCTTCATTTTTTGATGAGTTTTCTCTGCATGGTAGCTCCTAGAAATTATAGAATTGCATTACCTAGAAATTCTATTAAGTGCAAGTATAGCAGATCAGGACTTGTCTTCCTCTGGTTCCTACCAAGTGTAAGACTGAATATTAATGTAATACTTTGGGTCAGATGACCACCTGAACCTGTTGCTGTGCTAATTTGCTCAGCCTAGACACATGCCCACCCCCGGAGTTGGAAACAGAAGCCGGGTCAGCCCTGTCTACAACTCACAGTGTGAGAATGCAGAAAAAGAATGATAGCACAGAAACTCATAACCAGCAGTGTTGGGATAGAAAACACAGTGGATATTTAATACAGATAATGTTCCATTCTTTTTTATGGCTGAGTAATATTCCATTGTATAAATACACCACATCTTTATCCATTCATTTATTGATGAACGTTTTTGTTACTTCCATATCTATTCTAAATAATGCCGCTACAAACATAGAGGTACATGTATCTGTTTGAATTAGCACTTTCATTTTCTTTGGGTAAATACCCGGGAATGGGATTATGGAATCCTATGATAATTCCATTTTTAACTTTTTGAGGAACCTCCATACCGTCTTCCACAGTGGCTACCCCCGCTTGCATTCCCACCAACGGTGCACGAGGGTTCCTTTTTTTTCCCACGTCCTCGCCAGCCCTCATTGTTTCTTGTGGTTTTCATTTTAACCATTCTGACAGGTGGAAGGCTTGTTGTTTTGATGTGCGTTTCTCCAACGAGTGATGTTGAGCATCTCCTTTATGTGTGTGTTGGCCATCTGGATGTCTTCTTCGGAAAAAGGTCTATCCGTGTTCTCTGCCCACGTTTTAACTGGATTACGTGTTTTTTTGAGTTTGTATAAGTTGGGTTGTATAAGTTCTTTATATATTTTGGACGTTAACCTCTGATTGAGTACATCATGTGCAAACATCTTCTCCCATTTAGTGGATTGTCTCTTCATGTTGTTGACGGTTTCCTTTGCTGGGCAGAAGAGTTTCACTTTGTTACAGTTCTGATCCCTCCTTTCTTGTGATCTAAGTGTCGTGCATGGTCCCCAAGCACATCTCTCTTCTCTCTTTCTCTTCTCTTTTTGCAAAAGTATGATCATACCGTTGGTGGACAAAAAATTATTAGGTCAAGCTACCTGGCTGCTACTATTCTAATGACAACGTTTAAATGGCCCACATTTCACCCAGGGCCCCAGCAACAGCCTCAGAAAGGATGTGGTTTCCAAGGAAGAAGGGTATGCTCAAAAAATTCCAACCATTCGTTTTCTGCCATCCTAATGTCACTTGACGAAAGATGCTGCTCAAAGAATATGTCGATAGCAGCTGGGTTCACCAGCTTTTGCCAACACATTGTAGAAGAGTTTGTGATTTTAATCAAAATTTGTCATCCACCCAGAACTTAAGAAACGTATTTTCATCAAAGGGAAATTTAAGCTTCTGAAAGTTACCTAGCCCCAGAGCCACGAGGGTGAACTCTAGGTCCAAAAAGAAAATAAAAATCAATCGTGACAATTATTTTGCCAAATGATCTTAAACTGTCGTGCATGGAGAAGGCTTCCATAAATGTCAGCCGCCACACCAACAGGCGGCGCTGTCCCCATACTGGCCTTTTTCTTGTTAAAAATGCACATCAATATGCAAAACGGAAGCGTCCCGGATCAATGCCAAGCACACTCTCCGTTTCTAGAGGCTCCCAAAATAATCTGCAGAAAGTGGAACTCAAGGGAAAATTTTGTTTTGCTGGAGGCATGTACAAAGAACCTTTGAGAACCATCTTATCTGAGGATTTGTGCTTACTCTTATTTCAACGGATTCAGACCTGAACTTCCTTCAAAATAAGACGCAGGTGAGTGGGACAGCAAAACATTCTGCAATATCTCAATCACACAGAGGTCACTTCGCTGCCAACTTCCATCACCTAGAGTAAAACCCCAGAAAAAAACCAACAAAATGCAAAAGAAATGGTCTTCAGCATAGCCCAAATAGATGTTGCCAAATCCAACCATTTTGCTAATAAGAGAGCAACACTCAGAATCTATGGACTCTTATGCAACTATTCGTAAAAATCTAACCGTCTCGGTGTATCAGTCAAGAGCCCATCAGAAATGAGACGGCATTCTCCAATTAGGATAATTCACGGAGAACTTAGTAAAGGCAATGTTTACAAAGGAGCTTGGTGTAGGGAAGTTGAAGGAGGTGTTTCCACCGCTAGGCCTGGACTAGGGAAGGAGACGTTTCCAGAATCAGGAAGAAGTTGTATGGAAAAGGCTACCTTGAAAGGAACAGTGGCCATCGAGGAAGCAACCAGCTGAGACAACCCCACAGGAAGGCCCCTAGGAAATCAATATGGCGGCCGTACTCTCTTCCTTCCTGTCTCTTGTCAGGCTGGCCCAACTGAAAGCTGGAGAGGAAAGAAACCCGTTGATGCCACCCCTAAAGGTCGGGAGTGGAGAGCAGATCTACAGGAGCAAACTGATAGCTAGCACGCTTGATGGATAACTGTGGGTTTCTCAGTCCACGGCGACGTGGGGAAACCCGAAGTGGCTACGTTAGATACAGCACGTGGCTATACCCGGAGGAATACAACAGTGAAGGGAAAACAACACGTACAGCAGGCACCAAGACATTCCAATTATGTGGATGGCTCATTCCAAGAGTACAAGTTGTCTCCCCAAAGGAATTCAAGTCAAAATCATTACAAATGGGAAAATTTAGGGGAGGCGCCCGGTTCTCCAGGGTGTCATCACCATAGTATAGATGCCTCAATAATTTAATAACAAGTAGCCCAGGAAAGTTTATGAAGAATTCCATGAACTCATCTTAGGCAAGCAGAGATCTGCTCGGGACATGTTGTAAGGTTTCTGCCCAAAGTGGTTGAAATTGCTTTGCTAATTCATGAGAGGCACAATCATAACTGACATTTTACTGAGCTCTTACTACGCACTGGGAACTTCACATGCAAACGCCATTTCGGCCCCACACCAGCCTCAGTAGCTAATGTGATCATTCCCTTCACATTTCCCACAGGGCAGTTGAGTAAGGAATTGTCCAAGATCCCAAAGCCAGGGAGAGATGGTGCCAGTTTGAAACCCAGGCACTCTGGCCCCAGAGCCTGAGATTCTAACCAAACCCAGAACATCCCCCCCACACTAGCCCACACTTCCAGCATATGCTATCTCCACAGCACAATGCAAAGGAGATGATTTAAAAAAGAGAGAGACAGAAGAGAAGAGGAGAAGGAAGGAGGGAGGGAGGGAGGGAGGGAAGGAAAGAAGGAAGGAAGGAAGGAAGGAAGGAAGGAAGGAGTGAAGGAAGGAAGGAAGGAAGGAGGGAGGATGGGAGGGAGGGAGGGAGAGAAGAATGGAAAGAGGGAAGGAAAGAGGGGAGGGAGAAGTGAGGGAGGGAGGGAGGGAGGGAAGGAAGGAAGGAGGGAAGGAAGGAAGGAAGGAAGGAAGGAAGAAAGGAAGGAAGGAAGGAGGGAGGGAGGGAGGGAGGAGGGAGGGAAGGAAGGAAGGAAGGAAGGAAGGAAGGAAGGAAGGAAGGAAGGAAGGAAGGAAGACGGGTAGTAATTCAGCGAGTCTGCAGTATAGAAAAGGAACACCTGGAATATTGATTTTATATTGTTGGGTGACACCTTACCAACATTTTAGCAGCTTACAACCCCACCCAGTTAGCAGCCATCGGTTCTGTAGGCCAGAAGTACGGACACGGCATGGCTGGCATTTCTGCTCAGGAGCATAAGAAGCTGAAACCCAGGGGTCAGCTGAGTGGCACTCATACCTGGAGGCTCTGGGGAAGGATCTATTTCCTAGCTCATTCAGGTTGTTGACATATTTCAGTTCCCTAAGATTGGAGGATCTCTCGGGGCGCCCGGGGGGCTCGGTCGGTTGAGCGTCCGACTTCGGCTCAGGTCATGATCTTGTGGTTCGTGAGTTCGAGCCCCGTGTCGGGCTCTGGGCTGACAGCTCAGAGCCTGGAGCCTGCTTTGGATTCTTTGTCTCCCCCTCTCTCTCTGCCCCTCCCCATGCTCATGCTGTCTCTCTCTCTCTCTCAAAAATAAATTAAAAAAAATGTTAAAAAAAAAAAAAAAAAAAAAAAGATCGGAGGATCGCAAGTCCCGTTTCTTCCTGGCTGTTGGCAGGGACCGCTCCCAGCTCATCAAGGCCTCCCACACTCCCTGCCCTGTGGCCCTTTCCATCTTCATGGCTGTCACTGGAGACACTCCCTCATGTGGAATTGTTTCATTCTTGGAATCTCTCCCTTCAGTCTTTTTCAAGGACTCACCTGATTAGATCAGGCCCACCCAGGACAATCTCCCTATCATAAGGTCAACTGACTACGCATCTTCATTTACACTGGCAAAATCCTTTTTTCCACCGGAGTGATCTTTCACCGTATTCATAGATTCCTCCCACACTCAAGGGACAGGGATTCCCCAGGGCAAGCATCACTGAGAGCCCTATTAGCATTCTGCCTGTCATCCCTGGCATCAGCATAGAGCGATCTCAAAGCTGGAGCTGGCTCCCCCCACTTCTAATACTGCACACGGAGACAACTTTTAGCTCTGCAACCCTGGACTACACCTGTCGTCCGTAAACCCAGCCCCTTTTTTGTCGAGGTGGTACTTTCTCTGAACCTCAGAGAAGTTTCTTCTGCTGATGTCAGAAACCCAACAGCGTGTACCTCCTAGGCTGGCGGTGCAGAGCAAGAAGTAAATCCACGTGACTACCTAGCCCAGCACCTGGCAAGGAGCAGGCCCTGCGTTCCTCTCAGCTATCAGAATTAGCACTAGCGTTGCCGTTAAGATCTTCATCGCTATTCAGTTTTGAATGATTTCACCAGAATTGAGAGGGGGCCCGGGGTTGAGTTCATAGCACAGCTGAGGAATCTCCGTGTGGCTGGTGTGTTTTCACATGGATCCTGGGAACAATAAGCCTGGTCACTGATGCATCAACTCAGGAATAAAAGCAAGTGGCCCCTGGCAAGAAAGGAACAAGAATATCTCACATTCCAGCTCCATTTACAAGACGGCTTATCGCCCTTTGCAGATTCCTCAGACAACAAGAGCACAAAGGCTTCCAGGGAGGAAAGCCTGAGATATTCTAATATCTGGACAAAAACGTTTGTAAGATTCTTCAGAGCACACGGTCTCCGCCCAACGCAGACCAGCAACTGAAACCTGCCCCTCCCCACCCCCCCAACCCCCCTCCCCGCCATCCATTTACTAGCAAAAGCTTCTCTTTTGCATCCGCTTTAGTTTAAACAGCATTGACTGTCAGGCTACTTCCTTCTAGACACAACTTATTCCAGCTCCTTCTGCATCTTTGCTCAAGGGAAGGCACTAAAGGAGATAAGGCGTGGGGCTGTTCACTACTGGGGACTGTGTCCTTTGTGGAAGCATCGCCCTCTTTAACGGGTGAGGGGCAAGGAAGCATCTTCTGATTGTGTCTGGAGCACTGGCCTCCAAAATGGAAAACAGGCAGAAAAAAAAGACAACATTAGACTTTCTATTCATACTTGTTGTCATACTAAAAACAACAACAACAACAACAAATTGTGCTTTGTTGTATTTTAATAAAACAGCTTGACACTTGCCTCACTCGGTCTGTGTCGGTTGCATAGGGTGTTACAGGAATCCTGGAAGAAAACAGGGGGGTTGGGGGCGAAGGGACAGTGGAGTTCTGATTGTCTCTAGGCTATAGCTTCTCGAGGCTTCTTGCAATGGACGTGTGCCCAGTAATGTGAATTCGCATATGCCATTGTCTACTCTTCACTACAGCACCTCTCACAGAAAGTAACAGTGGCTTTAAAATTCCTGCCAAGAAACCTGAATTGAACAAAGTTCCAACAATGCAAGCATCTGCATACAACCAGGAAGGGGCTAAGCTGTGGCTTCTATCCCCAGGATGAAATTTTCTGTTACCGTGTTGGCAGGAAACAGAACAAAACAAAAACAAACAACAGTGATGTTGAGCTCAGATCTGTCGAGAAATCGAAGCAAAACCCCATAAAGTTATCAAGAAGACTATTTAAAACATAGATTCACATTTGAGGCGCCTGAGTGACTCATTCAGTTAAGCGTCCGACTCTTGGTTTCAGCTCAGGTCATGATCTCATGGGTCCTTGGTTCGATCCCAGCCTCAGGCTCCATGCTGCTGCTGCAGAGCCTGCTTGGGATTCTTTGTCTCTCTCCCTCTCTCTCTGCCCCTCCCCTGCTTGCTCTCTCTCTCTAAAATAAATAAACATAAAATAAAATAAAATAAAATAAAATAAAATAAAATAAAATACTAGATTTACTTTTAGATCCATGGTCCAATATTTTCTGTACTAGAATATAGGCTCCAGAAGGGTCAGGACATCATTTCTTCCAACACTCCTCCATATTCTTAGCCTGACACATAGTAGGTGTTCTATAAATATCTATTCTTCAATGACTGAATCTTTAATGATGAGTGGGGCAGATTATATTTTCCAGCAATATCCCTGACAACATCTCCCACCCACATGCCGGTCCACAATACAGTGCCACAATTTGCTCGTTAAGAGGCATGGTCTAATTCTCCACTTCTTGAATGTGGGCAGGCTTAGCACCACTTTGATGGACAGTTTATGGAGGAAGAAATGCTGCGTGACTTTGGAGACTAAGTCAAGCAAAGCCAGGCAGCTTCCCCATTGGGTTCTCTTGGGATGCCTGTCCTAAGAAGCAAGCTGTCAGGTAAGAAATCCAGCTACACTGAGACCATCATAGTGGAGAGACCATATGACTGTGCTCTGCTCAATGGCCCCATCCGAGCCCCAGGGCCCCTGTGGATGTCCATATGACCGCCTCCTCAGCCAGCAATGGACTGCACCACATGGCGGGCTCCAAACGAGGACCACTGAGTTGAGCCCTTTCCTAATTCCTGCCCCAGAAATCGTGACAAAATAAAACTGTTGGTTTAAACCACTAAATGTGGGGATAGTTGGGTACACAGCAGTAGATGTCCAGAACAATGGACTTCATCCCAAGTACATGTTAGGTCTTGGTGTTTTTAAATAGTGGTATAAAACCATCACAAGGGGCACCTGGGTGTCTCAATCGGTTGAGCATCCAACTTTGGCTCAGGTCGTGATCTCGTGGTTCGAGAGTTTGAGCCCAGCATCAGACTTGATTCTGTCAGTGTGGAGCCCACTTAGGATTCTCTGCCCCTCCCCAGCTCACCCTCTCTGTGTTTCTCAAAATTAAATAAACATTAAAAAAAAAATCACAAGTCATCCAACATGTAAAACTAAGCATGTAGTTCATTGCTAATACTAATTTTCTTTAGTGAGAACAAAGAGGTCCCTGCCCTATTAATGAATAATTCGATTATAGATCATTTCAGTTTTAACTTATTTAAAACTCTTTTTATATATGCTTTACAGTAGATAATAAGATATCAGTACCTTAGTGCAAATATATAATTTGTAAATAAATATACAAAATATTGGTGGAGCATGCTCAAAGTATATTAAAATTGGGGTACATGACCAACTTACCAGCCACTGAGAAATTAACAAAACAAATTAAACCTAGCGCAACTCTCTGCATAAAATTTCAGAATCTTCCTGGACTTCTCTCACCCTGGCCTGATGAGCCTTGCTTTAAGAAATCCCATCTTACCAAAAACAATAAGATACCTAGGAATAATCCTAACCAAAGAGGTAAAAGATCTTTACTCTGAAAACCACAGAACACATATGGAAAAAATCCAAGAGGACACAAAGAAATGGAAACATATTCCATGTTCGTGGATGGGAAGAACAAACTTTGCTAAAATGTCGATACTACCCAAAGCAATCTATACAGTTAATGCAACCCCTATAAAAATACCACCAGAATTTTTCACAGAGCTAAAACAAACAATCCTAAAATTTGTTTGGAACCACAAAAGACCTCGGATAGACAAAGCAACCCAGAAAGCAAAGTTGGAGGCATCACAATTCTGGATTTCAAGCTATGTTACAAGGATGTAATCATCAAGACAGTGTGGTGTCAGCACGAAAACAGACACATAGATCAATGGAACAAAATAGGAAACCCAGAAATGGGCCCACAACTTTTGTTGTCAAACAATCTTTGACAAAGCAGGAAAGAATAGCCAATGGAAACAAGGCAGTTCCTTCAACAAATGGTGTTGAGAAGACTGGATGGTAACATGCAAAAGAATAAAATCGGACCAGTTTCTTACACCATACACAAAACCAAATTCAAAATGGATGAAAGACCTAAATGTGAGACAGGAAACCATCAAAATCCTGGAGGCGAACGCAGGCAGCAACCTCTTTGACATCAGCTGTAGCAACTTCCCACTAGACACGTCGCCGGAGGGAAGGGAAACAAAAGCAAAAATGAACTACTGAGACCTCATAAAGATAAAAAGCTTCTGCACAGTGAAAGAAACATTCAACAAAACTAAAAGGCAGCCTATGCTATAGGAGAGGATATTTGTAAATGATATATCCAAAATCTACAAAGAATTTATCAATCTCAATACCCCTCCCCGAAAAAACAAATCATCCAGCAAAGAAATGGGCAGAAGACATGAATAGACACTTTTCCAAAGAAAACATCCAGATGGCTAACAGACACAGGTGGAGATGCTCAACATCATTCATCATCAGGGAAAGACAAATCAAAACCACAATGAGATACCACCTCACACCTGTCAGAAGGGCTAACATTCACAAGACAGGAGACAACAGGTTTTGGCGAGGATGCAGAGAAAGAGGAACTCTCTTGCACTGTTGGTGGGAATGCATACTGGAGCAGCCACTCTGGAAAACAGTGTGGAGTTTCCTCAAAACATTAAAAACAGAACTATCCTATGATCCAGCAATTGTACTACTAGGTATTTACCCAAAGGATATAAAAATACAGATTCAAAGGGGCACGTGCACCCCGATGTTTATGGCAGCCCTTTCATCCGTGGCCAGACTATGGAAAGAGCCCAAATGTTCATCGACTGATGAAAAAGGAAGACATGATGTGTGTGTGTGTGTGTGTGTGTATACATACACACACACACACACACACACACACACACACACACACACTGGAATATTACTCAGCCATCAGAAAGAATGAAATCTCACCATTTGCAACGACGTGGACAAAGCTAGAGTATATTATGCTAAGCGAAATTACTCAGAGAAAGACAAATACCATATGATTTCATTCATATATGGAATTTAAGAGACAAAACAGATGAACATATGGCAAGGGGAAAAAAGAGAGGTAAACAAACCATTAGAGACTCTTAACTGTAGAGAACAAACTGAGGGTTGATGGAGGAAGGTGGGAGGGGGATGGGCTGGATGGGTGGCGGGGCTCAGTCTCACAAACCGTGAGGTCACGACCTGAGGCGAAATCGAGAGTCGGATGCTTAACTGACTGTGTCACCCAGGTGCCCCAGGAGTCACAATAATAAAGCTTTGTTGTCACATCAATTCTACTGGGATGGACTGGGTGTCTGTCATTTGCAACTGCTTCTCCATAAGCATGGCAACTTTTCTCTAGAACTTTCTGTGAGACATGTGACGATCAGTAGTCTCACTGTAACTCTTAAAGTGCCCTAAATCCTTCCCCTAGTTCCTAACCCACAGGAATGGGAAGTGCTTACCCCATTTTAACAAAGGTCTTAAATCACAGAGAAAGGTAAACACGTTGTTTTGCAAAAAGAAAAAAAAAACACCATAAATCAAGTGGGAAGGTAACAATAGACAAGAATGCTTGCAACACGTTTGGCAATCCTTAATCCTTAAAATGCAAAGAGTTCCTACAAATAAATAAGTAAAAGGGCCAACAATACATCAGCTAAATAGACAATTACAGGACAGGAAATCTAAATGATCATAAAACCTCAACAAAAACAACAACAACAAAAATTTTTAAATGAAATAACTAAATAAATAACAAAGACAACAACAACAACAACAGACCTGTTTCACCCATTAAACTGACAGGTGGTACCAAATGCAAAAACGTCCTTGGCCGGCAGTGGTTTGGGGCACAGACTGGTAAGAAAGTGAAGCCCCGCAAACTTGCTGGAAAATAATCCTCTCTGTTTACTTAAGTTAAAATTACACATACTCTTTGACCCAGCGGTCCTACGTTTGAATAAGTCCAAAAGCAACAGCGTGCAAGAGAATGAAAATTGACGGGTATGTGTATGCACACGTGCACACACACGCACGTGCTCCTGTCTGGTTATCAAGCTACAGGAAAAGGAATAGAACACGCATTAGGCTGTTAAGATCAGTAATTTAATAGAGACAACATTGGAGGGGAATAGAGAAAAAAATCCTATGCACTACATTGCTGCGCTTATTATAATGCGTTGGTATTTGTTTTGTAATTTTCTTTAACGAAGCCAAAAAGAGATACCATATAACTTCACTGTGTGATCTTAAAACAAGTCAGGCGTGAGTCACGCCCTTCCTTCTCATGGAGAAGAGTGTGCAGTCTTTAAAAGCCAGAGATCCACCTGGCGGATCCCCCTGACGGCTGGGGACAGGAGGGGGCAGTGTGACAGGGGAGGAGGCAAGAGGGAAGAAGGTTATGAAAACAGTAAAACTCTTGGAATTTTGTACTTCAAAGCCATGCTAAATAAACCAAATAGGCAAGAAAGGATGATGAGAACTCCTTCTCACATGAAATATCTTTTTATACCCCACAAATTAGAAATGTATGTGCAACTGGCCAAGTACATATTTTCCGGGACTTAAAAAAAAGAAAGTGCACAATTTAGGTAAAGGCCCGGAGCAGTTTTTAAGCACCTACTGTCAGTCAGTCACCCTCCAGCTGCTTTCAAATATTGATTTAATCTCCAAAACATACCAATGGTGACTCAATGCTCCCAGTGATTCACACCTTAGTTTGAAATACCATTAGGAGCCAATCCAGTTTCTGATGGAAATTTTTCCGGAACACAAGGGAGTTTTGCCTGAAGGAGATGTTTCACTTTGGAGAATTTGGGCGGAAAGTGTCACAAACCTAATTTAATCTCACTTAAGCAAACAGGAGCCTTCATTTTTTTTTTTTTTTTTTTTACATACCGTAGAAGTTTAAGTGACATATCATCTACCTTCAGGTAAGGCTAGATCCAGCAATTTCAAGATCTCATCAAGACTTTTTCTCTCTTGATTTCTCATCTCTGTTTCCATTAACGTCGGCTTTATTGTCTGGCTGACTTTCCCCTCGGAGTAACAAAGCACCAGGCTTCCATCTGTGGATTTTGTGGTCCTGGTGAAAAGGTGGCTTTTGGCTCCCAAAAGACCTCATTAAAGTGCCTGGCATCACTATCATTGGCCACCCTGGGATCACTTGTCACACCCGGAGCAGAAAGAGGACTCACACCTCTCCAGACTTTATGGACTGAGATGAGGGACAGCAGAGTCCCCAGAAGGAAATCTGAGGACTGGACTTGGGGCAAGCAATATAACAGATGTCTATCTCAGGGGAGACAGAGAAGGAGTGATTTAAGCCACGGAGCTCTCCAAACTCTCAGGTGTCATCCTGGAGCACACAGCCTGCCATGTGGAGAATATTAAAATGAATGAGAAATCAAGAAACGCCAGGAAGCCGGGAGGTCACATCAGGATAGTGGAAACATCTGACTCGCTGCTTCAGAATGACCGGTGAGACTTACACGCTTTAGCAGTCGAGAGCCCTGGGGTCCGAACTCAGTTCAAAAGCACACCCCACTGCATCTGCCCACAAACCTGTGGGCTGTGTGCCTGTGTGGAACGCTTTAACTTCTCTGCATTTTCATTTCCTCATCAGGATTATGGAGCTGATTACAGTACCCACCACCCGAACTTCTGGCCAGCATTAAATGAGAATACATTGGGGCGCCTGGGTGGCTCAGTCGGTTGAGCGTCCGACTTCGGCTCAGGTCACGATCTCGCAGGCCGTGAGTTCGAGCCCCGCGTCGGGCTCTGGGCTGATGGCTCAGAGCCTGGAGCCTGCTTCCGATTCTGTGTCTCCCTCTCTCTCTGCCCCTCCCCCGTTCATGCTCTGTGTCTCTCTGTCCCAAAAATAAATAAACGTTAAAAAAATAAAATAAATAAATGAGAATACGTTTTCTTCAACTGGTGCATCATGGAGCAGTTCAGGAGGGGTGGGGGGCATGGAATCCGACTGCCTGAGAGGAGTCTCCATGCTCCTGCTCACCAGCTGAGTGAACCTGGGCCATTTATTTCACTGCTCTGAAATATGTCCTTGTGAGAAAGAAGCAAAATTAATAATTTACTTGTCGCCTGTATTTTTTTTTGGGTGTGGGACTGACCACACAGGTGTTGAGCACAGTTCTTGGCAACACTAAACACTCAACATGCAACAGATGTTGGTCTTATGGGGCTCACTCCCATGGGTGAGCCCTTGTTGGTCTCACTCCCATGCCTTCGTTGCCGCTGTTAGAACAGAGCCTGGCACGTAACAGATGTTCAATAAACACTTGTTAAACGACCAGTTGAGTACGGTACCCGAGCCCTCAGCCTTCTCATCTATAGCTTACCACATTCCCTGCATTTTCTGATTGAGATTTATATTCAATAAATTATTATCGAGCACATCTTTGGTTTAAGATACTGCCCTATACTCTGGGAATAGAGCAGGAAACAAGATGTGCACAGCGACTGCTGGGAGTTTACCACAGAGAGAGGAAGGGGGACTATACTTCAGGAGGACATAAGGTCTGTGAAAGAAATAAAGTCCAGGGGCACCTGGATGGCTCAGTCGGTTAAGCATCTGACTCTTGGTTTGGGCTCAGGTCATGATCTCATGGTTCGTGGGATCGAGCCCCACGTTGGGTTCTGTGCTGACAGCATGGAGCCTGCTTGAGATTCTCTGTCTCCCTCTCTCCCTCTCTCTCTGCCCCTCCCCACTCACACTCTCTCTTTCTCTCTCTCTCCCAAAATAAATAAACATTAAAAGAAGAAGAAACAAATCCAGTGATCACAAAGAGCTGGGGAGGGGGGTAGTTCAGAGGGTAGGAAGGCTCCTGAGAAGGTACCCTTTGAGCTGACCCCTAAAGATGGGAAGGAGCCAGCCATGGAAGGAGCTAATAGAAGAGGGTCCAAGGTAGAACTTGCGGGGTGGTGTGATGGGTTGCATTACCTCCACCAAAAGATATGCTGAAGCCCTCACTCCTTGTACCCGTGAATATGATTTTTTTGGAAATCCAGTCTTTGAAGATGTAACCAGGTTAAGATGCGGTTGTATGCAATGACTGGTGGTCTTATAAAAAGAAGAGAAGAGCCACAGAGGCACAGGGAGATGGCCACGTGACAGCAGAGGCAGAGACGGCAGTGATGTGCCAACAAGCTGAGGATGCCTGGTGCACCAGAAGCTTGGAGAAAGGCATGGACTCGATTGTCCCCTAGAGCCTTCAGAAGGAGCACGGTCCCGCCCACTCGGCGATCTCAGACCCCTAGCCTCCTGAACTATGAGAGAACAGATAGCTGTTGTTTTTAGCCACCCCGTTTGTAGGACTCGGTTAGGGCAGCCGAGGAAATGCACACAGTGAGAATGAAAGGCAGGTTCAGGGTGGGGCGCCTGGGTGGCTCAGTCGGTTGGGCATCTGACTCTTGGTTTCGGATCAGGTCGGGATCTCACGGCTCCTGAGTTCGAGCCCCATGTCAGGTTCTGTGCTGACAGGGCAGGGCCTGCTTGGAGTTCTCTCTCTCTCCCTCCTCCTCTCTCTCTCTGCCCCTCCCCCAGTGTCTGTCTGTCTGTCTGTCTGTCTCTCTCTCTCTCTCTCTGAATAAATAAACAAACTTTCAAAAAAGAAAGGCATGCTCAGAAAAGAAGAGGAGGGATGCTGGTCTGCAGGGGAAAGAATAAGAAAAGGGCTCAGGGTTGGGAGTGGCAGGTGCAGGGGGACCTTGAGGACCACGGTAGGAACACTGCTCGCTACGACTGGAGACCAGGGAAGGACTGCGTGGGACTTGCATTTTTCAAAAGATCACTCAGGCATCTACGATACGGGGATGCCTGATGAAGTGGGAGGCCCAGTGCAACCAGAAATAGTTACCCCTGGTAAGAGCTCGGGGTGGCTTTTAATACCTCAATTGGCAGCATCATTTACATACTGAAACGAGGGACCATTCACGGAGTTCAGTGAGCCCAGAAGAATCCTGCAGACCCAGGAGTTGGTCAGAAAATACGACAGATGCTAAATTTTGCCCTGCACCTTCAGATCTTTCTACCTCAAACCATAAGCTGCAATCATGCTTCCACACTAAATTCACTCTGTCCCAGAAGCGAGGAATATATCTTCTATGAATATAGACATATGCATATATGGAAACACACATTGTGCACATGGTCCTAAATCAATGAGTGGGGCGTACTTAAGAGATAAACAGGCACCGGTTCTCGCTACCTATGGTCAAACCTATGTGGTTGTTTTCCTTCCTTTCTCTCTAGGCGGAAAAATAATGCATTTTGTATGCTTTTCCCCCACTGTGATCATTCTGGTTTTGTGACTGTGTATTAGTTCTGTGTATTAGTTACCCTGGCAACATGGTCGACTTGGATCTGATTGGCCAGGTTGTCAGTTCATTGTCAGAGCCGTGGGCCCAGTTTTGAGCAGAAGATGTGTGTGTGTTAACCTGAGCTACACAGGCAGGCTTGGCCAGGAAAACCTGATCCAGCAGAACCTTCGCATCCTCTCTGCCTGCCAAAAGGACCTTTCCTCCACCTGCTGTGAATGTCCCTCGTCTTGCTTTTGGGAAGGTGCAAGCACTCCTCTGTATCTTTGAAATATCTGTTAGGAAATGTGCTCAGCATTGCTATGTTCAGCCCTTGGTGCAGAACGTATTTATTTATAACGAGAAATTAATTCTCGGGAAAGCAGAGGGAGGATGGTCCAATTGCTGGACCACGGGATTAGAGCCCGTTACACAGCCTGAATTCAGACGTGCTGCGCAAAAGGAAGAAGGCCCAGACTCAGCCAAATGCTTCCTTTTCTGTAAATACTTGTCATTCATAAAGAGCCTTACCTCAAGAATGAGGTCCTGGGGCTCCTGGGTGGCTCAGTCAGTTGAGCGTTTGACTTTGGCTCAGGTCGTGATCTCGTGGTTCTTAAGTTCGAGCCCCGCATCAGGCTCTGCACTGACAATGAGAAGCCTTCTTGGGATTCTCTTTCTCTCCCTCTGTCTCTGCCCCTCCCCTATTTGCGCGCGCGCTCTCTCCCTCTCTTTCTCTTTCTCTCAAAATAAATAAATAAACTTAAAAAAAAAGAGAGAGAATGAGGTCCTAGGACCAGAGTATGCTAAGGATTTAAACCGGGATAAAAATCACAGCCCAGGTTACACCAACAGTATTGAACCATTTATTTATTCAATGTAGGAGATGTGTCATTTACTCATTAGAGGCTGGTTCTTTCACTTACCAATTATGCAGGGAAAAAAGCAAAGCCCCACTGAGAGCCAAAAATCTTTCTGAGCCAATGAACAAAAAATCCCACACAGAGTAAAGTTATACAGACTGATGCCTAAAAAAAAAAAAATAGCTATATTTTTCTTATTTGCACAAATTTCTAAGTAGCCCTACCTGACTCACTGTTCAAAATCCTTGTGTTTTCAAAGGAAGCATATCATTGACGCCTGGACCTACACGCTCTCTGAACAGATTATATTTAACCACACTACATAACCAGCATGGTCTTAATATAGATGTAAAAGTCATTGGCAAGCAGTCATTTTTTACCTGGGTTAAGTGTTACAGTATGTTCAGTAAAGTTAACATTTAGGCTGTCCAATTTCAAAGAAAAAAAAAAAACTGAAGGGAAAAGAGACAAGAAGCACGTTCTAAATAGTCTTCCCAAAGAGATGATTACATAGTAATAATTAATTCCTCTGCTAAAGTTACATGGGGGGGGAGGGGGGGATGCCTTGTAGAACTTACATTTTTCCCCCATTGAGAACAAATGCCTTGTTAATCATGCACAGAGCAAGGAGAGAACCAGGATGTGATCAGGGAATCAACCAACTCCTTCAGGACTTAGGCAATAAACCAAGTGACATGAGCTTTCGAACATCGCATGCCTTCTAAGATATCATCTTGTGTGGTTGGATTTGGTTAGTGACTCTTGTCTGCGAGGCTATCGATAGTGCACATGCCGAGTCAACACGGTTTCTAAATCCTCCAGTGACACAATGGTACAGCCTTGGATTTGTGCAAGGAGTGTTCCTGTGCTAAGCATACATATTTAAAATATATCGCAATTTGTATCATTCTCCTTTCTGGTATGTTTTTATTGGGATCCCCCAGAATGGAACTGGTCGGGGCCTCTCAACCCCTGAGAGGTCTGCTTGCTCTGGGATTTGTGCCCAGGGAAAGTTCCCAGGGAACGATCCTCCCTTGGTTGGGGGAGGGAAGGGGCTTTGGTAAGTGGAAGCTTCCCCATCCAGCCTCAGCTTGAGTAAAGGAAGCCACCCTCCCCGACTTCTCGCGTCCCACGACTCCAGACCACAGACAAGTGCCCAGAACATCACATGCAGATTTCCGGAGAAGACACAACCCAGCCAGGAAATGAAAAACACGATGCGAGTTTGTGGGGCTGGCATTCGTTGAAAGGAAAAAAAAAAAAAAAAAAAAAACAGAGTGGGGAAGAGAGGTGGAAAGCAACAACGAAATTTGGAGCCAACAGAGATAATTTGAGGGAAACCAAAGAATGGAGCCCAAACGGAAGATTCCATGAAAATCCAGGCAGAAGACGCAGTGACGAGCGAGGAGACAAAAAGACACGGGCACTAATAAAGCAGAGGGAAAGCGAAAACGCAACACAAAGGCCTGTGGTTCTACATACCAGCCAAGGTATATACACACGCCAATAAAAGCAGGAAGGTGGGGAACAAAGGATGTCATAGCAACCTCAACAAGCCCCGTCGTGCTACCAACTGCCGTGCTCTTGGTCATCCATCAAGGAGCCTCCGAGATCCAAACACGGCATTCACACGGGGAGGGCCGTGGCCGCCCCAGTGGGAGGTGTCTGAGCCTCTGCGACACAGCCTGGCCACTCTTTCTCCCTTCCTCCCCACCTAACATCCAAGCTAGGTGCGTGCCAAGCCGCTGTCTTTCTTGCCGAGATGCAGGGAAACAATCTGGACGCGGGATCCCGATACACTCATGCCCCCAGATTATGCTTCCCAAATTGTTTCGGATCTGTGCTCTCGAAAACTCCCCTGACCTTTGAAAACAAAGGCAAGATAATAACAAAAGGGGTGTTAAAGCACACGGATGCATTTTGCTTGATCTTGCAAAAGCCAAGCACCCCGCCGCTCAGATTCATTTGGGATTGCGGATTTCCAGAGGGATATAAAGCTCATTTACCTGTGCCTAATTCAAAAGAGAAATGCTCATTTCCTTCCACCTCAATCTTCTACTTAAATTATAGGTCTCTTCTTTATTAATAGACCATCGCCTCTTTCTACTTTCCTCTGGTTTGAGTGGGGGAAATACTGTGACTTGGGGGGGGGGGGGGCGGGGGGAAGGACAGGTAAGTGTTTCACCAGCAAGACTTGGAAGGCTGCAGAAAGTAAGAGAACTTTTACAAGAAGCTAATGGAGATATTGACATGTGTGTCTGGAAATCTAAACTTAGCAAAGTGTAAGGCAAGAACAGGCTTCCTCACTTTATTTCTGTATCTGGAAAGTTTCAGCGGCTGGTACCACATGAATATTTATTAATGCATTGTGAATCAGAACCTGTGATTATTACTTAAACTATCTTTTTACCTTACAAGCTTCAACTCAGAAGAATAAAAACACATCTGCTTTTGCTCTTCCCATATTTTATTCAATGTTTTAACAGCTTTGCTGTAAATATCTCATCCATTACGATTCAGTTGTGACTATATCGGCTCCACATCTTCTGCTTTATTACTGTCATCACGGTTAAACAACACACAGTTAATTCTGTTAACTAACAAGTTCATTGTTCCAGCTAGTCAGCGATCTCCCGTTTGTTGGGTCCACGTGTTAGGAGACTAGGTTATAAATCAAAGAAGGGCCTGAGTGAGGTGTATTCCCTTTGCGAAGATGAGTGGGCTATTATTTGAGATGGTCATTTAACACGTTGTTGTGGAAGAAGTGAGTCAATCTGAAGATAGGGCCAGATCCAATCGTGTTAGATGACGAGATTGCATAATGCTCGAAGAATCCAGCTCTGGAATATGCAAGAGCTTCAGATTCTCTGCATGAAACCTGCACTCCTTTATAGCCCCCATCCCATGTGGACCTTGGAAACCTGGCTTCTTCTGGGATCTTCCCAGCAGAAACATGCTTGCATTTTTCCCCCCTCTAGATATGATTTAGTTTGCCTGTCAGTGTGGTCTGACAGTCAGGAATGTGGGTTTTGACGTCCAGCAGATCCAGATTGCTTCCCGGCTCTGACATTTGCCAGTTGTGTGGACTTGGATGATGCACTCGCCATCTACGACCGCCATCCGTAAAATGGGAGCAGTAATCACACCTACCCGTCAGGTGGTTCTGACATTTGAAAGAGCAAATGCGCATAAGGTTCTATATCAGTGAAGATTCGAGGCAGGAAATAGAACTCACTAGAGCTATTTCAAGCATGAAATGAGTTAATTTGGGTATTAGGTATGCTCTCCGTTATTATGATAATGTCGAAACACATACATTGGCTTGAGACAAAGAGCATTTATTTAAGTCATGGGTCTGTGGATCAGAGATTCGGGCTTAGCTTGGCTGAGCGGTTCTCTTGGCCATGATAGGCTCAGTCCATGTCTTGGTGCTGTTGGCTGGTGCATCTCGGTCAAATGTGTCATTCACCAGCAGGACGACCCAGGCCACTCCCCGGGCAGAAGAGCAAAAGAACTTCTTGGGTAACGTTTGCTAGCATCCCATTGGCAAAGCCAGCTACATGGTCAGCCCACAGGCAAGGGTGGGGGTAGATAGACAGTCCCACCCAGGGCGGCTACATGTGAGGGTGACCAACCATTCTGGTTTTCCAGAGCCTAAGGGGTTTCCGAGGATTACAGGAGTTTTAGTGTTAAAACTGGGACAGTCCTGGGTCCCCACAGGATGTATTGGTCGCTGTGTTGGCCCATTTATGGGGCAAGAACATGGACACGAGGAGGGTTCGGAATGGAAGCCTTATGCAAGGGACTTAGGAGTTGCCCATCAAATCGTTGGAAGGCTTGGAGAAAGAACTATTGGTCTGAAGGTCACGGCATTGGTTTTGGTGCTAGGACAGCCTCCACTATTAGCCCTGCCACCTAGCAACCAGACGCTGGAACAGGGCAACAGGCCGCCAGGGGATCACCACGAAGTGCTTACTTGTCAGGTATCAGAGTCCCAGACCTCATGGTCACTCCTACCTTCCAGACTCCCCTAGGACAACTGATGAACAGTACCTAACTCTCACACAGAGTCCCAACTACAGGAGAACCTGGGAGTTATGCTATGGAGCTTTCCAACCTTCTGGAGGAGGGGCAAGAAACGGAGCACGAGTGGCTGGGTCCACAAAGGCTCACATGAACATCAGGCGTTCTCGAAGAACGTTACCCGCTGTTGTTGTGGTCAGATTCATTCAGGTTGAGTCGTTGACAGGATCTGCTACTAATCCCCAGGTCTGCAACCCTCTGTGGGGTCTCGCTAAAATTACAGGCCAACAGGGTTATCTTCTAAGATACCTGATTCCCACAAGGCTAACTTCAAATCGGCAGAATCATTACAAAGAAAATGGTTTTTATAGCATCTCAACTCCCAAGGACAATGGGGGAATTGTTAAGAAGGCACATGCCTTTTTTCACCTTGTTTTGCTTTAGGTATGATTGGAATTTCTTTTTTTGTTGTTGTTTTTTTTTCCTAATTCTTCTGAAAACTATCTGGGTATTCTCAGAATCTGAAAGGTTTTGTTCAGATTGTGGGAGAAGACTTACATCAGTTCCCATCACTTTAGCCCAGCTGACTTCTTTGTAATCACACATAGTTGCAAAATAAATAAGAAAGAAAGAAAAAAAAAAAAGAATGAATTCTGAAGGCGTCTGAAATGAACATCATAGATCGTGGCCTATATCTGACCTATTCTTAAGAAAGAAAGAAACAACACACCTATCTTAAGAAGGTCACTTGAGTCTACTGATTTCAAAGCACAAATAAGCTGAATTTATTAGGGAAATTTCCGGTTCATTAGAGATAATTTCTCTAAGACACAGTTCCTTAAGGAAAACATACCTTCGCTGTGATTCTAAATCTGTCTCCTGAGAAATCTCAGATGCCTGCTGATCAGTTTGAATTCTTTGCTGCTCTTAACTTTCTGGCTGCATGTTAGAAATCATTTTAAATGAATTGAATAAAATTCACAAGTGTTATATGCCAGCAAATGATGAACTCACAGGAAATATGACTCAAATCCACTTTTTTCATTTTTGGTTTTTTCCCCTCATAATAAATAGAAATGAACAAATGTGGCTTTAATGACATCTCGGAGTGAGAGCTTTTATTGATATATTATCAGTTGGAAGCGTGTAATGCTTGGGTGAAGTAAACTCCATTCCGCATATTTATAACCAGATTGAAAAAGGTGTGTTTGTTATTTTGTGTGACACTTCCTAATGATACTGAAGTTTTGAATATGAAGATATACATGCACCATCATAAAAATGAACAATATTTCAGCTTACAAAATGTTTCTTTGATTGAAGATGTTTTTGTGCTTACTTAGTTTCCAATTACTTTCTTTAACCTGTGCTCACAAACTCACAAATGCCTCTTCCTCACTCCTGTAAAGCTGTAAACAGACACTGCAAAGAGGGTCAGTTGAAACAAAATGGGAACTGCTTGCTCCAGAGTCACATGTCCTTCTCCTCCGGACAGCTGAGGTTCCGGTCATGAGCTTATTACGATCTGTATCAGGTCAAACTCTTTCGGTTATTAAACACAGAAACAGGCTTAAGAAAAAAGGGAGTCTATGGCTTACGTGTAGAGGGCTGGCCTCAGTCACCGTGGGATGAAGGTGTTCGATGATGTCACCAGAGCCTGATATCTCGTCACCTCTCAGCTTTGCTTTCTGATTTGCGCTAGACTTCTTTTAGACAAGGGTTTCTCCACCAAGTCTCAAAATGATAGCAATAGCCCCAGAACACATATTGTCTCTCTGTCTCTGTCTCTCTCCCCTCTCATCTCTAAGCAAGCGAAGAAAAAGTAAGAGTCTGCCTACAATTGCCTAGAACTGCTCACGTGCATACTTCTGAACCAACTGTTGTTACCAGGGGTGTATTACCTACCTATTGCTGTGTAACAAATTATGTCTGAAAGCTTAGCAGAAAAAAAAAACAAAAACAAAAAACATTCATTTAGTACTTCAAAGTCTCAGTGGAATCCAAGCATGGCTTAACCAAGTCCTCCAACTCCAGAGTCTCCAACGGGCTGCAGTCAAGGTGTTGGCCAGTTGTCTCAAGGTTCAACTGGGGCCAGATCCACTTCCAAATTCACTCAGGGGGGTGGGCAGAATATGGCATATTGGGATTGAGGGCCTTAGCTCTTCCTTGGCTGTTGGACAGAGGCCATTGTCTGCTCTTTGCCACATGTGTCTCTCTGGCTTTATCAGAAAGAGCAAATGAGAGAGAGAGAGAGACAGACAGACAGACAGACAGACAAAGAACAGAGAGATGGAATTCAGTTTTCAATCCCAGTCTTGGAAGTAATATTCCATTACTTTTGCCATATTTTATTCATTTAGGAACAAGTAAATTAGGAGCTAGCTCACTCTCACAAGGAAGGAATTACACCAAGGAGTGAATATCAAGAGATGAGATCATGACAGCCATTCTGGAAGCTGCCTAACACAAGGATAATGAAATGTGCTGATTGGTTTAATATCAATTTTCCATGTTAAGATACAGACCTTATTAACAATTGCTTTTGTCTGTATAATAATTTATTGAGTGGATCCATCAAAGTTTATTCAACTCTTTTTCAATTTATTAAACTGAGTTATTTATGGGTCTTAAAATTTTTCTCTGGTATTACAGATAAGAGTGTGGCACTTCTTTCTTTAAAAATCATTTGATCATCATATCCAGGATATCCGAACTCAAATGCTTATAGGGACATGTAAATGGCCCTCTAAAGGGACAGTGGTCACTGATGTCCAGCTTCCTGCCAGCATGTGGGAACATGAACCCTTATTTCCCGGTTCTTCAAGAAAAATAGGAAATTCATACTTATATGCAAACTGTTTTATTGGCTCCACTAAAAATCAAATACACTTAAACAAGCGTGCTGGCCAAAGCAAACTGATCTGTGGGCTAGATTTGATACACTGACTACCATTGGAGGCTGATGACCTAATGGCTGTACTTCTGAAATCAACCAAAAGGGGGAAAAAAAAAACCAAACAGGAAATGGCAAAACTATGGGGACATTAAAAATATCAATGGTTCCCAGGGGTTAGGGGAGAGAGTGATGAACAGGCAGAGCACTGAGGATTTTTAGGGCAGTGAAACTATCTGCATGATACTCTAATGGTGGATACATGTCCTTATACGTTTGTCAAAATATATAGGGTGCACAACACCAAGAGTGAACCCTGATGTAAACCATTCACTTCGGGTGACAATGATGTGTCCATGTGGGTTCATTGGTTGTCGTAGATGTACCACTCTGGTGTGGGGTGCTGATGTGGGGGGTGGGGGAGGCTCTGAGTGTGTGGGGGCAGGAGGGGCTCTATGGGAACTCTCTGTACCTTCTGCCTAATTTTGCTATAAATCTAAAACTGCTCTAAAAATAAAGCATATTAAGAGGTACCTGGGTGGCTCAGTCAGTTAAGTGTACAACTTTGGCTCAGGTCATGGTCTCGCTATTTGTGTGTTCAAGCCCCATGTTGGGCTCTGTGCTGACAGCTCAGAGCCTGCAGCCTGCTTCAGATTCTGTGTCTCCCTCTCTTTCTACTCCTCTCCCCCTCATGCTTGCTCTCTCTCTCTCTCTCTCCCTCAAAAATAAATAAACATTAATACAAATAAAGCATATTTAAGGGGCGCCTGGGTGGCTCAGTCGGTTAAGTGTCCGACTTCAGCTCAGGTCATGATCTCACGGTTTGTGAGTTCCAGCCCTGCATCGGGCTCTGTACTGACAGCTCGGAGCCTGGAGCCTGCTTCGTATTCTGTGTCTCCTTCTCTCTCTGCCCCTCCCCAACATGTGCTCTGTCTCTTTATGTCTCTCAAAAAAATAAATAAATGTAAAAAAAAAAATCAAATAAAGCGTATTAAAAAGCCTGAAAATAAAGGAGTGGGGTTATGTGTATTTTTTTTTCCTCTCTAATTTTCCACCGATCCTTCAACAAGCAAATTGTACAGGCAGGCTTCACTTTGCAGAGTAATGTGGGACTATAAAAATGACTTTACAGGCTGAAACTGTGCAAAACGATATTAATAATCAGTGGTAAAAATTCCAATCGTTCCGTGACCTTTAAAATGTTTGCCAAAACATTAAAACTGCCTTACTGTTGCTTATAAATGCATACAAAAATGTTAAAAAGAAATAGCAAAGCTAAAATTTATTTCATACACTATACTTTAATCATTAGAAACACTGAGAATGAATGTGTGTATTTCTTTGTGAACACATCAAGTTGTTTGAATACGGCTGGTTGGTCGTCTTCTCATTATAGACCCTAGGATATAAAAAAGAGCTTCTTTTCCGTGCCTCGGTGAATCGTCATGCTTAATTTGAAGTTCAGATCAGCTTCCAACACCTTGATCTCCTTGCTTTCACTGTCATGAGCTATCTCTGCTATTCCTAAATGTGAAGCTTTGGTCAGCGTCACTTTCTCCTTGTCACGAACACTTCCCTTGTTTCCTGACACGTTTGTCCCCACTAAGTTCCTCCAGCTGCACATTTAGAGCCTCTCCGGCACTGGAGGTGTCCACACTCCCATGGACAGCTGTCCCTCCGATAACGTTTCACTCCCAGAGTCAACTTACATTTCTTGGCTGTACTTTCAAGTTAGTTGGACGGTGCCCTCCTTTGACTGGTCAGTTTCATAAAATGCCACGAGGGTTTTCCACTGGGAGGCAAGGAGGTGACACGGCCACACGCTTTGCTGTCTGTGTGTGGACCGCACACAGATGCACAGAAACCAGTCGCCGACAGACCAAGGAAGGGATGAGATGGGTCCCTCCTCGGGGAGCCCCTCTGCTCCCCGAATGTGGTGATTCGTGGCCTGAAGGGCTGGCGGTGAAGTTTGTATTTCATGCAACTGCTCACACTTAATATATGGTGACAACTCAAAACTGAATCATGTTGCTGAGAGGACTGGTGTGAGTTAACCATAACAGGGTAACTGACGTTTGTGCATGGCAGAGCCATGCAAAGCAAGGACAGCCAGTATTTAGCACTGGAAAAAATAAACTTTATTATAAAGGAAAATGATTCTCTGGTTCTCTTTTGGTCATAGGCGGACTCAAGGACTAAAGATAGCCTATTGAAGAAGACACACTGCTGGTTGAGTTCAGTTGATTTATGACCCTGGAGACCTCACGGAATATTCCGTAATGCTATTTTGTTCAGACTCCCTGTGAATATGTACATCTGGAGACATATATATTTATGGAAAATGATAAATATGTTTTCTCCCTTACCTTCTGTCTAAGTAGGTCAGGTTGGCAATATTTTCAGTAGTTATTGCATTTCAGCCAATGTCTTTCCAAGAGCATGTAGAATGTAGCTGTAAGGTACACATGGGTGGTAACAGTGTGTATAGGACTTCAAAGTCCTATAAATACGATTGTTTTCTGAGAGCTAAACTGGGAAACTAGAACATCGTGGATCAAAGCAGAGAAACGCAAAGTCAACTTAGAAATATGATTTTAAACACTACACGATGCCCTTAATAGAGGCAAAATGGATAAAAGTCAACAATCCTTCAGGTTTTTTTTTTTTTTAAATAAGAGGAACTTAGCAAAACAGCAGTAAAGAGGAAATTCCTTAACAGGGTAAACACCTACAGCAAATGTTACTCTTAATGTTGAAAATTCAGAAGAGTTGCTATTAAATCTAGCAACACAACAAACATGCCCCATCACTGATGCTGGACAACAGAGTTCTGAAGGTCCCGGCCAAAAAATTAAGAAAAGCAAAGCAAATAGAAGGATAAGGATTAGAAAGGAAGCAATTGGGGTGTCTGGGTGGCTCAGTCGGTTAAGTTGACTTCTGTTCAGGTCATGATCTCGTGGTCCATGAGTTCGAACTCCGTGTCGGAGTGTCTGACAGCTCAGAGCCTGGAGCCTGTTTCAGCTTCTCTCTCTCTCTCTCTCTCTCTCTCTCTCTCTGCTCCTCCCTGGCTCCCACTGTCTCTTTCTCAAAAATAAATAATTAGAAAGATATAATCAATTAGAAAATTTAAGGAAGTGTGAAGGTGAACCCTAAGCTTGCAAAGCTGGAGGTAACCAGGTTGAAGGTATTAATGCAGATAAGCAATCCTGCGGATACTCAGTGTACTAAGTAAGTCATGAATTTGGAGACAATTCCCATTGTCACAGAGGACAACATGAGTGAATCCCAGGGCAACCTTATCTTCAAATGCAGATATCTGATATAACTGTCAAATATGCCAATAGTAGGAAACCAGTTAGTACCTGAAGCCATTACATTTCCTAGTCATATATAACTAAATCACCTGAGGCCACCCCATTTTTTAAGATTTCAACAAATTTACATCATGTCCATTGTTTACCAGTCCTTGGGAGTCCAACTCTGCCCGGTGATTTATCAAGTTCAACCAATGGTGGTCCACAGGCTGAATCAGAGGTTTTGAGCCCACTATCAAAGAATCATACCTTTCCAGGAAGGCAGCCTTACCCAGGGCCCAAATCCTTTCCTTTTCCTGAAAGTCAAGAATAAGATGTTCATGGATTCCCTATGTATTGCTTGCGGCAAATTCTTTTGAGATAATTGGACCATTTGGGCCATATCCCCTCCCCCCAGGAAAAAAAAATCCATATTCATGAAAATCATGTATGTATTTCCAGGGGGTTCACAGGCCTCCTGAAGCCTATTCAAGAGACTGTAGGCCAAGCATCCACGCTCTGTGATATGTGGTTGGTCTCCTCCTAGATGCATCAATGTTCACGACAGTGGTTCAAAATAAGGAAGCCCTTCCCATCGGTTGCCCGGGTTTGTATCTCAGCTTGGTCCTTAAACACCTGTGTGACCTTCATTGCATTACTTAAACTCTCTGGGCCTCAGTGTTACTATTTGCAAGGGGGATCATAGTAATTCCTACTCTATGGGGTAGTTACGAGGATGAAATAAGAAAAGGCAGGGAAAGGTGTTGGCACACTGCCTGTCACATAATAAATTATCAACAATAAATCAGTTATTACTACTTATCTTATTTTATAACTATCCTACGACTGCTTTGTCTTTTATTTTGTTTTAGCTTTTTAAGAGAAATATACGTTATAATCCATACCAGAATTTTTAAAAATGTTTATATTTTTGAAAGAGAGACAAAGCATGAGCAGGGGAGGGGCAGACAGAGAGAGAGAGACACAGAATCCAAAGCAGGCTCTGGGGTCCGAGCTGTCAGCACAGAGCCCAACGCAGAGCTTGAACTCATGGACTGTGAGATCATGACCTGAGCTGAAGTCGGACGCTTGACCGGCTGAGCCCCCGCAGGAGCCCCTATACCAGAGTGTTTAACCTTGGCACTATTGATATTTGGGGCCAGATAATTCTTTGTTGTGGGGCTGTCCTGTTCATTGAAGGATATCTGGCAGTATCCCTGGCTCCACCCACTAGATGCCAGAAGCACCCCCACATTGGTGGCAGACAGTTACCTATGTCACTCGGTGGGTAGAATCACCCTTGATGGAGAATCACTGGTCTATGCCGATTACATGGATATTTTGAGAGGCAAAAGTAACCATCATATTTAAAATGTTACCACTGCTCATAAAAAGACAGTAAGGCTACAAAATGCGCTCAAAAATGGAGGGAAAAAAGGACTCTGAGCAAGGAAGAGGAAATGATTGTGTGAATGAGGTCAGGGAGTCCCAAGGCTCAGCACATGCATGTGGGCAAAGGGGATTAATGTGAGGCACAGGGGTTGTGAAAGATGCAGAGGAAAAACAGACTTGGGCAGTGGAATGAATACATTGGAAACTCTTTTGGGAAAAAAAAAAATATAGGTTAGCATAGAGAATACACAACATGAATAACACCTGGTAGACGTCAAGAGAAACTGGACAGAAAAAACAGAGAGAGGAAATGAAGAAAATGGCTCTGAGGAGTCCATGAGAGGTCAGCACCACTGATTCGTGAGAAGACAGGATCGTTTGATACAGAATGAAAGAGCAGAGCCCAGGGGTAAGAAATCCTTGGAAGAGGACCAAGGCTAATGTTGGGATGAGACCCTGAGTCTCAGCCTTTTAAGAGACTACCATGGGGTACTCATTCCTGAGACAAAATTAATATTTCGTGTATACACGGTCCACATACTGACGTAAAGATGGCTGTTTTACATTCTGAGTAAATAAGTTTATAGGAGCCCAAAGTTTATGGGCGCTCAGAAAAGGGCAGCTCAGAGAAGTTGGAAGTCAGCCCTGGCCATCCATAAGGGGCACAGCCTGTGAATAAGACAACATGTCCGGGCTCTTGGGTGGTAGCCGCGAAAACTCAATTGTCGCTTCGGTGTTGATGTTGGTAATGTGAATCTACTGAGCGCTTTCAATCACTGTTGCATACGTCCAGCTGAATTTTTCACTTGTCTCTTCCCAATTAATCCCCACAACAACCTTTCGAGATAGCAACCGTTATAATCCCCACTCTACAGTTGAGGAAACCAAGGTTTTGAGGGGTTAAATGCTCCAAGGCTGCACAACTGGGAAGCAAGGATTTAATGTCTAGCAGATAGTCCCCAACATTCTTCTTTTGGTTCCTGTACTGTATTCTCTCTCTTTTTTTTTTTTTTTAGTTTATTTTAGAGAGAAAGTGTGTGTGTAAGTGGGGGAGAGGGGCAAAGGGAGAGAGAGATAATGAGAGAGAGAGAGGGACAGAGGGACAGAGGGACAGAGAGAGAGAGAGAATCCCAAGCAGATTCCATGGTCAGCAAAGAGCTCAACTAGGGGCTCCATCCCACAACCCTGGGATCATGACCTGAGCTGAAATTGAGAATCAGTGCTCAACTGACTAAGCCACCCAGACGCCCTGGTTCCTGTATTGTATATTCTCTGAGCACACGTGAGGAGGGATGGGGTCCTGAATGCACTTCATCCCAATATGCTCAACAGACTAAGGGCTAAACAGACTAAGAACACTCTATGTGGCTCTGCTCTACGGGGAATTTATTTTTATTGCATTAATATTGCCCTGGGCTATGAATGGGACCCACACATGTCAGTTGTGTCCCAGAAGGCAATGGGGTGGAGAAAGCGGGGAAAGAATCCAACTAGGAAGAAGACTGGTGATCTCCGTCATCAGCTCACTCTATAATGACGCACACCAACCCACAGAAGAATATTTACTGACTGTGTACTATCCCCTATTCCAGCTATTCCCATGAAGGCTGTTTTCCTTACACTGACATTTCAAAACAATTTCTGGGTCCCTGGGTGGCTCCGTCATTAAGCATCTGACTTCAGCTCAGGTCATGATCTCACAGTTTGTTGAGTTCGAGCCCCGCATTGGGTGAGAAACCTTGCTTCTCTCTCTCTCTCTCTCTCTCTCTCTCTCTCTCCCTCTCCCTCTCTCTCTCTCTCTCTCTCTCTCTCTCTCTCTCTGCCCCTTGTCGGATTCTACGCCTCCTCTCTTTATCTCTCTCTGCCCCTGACTCACTTGCACCCTCTCAATACATACATACATACATACATACATACAATTTCCAAGTTGGCATCATTATCCCCATCGTTCAAAGTTTAAATCAAAGTAAGCTAGCCCTCCAGAGGAAGAGAGCTAAGACTCAAACCAAGCTCCATCTGACTCTAGACTCTCAGGTTTTCTCATCAAAACAAACACATTAAAATCTGGAATCTTATGCTCTGACCTCTTTTCCAGGTCTCCAAATTTTTTGCCATGTGTGACCAATCAGCACAGTTGGCTTCAACACAGCGCTAATGAGGCCAAGGTCAGGGGTAAAATTCCCTCATGGGCTGAAACTCTATACTTCCCAGAGTCACAGGCTATGGCTTGTGCCACAGCTGGTCCCCTCCCAGGAGCATCACACTGGTCCTCAGTGCAGTTGAGAAACCCTCAATGAATCACAGGAACTCCATCCATACCGTCGGATCACTTCAGAACACGTGCCATACTGACAGTGTGACCGTTCACCGAGATAGAGACCAATGTTGTTATGAGTTGCATAAATTAACAACTTTTGCCTACGTTCAGTAAAATTTAATTTCACTCGTTACAGATCAAAGGAGCTGTGACTTTACTTTTAAAAACTCATGTACATTAAGAAAGATGCTAAAATTTTGAGATATTGAATGACATGTGCAGTAATTCCTCAATTACTTAAACTCATGAGGAAATGAGTTATTTTGTATATGTAAATTACATTAAGCTAATGGAAGTGTCTCTTTAGTACCAAGACATTCTTGTGTTACAAATTTTGATGGAAATCTTTCTAAATGGAATTCATATCTTCCTGCCTTCTCAAATTGGAGCGATAGAACATAATTTATCCTAGATATGTTATTTACAAGAAATACAATTTAAACAAAGTGATTCTTTCTAATTAAAAAATGAAGGGATGGGAAAACATATACCAACCAGGAAAATCAAAGTTAACACCAGACAAGGTAGAATTTAAGGTTAAAGTAAGAACAGGTTCAGAGGAATATAATGTCGTGATAGAAGATGTTTTTCCAAAGAAAATGCAATAATCAAAAACCTATGTGCACCAAATAATACAACATCTTCACTGAGTCCCAGCTTTCTGTGCCTTCTTGCCATTCCTTAAATAAAGCCAAAGTGGTCTCTGACTCAGAGCCTTTGCGGCTTTGTGGCCAAAGTAAATTCTTGTCTGGAACTACATGGCTACCTTATTGTGTTCTCTGCCCAAATATCACCCACCTACTGAGGACTGACCACTTCCCCTGATTTGTCATCCATGATCCTAAGATTTAGAGTTGTTCAATAGCTGATCCCCTATGTATATGAGGTTATACTCCTGTGAGAAAAATTCAAGATACCCCAAGCCCTGAATCTACCTATGCTCAATTGCATTACGTCCCTAAGAAATGTCTACTCATCTCAGAGTCTTCTAAGCGAAACTACTCTTCGTTCCCAGCCAAGACTTTAGATCTAAAACCCCATAGAAGGAAAAAGCCCACAGACTCTCCCTTGACCCTCTTCTCAGTAGCCAATCCTGCCCAAGTTCTTATCACCCGAAGCATGAGAAAGGTCACAGAAAAGAATGAATGCAATGAAAAAATCATAATACTCGCTGTATTACTTTCCTGTGGCACTTGTAACAAATCGCCACAAACTTGATGGCTTAAGACAACAGAACCTGATTCTCCTACAGTTCCAGAGGCCAAAAATGTGAAATTGAGGTGTCAGCAGGGCCATGGTGGCCCTAGGTGACAGTCCTCCAGAGGCCCTAAGTGACAGCCTGTTCCTTTACCTCTCACAGCACCTTCTGGCTGCCAGCAATTCCATAGGTTGTAACTACACAACCTCAATCTCTGCCTCCATCTTCATGGTGTGTGTGTGTGTGTGTGTGTGTGTGTGTGTGTGTGTGTGTAATTCCCTCCATCCCTCTCTTCCAAGGACACTTGTGAGAGCCCACAAGTGAATAACCCAGAATGATCTCACCTCAAGACCCTTAACTGAATCACATCTGCAAAGACCCTTTTTTCCAAATAAGGTCATGTTTACAGGTTCCAGGAATTTGAACTTGATCCTTTGGTGCCCCCATTCAGTTCACTACACCTTCTAAGTCCAGTGCATATTTGCATGGATATTTCTCCTTGAACTCTACTGTCTTCTAGGTTTTCCAATGGTAGGAAGTTCCTCTATAAATGGTAGTCATTCCCAAGTCCATCCATGCATGATAACCATGTGGTATTCCAGGCAAGAGAAGTAATGGAAGGAAGTTAATAAAAGATAAAATGAGGATCCCAAAAGAGTAAGCCCTGGAAGGAGAAACAATAGTTAAAAAGTCTTTTTTCATCACTTGCTTGTCCCCCAAGAAAACTCCAGTCTCGCCACACCAGAGCCTTGTCTGATAGGAGAGATACGAGATATGAGAAAACATCCCCTTCAGGATTGATCCAACAGGGCACTACCTCAAATCTTCTAATGAAGTCTGGTGTCCTATTCAGCAGAGCCTGAATGCAGCCTCGGGATCCTGCTCAACACTAAGCTCTGAGGGCAGCCCCATCCATCAAAACTGTCACATGCAATGAAATGCCTTTGCCACAGCCATTTTGGAAATTATCGTCTGTGACTGCCCACATCCCTGATACACCCTTTATTAATTCACTCCTTCAGCAGATACTTATAAACCACCAACTATGGGTAAGTATTATGTAAGTGCTAAGGACACAGTGATGGGCAGAACCGGGCTTAGTCCCTGCCCTCCTGGACTTATCATCTAGCAGGGAAGAGACATTCATTAAAAAGTAGCAAATGTCAGTTTTAAGATGGCAACCATGACAATTGCTCCAAACGGACCCTCTGTAGTAAGAGCGGGGGATTTGAACCACTCGGGAAGTCAAGAGAAGAGTTGTGTGGGAAGTGATGGTTTGCAGGAATGGACAGGAATGCACCAGGTGGAAGTGACAGAGGTAGAGGTAGTGCAAAGATCCTACCGCAGGAGGAAGCCCAGAGAGAGAGAGAGAGAGAGAGAGAGAGAGAGAGAGAGAGAGAGAGTGTGTGTGTGTGTGTGTGTGTGTGTGTGTGTGATAGCACAGTGGGAGACCCAAGATGAAGCCGGAGAGAGAAGTCTTCTTAGCCATTTGTAAAGTCATTCAGTTGTTTGGTTTATAACCTTCAGAGCACTGAGGAGCCACCCAAGGATTTGCATAGGGACCTGGCATGATTAGATCTGTATTTCACAAAGAATACCCTGGACTCTCTGTAGAGAGTGGTTTCAAAGGGAGCCGGGGGTAAAACGAATGGGCCTCTGGAGGTTCTCAGAGTTCAAGATGTCAGTCATGGTACCTTGGACCAGACAAATGGAGGCGGGAGAGATGGAAACAACAAATGGATGTCGAAGATATTCAAAACCTAAAAAAGGCAGGAGGCCATGAACCGGGGAAAGGGGTGGCCAAAAGATACGTACCAAGGATGAGCCCTAGACCTGCAGGTTTTCAAATAGGTTATTTCCCTTCCTCGAGAGAAAACACGGACAGAACTCTATGTTGGGGGAATGGGGAAGGGGGCACCGTGTTATGAGACCGACTTTGGACATACTGGGTTTGGAGATGTCTCTGACATTCCACGTACCTCAAAGCTGAGGTCAAGGTGATTGAATGTGAATCTAGCACTCAAAGGGGCTCACAGGATAGGTCTAGTCTAGAGCAATCAGTGCATGAGTCATCTGGGCATGGGAAGGTCCTGCCTACATGGGGCCTGAAGTTTATACAATTTGGAGTAGTTTGCTAACTACGAACAACAATGCAAGAATGTAAAATCAGGTACAGAAGTGAATATTTACGAAATAAGAAACCACAAATTTTCAAAAGCTAAAAATACCACATGCCTCACAAGATCCAGAAAAAACACACAACAGTTCTTATTAATTCACTGCCTGATATACCTCTATAATACATCTCTTTTCCACATTTTACACTGTATACTACCATTTGATAGCCTTTTTTATAACAATAATTTTTCAATATTTTCCATTAAGAAGTCACGTCATTCAGACCTGTCTCTACCGGTTAATTGAAATTGGTTGCATGTTATTAGATAATTGGGACACACAACACATGTGACTCCACATATAAGATGTACTTGCCTTCTTACTACTGGTACAGGTTTATGCCTTACAATTCAAGAACTCTTGGTAAGTTTTATTTGACATCGCTTTTTAAAAATAATAAAAATCTACGGTGCTTTTAAAATTGTATACAATGTACTATCAAGTTTATTTCCGGCAGGAAAGAAATTCTGCTTTGTCACGGCATCATGACAACGAAATTAATCCTCTGCTTCAATTTATACATTTAATGACTGCAGAAATTTCACACGACTGGTTTCTGGCTCCATATGTCTTAAACCTGTATCTTCTCCACTACCCACATACATCAAGTGCTGGGTGCCTAGGAAATACTCATATCTCTATAGAACCTCTAGCCTATACCTTTGTGTCTCTGTCCTGGGGAAGATGGCAAAGCGGGCATTAGGAATATTCTGGAAGCCATCCCAGAATGTTGAGCTACGGGCAGTACAGTGAGTAGCAACTTAACTTATACAGATGGTGACCTAGAACCACACATGCAGATTCCACTAAACCCAGATTAAATGAATTCCCAGGTCTTTCCCTTAGCCAAATCCAAAACCTGCCAATAGCCGCCTACAGTTGCAAATTGGACAAAAATACATGGTGAGTGTATTGCTATGGTACCTCTGAGAGGCTTTAGGTCTATCGGCGTCACAGAAAATGTATCTCCCTTTCTAGGTTTGTGTGAGATACCTCTAGAGGAGGGCCTTTCTACTTGGGCACTATTGACATTTGGGACTGGATAATTCTTTGCTGGGGGGTGGGGTGGTTCTGTGCACTGTAGGGTGTTTAGCAGTATCCCTGGCCTCTACCTCCCTGGTAGCACCCTACCTTCACCCCACTTGGGATACCCAAAATGTCTCCAGACATTGCAAAATACACCCTGAGGGGCAACACTGCCCCCTGTTGAAAACCACTGGTCTAGAGAAAAGAGTTCAAGAGAGAGAGAGGAATTCATTTATTTAGTGGACGTTTGCTAGATACCTGCTACACTTAAAGCCCCATGGAAAGTCGCTTTGCATAAGCCCATGATGCAGGTGGAAAGGCAGATAACGAACAATGCGTTTGGGTAGAATGGGGAAGTGCCACGTAAGGAAGATCTTAAGGACTGGCAATCCAAGACAAAGCTCCTCCCTACTTCTCAAGCCTAGTTGGAGGGGGGGGGGGATCACGAGGATTATAAAAGATGAGATTATCCTGAAGCTATTCCACCAAAGCAATTCTTTACGTTGGCATGATAGAAGCTGAACGTCTATGGGGAATTACAGGAAACGCTTCAATTAGCCATGACAGTCACTATTTACAAATCTTGGTCAAGAATCATTGAGAAAGTGTGTTAATCATAATCAGGTGCAGGAATCCACCTGCTTTTCTTATATTCTGGCAGTTATTTTCCTTATACTATGCCAGCCACACTCATATTTGAAGTCTACAGATATCATAGATTGAGTCACTCCTAGGAGATGTTGACAATTTTATTCATAGAAGATTTGCCACGAGGGTTTATCCCAGCTGAATGGAGGGGGTGGTGGGGAGAGGCTAAATCAATAAGAATTTAGCTTGTGAACTGCACTACATATAAATTAAAACAGAATACTCACCTCGTTTGACACAGATCATTCCTCTAGAACTCTTGAGATAACCCTGGTATTGTTCTTACCCTATTGTGTCTTCCCCCCCCCCCAATCAATTACAAAACCTATTGACAACAAAATAAAAGAACTCCAGGGTACATCAGAAATCAGCACCTGCTTCACTCGGGGCGTCATCTCACTATCCAAGGCATTTGTTCATGGAAAGCCCCGGAACAGACAATATGTCCCTTTGCTGAGCTGTTTGCGTTTCTATAAAATTAGTAATTGGAGAGGGAATGTCACTAATTCCCATTTCTCTGTTTGAAAGTTACTGCTGACTCCTTTATCAAATTGAACGCTATGTAACTGGGCTCGGCAGAAATGAGCTAACCCACTAGCTCTCCTTTGATTGCACATATTCACAGGAGCCCCTTAAAAGCGTGTTCCTTTAATCTGTTACTTTATCATCTCTCTTTATTTTGCTGATCTTACCTTAATGTGGCCATTCAAACCTCTACTAGAGGGTGCTCCGTGGCCCTCGCATGGATTAATGAATCCATTATTGCAATAATTTCCACTTATATAGTGCTTGATCATTAAAAATCCATTTTGATATTGGCAAGAAGGAATTCCACATCGTGGGTTTAAGGCGGTGTTTCCCCAAAATTTACTAGAAAAATAACATATGCTATTGCACCGAACCCATAAGTCCAGGATCTCAAAGGCTGAGGTCAAATTTATTTAAATTTTTTTAAAATCAGGAAAATAATAATGCAAATGTCTGGTGGGAGCAAAAATCATTGAGGAGGGTATGGAGCAAGGACATTTCAGAGATCCCAGCTAACAGCCAGGTCTCTGGGGCTGAGAAGCCTGGGCTGGGACCGGCTCCTCTTACCTACAAGGCTCAGAGCCCTTGTCTACGAAATGGGACTAATCCCATCCACAGTGTCGTAGTGAGGAATAAAGTGGATAATTTGTGCAGAGACTTCAAAGCTGTGACTGACCCACAACCACACTGGAAACTTCAGGTCAAGGAAAAAGTTATTAGTTTGCCAGGTAACATCGTGCACACGCACACACGCACACGCACAGCTGTGCACACACATGCACATTGTCATTGCCACTGTAACTGAACAGAGAGACTGGTTCTATATGATAACCAACTCAACAGGCTTTCCCACCCACAAATTGACCGATTATTAATTCGGGGGAAACGTCGCCATCAATCCAGTCAAAACAGGTCCACAGCATTAGCTGGTTGGTTAGTTAACTGATTATTTAGTTCATTAGCTAATTAATTACTTTGTAGGAGACTTGTTTCTCTGTATCTTCTGGTTCAGGCTCTAAAAATCTCAGCACTACTGATATTGGGGACCAGATAACTCTTTGCTATGGGGCAGCTCCTCTGAATTGCAAGACGTTAGCAGAATCCCTGGCCTCCTGCTCCATAGTAGCACCCCCCGCCCCATTGTGACAACAAAAAATCTCTCCAGATATTGTCATGTGTCTTCGAGGTTGAGAATCACTGCTCTAGTCCAAACCTCCAAATGGCCTATATTAACATTAATCTAATTGGGCCACCTTGGGGAAAAGGACTTTTAGGAACTTGTGTGGATGGCACATTGAGTAAATTCAGCTGTTAGATAGTCCCTTCAAGGTCACCTGAAGCAAGGATTTTCACAATTCCTCAAGGTCTACAGTCATGTTTATGTTCTGCTTCGTTTTGATTTGGTCTGTTGATGGCTATTGGGGTCTCAAGGCTTCCCTCCTATATCTGGCCTTCAACAGACCCTAGAATCCTAACATCCATAATGGCAAATTCCAGTAGTACATTCACTACTGAGCTCATAAGTTTAAGTTTCAGGACCCAGGGCCTACACAGGCCCCTTCTGAGGCCTTTAATTTTGTGTACGTAATTTAATGTTCTCTTCCAAAAGAGAGCCCTCCAAACGGAAGGGTTTAATCCCCATAAAATCTGGCTCTCCCCTTAATGGACACCATACCCCTTCTGTTCTCCACTGTACCCTCAGCACCTCCACAGTATCTGGAATATAATAGAGATACAATGATGTTTGCTGAGTGACTGAGTGACTGACTCGGTGAATGAACGAAGGCAATAGTGATTTACACACTTCAGAAAGCATAAAAGGCTGCCATAAATTCAAGGGCATGATCTATTGTCTGCTGGTTTAGACAGACAGTGAAGGCCACTGGAGTTCAAATGAGAGCCATCACTTCAGCTGTGATGGAAAGGAGATATTACAAGCCAATCATAGACTCACAGAGTTGATGTAATGAACCACAGTAGCTGACCCTATGAGACTGACTCAGAGTTTAGGTTCTGAGCCTCAGCCCCACCTCCACTGCTTACCAGGTGGATATCGCCCAGCCACTCTGTCTAAAATGGGCACAAAAATAGTATTTATAGCTTGAGGTCGTTGTGACGATTAGAGATATGCCACCTGCAAAGCATAGGGGGCCAGCATTTGGCAGATTCTCAGTAAATGTTAGCTAATAATGTTACTGATTGGTTCCAATAGGCCGAGCATTGTGCTAAATGTTTTCCAGACCTTGGAGGGGAAAAGTCACGAGGAAAAGTGATCATTTATTGAGTACCCTTGCTGTTCATCGAGGTTCAAGGCAATTCACTATGTTCTCCATTTAATATTCACTGCAACTCAGTAGGTTAGTGTTATTCCAATTTTGTAAGTGTGAACTCGAACCGAGAGATCTTAGCTATATATAAAGAAGTTAAGTGAGAGAGCTGAGAGGGACCACGAGCTACCAAATGCCAAGACCAATACTTCTGCCAGTTTGATTCCAACCCACCAACTAAGAGCTCAGGGATCAGATGGAAGGGTCCAAATCCTGGATCAGCCCTGCTCAGACCATAGCAACTCATCCAACCTTTAAAATCTCAGTTTCCTTATCTGCAAAACAGAGATGACAATTGTACCTATGTCATTAAGTTATAGAAAAGGCTAAGTGACATGGTGCATGTGGATGACTCAACTCAGTGCCTGGTACATGAAAAATGCACAAATCTTCTATTGCTATTGTCCAAAATTATGAAAAAAGTAAAAAGCGCCATATTTATCCACTTTCAAAATCCCTGTTTTACATGTGGGATGCTCTAAAGGAGTGTCCTAAGAAGACTTTAAGTTTCAGACTCCAATTATGCCCAAGCAAATAAACTGAAAAAGTCTGGCTCCCTTACACGGAAGTGTCAGCCATGGCTGATCCACCAAGACCAACATGCTGGGGGCAAAGTGGGAAAAGTCCATGAGGACCAAGATCAGGAGAACATCGAATCCCATCAAGTCTAGAAGCAGATGCCCTGATTCCCATGCCACTGGGCCACACGACTCAAGGTATTTGAGGAGTAAATTATAGGTCTTGACATACGTGGTATCAGTATAGGTATTGACAACGTGACCTTCAATCACGTTGAGGACATGTAGCTTCCGGGATAGCAACAGTGGTCTCTAGAAAGATAGCAGCCAAATCTTTAGTTTTGAAAGTTATTAATCTTTACATAAAATTCCTAGTCAGTGGCAGGGGGAATATTAGTATTATTTCATTTCATTCAAATTACACTACAAAAAAACAATTAAGGTGAATAATTATGAAAGGAAGGTCAACTCGATTTTCTATAATAATGTTTTTTGTTACCAGGCTCATTATTGCTAATTCCTTTCATAATCTTTGCCATCTAACCTCATTTGTTTCCTTTATAAGTGGCAAGAAATGCACATCATTGAACGGCAATGAAATCAAGACAGCAGCATGTCACTTGGGCGATTTCTGGAGAAAGTAATTATTGTCTCTAGTTAACCTTTTAGGGAGAAACCCGTCCGCTATTCCCAAAGTAGGTGTTAGATTTGGTTCCCTCTTCCAATTTTTTAGTCATACATCCTGGCTTGAGAAGGTAGAGGCTTGCCAAAAGTTGAACTTTTATCCTGCTGTTCTGAACACTTACAAACCAAATGAAAAAGCACTCAAGTAGATTTTAAATGGGCTTTTAGTGAAACCTAAAACACACACACACCCACACACACACACACACCACACATACACACGCACATTTTAATTTTTAAATATGCAAAAATTCATCTTGCTTATTCTACTCTTTAAAAAAAAAAAAAGATCTTTCATGTTCATTGCCAAGACGCTCATATTTGAGATCCTCGGGCTTTAACTTGCCCCCCTTACTGTACTTTGAACCCGTAAGGTTTGGCTTTAGGAAGAATCTCAGGATTTTTACCAACAAAGCTCTGATCTACTTTAAACACCTCATGTCATAGAATTGCCATTCCAGTGCTAGAAACTTCCTCTAACTCTGAGGTGGGCAAACTTGTGAATGATCAACAGCCCTGCCATGGTGGTTTGCAAATATTTTGAATATCATTCATTTTGCGGATCACTCAGGAAACATTCAAGAACAAACACACAGATTCCCTGTGATCGTGGACCCCATAACATATAATTTTAATAAACATACAAATAAATAAAAGTGTAATTACCAATCACGGTAAGTAGAGTCAAAGCAACGGACAGGGTCTCACTCAGCTCAGGCTGCCCTCACAAATTACCACAGATGGGGAGGGGGGGCTTAAATGACACATCTTACGTCTCACTGTTCTGGAGACTGACAGTCTAAGAGCAAGGTGCCAACATGGCAGGTTCTGGTAAGAGCCCTCTTCCTGGATTCAGTTGGCCTCTTTCTTGCTGTTCCCTCACAGGGTGGAGAGAAGAGGGGGGGTCTGGTTTCTTCCTCCTCTTCTCAGGGCACTAATCCTATCATAGGGGCTGAGCTAAACCTAGTCACCTCCTAAGGGCCTCATCTCCAAAGATCATCACTTTAGGGATTAAAGCTTCAACATATGGATTTGAGGGGGACACAAACATTCAGACCACAGCAGACAGGTTAAAGGAATAGAGAAAAAGTGAGGCATTTAGAGGCCAGTCAGCAGCCACCGTGTTCTCTTGGTCCACTCATAATGCCGCCTGCAGCCTGGTGGGCAATTCCCTCATATACCAAGGACTTCCTACCTCTAGCACCTGCCTCTCTTTGTCGTAGGGCTTCCTCCAGGGTGGCCTCGTGCCCAGCGCCATGGCAGCAGAGGCCAGAAGTGCTAGATAATTAACACCTCCAGGAGTGACCCTCGGCAGAGGAGGAATGCACCAGTGGATAACTATCCTGGCCCCCAGGCCCCATTATGGGGACAACTTTAAGGAGGTCCTACACAGTCTCCCAGAGACTCCCCAGCAGATTGACTTGCCTATAGTAGTAAATTTCTCATTAATATCACCTGTAATCGACTCCCCCCCTTTCCTTATTCCTCTCCTGGGACTGATTCCTGGAGTCCCCTCCCAAAGAAACTACTCAGGTCTGCCTCTGGGGAACCTATGCTTTGATGAGGATCTCCTGCGAGAAGGTAAGCTTCCTTCTCCTTCCTGGTCCATGAGGGAAGAGAAGCAGCCCTCCCTGTGAGCATCTGGGGGGAAAGTATTTCACGGAGGAGGAAGCAGCAACACAAGCAAAGGCCGGAAGGGCGGAAGGAGCTGTTTCACGCGAGCACCTGAAAGAGGCCAACAGGGTAGAATTACAGTGCTCAGCGTGACAGGGGCTGAAGCCCAGGCAGAGACCAGACCAAGCAGAACCTGGTGAGCCAGAAGGAGTTAGGATTGTGCTCTTCCGTAAAAAAAAAAAAAAAAAAAAAAGTTTGTTTATTTATTTATTTATTTTGACAGAGAGAGAGAGAGAGAGAGAGAGTGCAAGTGGGGGATGGGCAGAGAGGGAGAGGAGACAGAGAATCCCAAGCAGGCTCCATGCTGTCAGTGCAGAGCCCGATGCGAGACTAGAACTCCCAAACCGTGAGATCATGCCCTACGCCGAAATCGAGTCCGCCACTTAACCGACTGAGCCGGCCAGGCACCCCAGGGTTGTGTTCTAAATATGCCTCCATTTGGCAAGGGAGAAACTGAAGGTTAGACACATTATGATAAATAAGTGAATGGCGAATGTATGTTTGAGCGAGAATCTGAACGCAGGGAGATTTGAATGCAGAGCCGACATTTTCAACCACTTTTGTGCTAAATCTGATGCTAAAACAGTTTCCACCGGTGGGTCCCTCTTGATTTACACCTTGCTGGCTACCCTTTCTCTTTTCACACCTTCCTGGCCACGGTCTCTGCTTAGCCCCACTACCAATATGACAGATAATGAACTCCGTTTTGCATACCAGCTAGAAGAGTGGGACACCTGCATTCCTAGTCAGTTTCTGGCAAATCCTTTTGCAACATCAAGATATATGGACTCCGTAAATTTTCAGAGACATATTAACGTTCACCTCCATAATGCCTTAATTGTACAGAAACCATTAGACAAGAGTGTTAAGGTGACAAAAGGACCCATGCAAATGGTAAAGAAAGAGAGCAAGATGCCTAAATTAAAAGGGGTGAAGGGTCCAGGACAGTCTTTCATGGCGGAAAAGATTCATGGAGATTCGCTGTCTTAACAAGAATGGACTGCCTCATAAATTATCTCCATATGATGCCAGTAAGTCAAGGGGAACTTTTTTAAAGTAGGAATTTGCGAAAGGTTAAATTAAAATGAAGGCTGAACAATTATTTTTGTCCCTCCTGCCTGGCAGGGCTTCCGTTAATGTTTGTGTACAGAAGTGATAACGGCAGGGTACTTCAAAGCCTTTTCAGGGAAAATCATATCATTGGTGAGAAAGGATTTGATTTTGCAAAAAGCGTGTATTGTAAGTGATATTGAAAATAAAGAGACAAGATGGCATGAGCTAAGTGCTTTATTTTTGTTGGTGCTGGTGGGGTTCCACAGAGCCTCGTCGTGCCTGTAATTGGGGTTTTAAAAGTGGGAACAGAGAAGCAAGTGTTTTCCATTGTCTTTGAAGATGGCGGTCCCGACCCAACAGTGGAGGCCCAGGCACTTTAAACGCTGTTTCCCGACAATGAGAACTATTGGCTCCAAAGGCTCCGTGATTCTCTTGGCAAGGCCACAGCATGTGACCAGGGAGGGGCCGCGCTGGTGGACTTTGTCTTCGTGGTTTTCTTGATCCACTCCCCAGAGATGCTTTGACCTTGCGGAGAGCAAGGAGTTGAATAAACTGAGAAAAATAACAACTTCCACCCTAGTAGACTGTAGGCATCACATGAGCAGAAGGCATATATCCAATTCATTTCTTATCCTGAGGGCCTGGCTCAGGGCCCATGGCAAATAGGAGTTGCATTCACTGCAAGTAACACGAAACCCCACTGTAACTTGAATATGGGAAGTAATTTTCCCATACAGCTAGAAATCTAGAGGTGGGTCACTTTTGGAGTCATTAATGTCCTCTGTGACAGCATGCAAGAACCCAAGCTACTTTAACATTGCTTTCGCATGAGCTAGGTGTACGGGATAGCTTCCTTAAGGTTTTAGGAGGTCTCCTAATTATATATATTTTTCAAGCGCAAGAACAGCTTCCCTGGAAGCTTCCTAGAGACTTCACATTCCACTGCCCAAAATGTTGCTTACGTCGCAACATTGAAGTCGCATAGCGAAACGGACAGGGCTAACATGACAGACAATCAGGATCTGCCCCTGGGTTAGGAGACACCGCAGCCTTCTCTCAAACACATGGCCCTTTAAAGGGGGTGGATCTTTGGACAAAGTCAGTGACTCTGTGAGGAAGAAGAAACAGACGGTGGGGGTAGATATTGGCAATTGTCAGTCTCTGCTAAAATAAGAAGCTTCAGTAAATACCTATTAAAGAAAGCACTGAAGGAACAACTGAGTCTCTCTCATGTCATTCATTATTTTCTTCCTTGGGGTGTGGATTCCATTGTTTCCAGGGAGTGTTGGTTCTTTTTGCCTTTCCAGAGTTTACTTTCCCTTTCCCCTCAAAGATCCACAGACTCCATCATCAGTCCATATGGTTTGATTGGCGCTAACCTCTTCCCAGGTGCATAGAGACACATGTCCCAAATCTGTCCTGTCAGTATCTTCCATTCCTGTTGCCATGCTGGTTGGTTCACATGAAAAATTCAACCACTGGGAGTTAACTCAAAGGAACTATGGAGAAGGTGAATGTCTCTTCCTGCTAGAGTGACGTAGGAGTTTGGAGCTTCCATCGTGGAATCCTGGACAGTATTTGTCTACACTGCAGTGACACACACACAGAGTGAATCCAACACAGAGGAAAGCAAAACCAGGAAATGGGGACAGACTAAATTTTGATGAGACAACTTAGACTCTGGATCTAGGCACACACGAGTGAGCTAAGTAAATTCGTACATCTGAACTTTTCGGTCAAATAAAGTAGCGCATTCCTTCTTGGGCAGTTTGAATTGAATTTCTGTTGCTTGTAACCAAAGGCGTCCTGTCTACTATATTCCTTTATCCCTACTATGTTATGAATTTCCGAAGAATTTAGGCTCTGACATGTTCATCTCGTAATTTCTATAGTCCTGTACCATAGGACTCCATAGTCCATACCTAGAAGAGCGTTCCCGATGTTTTTTGATCATATGAGATACGATATCATATGAGTTTATGGCTCACTAAGGCCTTCACCTACATTGAAAGATGGTCGTATACGATGGGAAAACATGGGATCTATTTCCTAAGACAAATTTGCATCCGCACGGGGACCTGTGGTAACTGCCCAAGGAAATCCACAGACCGGACTCCTCCATGTGATCAGAAGTGCCAGGCTAGGCGTGGAGAAAATCAGGCTTACGCCCTAAAAAATTAAAAAGAGGCATGACTCAATCATTCTGTCGAGGCTACTGAATGCCTCCTCTCAGGGATCCCTTTCAAAGGAGAAAGTAATAGAAAATATCCATTAAAAGCCAGAGGACGTAGAACTGACAGAAACACTCTGGTGAATGTTAAGGTTTTGTTAAGGAGCAATCAATTCGAGGGGCAAGACTTTAGGTGTTGAGGACAGAGCCTCCGAGAACCACTGCCGTAACTACTTTTTAATAATTCCTACTGTTCGTTCTGAGAAAACACAGCCTAATAATACAAATATATCCCAGGGTAACAAGACCTCTCCAAGATACAGAAACCTAGAGATAAGGTCCCAATATGTTCACTTCGTACAAATTGCCCGTCTGCCCTGCCCCCGGTGTCCTAACTCTTCGCAGTTTATTTGGGGGGGGAGGGGGGAGGGGTGTGTCGCCGTTGCTCCCCTCACCCCACGTCGCTGTCACCGCACAGAAGCTGAGGTTTGGACCCAGGGAAATTCTCTTATCGGTGCCACCCCCTTGTCACGTGATCGGCTCAGCTTCGCTCCTACGAGAGGGAAGCTCAGGACATTTGCTCAGGGGCCCAGAGAAGGGATTCTCTCGCCCTCCCTGGATATGAATAAGGAAGCAGGCAGTGTCAGTTTCCAAGGGCAACCTTGAAGGAATCCAGGTTCAGGAGAAAGCCAACCTAGGTAGGAGGGTAGAATGAAGGCACTCTCAAAGGAAAGAAACTGCGGTTCTGAATTCGCTCGGCTTGAAGCCTGCACTACCTCTAAATTTTTTCAACTATGTGAGTCAATAAATCCTCTTTTTGTTTAAGCCAGAGGTCAGCAAACTACTGGCTGTGGGTCAGATCCAGCCGGCTATACGTGTTTGCATGGCCTGCCAGGGAAGAATGGTTTTTACAAATGAATATTTGCGATCACTTTCATGATTGTGAACACACTAACTCTGAATCCCAATTGAAGAAAACGTTATCCCCTGCAAAGTAAGAATTCTTTTTCTCTCATTAATAGACCCATCCCCTGCAAAGTAAGAATTCTTTTTCTCTCATTAATAGACCTGTTTTACAAAACCTTGAACTCGAGCATTATTACTGTATTTTCCATTTCATCAAGAAAAATTTCATGGAAATTTGTTTTCTCTATTGCTACCTCAGTACCCACATACTGTCCTCTATTTTGCCTCTTGGCCCATGAAGCCTAAAATATTTGGTCCGTGTCCCTTTATAGAAACAGTGTGCTGACCCCTAAGCCATTACATTTTGGGTTGTTTTTTGTGTTTTTTTTTTTTCTGCAATGTGCAAATAAAGCCACAGTAAGTAGCACACTGTTGTTTTATGGGCAGAAATGAAATGTGACCGTATTAGCTTCTGAAGTTTTCTGTTACGTGAAAACTCAATCAGAAGAGCCAAATCGAGGGGCCAAAAAGCCTCTACCCCAGTCCCTCCCAGTTCTCCTCATCCTGCAACATGTAAACATTGCCTTCTTCTAGAATACTTTTTTTTTTAATTTTTTTTAATGTTTTATTTTTGAGAGAGAAAGAAAGACAGAGTATGAGCGGGGTAGGGGCAGAGAGACAGAAAGGAAGACACAGAACTGAAGCAGGCTCCAGGCTCTGAGCTGTCAGCACCAACCCGTGCGATCATGACCTGAGCCAAAGTCGGACGCCCAACCGACTGAGCCACCCAGGTGCCCCTTCTAGAATATTTTCTATCCTTTGAACCCTGATCATGTGCCCCTCTGTCATCTCCCATAATTCTACTGGGAAACAAACCAAAAACTGCAGATGAGATGATTAATACATTTTAAAATAATTATTTCATGGTTCCTAGGAACTTCACTCCCTTTCTGCATCTCAGCATCCCCAATAATAGTAAAACATTCATGACATAGTTTACTTGAAATGAACTGGAACGAGATTATTTTTTCTTGGAAGATAGCACTTGTTCTCAGAGGAAGGCCGTACTAGTCAGAAGGTATGGGTGTGGATTTCTTTTTTTTTTTTTTTTAATTTTTTTTTTCAACGTTTATTTATTTTTGGGACAGAGAGAGACGGAGCATGAACGGGGGAGGGGCAGAGAGAGAGGGAGACACAGAATCGGAAACAGGCTCCAGGCTGTGAGCCATCAGCCCAGAGCCCGACGCGGGGCTCGAACTCACGGAGCGCGAGATCGTGACCTGGCTGAAGACGGACGCTCAACCGACTGCGCCACCCAGGCGCCCCTGGGTGTGGATTTCTACAGCGCTGATTTGTTGGTAAAAGAACATTAGTTTTTCTTGGCGAATAACCACACCCTGTTTTCTTTCCCTCCTAGCCACTGACTGGCGGTGGGGCCCAAGAGTAGCCAGATATAGGGGTCTGGGCACAGCGACTGGTTCAAAGATGGGCACATGACCCAGCCAGAGCCAATCAGATCGCATCTTAGGACTGGAGTCCAAGCTGAGCGCATGACCCAGTCAGAGCCAATCAGATCGCATCTTAGAATTTTATCTGGAGTCCAAGATGGGCACATGACCCATGTACAGCCAATCAGATCTCGTCTCAGGACTTTGCCGGAGTTCTCCGAAAGGAGTAGCTCCCTTTCCCTCCGGCATTAAATCTGTGGCTACCGCAAAGCTCCCCTTCCGGAGAAAGAAGTCAATGCAGAGGAGAGCAGAGCAGAGAGAAGGAAAGAGAGAAATCAAGGGCTGGTAACATCGTTTAAAGGAGTAGGTCCAATGGTGCCTGAAGTGGGAGCTATTAGCCTGGACTGTTCAATTACACGAGCCGATAAATTCTTTTTCTGCTTGAGCCAGTTTAAGTTGGGGTTTCTGTCACTTGCAATGGAAATAGACAACCACTCTCTAGTGCGGTGGCTGCCTTGGGTTGGGTTCTCCCAAAACGAAGCCCTAAGACAAAGACAGGAGTGCAGGGACCTCCTTCCGGACCTGCTCCCAGGAAGAGCCGGTAGTCGGCGAGGAATGAAGACGGAAGGGAAGGCCGCTGGTCTGTGTGCCATCACGCGTGCTGACCCCGAGGGCGACTGGGGCCCAGTCCTGCCGGGGAACTAAGAGACGGGGAGGAAGAAGCAAGGAAGCTGGAGTATTTATCCCCCGACTCACATCCATCGCTGGCTGAGAGGCTGTTTTTAGGGGCATGAATGAATGCCTCCTCCGTTTCCAGCCGGCCTCTTGCCTGAGAAGGCTCTCCGGAGAGGAGTTGACAGAATTCTGGGGCCTGTACCAGAATGCTGACAGGTGAGGGGAAGTGAGCAAGGCACTCATCAGCTCTGGTTCCCCGTGTCCCACACCATGCCACAGTAATGACAGAGCTGCTTTGGGGACGATCAGCGATCAGCGCAGAGTAGGAGTTCCGCCCACCTCTGTCATGTTAACTCTGGCTGCAAAAATGCCGCGCAGCCTCAAAGCGCGGAGACTTTGATCAACAAGGAAATATTCTCCCGGGCCTCGGCGGGCTGACGGGGGTGGCTGCAGTCGTGCGGCGGGTCCTCGGAGCAGCTGGGGGAGGGACCCACGTGTGAACCCCAGGATGAAGGGTGAAGGGGCAGCAGCCACCCTGAGGAGGCCCTCCGCACAGCCGCGTGACCCCCTCTGTTTTGGAGTCAGGAACTGCTTGTAACGTGAGGGTGCATGAAATATATCCCCCGGAAAGGTAATGGCACATGTGCTAAACTCTAAATCAGCCATCAACGACTACGATCGTAGTATCGTCTACGGATTATAAAAACGATGGCTTTGAAGAATGCCTTCGCCTTGCCAGAATTATGATTTGTTATTCATCTTGTGGATTTTTAAACAGCACCTTGTACTTAGTATTCAAATTAATGACTCCAATGTATTTGCCTGGATTTAAAAAAAAAGGCGGGGGGTGGGGGGGACCGTTTTGCACAATACACAGAATAGTTACATTTCTATGATAAACTTACTTGGTAAAAGCTTTCTCCGTTTTATCATGGAGACAAGTAGATATCAGTAAATCAGACTCGAAAGCCAGAATGGTGGAGGGGGAGAGAGGCTTGCACACCAGGGTATGAGGCAAGCCTTCAGTTCACTAAGGACAGTGGCAGGAAACACGAAGGAGGGAAAGACTAAACCAATACGGAGGAACATAAGAATGTCTCCCCCCCCCCCCCAAATCACCTCCAGTCAGCAACTCTTGGCAATCTCCTGCTCTGATTCATTAAGAACGTGGACGGCCAAAAACCATGTGATGAAGTACAGCGTCACTAGTGGAAAGAGCAAAAACTTCTAACCTAGTTTAGGCTTAAATTCTGGCTCCGTCGCTTCTCAGCTGTGCAGCCCGAGAAAAAGACAACTAAAATTTCCTATACCTCACTTGCATCACCAGCAAAATGGGAGAGAACGTCAGCGGGCACAAATAGGGTCCTACCTCATAAAGTTGTGACATTAGAAAAAAAGATCGCACGCACGTCCTTCATCCCAAATACCAGTGAATAGACCCGTGATGGTCTCTGAAAATGTTTTCATGGGCCCACTATTGAACAAGAAGAATCCTGTTTCATGGGTTGAACTGTGTCCCCCCAGAAGATTATGTTGTGGCTGTACCCACAGCTGTCTATGAATGTGACCTTATTCGGAAATGAGGACTTTGCAGATATAATCAAGTTAAGATGAGGTCACTAGGGCGAGCCCTAATCCACTATGATGGCATCACCGGAAGAGGAGAAAACTGCGAAGACAGAGGCGGAAAGAGAAGGGCCATGTGATGATCTGTATAAAGTCGGAGAAAGACACTGGAGCCAGGCAGCTGTGAACCCAGGCTCAATGACCACCGCCAGGAAGAGGCAAGGAACGATTCTATCCAGAGTTTCAGAGGGCCCCCGGCACTGCCCCCTTAATTTCACTCTTCTGGCCTCCAGAACTGTGAGTCAATGCAGTTGTGTTGTTTTAAGCCACTCGGTGTGTGTTACCGTGTTATGGCAAACCTAGAAAATGAATATATATGATAACAGTGCATTCTTAGTTAAACAAAATTAAAAGAATGGCCCTTTCTAAATGGTTATTTTATTCCATTATTCTCAGGGGAGCAAAGAGTGTGGAGACAGGCAGCTCCGGGCTGATGTGGCCTCTCCGTCTGTGCCCCGCCCCCCCTCAGTAGCCTGATGTTGGTCCTTGTCTGCTCCTCCTCCAGGCCATGAGTTTGCAAAATAGGCAGGAAAAAAGGAGGGGGGCAGATTGCGAAGAGGCGCAGATAGCCACCTCTTTCTAAACTTTTAATACCTTAAACTAATGAGGTTTAGAGAAAAATTGAAAAGATATTGCAGAGAATTCCCATATACCTTGCATCCAGTTTTCTCTCTTATTAACATCTCACATTTGTATGTTACATTTGTTATGATTAATAAAGCAATATTGCTGTGTTATTGTAGACTAAAGTCTGTACTTAATTCACATTTTCTTATTTTTTATCTCACGTCCTCTCTGTGTTCCAAGGTCCCGTCTAGGATACCACATTACAGTTAGTTATAATGTCTCCTTCGGAGCTTCCTGGCTGTGACGGTTTCTCGGACTTCCATTGTTTTTGATGACCTTGACAATACTGAGGACTATGGGTCAGCTATTTTGTAGGACGCATCTCTATTTTTAGTTTTAAGGTAAAATGTACATTACCTAAAATGAACCATTGTGAAGTGTTCAGTTTAGGGGCATTTAGCACATTCACAAATTTGTGCAACCATCATATCTGTCTACTCCAAAAATTTTCACCATCCCCAAAGGACACCCATACCCATTAGCAAGTCATTTCCCGGTGCTCCCTCCCCCGCCCCCAGCCTCTGGAAACCTCTAATCTCCCTTCTGCCTCTATGGATTTGCCTCTTCTGGGTATTTCATATAAATAGAAGCATGAAAAATGTGACCCATCATGTCTGGCTTCTTTCAGTTAGCATAGTATTTTCACGGTTCAACCAGATCATGGCCAGTGTCAGAACTTCATTCTTTTTTATGGTTGCATAATACTCCTTGGTATGGATATGACATATTTTCCTTATTTGTTCATCTGTCAGTAACCATTTGGGTGTTTTCCACCTTTGGATTATTGTGAATAACGCTGCTATGAATACACAAGTATTTGTTTGAATACCTGTTTCCAATATTTTATTTATTTATTTGTTTGCATTTATACCTACGGGTGGAATTGCTGGGTCATATGATTCTATCCTCAGCATTCTGGGTACCTGCCAAACTGTTTTTACAAAGCAGCTACACTATCTTACAGCATTGCTTTAAATTAATAGGCTTTATTTTTTCTTAGGCCAGTCCTAGGTTTATAGAAAGATGGAAAAGTACAGAGAATTCTCACATTCCCCTCTTTCCGTGCATATAATTTCCCTACTATCTACATCTTGAATTAGGGTGGTACATTTGCAGAATGGCTTTTTCCCCTGTACCCTTGTCAGAATTTTGTTTTTTCAGAATGGCTTTTTTCTTAATGTTTTATTTATTTTTGGGAGAGAGAGAGAGAGAGAGAGAGTGAATGGGGCAGGGGCAGAGAGAGAGAGGAAGACAGAATCTGAAGCAGGGTCCAGGCTGTGGGCTGACAGCAGAGAGCCCGATGCGGGGCTCGAACTCGTGAACCGTGAGATCGTGACCTGAGCCGAAGTCGGTCGCTTAACCAACTGAGCCGCCCAGGTGCCCCTGGGAATGGCTTTTTTAAGTGAGGCATTTTTCCTATTTTTAAATGAAATTACCATGATGTTGGATGATAGGTGCGTGTGTGTGTGTGTGTGTGTGTGTGTGTGTGTATGCACACGCGATCTTACATGACAACCCAATTGAGTACACTGTTTTTGTTCTAATAGTATATGGAAAAAATAGTAACTGAAACACCGGGGAACCACTGGCAAAGAGAAAACACGCAAATCCAAGCCTGACACGCAGTACTCTCAATGGTGATGCCGGGTTCCCTGGCGATCCAGGCGTGGTCAGACTCCAGGGGGCCGCGTTTGGTTACTTGCCGCGTTTCTACGAACTTCGGGCCAGACGGGAAACTGTACATCCTCCAGCCCCCGCCCCTCTCTTCTTCTGAGGTCAGCCGCCCACACTGGCGCTCCTGCTGTATCTCCAGGATCCCTCCTTCCCGTCACTTTCTCTTGCTCGGGGCACGTGTTTGCGTCAAAGGCAACAGGGAGTTTTGAGATTCAGCAGCCCTGAGTCTGGCGCACTTCAGGGAAAGTCAATCAAGGCTTATCTCTCCCGCAGGGAAGGAGAAAGCCCCATATTTTAAAATGTGCTGTCTCCACCTCGCCAGAATGTTCAGAGGACTTAAGAAACGGATGGCTGCGGAGAAGCCGGATGACCTCTTGGAATTTGTTTGCACTTTCTAGAGGGATGAAAGCGCTTAATGCTGGTACAAACGCATTCCCATTTTTCACTGAAACTCTTGGCATGCAACGTTTTTGTAACCTGAATCCTTTAGTGCCAGGGGTTCGTTAGATCTTTCCGCTCCTTCTTCAAGTTCAGGGACCAGAATGATGGTCCAACCAATTCTTCACTGAGCTTCGAGAAGCATAAACTTTTGTGTTCCGGTAACTGCTTTTTTACACTATGGCCTTAGTCCTTCCGCAAATGAATCCCTGCATATTATTAGACAGTGAAAACAGAAAAGTATATTTAGGTGGCACGTGGCTGGATTTATTTTCTCTTGGAAAGACCCTTCATCACAACCTAAGCTGTTTCGTTATTAGTTTTTTAACTTTGCTTATTATGTCTGGTTCAGTGTAATCCCCGTGAAGGCTCGACAGCCGTTTTCATTTTGGAAATATCTTTCAGCCGTTTAGTTCACGCAATCTAAATGTCCAAGCAGGCTGAGCTCCTTGTTCAGATAAAGCCAGTGGAAATGTAAGAGGCTGAAACTACAGAAATAAACTTCCTCCCTTTCATTTTTCCTGCCTCTCTTAACATTTTCGTTCGTGCCCACCACAGTGTCATTGCTTGAAAATTTAGACAAGGCTACAATCAACCAGGACAGGCCATTTCTCCCGTTTTCTTTTTTAATTTTTTTTAACATTTATTTATTTTAGAGAGAGAGAGAGAGAGAGAGAGCATGAGCAGAGGAGGGGCAGAGAGAGGAGACACAGAATCCCAAGCAGGCTCCAGGCTCCGAGCGGTCAGCACAGGGTCCGACGCAGGGCTCAAACTCACGACCTATGAGATCATGACCTGAGCCGAAGTCGGACGCTCATCCGACTGAGCCACCCAGGCGCCCCTCCCTTTTGATGTAAGTATCCTACTTGGTCATTGTCTTTTTTACCTTCTGTTGGAACACACATGTACCGCTTCTGATGAGCACACACAACGATGTGGGAACTACCCATGTGCCCCTACGGGACTAATCCATGCACCCGTGCAGCTCTTCTTTCTTTGATTTGATAGAGATCTTTTTTTTCCTGCTTACTCGTGACTCTTAAAAATGTGCTAAACAACCTTTTAGTTACCTTGAAATCCACTGCTATGGGTGTTTAACTGAGTGCAGAAGAGAGAAACTTAAAATAATCAATGAATGTAGTTTGCTGCCTGGTCAGTGTCATCAGCATTTAATTTACTCCTTCCCTCAAGTGATTAAAGTTAGCTTCCCTCTTTCCACTACTAGTTAGATGTAATGAAATTATCTTCTTCCTACCCCTTCCTACTGGAAGCTGGGATGGCTTAGCCACAGAAGGATCTTTACCTTTTCATGTCAAAAAAGAAAGAAACAAAGAGAAAGAAAAGAAAAGAAAAGAAAGACAAAGAAAGAAACAAAGAAAAGGAAGGAAGGAAGAGAGAAAGGAGGGAGGGAGGGAAGGAAGGAAGAAAAGAAAAGAAAAGAAAGACAAAGAAAGAAACAAAGAAAAGGAAGGAAGGAAGAGAGAAAGGAGGGAGGGAGGGAAGGAAGGAAGGAAAGGAAGGAAGGTAAAGAAAGAAAGAAAAAGAAAGAAAGAAAGAAAGAAAGAAAGAAAGAAAGAAAGAGAGAGAGAGAGAGAGAGAGAGAAAGAAAGAAAGAAAGAAAGAAAAAGAAAGAAAGAAAGAAAGAAAGAAAGAAAGAAAGAAAGAAAGAAAGAAAGAAAGAAAAGAGGGGGGAGGGAAGAAGGAAAGAAGGAAGGGAGGAAGGGAGGAAGGGAAGAAAGAAAGCTTGACTCTTAATAAATTAAATTTTCTTAAATAACAAATAATCTAATTTTGAAAATGTTTCCCTTGTTACCTTAAACTTGGTTGCAAATCAGAAGTGGTTCTAAATCAAAAGCATATATGACAGATTCCAACTACAAGCACCTGGGTCTCCTTGCAACAGGGTTTTGGAAGCCACCAGAACCTGTCAGCCCCTTACATGGGGCAGGGTGGATATACTGGCAACCCAATACTTCTGGGGAGCAGCTCTCAACCAATAACAAATGGGCTTTGGTGGATAATACTCCATTTCCGCTGCCCCTCTGTTGGAATAGCTCTGCTCTGTGCTGTCCCCCCGTTGTCCGGTGGAGGAACGCTGGTGACCCACAGTCGCGGCCTGTTAGATGACCCCCCTTGATTTGTTGTCTTCCCTTCCCCGTCCTATCTCCACTCTTTTACCAGTGCTTTTTGGGATCACCTTCCACACAAACTACTTGCACTCAAATCCTTGTCTGAGAAGCTGTAGGGTTGTTTTTTTTTTAAGTTTGTTTATTTATTTTGAGAGAGAGAAGGAGTGGGGGAGGGGCTGAGAGAGAAGGAGAGAGAGAGAATCCCAAGCAGGCTCCATGCTGGCAGCACGGAGTCCAACATGGGGCTCGAGCCCACGAACCGTGAGATCATGACCTGAGCCGACGTCACACGCTTAACCGACTGAGCCACCCAGGTGCCCCGTTCAAAAGTGTCCTCCGTTTGAGACTGAAGGCCATTTGCAGGTTCTAGAAGGACTGGTTCTGAGAAACAGAAAGTTCAGTTTATTGCCATAGACACTGGAACTGGTCTCACTGCAGAGGTTTTCATAATGATTACTGTTAATACCATCACAATTTGCCCAGTGGCACCCGAATAAGAGAAAGACGTTTCTGTACATCTTCCTCAATTCCTAAAGTTCAATTAGAAAACACAGGGGCGCCTGGGTGGCTCAGTCGGTTGAGTGTCCAACTTCAGCTCAGGTCATGATCTTGTGGCTCATGAGTTCAAACCCCACATCGGGCTCTCTGCTGTCAGCCGCTGTCAGTATGGAGGACCCGCTTGGGACCCTCTGTCCCTATCATCCCCTCTGCCCCTCCCCAGCTCACGCTTTCTCTAAAATATATATATTATATATATATATATGTGTGTGTGTATATATATATATAATATATATATAATTTAAAAACAGAAAATACAATCCCCAGATGAATCAAGCTTAAAATACCTTTGTCCTTCGATGATGTAGAAATCACTTTTAAACCTGATTTCTTTCCAAGTTTGGTTAACAGACCTTTACCAATCATTGACTATAGGCCAGGCACAGCCAGCTCCTGAGAATACCAAGAAGAAATTCTCCTTGCCTGGTGCAACAGAAAGAGTTGTAGTTTTAAATCTAACATGACCATGAAAGACTTTTAAATGGCTTTTGTGTGAGTTGCTAAAAATAACCAAGAGTAGGCACACCCTTTGATCCTTTTATAAGGTACTGAGCCTATAAAGACATTAAACTTATGTTTGATTTTATATTTCAGTTTATTATAAAGAACACCTGATCTTAGATTTTATTTGACTAAAAAGAACATTATTGGGAAGATCTGAGAGAAGTCTGTATATTAGCAGTAGTAGGTGACTTTTACTTTTCTAATGATGATTATTATAAGAGAATAAGAGAATGTGGCTTTTTGGAAATACACACTGAAGTATTTCGGGATAAAGGGACATCATCTCTGCACCTTACTACTCAATAGTTCTGGAAAAAAATATATATATATTGATATAAATTTATAATATATATATATTTATAATTTTGTATGATATATGTGCATACACACATATCTAGCTATACATTTGTCTAGACTGATAATATAGATATATACATAGGCTGTATGTCTACAACATATAAATATAGATTTGGATTCAGGCATAGATGCATATAAAGATATATTAGAGAGAGCACATGAAAAGGAAGAAGGAAATATAGTAAAATATTAATATTTGGGGAATCTCAGTAACCTATAACTAGGGATACTTTGCACTATTCTTGCTTCATTTCTTTAAGTCAGAAATCATGTCACAATAAGTTCTTTACAAAGACACTCAGCCTTACCTAATTCCCTTTTAACTAGCAATACCTATATTCACCATGTACGACCGGTCATATATTCTGCGTGATACTTCTTGGGTATAACTCATGACCATTTAAGCTCCTTTGGCTAAACAATGAGATGGCTCACATTTTTGTTGGGAAAAACTTCCTTTATCTTGCATCTCAGAGCCTACCCAACATTTGGATTGTGGAAGTAAGTGTACGATTCCACAACTTTACTAAAAAAAAAAAAAAAATCAATGAATTGTACATTTAAATGGGTGAATTCTTTGGTAGGTAAATTTGACCTCAATAAAGCTGTGAAAATTCAAAAGAAATCCCAAATACCAGGTTACCCAAAAAGGATTATGTTTCTCCAAAGAGAAACCTCTCATATTTAAGCAGGTAGAAACCAGGATAAACAATTAATAATAACCCCTGTTTGGGGCACCCCACAGTAGTTACTCTGTATGCTTTGTTCCAGAGAATCCTCATATCTAACCTGCAAAATCTTAGATGCTACTGTCTCTAGAAAATTTACAGGCAAGAAAGCTGAGACGCTGAGAGGCCAAGAGAGATGCCCAAGTTTACCCAGCAAGACAGTGGCAGGGCTAAGATTCCAATCTGGCAAGGGCTGAGCCATCATTTTATTCTCTCCTTTAAAGACACCTCCTGGGTACATGCTCTGGACATATTTGTAGCCTCCTCTGATCTACAACGAGGACTTGTACATCACCTCACAACACATCGGTAAATGGGAAAGAGATACAAGCACACTCGTTTAATTGACAGAATTTAATCCATCTTATAAAAGTGAACGTATATAATGCTCTTTCTGATTTAAGAGACAACCAAAAAGCCTCCTGTAGGTTGCGTCTCTGTGAGTTATAAAAACAAAATCCATTTACCTATCTTTGACATTCTAATAAAAAGATAAGATTATGATCCTTGAGAATTATGTAGATGACAAACACACAAAAAAGCTGAAAGGGAAAACGCAATAAATAAAATACCACATTGCCAAAAGCCAGGACAATCAGCATGGCTAACAAGAGGTAAATAAATTATGGTATATCCATAAAATCAAATAGACTGTAGCCTTGAAAAATCATGTTTTCAAAGAATATTTAATGACATAGGAAAATGTTTAGGATATAATTTAGTGAGACATTCAGGAGAGAAAACTCCACAAAAAAATATAACACCAAATTTGTCAAAAATAATTTCAGTACACACACACACACACACACACACACATATATATACACAAATAAATATGCACATTTATTTGCACTATTTGCATATATGCATGTTATTTGCAAATATGCATATTTATTTCCACAAAAAAATATAACACCAAATTTGTCAAAAATAATTTCGGTATACACACACACACACATATATATATATAAATAAATATGCATATATGTATATATATACACAAATGACACATATACAATGTGTCTGTGTGTCCGGAAGAAAAATGTACCAAAAATAATATTCACATTGGCTATCTCTGCATGGTGGGATAATTCATAAATTTTATTTTCTTGCTTACCTTTTTCTATATTTTGCAAGTTAACATGATTTCCTTTTTTAAAAAAATGTTTATTTATTTTTGACAGAGAGAGAGAGTAAGTGGAGGAGGGGCAGAGAGAGAGGGAGACACAGAATCCAAAGCAGGCTCCAGGCTCCGAGCCGTCAGCCCAGAGCCCGACGCGGGGCTCGAACCCACAAACCGTGAGATCATGACCTGAGCCGAAGTCAGACACTTAACCGACTGAGCCACCCCAGTGCCCCTGATTTCCTTCAAAAATGAGATAAAACTACATCGAGGGATATTTTTAAGGAAACCACATTCATTAGAAACGCAAACTTTTACCTAAAACCTTGCTCTGTAAAGAGGCTATTGCCTAACTGTGATACTGATGGGTGTTATGTGTGACATTTTACGTGGAGAATTAATATCTACCTTCTAGAATGAATTTTTTTCCTCTGTTCCACTTGAAACCAATTTGAGAGGCGCTCCCAGGATGCCACCTCTCCTATCCCAGCAGGATCCTCACTGCCAGCCCCAGATAACTCTGTTCAGATGAAACGGGGACCTTTTTGGTGTCCACTCCCTGACAGCTTTGAAAATCATTTAGCTTCTATCATGATGGATACTCCCTGCCTAAAATGATGGATGGGCAGCATCTGAAAAAGGATGACATAAAATTTGAAAAATGATACGAGTGCTGGTGGACGGACTTTTTTTTTTTTTTAAAGAAAAGTTGACATAAGTTTGAAATATAGCATGGAGGACTGTTCTCTCATTTTTCTCTCTCGGAAGAAATCATTAGCTGTTCTTTATCAATATGCTCTTTGGGGAGGAAAACCTATATTCAAGTTAAAATGAATTCTTTTCCCCTCCTTAAAAAGTACGTGGGTAAGGCTTAGGAGTGAATGCCTTCATTCACTCCCTCAACAATTTATTGAGCGCCTATTATATGGAGGTTATTGGTTAGAGGCTGGGGATATAAAGATGAATTAGACACAGGCCCTGCCTCCCAGGATCCCAGAGCCCAGCAAAGTGACAGATGGGTAAACAGATCATTATAATCCAATGCAGTGTGAAGGAGGATAGAAGATGGCAAAGGATAGTAGGGATGGAAGTCAGTCTTGAAGGGCAAAGAAGGGTATCCAAGCAGCCTTCCTTGAGAAGATGACGTATAAAATGAGTCCCTTCCGATGCTTGAATATTTCTAATATTGTCTTGGCCAGATCTTGATTATCTGCTCATGAATCATCGACCTACTGACTCAGAGGCACACTTTTTCTCATGAGCCATTGTACTTCTTCAACAATTCAAGACCACCTCCCGATGGTGGGTTGGCCTGCGCCCAGAGAATCCCAGTTCCTTCAACTTTCAAATGTTTCATCAACTTCAACAAAGCAAGGATTTGCCCCAAAGGTGAGATAATGTCTCCCCTCTTTCCTCTCTGCCCTCCCCACAATTATATAATGCGCGTGGATGTTACCAAGGTCAGTTGGGAGGGACAGGCTCATGCTCATGTTACCTCAGGTGTTAGGGTTTATCGTAAGACTACAAAGGGAATTAAGGAAAACAGGACTCGCCTCACACCCAGGCCCCAAGGACATACAGTGCATCCAAAAGGAGCCATGCAGAAGCCATCATGGCCTCTGGGAGCTGGGCCCTCTGAAGCTGGCATTCTCCTGGCTCTAGCCTGTGGTCTGACATCGTAATGCCTCGGCTACTGTCAGCCTCTGCAGACGACTCTGCACTTTCTACCCTTTGAGTCACCAACTCCAGGCCTCCAAGCACCATAATACCCGCCAGCCAGCTCCCTTATCTCTGTGCCCATTTGCTGGCCTAATTCAAGTTCAGAGTACCTCTAGTCTTGCAGCTGGAAGAGCTTAACTAGAAGAACATGCTAACACAATACAATCTATCTTTCTATATTGATGTTTAAAGTATTTCTTTTTTTGTAAAGAATGCGTATATACACAAAATACAAAGGTTTTGAAACTCTAACATGCTATAGGCCTAAAACAGCCTATGTAGCATGGAGGAAATATTCTTAGGGAGGTAGCTAACTTTGTTTAAGGAAATGCTCTGATTCAAGGGTGTGAGTGGCCATAGTAGGTCAAACAAAAGATAGAGCTAAAACTTCATGTCTTAGAAAGAAACGGGATGTCCTGGGGCACCTGGGTGTTGAGCGTCCGACTTCAGCTCAGGTCATGATCTCACAGTTTGTGAGTTCGAGCCCCGTGTCGGGCTCTGTGCTGATGGCTCAGAGCCTGGAGCCTGCTTCGGATTCTGTCTCCTTCTCTCTCTGCCCCTCCCCACTTGTGCTCTGTCTCTCCATCTCTCAAATGTAAAAAAATTTTAAAAAGAAAGAAAGAAAGAAACAGGATGTCCTGTAACGAGCAAGACGGCTCCCACTGAACCAAAAATGATCCGACCCCCGGCGTTAGTGCTGCGGTTGAGAAATCATCCTCTGTTATAATGGGCATGACACGATTCATGTTTTGATTTGCCCTACCAGGCTGTGAACTCCCGGAGAGCTGGGGTCATGTCTGACGCACCCTTGCACCCCCATTCCTCGGCACAGAGCAGGTCTCAATACACATTTGCACAGAAGAATCACGACACATTAGTGAACAAAGAAGCTCCTGCTGGCTTTCCCCCGAGGACGCCGCATGGAGTTGCCCAGGGTGCAGCAACTCAACTGAAGGTCAATCCCTGGATTCCAAACATCTGTCCTTGTGACCTCTGGTTGGGGCTCACCCTGAAAGCATCATTGGTTACTCTGACCGTGTTATCCTGATACGTTCCGTCTCTCCTAGTTGATGGTCACATGAGCCCCCTGTTGGACCTGTCGTGGCCACCCTGCAACATCACCAGGTTTCTTCCTGAAGTCCCCCACCCAGCCACCACCACGAAGTGAATTTCACCGACTCTACAGAAACCCCAATATCCCAAACTGCCCTCTAAATTTAGTGATGATCTATTATTATTTGATGTCGTAAGCAGAAGATAGAAAACCCAGTTGCTTTCTCCAGATTAAACAATTTGGGATGCCAAGCAAGAAGCCATTGAGAAAGAACAGTTTTTTGTTTAATTATACAGGGGAAGAAAGTGAAAGAGAAAAGAAAAAAGGAAAAGAAGTGGAAAGAGGAGGCACAGGGGAGACAACACAGAACCGATCCTCCCAGCTACGATCTCGGCCATGTCCAGTCTTTGGGGTTCCGGGAGCAACCCTGGATGGGTCTTTGGACATGTTTGGGTCTCACGATTAAATAGATCTCACTATAACACAGGCACTTACTTCATGGAGGACCAAATGGAGAAATGCATACAAAATGCTTTGAGGGCACCTAGCACATAATAAATGCCCCAGAGATATTAATCACTGCTATCCTTCTTACTACCACTTAAGAACAGCCAAGGATTTGTTACTGACATTTTTTTCCTGACCACAATACGGAATTTCCATCTTGAGACGATTGAGGAAAATTTTAAAATCCTCCTGGTGCTTCTCTCCCAAAGCAGAAGTGTCCCCCAAGGGTAATGTTTAGAACTGGGGATGGGGTACTTTGATTTGTCCCTGTGACGACGCATCACCTGGCATGAAATACTGGGGGCCTGGGGATGCTAACCATCGTGCCGTGCACAGGACAGTCCCACAGAGAGGAGAAATGGCCTGCTCCACGTGCCAGTCGCACTCCCACTATGAGAAACCCTGAGCCAAATGTCCCTCAAAACCGTCTGAAGTCCGCCATATGCTCTGTGAGCTGCCAGCTTTCCGAACGGTGTCACGTCAAATGTTAGCTGTTGGATGTAGCAGGCTCTCCTGTGGGTGGCAATCCACTTAGCTAGGAACGCCAGGGTGAAAAGAAATTCGCAAGGAGAGGAAGGGGATTGAAAGTGAATACAATTAAAAATAGCCTCCCGTTTTTATAGGACCCTGATTGGATTTCTCCCTCGTAGTACAACAGGCACTATAAATTAGGATTGCCAGGGCTGGCCCAAGCTTGGAGACACTCCTGTCTCCCAGTCCATTTTCGGCTTGGTGTAGCACCATTTAGAAATGAAAGCAACAGGATTTATGGCTCATTGCATTCTGTAAAGACAAAAAATAGTTCCCAGCATGAAGAGGCAGAGGGATGCCAAATTTCAGTCTCAAATAAAATTTCGTTCCTTGCTAAAATTCACTGCAAATGGCCATCTATCTTGGAAACTGTAATTTACACTTCACTATGGATGTGACAGAAGAAACCTAAAATGATTTTTGGAAAAGACAGCAGATGAGGGGGCAAAAAAAAAAAGAGAGAGAGAGAGAGAGAGAAACCACACTGATTCTATTTTTCCTCCTGCTTCTTATTTGTCTTCTCTTTTCCTATTTTTTTCTGTAGCCAAAATGCTCAAATATTTCTTTTAAAAAATTGAATGGATCAGAGAAACCATCATCCTATTTTGTCTTATGATCCATTCCTGCCTTTTATTCTCTCTCCATCTGCCTCCCAGTGAAGGGCACTATTTTTTTAATTCCTTTTTTTTTTTTTTAAGTTTATTTATTTATTTTGAGAGAGAGAGAGAGGACACATGCAGGAGAGAGAGAGAGGGGGAGAGAGAGAATCCCAAGCAGGCTCCACACTGTCAGTGCCGAGCCCGACATGGGGATCAGGCTCACGGAACTGTGAGATCATGGCCCGAGCCAAAACCAGGAGCCAGACGCTTCACCGACTGAGCCATCCAGGCGCCCCCAAGGGCAGCATCTTAATCCTACGGGCCAAGGTTTGTGAGAGTTGCTATACTTCAGTCAACTGCTACGTATTAAATTAACATCCATGTTATGCCAACAAGGCGAACGTTCCCGCTAGAACATATTTAACCAGAAACGGAGGATACACAACCGTCCTTCCAGGCTTCGCGATCCAGTATAAAGCATGAAGATATACCTACAAGGCCACACATGCCCACTCAACAAAGATCCAGCGTGCTGTTGTGCTGGACCCTAGGCCTATCGAGTCCAAGAGGCATTTTGTCTTGTCTTCATGGAGCCTACAATCTCGATGGGGAAACAGATCGGCACTAAGTGGACAAACCACTGAACAATGTGAGCAGAGAGATGAAGGAGACAGTTGTCGTAACAGAGAATTAAAGAACGACGGGGGATGAATTTATCTGAGGTGCTAACACTGAAGAGCGGATTTGCTACTTAAAGAACAAAGGCAAGGGCGCCTGGGTGGCTCAGTCAGTTAGGCGTCCGACTTCAGCTCAGGTCATGATCTCGCAGTTTGCGAGTTCGAGCCCCGCGTCGGGCTCTGTGCTGACAGCTCAGAGCCTGGAGCCTGCTTCGGATCCTGTGTCTCCCTCTCTCTCTGCCCCTCCCCTGCTCGTGCTCTCTCTCTCAAAAATAAACATTAAAAATTAAAAAAAAAAAAAAAAAAGGAAAGAACAAAGGCAGGTAAGAGTCAGGGCCTGGGAGTTCTAGGCGGACAGGAATGCTGGTCTGAAGGTTCTAAATGAGAAGAGAATTCTCCTGGTTCAGAGGGAGGCCCGTGAGGCAGAGACAAGGGCCTGAGACAAGGTCACGGAGGAGGCAGGAGTCAGACAGAGTGCAATAGGAAGCCAGTGACAGTGACAAGGGGGGCTAAGAGCCCCACAGGGGCGGCGTGTGTTTTATGAAGGCGTCTGCTCCCACGCAGAACGCAGAAGAGAGGGTGTTGGGAGCGTTGGCAGGAACCGGCTCTCCGGAATCCGGGACAGAGATAACAGCAGCATTCCCCAACTCCTAGAAGGTAAAGCGAAGAAGTGTGGGCCCGCAGGAGATGTATTTGCTCCCAGGGAGCAAAGACAGGAGTCGTGTGGCAAGAGGAGCAGTCCAAAGCAGCTCTGGGGTTTCTGGCTCCAGGAAGCACTGGCAAAGCTGAGATCCTGAGGCACAAGTTGGGGAGTTCACACTGGGAAGAGGACAGCGTTGCCAATATTTGGGGGCTGGAGGGGTCAGGCAAGGTCAGGAGACGCATGCGGCGTGGGGAACCCCATCACGGCGCGTTGGGGGGGCTTCTGAGGTGGGCAGGCAGGACCGGAGACTGGGAGAAGCACTCACAGGGCACGGAAACGGTCTCCCAAAGGCCAGCAGCCACATTTCAGTCAACTCAACCGGCTGCGCACACTCAGGCTGAGTCGTAGCAACGCCACACCTGACAGTTAAGAGCATGGGCTCTGGAGTGAAGCGTGAACCCTGTCGAAGTTCTATCACCTACTGGCTGTGCTGAACCTCTCCGTGCCTCGGTTTCTTTGTCCGCACGATACGGGTGATGACAAATTTGTTATCTGCCGCACAGAAAAGCACGGAGGATCATATGTGATAACGTGTGACGTGGGCTTAACCTGGTGATTAGCACACAGAAAGAATTCAGTAAACCTTAGTGGCCATTACTAGGCTTTTATTATTTTTACAAATGCCGCCCCTTTCGAAGGGCCAAATCTGTTTTTTCACGGTTGGAATCTGTCAGGGCTTATTCCGAAGAACCTTGAGTATCAGGGACTCACTAATGTTTTACGATATTTTACCTCACTTTATGGTAGTCATTTATGACAAGACCAGTATGACATAAACTGCCATAAAGCAAAGGAGAGCAATCCCACAAATGACTATAAATCAAGGGACGCAACCGAAAGGGGTCATAAAGGAAAGGAAATTGAGGGAAACGGGAGCGAGGGAGAGTGTGAAATTGGGAGCTGGCCGCACAAACTTTGAGAGAGTAGAATTTCAATTGAGAACTAAAAAAAAAAAAAAAAAAAAAAAAATCGATGGATGTCTTCCGGGGTTGTTTAAATTTCGCACACACGTTTCTAGACAAATATGGTGTACTTTCATGGTTTCAAAGAGAAATACATTATTTCATGCCCTACTGTTACGCATTCTTTATCGAGAACGCTATTTCTAACCCTATCAGTGTGTTTGGGATCCATATTGGACTTCAGAGATTTTTAGAATTCACAAGACGAGGAAGTAGTTTTGCAGTTAAGGAACTATTGATGTCCCCAGATTCTGTGGGAGGCCCACTGGCTAAAAGGGATTTCTTAATAAGTACAACTTTTGCTTTTCCAGGGGTGTGTGTGTGTGTGTGTGTGTGTGTAGTTTTTTGTGGGTTTTTTTGGTGGAGCTTACCATAATGAGTGGAGACTCAGAGACAGTATATAGATGCAGCACGCTTAGAATAATTCCACTCCGGTATGTGCGGATAAACAGGAGGGATGGAAAGATCAAGTAACACCGTTTTCAACCCTTGTTGAGTAGACTTTGCTCAAATTTTTTTTAAAAATGTTCTATTTATTTTTGAGAGAGCACACGTGGGGGCGGGGCAGAGCAAGAGGGACAGAGGATCCGAGGCGGGCTCTGTGCTGACAGCAGGGAGCCTCATACGGGGCTTGAACGCACAAACCAAGAGATCACGACTTGAGCCGAAGCCGGACACTCAACCTACTGAGCCACCCAGGAGCCCCTGCTTTGTTCAACCTTTAAACAGAATCACAAGACCAAACTAGGGCAACAGGTTTGGACCAACTTCTGATTATATCTTTCCTCACTGTGTGAAGAAAAGTCAAGCAATAAATGGAAACTGGATGGAAAAGCAACATAAACATACAAAATATTACCTTCCATTTTTGTGACAGAAAATACATGTGACCAAGAGCCACCGCCACCCCAAGTAGCGTCTTTGAAAGTACCTGCAATAAATGATTCAAGTGATTTTGAAATCAAATCTTCTTTCCAATGTGTTGAAGTTTTGCCTCAGTACAAGAATGCCCCACTTTATTTTTGTTATATTAAATATAATTTATTGTCAAATTGGTTTGACATACAACACCCGGTGCTCGTCCCAACTTTAAGTGCCCTCACTTTAAAGGTCCTTAAATTGAAGGATCCCTTTATAACATAATCACTCTCCCTCCCAATGTGTGCAGTTTATTCAAATGACAAAGTATGTATTTGGACTTTTCACAAAGCACAGCCCCTCCGCTTTTCAAGGTGGGTTGGCCTTCTGGAGCGGGGTTTGTCCTGTGTTCCAGTGGAGACTTTACACACAAATGCCAGGTTCCTCCCAGGAACTACCCCTCTGCCAGTGCGTGGGCTGGCGCGCAAGACGAGTTTGTATCAGGAAGTCTAGACGATGCAGTAAATACACAGGGAATTCTGTGCCTGCCTCACAGATGTCAGAAATCCGGAGCAAAGAGGCAATTCTGCCATCAGCTTTCACCTCTGCATTTGTAGATACCTCTTTTAAAAGAAGTGGTGGGTTTTTTTTTTCCTTTGCTTTTGCCATCTTTAGGTACTGCCTCTTATATTTTTTATTCTCGTTCTCACATAAGAACTTTCCGATACTGCAGGTCTTGGGGTTTTGTTGTTTGCTCGCTTACTTTATTTGGTTTATTTCTTTGATACCTAATTAGCCACGATGGTCTCCCTTCTCTCTGGTTAAAAAATGGCATCTCTTGGCTCCGATGTGGCCATCTATCTTAGGGAAATATTTGGACAACTAGGCAAAATTGACTAATAATTACCAAAAAAAAAAAAAAAAAGTGGACATGTACCAAATGTCCGCTGAAAGGGAATCTTAATTTAATCATGGTATATCCATTCAGTAGAATATTATGCTAAAGTTTAGAGGATATAAAAGAATGGGGGACTGGATGGCTCAGTTGGTTAAGTGGCCAACTCTTGATTTCGGCTCAGGTCATGATCTCACAGTGCATGAGTTCAAGCCCTGAATTGGGTTCTGTGCTCACAGCTTGGAGCCAGCTACAGATCCTCTGTCTCCCTCTCTCTGCCCCTCCCCCCACTTGCTTGCTTGCTCTCTCTCTCTGTCTCTCTCTCTCTCTCTCAAAAATAAATGTTAAAAAAATGAAAGGCTATAAAAGAATAGCATGCATTGATATTTACATAGAAAGATACATAACCACACACCCACAGCTTGAAAATCTGGTAGTATATATATCAATCTGGGATCAATGGTTATCTCTGAAGTGTAGGCATTTCTTTTTTTTTTTTTTTTGTAACATTTATTTTTAAGAGAGGGAGAGATAGAGCATGAGCAGGGGAGGGGCAGAGAGACAGAGGGAGACACAGAATGCAAAGCAGGCTCCAGGCTCTGAGCTGTCAGCACAGAGCCTGACGCGGGGCTCGAAGACACGAACCGTTGAGATCATAACCTGACCCGAGGTCGGATGCTCAACCGACTGAGCTACCCAGGCGCCCCAGAAGGGTGGGCATTTCTGAGAAAAGCTTCATTTCCCATTCTTTATACTCCTTCACACAATGGATATGTATCATGGGTTTTAAAAAATACTATTATTTTGGAAAATGTGTTGAATAACATCTCAGTTTTATTTGCACACACAAACATGAGCATAGAAAATATTAATGGCAGTTGTCTCCAAGAGGTGAGAATATTTGGGATTTTCTTTTCATGATTTTTTTTTCTATTCTCAAGTTTCCTCCAGTGAACATATTATTAATTTGATAATAAGGGGAATTTAAAGTTTTTAGAAATGTCCTCAAAATAAGGCCTAAAATAAGTCATGAGAGGTGTGCCCCTGTCCTCCCCAGCCCCAGCACACGACCCGGGAAGGGGCCTCTCGCACACTGGAGCAGACATGCAGAACAAAGAGAGCCTAGACACAATGTGGCCCCAGAAGGAATAAAACAGTGGCTTTATATGTAACAGAAGAGCACTTTCTGGCTCCATATCCCAGGAGGGATTGCCATTTCCTATTACAGGCTCCTTTAGGCTTTCAGGGAAATACCCTCACTGGCATAGGCTTTGGAGAGCTTCTGTTCTAGAAACTGCCTCTAAAAATGTGAGTCGCACAGCATCTTGTCCATCGCCGGGTCCCCAGTTTCTAGAGCAGTGCCTAATACTTGCTACACATTTGTCAGATGAGCTAATGAATTCAAGGACTAATGCAAATAAAGTGGGGCGGGGCCTTGGGCAAAGAGAGAGAGAGAGAGAGAGAGGTGGCATTTTTGAAAAGAAAATCCACCAGATGACGGCATACAAACGGCGGACACGTCTCTCCAATTCGGGTATGTGTGATTGCAGCGCAAAACATTCCCGAAAAACTGAAATCAGTTTTCCAACCTTCGTGACTGACATCACCTAGCCCTACGTGACAGCCTCCCACATGCACGTGGGGGGAGCCGGCGAGGGGACACCTGAAGGAGCTCGTGCTGGCCAACGCTGGGAGGCAGAGAGAGGCCTCGAATCGGGCGTGTGATATCCAAACACACAAGCGCTCCGCGAGCCCATGTATATGCAACGAGGCTGAGAGCTACTCTTTTTTCAATGAAGTAGGTTACATTACCCAAGAAGCAGAGCCTCAAATGATTTCGTGAAGGAGCAAAAAAAAAAAAAAATAGGACGTGCTCCAAGAGTACGGCAGTTGAACCCACTCCAACAGATAAAACCTCAAAAAAAAAAAAAAACCATCTGACTTATCTTTCCTCCTATAGCCTGGTAGGTATGTTAGAGATGATCCAATTTTATGGGGAACAGCCATAATCGAGAGGAAACATAAAGGTAGGAGTCCAGGGCGGAATTCTATCAGTTGCCTTGACAGGCAAGAAAGAAGAAAGAATCCATAGCAGCATGCCACATTAGAGAGACTGTTTTACATCTGTTTTGCATAATGCTCTTCCGTCCTTTCTTCCCTGGCCACGAAGATTTTTTCTTTTTTCTTTTTTTTTTTTTTTTTTTTTCTGGATCTTTCCAAATAAATTCAAGGGAAGAAAGGCCAGGTGTGGAGAATAAGGAAAACACAACCCATTCTCTATCTTGTAACTTGGCTCAACCAGTAAGAATCATTTTCTGAGACAGAAGGAGCCTTGATGAGGATGATGCGTTTGTGGCTACACCGCTTAAGAAAGTAAAATAAATTAACAGAAGGATGGCGGAGGGGAGGAGAAGCTGATATCCGGGTGTTCGAGGCAGCCACCGCGTTCCCATTATTACGCTGTCTTTTTGTATTACTTTTGATTTATAACGTAATTGAAGAACTATAGAAATGTTCGTGGCGGCGGCACAGCTTTAAAGATGACAAAATTGTTTGCTAATTATTGTCTTTAAATTCGGTTAATGATTGAAGTGTTCATTCTCTGGGTTCCTTTCAGGTGGGACCACCGTCGGAGGAGGGCCCCGGGCGAAATGTATTGTCGAGTCAGAAAGGCGAGTTTCATAATTTTGTTGTATTTCCCCCCTTGGTTGACCTTTTAAAGGAAGAGATAGACGGTAAATTAAAATTCTGTGCACTAGGGCTGGATCGCAAACCTTAAGGTGAGTCACTGCATTTTGTTTTGTATTTAGATGAGAAATCGTTGCTTGTGTTTACACATTTTTTTCTTTCCAGCGTGCGCTGCTCATTATCTTAAGGGAAAGAATATTGCCATGATTATTAGTAAGGCTGGTGATGAGGTTACTGAACCATTTGGAGTTGACTTTCCTTTTGTAATGCATAATTACAGGGGTTTATTTACAGTCTTTGTGGGGTTTTTTTTTTTCCTGCTTTTTAATGATTCACATTTTTATTCTTTGTTCTCTCCCCTGTGAAGGGGAGGATTTCTCCTTTTTTAGGGTAAATTATTATTTGGAGTGCTACATTATTCCCTGGAATGCTAGAATTAAAGAAAAATTTTCAAAACTAAATAAATAAAGAGCTAACCTCACTACAGTAATGTTCTCAAGATCTGGAAAAAGCAGACCAAAAAAAAAAAAAAAACCAAAAACCAAAAAATGCAGGCATAGAGCCATTATTCAACTAACACATTTCCCACTTGTATGGCAATCCTGGGGCATATTATGTTGTAAAACATCTTATTCCCCTTCTAATTCCTTAGATTGTTCCAGATGCTCTTTAACCATAAAGAAATGTGATGATAATTTTTTTTAAAGCTGCATCATCTGTTTCTATATCTGACTTCCCTGAGATGTGCCCGTTAGTTTGGGAAGTTCAAATCAGAAGCAAGTTCATGTGTATGGTTCATTTGCACATAAATGGGGATGAAAGGGCACAAAATAAGTGCTTAATGAATGTAAACTACTATTTCCTAAAGTTTGCTACTCATGCCTTTGGTGGACAGAAGGTGGGTTGGCATGATTCATACCAAAATTTTTATTTTAATGTGTATCAATAAGGATGCCCTTGGCTATGAAAAGTAGAGATTATTTGTGAATAATCATTTTCAGCCAATACAAACTTTAAAATAAAAATTGCCTTAAAACAAGGGTTGGCCAAACTATAGCCCACAAGTCAAATGTGAACCATCGTCCGTTTTTGTATGGTCTGCAAATCAAGAACAGTTCTGAATATTTGCAAACAATTTGGTGATGATGCACACTAAAAAAAAAAAAAAACAAAAAGAGGAAAAAAAGAATCCCATTCTTCTCATTAGTAAACCTTTGCTATAAAAAATTATACCCTATTAATTATATTTTGAATTTCATCAACAAATAATTGGTAGAAATTTGTTTTGCCTGTCAATCTGTAAGTACCTCTATAATATTCTTGATTTTTGCCTCTCGGCCTGTAAAGCCTAAAATATTTACTATCTGGCCCTTCACTGTTGTCCCATAGAGCACGAGGCCCAGACATAGAGCAACTCTCCGCCAGTTAAGAGAGTGGTTCTAGAGGCGCCTGGGTGGCTCAGTTGGTTAAGCATCCAACTTCGGCTCAGGTCGTGATCTCGCAGTTCGTGGGTTTGAGCCCCGTGTCGGGCTCTGTGCTGACAGCTCAGAGCCTGGAACCTGCTTCGGATTCTATATCTCCCTCTCTCTCTGCACCTCCCCCCTCCTCTCTCTAAGATGAATAAACACACACATACATACACACACACAAAGAAAGAGAGGGGGAGAGAGAGAGAGAGAGGAGAGAGAGAGATTCTATGATTCATCAACACAGAGATTCTTTCCACGTGTCCACACTGCCATCCATCCTTATAGTGTGAGCTTTACCTACAGGCTAGTTTCTTTCATGGTCATAAGATGAGTTTCTTTAGCTCCAGAGATGTAGAAATATCACCCTCCAAATAAGAAAACCTTTTCCAGAAATATGCCAGTGGACCTCTCCTTACCTCTCATTGGCCAGAACTGGGTCATACGACTGTGCCCAAACCAATCACTGAAGAAGGGAATAAAGTTTTGATGACTGGCTTAGACTGGTTAGGTTCTACCTTCTGGAATTGGAAAGGTGGTCAGCTTTCCTTGAAGCATGCTATTGCATGGAGAGAGGAAGGTTGGATAACCCAAAATACTGGGGTTCTGTTAAAGAGAGGGAAGAGGGGACATGGACAGTGGATAGCAATCTATGTCATGTCTGTGTATTAGGAAAAATCTAACATTAGCACATTGAACCATGCTTTCATAGCTCTTATTACTCAGGATAAGGCTAATTCTACAAAGACTATTTAAATAAAAACATTAAATAGTAAGAAAAGGTCATGGCAAAAATTAGGGTACACAAAAGGTTAAATTACAAAACGACAGAGATTTAGACACTGCTACATGTTGGCCATTGTTTAGGCTATGCTGTGCTCTTTGCTTAGGAACTCCTATTCATTCTTCAAAGCCCATAGCAACTGTTGGTGCAGGGATCTGAGCCGATCTCCTCCTTTTCTGCTCCTGGAGGATTAGTTTCTCCCAGAGCACCGACTTTCTCTTACATCTCTTCTAACAAGGACCAGGTTGTGTTATTTACATACCCACTTTGGACTGGGAATACCCTATCTATCATTTCACCATTCATCGAACATTTGTTGAGTACCATCTACATGACTCACAGACAACATTTTTATGTTCATTTCTAACCCTGGCAACTAAGGCAGGACATATGTGACCTGCTTATGTGTTTGTACAAATGAAGAACTGATCAAATAATTTCATGAATTGACGGTATCTTTGCAAGTTTGACAAAAGGAGAAGATACATTTTGAACCCCTTCCACTCTCGCAAACTCTTATTGAATCCAAAGTGAAACCAATCAATCTCATTAAATCTCTGAAATTTGAGTTACTTTTAGAAATAGGCTCAGACTAAAACGTCTCTGGGGCAGGACTGGATTAGTGCATGGATTATGGGAGGTAAGGCCTTTCGCTCCACACCATTAGCTCTTTATCATTTTACTCTAGGAGCATCTGTAACTAACTTTCCCTCTTGTAAGGGAGTCCCCTCCAAACAAACAAACAAACAAACAACAAGAAACAAAACAAAAAAAAACAATAACTAAAAAACTAAAAATGGGCTCCTGTCACCGTCTAAGAATAATTTTATTTCTAATTTACTTGAATTAATTTGTCTCATGTTTATGCATTTTTGAGAGAGAGCACATGAGCCAGGTAAGGACAGAAAGAGAGGGGGACAGAGGGCCCAAAGGAGGCTTTGAGCTGTCAGCACAGAGCCCGACAATGGGGCTTGAACTCACAAACTGCGAGATGGTGACCTGAGCTGAAGTTGGACACTCAGCTGACTGAGCCACCCAGTTGCCCCTTGAATAAAATTTAAATTTAAAACTTTATCACCTTACTACCTTACTCGGAATGCTTTAATGACATCTCATGCCTCTCAGGATAAAGGAAAAAGCCTTCAGGATGCTTTACAGACCCAGTTGACTTCACCCAGACCTTTCTTTCTTTCCAGTCTCACACTGCTCCCTCTCTTCTCTGTGGCTCTGTCACAGCCACACTGGTTTGCTTGCTGTATTTCCCACATGAAGCTTCTCCTACCTCAGGACCTTTGCTCATGCTTTCCCTTTGCTCCCAGTGCTCTCCAACTCCAGAGAGGTCTCAGATTATGTGTTACTTCCCCAGGGAAGCCTTCCTAGTCCCTCCAAACTAGCCTGGGCTCCCATATCACATGTTCTCATGGTCCTTGGATTTTTTTTTTTCTGCAAAACAGTTATCTTTTAATTAAATTCATCCCTCGTATAATTACGTGTTTGATTTCTGTTGCCCCCATGAAAAGGCAGGGTCCGTGAGGTTAGGGAACTGTGCATCATAAACTGCTGTATCTGCACTTGGAATAGGGTCTGGCACATAGGGAGGTCTTCAACAAAGATTGGTTGAATAAACTAAGAAATGAGCCTGTCCTCACAGCAATAAGGTCACTGCCTGGGCCAACTTCTATTGGCCAATCTTCCAGAATCACAGGAATTCCAAAGTCATTTTCTCTTGAGAACAAATACTCTTTTCTGCATTCACCCAACCAAGATTTATTGAGTGCCTGCTGTGGGCCGGGATTCTACCAGTTCACTGAAGATACAACCATGAACGAAACGACCAAGACCCAGGCCTCACGGAGCTCACGTTCTAGCTGTGAGGCCAGAAATGAACAAGTAAGCATGTAAACCATCACGAAATGTCAAACAGCAACACAGACTGTAAAGAAAGCACCTGAATTCTCTTTGAAAATATGCTTTCGTGGTGGTGGTGGTGCCCTTTTCCAAAAATTGCCCTTCCGTGCTAGGAAAAGGCACAGCCACCATCAATTTCGCAAGGATCTGAGCACAGCTCACCCTTCACCCCAGCGAGTAAGGGTCTGTTTACATGAAGATCTCCTTCCTGAGTAGGAAACAGACAGCAAATAATCTATTTCAGGGTTAATTTAACTTTTCAAATTACGAATTCATCTAAAGCACCATCCACTGCCAGGCGATAACTCAGGTGCTGCCAGCTTTTAAGTACTGTGGCGACGGGCTGGTGTTCAACTCCTAACACACTTCTTAAAAGATGGCCACCCTGGGGTTTAGATCAAGCCTACATAATCATATATTGAGGCTTGCCTTATTTATTTCCATGTTTCTGAAGCACCATTAATCATTTTTCTAAGATGGCCGACGTGTTACATAATTAATAAAACACAGGGGCTTAGGAAGAAAGCCCAGAGTGAGAGAGAGAGAGAGATCCAGCCAAACACTGAGAAACGGAGTCATCTTTTGGTACCCATGAAGAGCTCAGTCTTCAGAAGATCAAGTCTTCACTGGAGAAATAGGAAGCAACCATTTTTCTTTCTTTTTTCTTTTTCAGCCCTCTCTTCCCTTTCTGTGTTTGCCCAACCTAGAGACGGGTCAGTGCTATTGTTTTTTTTAAGTCCAGAAAAAAAAAAAAAAAAACACTGGGAGGGAGGGATGAGGGACAGTGAATAAAATCATTAATGCAATTTCGCACCGTTTTGCCTCTGGTGATTGCTGTTCCTGTGGGTAATAGCTTGTCTGTGGTTCTGACCCAATTCTTAAACCCCTCTTATGGTACTCGACCAATTAATCTAATGGTTCATTAATTGCAAACATCTGAAATCGTTAGAACCTGATTGAGCACAGAAGCATCAAACCTTCCAAAGCTGTAACTGCTTAACCAGCAAATGGGCTCATTGCAAAGGAATGTCGATGTTTATAGTAGATGTAACCCAAACTCGGGTGTTCATTGACACATTGTTCCATTTGTACACAACCACCCTGGCATCTATCTGTTCAAGAGAGCATGATTTATCCAGTGCTATATCCCGGAACTGACAGGCCAAAGATTAGAGCCTACCCCAGATGAAAGCCGGGGCTGTGTGTATTCCTAAAACAAATATTTAGTATCTGACAAGCTCTGGTTAATATTAATTCGTGATAGAAAGCAGTCAGTTTAAGCTTAGTTCATGCCAGAATCTATTTAGGTTTTGTAAATCATTTTTCAGGATTATAGAGTAGAAAAATCAGACACACACACACACACACACACACACACACACACACACACAAACTGAGACTTCCCTAAAATTAGACATGTGCTCTGGTCAGAGCTTTCAGGAGACATCCAGCCCAGAGTTACACATGGGCAGCCCACAAGCATAAAATCCTCCTATAAACGTTTCTCTTTGACTAGCAGCGTGCTTTAAAATAATCGTTTTTAATTATTTGCCAAGTCTGAATTTCTGACTTTTCTTGCAGATCTGGCAATACTTGGTCCAGATTCCCACAAGGCAACAGCTAGGGCAGAGCTGAGGCTGTCCCTGTGGAAGACACACACGCTTGCCATGTGGCCAGAGCTCCCCCCACCCCACCCCACCACCTCCCTGCTACTCATACTATTCCACTTACACCTGCCTATTGCTCATCTGACACATGAGGACACTGATGTCTAGAAAAGGAGAAGAATAGTCCAAGGACATGCATTTGGTTGGTGTCAAAGCTGGGACGAGAACCCCAGACTCCTGATTCTACTTTATTGCTTATTTAGTAGGAATCACTCAGTGACATTCCACACTGATAGGTGCATGGCTTTCAGAAGAAAAACTTAATCCTCGTGTTTAGGGAGATTTCAAAGGTGACAGAGTGTGCCTGGGTCACTAGCATGATCCTGATCGGTCTTCATTATGGCCCACGCATGCTGTTACTTCTAGGAGATCTGAATAAGCGTCGTTTTGCAAAACTGCAACATCCATTAAGACAGTCCCATCCTTGCACACATCTAAATGTGGGTGCGCTGTGACTTTCTGCATTAGGATACTGACATCCTTCCCTACCTCACGCCAATTCTGTAATAATACATACAGCTACCGTTTATTAGATACGTCCTGTGTTCCAAACTGTGTCTATACCCTTTTCTCCTTAGTTTTCAGAGCAATCCTCAAAGATAAGTTTATTGTTCTCATTTTACAGATGAAAAATCGGGGGCTCAGTTGGACTGAGCAGCCAGGTCAGGATTACACAGCTAGTGAATGACAGAACTGGGATTTGAACCCAGACACATGAGACTCAAGTCCCTTGCCTCGCTGCTGTATCCCACGCTGGCTGGCTGCTGTGAGGTTAAGCTTTTGCCCTCCTGGCATACACAAAAATGATGCTCGTGTGTTCTATGTGGCTCAGAGTAAGGAGGCAAACAAATACAGGAAAGACATACAGTCGAGAATGGGTTAAATTTCCTGATAACATCAGTTTAAAAGATGAATTCTTGGCACTTTTTAAAATGTGGGTTGGAAGCATATTTCTCTGTGTGCAACAAAAACATTTAGGCTCCCCTGTCATTTGGGTGAATTTTGTTTGCATGCTCTCTTTGTGGAATACTGATGTTAATTTTTGGTTAAGTTGAATCTTACCAAGTATAAAGCAATTTGATAGAATAAGTAACCTTTCATTAAAGTTCAATACCGTACTTAAGGAAAATGGGACCGTGTGCATTAATTGATAGTTGACAGCTATTATTGCCATGAAAACCTTTTATAGTAAAATTTCTATTTGATGGATTGGAATTTATGCAATTTGCATTTCACTGAGCTGGATTCAACTGGAAAGTACTGGGGATGTATTTCTTCGCCAAACAACATCCCATCTTTACATTTTTATTAAACATTTACTAATGGATGGAACCTTAATTTAAAGAGTAGAGCACCGAGTTCATTTAATAACTCAGGTTTATTAGTGCATGAACACAAGAATTTGCACTGTATTTGACTTTGATAAAATATGACCATTTATGAATATATTTATCCATGGAGGCTTAATTAGTATGGGTGAGTTTGGGACAAATTGCTTAATAAGGAATTCTATTTTATTTTACTTTATTTTTATTTTTTTTAACTCCACAATAAATTACATGAATCTCACTGGGAGGTTTTCTTCCAATCAGCAGCTTAGAAGGAAGTAATATGATCTTGGATTTGGCGGATTTGATTGGAATTAGGAAAACGTGGAATGGAATTCTAACTCTATTCCGATTCTGCCCCACTCTACCTCTTCACAGATCTGAGGATGCTTGAGTGACCATTAAGATTCTTTTGGCACCGTTATGCAAGACTTTCATAGATGAGATGACACTAACATGAAAGCTATTTTTCTCCCATTAATTCTGGTCAAAAATATGAACAGGATTGCCCACGGTTTTCTGCAAAGCATTCACGTCAAAGTTGTCCTTGCCGCTTAGGAGATGGAAACGTTGAGGCCAGGAACAGTGAAGTCATTTGAAATTCAACCAATTCAAGAATACGTCGAGATCAGAATTCAGGGTCTACTTCCAAATCGCAGCCACCAGATTCCCCTCAAAAATTTTTTCCCCTCAAAAAAATTAAATTAAAATAAAATAAAAGCCTTCTCCGCATGCTGCTCCCTCTACCCAGAATGTAGGTTCCTTCTCCCAGGTAGACCCAGTTCTCTGGTGTTTTTCAGGGTTTAGGTGACGTCCTCAGACACAGCATCCTGAACCACTCTGTGCAGCTAAGGGATCCCTCCTGTATCACAGGTGACAATTACACAGTTACCTGAGTACTTTCTTTGCGGTATATCTCCCTCCATTAGATTTTGCATCTCCATGAAGTCAGGGATGTTGTCTAATTTTCCCGCCCCTCTACATACTCAGTGTGAGGTACAGAGAAGGTTCTCGGTGGAATGGATAGACAGAGACCCTTGAAACTCAGAACTCAAAATTAATTCCTGCAACCACAAACTCAGTCTTCCGTGAGACCAAGGATTCCTAGGTTGTAGGATAAGGCACGGTTTCTTCCTGTCTTCCCAAAACTGGAAGAGAGAAATTTCAGCCAGCTATTTCTAGGAGCTCCTTCAAAGTCCTTATGATAGGATACAAATTAGGAACTTGGGTGACTCTTCTCAGAAGGTTCATTCGACAGCCCCTGATGGGGTCCTGGCCACGCATTCAAACCTACAGGGCCAAAGGAGCCTGGTTTTAAACGCTGTTTCTTTTCCCCCTCAGTGGCACTGCTACCCCAAAACTGATTCAACCGTGCGACTCACTAGACATGACAAAAGATACAGTAACATCCCATAATGTGTCATTTATTCCTAGGAGGACAACTGGATACTCCATGAAGAGAATGTGACAAATTTTCGTAAGAAAATGGGGCCACTATGTAATTTCCACAAGAACTACTCATTTAAGGGCCAGGAAAGCTGAAGGCCAATTAAATTTCTGTGAGCTACAAATTCCTCTATTTTCAGGAAATTTCCTGCTTTTTCTGCTCCCTGTGAATAAAACAGTTGGTGAACTCTTTTGACATCTTTTCAATGGTATTATTAATGTAAAGATATAGTATGTCCCCTTATGAATTGGAAAAAAGAAGAACTTACTAAGATGGACAAAAAAAAAAAAAACTACTCTGAGTTCCTGTAGTTCTTACGGATGTAACCTTGTCATCAGGTTAGGGGTCAACACATTTTTTTTTTTTTAAGAGCCAGATACTAACTATATTTTAGCCTTTGCAGGCCATTCAGTGTCTGTCACAACCACTCAATTCTGCCCTGGTAACATTGAAGGAGGTACAGACAATGCATAAACAAACAGATCCAACTAGGTGCTAATAAAGCTTTATTTCTAAAACCAGGTGGCTGGCCCAGCGGCCACAGTTTGCCAACCTCCGTTGTGGGCTACATTTTTGGATAAAGCCATGTTTTCTAGTAAGGAATAGGAACTGAAAACGTTAAAAATAAAAATAGCATGTGATCCAACAAGTCCTGTTGAGTATTTGCGCAAAGGAAACGAAAACACTAATTCCAAAAGATATATGCACCCCTATATTTATTGTGGGATGATTTACAAAGGTCAAGGTATGGAGGCAGCCCAAGGATCCATCCATAGATGAATGGATAAAGGAGATGTGGTCTGTATACACAACAGAATATTATTCAGCCATAAAAAAAAAAAGAAGGAAATCTTGCCATTTGCAACAAAATGGATGGGCCTAGAGGGAATTATGCTAAGTAAGATAAGTCAGACAGAGAAGGACAAACACTATATGATTTCACGTACATGTAGAATCTAGAACACACACACAAAAACTCGAGTCTGAAGTATAGAGAATTGGTGGTTGCCAGAAAGGAGGTTGAGGGAGAGGGATGTGTGAAGCAGGTAAAGGGGTCGAAGGGTTACAAACTTCAGGTATAAAATAACTAAGTCATGGAGATGAAAAGGACAGCATAAGGAACAGAGTCAACAATACTGCAGTCGTGTTCTATGGTGACAGATGGTGACCCCACAAAGCACGGTGAGCACTGAATAATGCACAGAATTGCACAATCACTATGTTGCACACCTGAAACTAATATAAGGTTGCACGTCAACTACACTTCAATAATCAATTTTAAAAGTAAGCACTCACATCTGGGAAGGTCTAGATTCCCCCAAAATGCTCCGTTCCACTGCTCCCACCCATTGATGGATGCCAGAAATCACACCTTCAAGGTTTCAACTCTTTTCCTTGTTAATATATGTTAATAGGTATGCACCTGTGAAGGGGAAAGTGTTGTGTAGCCAAATACGGTTTGAGATGCTGGATCAACAAATTTAAGCAGGTTTATTTATTGAAGAACTTTTTAGAGCTTTTAATATGCTAATGTGCCTTGAAAAACAAGGGAAGGCAGAGCATAAGCATTTCCTAAATGTATTTGACTACAGAATTCTTTTGTGCAGGCATTTGCAGGACTGTTTCCCACCAAACACATCTTGGGAAATGCTATTTTAAGATCAAGATGCCGTTGGGAAGGAGTAATAAATAATGATAGTTATCATTTATTGAGTCCTTACCATATATGATTACACATGCATTATTTCATTTAATCAACCACCCTGTGAATTACATCTCCCTTTGTAATTAGGAATATTGACAGGTAAACAGGTTAAGAAATCCACTTTTGGTTATATAACTGTAAGAGGCAGATCCAGGTTTCAAATGTGTGTGTGTGTCTGTCTGACTTTAAAACTCAATCTCTTGGGGCACTTTGGTGCCTCGGTTGGTTGAGTGTCCAACTCTTGATTTTCGCTCAGATCATGATCTCACGGTTCGTGAGTTTGAGCCCTACATGGGGTTCTATGCTGACAGTGTGGAGACTGCTTGGGATTCTCTCTCTCTCCCTCTTCCTCTCTCTCTGCCCCTCCCCCAATCTCTCTCTCTCTCTCTCTCTCTCTCTCAAAAAACTAAGCTTAAAAAGGGAAAACCTCAAGGCACCTGGGGGGCTCCATTGGCTAAGCATTCGACTCTTGATTTTGGCTCAGGTCATGATCTCAGAGTTCATGAGTTTGAGCCCTGCATTGGGCTCCATGCTGACAGTGCAGAGCTTGCTCGGGATGCTCTGTCTCCCTCTCTCTCTGCCCCTCCACGGCTCACTCCCTCTCTCACTCTCAAAATAAATCAGTAAACATTTTTAATAAACCCAGTGTAAAAAAAAAATAAACCTCAATCTCATAACCGCTATTAAATCTTGAAGTCTGTAACACTTCACTTTGAAATAAGTACTTCCCAGAATCAGAGAATTTTAGACCAAGGGGGGGCCATAAGAGATAGAGTTTAATCCACTTACAGAGAAATGACTTTATTCCCTAAAAGAGAAGATCAAAGCCCAGGAAGAGGACAGGACTGGTCCAAGGACACTTAGTCCTCAAACTGCAGGATTAACCATTAAAAATTAAATATTAATTAAATTACATTAAATTTAAATTAAATTAAATTAAATTAAAAATTAAATATTTTGTTTTTATCTCAGCACAATTGCTTTCCAAAGAAGCCTTTGCTGAGCTTTGCTCAGTGCAGGAGAGAGAAAGAGGTTGTACGAATCAGGGCCATCTCACTTGCAACCATCAGAAAACTGCTCATATTGATTCAAGCCAAAGAAGAATTTGTTGGCTCATGTAACTAAAAGATAGAGATGTTGCTGTCCTCAGGTATGAGTTAGCCCAAGAGTTAAACAATTTTACCCAGACCTGACTCTTTCCATATCCCTGTGCTGTCAACGAGGTTTTCTTCTTCTGGCTTTGTGGGGTAGCAACATGGCCACTAGCATCAATAGGGTGAGATTCGCCCATGGTCAAAGCCAGCAGTAAAATAAAATGTCTCTCCCTCCAACAATTGAGATGAAAGTTCTGGGGCTGACTCTCATGGGATCAGACTAGGTCATGTGAACACTAGGTCATGTGGCCAGAGGAATAATAAACACTTGGGGCTCAAACATAAGAAAACCTTCTGCGATGCCAAATACACCAGCTGCCATACATCAGTTGCATAGAAAAAAAAAAATAGAAAAAAAAATTTAACTTCTATGAAAATAATGAATACTAGATATATTAATACTTACCTGGAAGGATTGTGTTAAGGACTTAAAAAGAACCAAAGTATAGTCCGTTAAGCATCTGACTCTTAATTTCGGCTCAGGTCATGATCTCATGGTTCATGGGATTGAGCCCCATGAATGGCTCTGTGCTGACGGCATGGAGCCTGCTTGGGATTCTCTCTCTTCTTCTTTCTCTGCCCCTCCCCCACTTGCGCTTTCTCTCTCTCTCAAAATAAATTAACTTTAAAAAAAAAGAAAAAGAAGAAGAAGAAGAAAAGGGGGCAGCTGGTGGCTCAATTGGCTAAGCATCCAAATTTGGCTCAGGTCATGATCTCGCACTTCATGAGTTCAAGCCCCACGGCCGGCTCTGTGCTGACAGCTCAGAACCTGGAGCTGCTTCGGACTCTGGGTCTCCCTCTCTCTCTGCCCCTCCCCCACTCGTGCTGTCTCTCTCTCTCTCTCTCTCTCAAAAATAAACATTAAAAAATTTTTTAAAAAGAAGAAAAGAGGGGCGCCTGGGTGGCGCAGTCGGTTAAGCGTCCGACTTCGGCTCAGGTCACGATCTCGCGGTCCGGGAGTTCGAGCCCCGCGTCAGGCTCTGGGCTGATGGCTCGGAGCCTGGAGCCTGTTTCCAATTCTGTGTCTCCCTCTCTCTCTGCCCCTCCCCCGTTCATGCTCTGTCTCTCTCTGTCCCAAAAATAAGTAAACGTTAAAAAAAAAAAAGAAGAAGAAGAAAAGTATGTCAAGGGTCTACTATGACATCTGACAGATGGTAGGTTGTCAATCAACATCAGTTATTTTCTCTATGACTTTGCTACCATCAGAGATTGAATACTAATAGAATTCTCTTGCTATCCAATTCTGCTGTCATCAAAGTGGCAGGTTGTTCATGGTGCCTCTAAGAACGAAGGGATCCAATAACAGCCAATAGATGTTGTGCCCAACAAGAAAACCGTGACAATGGGTTTGAGTCGGCAACAAGATTATTCTCAGAACTGTTTCATCAAAATAAGAAAGTCTTCCCCTCCTCCCCACCATATATAATAGTTTTCACATGATGGTCATGTCTTCTGGAAATGTCAAGGCTATATACCAACTTGTAAGAGCCCCAAACCCAGACACTAAAGTGAAAGTTCGAGCAAGCTTCTGCAAAATGCCAACAAAATTACTCAGGGAGTAGAAGGAGAAAGGAGAGATCCTAGAGGTACATGAACCCAAATTTACCTGTAGCAATTTCACCTTTTTTTCAGCTAGAAGTTTCTAGAGAACTCAACTAAATCAATAAGTGGCCAAATTAAACCACAACATCATTTAGTAACTGTTATGTCTTAGTGATACCTCTAAATGTGACTTAGAGGCTACACATTTTTCACTACCATCATCACCACTGTTTAGCACGAGAGGACAGGAACTCCAGCTTCTGGAAGAAGTAACACATTTCCCCTGCTTAATGAAAACGGCTCACCAGAAACCGTAAGGACATCTTGAAAGCACCTGAGAAAAACATGTGACATCCAAAAGAACAAAGATGAGACCAACTACTAACTTCCCAAAAGAAATATGGAAGCCGGAAGATACTGGAATGACATATCCAAAATGCGGAGGGAGGCTCAGTTAACCAAGACTTCTACATGCAGGAAATCTAGCTCCTCACTCCTCACGTGTAGGCTGTGCACAATGACTTATTTCCAAAGTATAAAGTATGGAATTGGAGGGGTATCTTTATAGTGAAGAACCCTGACAAACACCACCCCAACCAGGTGATCAAGACTGACATCAACAGCTGTCAACCATGGGTATCATATACCCTTGATATATTGTGAAAACTATACTTTGTCACTGTCATCTTTCTCTGAGTAACCCATAATCCCAGTCTTATCATGAGAAAAACACAAGACACATTCCAATAAAGGGACATCCTACAAAGTATCTGACCAGTACTCCTCAAAATTTTTAAGGTCATGAAAAATAAGGAAAGTCCAAGAAACTAGCACAGCCAAGAAGAGCCTAGCAGACAGGATAACTAAGTGTAATGTGGCATCTAGGATGGGGTCCTGGAACAGAAAAGGAACAACAGATAAAAACAAAGGGAATCTAAATAAACTACGGACTTTAGTTAACAATAACGTATCAGTATTTGTTCACTGACGGTAACGATCATACCATACTAATATACGACGGTAATAATAGGATAGGGGTAACTGGGTGTAAGGGATATGAGAACTCTCTGTCTGATCTCCATTTTTCTGTAAATCTAGTCCTCCCTGCTGACATCAAAAAAGAAGAAAGGTCTAAAATCAGTGACCTAAGTTTTGCCTTAAGGAGCTAGAAAAAGCCGAGCAAATTAAACTCCAAGTAAGTACAAGAAAGAAAAAAATAAAGTACTAGAGAAAAATAGTTGCAAAACATACATCTTGCAAAGGACCCGTGTCCAGAATATGCAAACAATGTCTCAATAAAAAGAAAACAAACAGGTGGAAAAACAAACAGGTGAAAGAGTTGAGCAGACCCTTCATGAAAACAAAACATAGAAATAATCAAGGAATACACGAAAATGTATGTAACATCCTTGGTCATTACCAAAATGCAAATCAAAATCACAAAGGACAGACACTCCTATAAATCCACCAAAATAACTAAAATATAAATGTTTGGCAATACCAAGAATTGGTAAGCATGGAGAGCACCTAGAACCCTCAAATACCACTGGTAGAAAGGTAAAATGACACAGTCACTTTAGAAAACAGACCTATAGTTTCTCAACAAGTTAAGAATACATACACTTATAATATAATCCAGCAAATCCCCTCTAAGGAAAAATGAAAACCTATGGCGATATGATTTACAATAGCCAAAAAATGAGAACAACCCAAATGCACATCAACGGGTGAATGGAAAAACAAAATGTGGTGTTACCCACACAGCAGAAAGAATACAATAAAAAAGAATGAACTATTTATTGATACATGCACCTGCTCTGAAAAACAAAAAATCTTGGCACAAGCGATTGAAATTAAAATATACTTTAACAGAAAGGCAATAAATAGTATTGAAAATAAGCACTGACTGAGACCATGTCTGCTTTCAAGGCATGTGATGTAATTCATCCCTAGGAAGGTCCCTTCCCTCTTTTTTTAATCTAGGAAACTTCTTTGGTAGGATACTTTGAGCATAAACCTGGGAACTTTCAGGTCATAGTATGGAAGTCTGGAGTAAACCATAGGAAGGGATAAATACTTTAATATAAAAAAGAAGATGAACAAGGATGACCCTTTGCTGGCAAATCTAGAGTCTGTGAGGCGAGGAGTCTGGAATGAAAAGAAAAGATATAATGTAAAGAAAAGGAGAATGGAAGGAGATTCCAGAAAACACGCGAGGCATTCAGGAGGTGTCAGCCTGCGGGAAATTCCACACGACAGGAAAAGACCTAAAAACGTCCAGGATAGGGGCACCTGGGTGCCTCCGTCAGTTAAGCATCTGACTTCGGTTCAGGTCATGATCTCACAGCTTGTGGGTTCGAGCCCCGCTTTGGGCTCTGTGCTGACAGCTCAGAGCCTGGAGCCTGCTTTGGATTCTGTCTTCCTCTCTCTCTCTCTCTCTGCCCCTCCCCCCCCCCACACACACACTCTGTGTCTCTCTCTCTCTCTCTCTCAAAAAAAAAAATAAATAAACATTAAAAAAAATTTTTTTTAATGTCCAGGATAATGTGAACGCTTTCATTCACCAAATAGTTACTGAGCCCCTGTTCTGTGCCATACCCTGTTCTGGGCACCAGAGACACAACAGTTAAGTCAATAAAAATAACAAATTACCCAAAGTATACACTCAACGGTTTGAGGCCGTTTGCTACCCTGGGTTGTAACTTCCCTTGACTGCCCCCCAAACCAGCAATAAAACTCCGCTACAAACAAAAACGTTGCTTGAATGGTGCACTGGGGGAACAAGGGACCACAGATGTTGTCCAATGTGAGTTAAAATACCACCAGTAAGATTAGATGACAATCACAGGAAGGAAGAGCAATGACTAAACACAGGTCGTGTCAGACAAATGGACTGGAGCAAAGGCTGACTCGGGAAGCCTCGGAGATATCAAGAGGTGGTCGTAGGGCTGCGGAACAAGTATGGCAGTGTGGGAATATCGAGGGCTACTCACCAATGCATCAGTGCCCCGCCTTTCAGGAAAATGGTAGAATTGCCTATTTTCGCCTCCTCCAAGTTCAGCATGGTCCCAACACTCGCTTTTGCCAATGGAATACGAACGGACGTGGACTCCGTCCCTTTTCTGGTGATGCCTTTTGAATAATATGAATAAACACCCATGTTCTTTTGTTCCCCTGGCCTCACAACCAAAAACCATGCAGGTAATAAAGGCTCTGTCTGGAGGCTCTCTCAGTGAGGAGATTTAAGAACGAGCCCCCAGCTCACTTGAAATAGGCATGAGGCTTGAGCAAGAAATCAACATTTGTTGTTTTTAGGTCACTAACATTGGGGGCTGGTTTATGATCGGAGTGCTACCTTGCTTATTCTAGCTGATACAGGCAGGTCGCCAGTCCGTGTGGCCATGGGAGGAACCATCTGGTAGGGCGCGGGGACGTGAGAGACTTCTGCAGATCTTTTTAAATAACAGAGTCCTCTGAAGGACCTAGAGAGAGGTGTGCTTTCAGATGCCAGATTGAAACAGATGCGAACAGAAAAGCAGTAAATTCAGCCCTAAGGATTCTAGAAGGTAAGGCAAGCATCCTGACAGGTATACTTGTCTTTTTCTGACAGGAAAAAGTATACACCTTCGTTCAGAGACAATACTTTTGATCCCCCTAGAACTAAATTCAAGCTGGATGTGTCCTCTGGGGATTTGTTTAAAGGACGAGCAGCAGCGTGAACATCTCCAGCCCCGAGATCGCAGAAAACACTGGCAAACCGGACAGTCCCTTCAGTGACCCCATCGAGACTGAAAAGGGCATAACTTAAAATGGTGAGGCGGGGAGCCATTTGCTATGAAAATTTGAGAGAAGCCGGACCGAGCAAGTTACTTGGTCTTAACCCCGACCTAAGTCAAGGTTATCCAAACTGCAGGCATCTGTAAAACACGCCATAAGCTCCCCCCCCACACACACCTCTCCCCAAGACCCCCTGCTCTCCATTGAGTTACTTCCCATTTTATTTAAGTTGATTACCATTTATTTACTTAGATTTACTTTTAAAGAAAAAAAAAAAATGGGGGCGCCTGGGTGGCTCAGTCAGTTGAGCGGCCGACTTCGGCTCAGGGCATGATCTCACGGTCCGTGAGTTCGAGCCCCGCGTCAGGCTCTGTGCTGACAGCTCGGAGCCTGGAGCCTGTTTCAGATTCTGTGTCTCCCTCTCTCTGACCCTCCCCCGTTCATGCTCTGTCTCTCTCTGTCTCAAAAATAAATAAATGTTAAAAAAAAAATTTAAAGAAAAAAAAAGTGTTTGAATAGGAGAAATTGAAAATCAGTATCATCAGCCATAAATGGAGATGCACTGAAATCCCCCAGGATGATAAATACCCATGAAAACGAAACAGCGAATACAAGTATTCAGTGTTATCTGGATACTGTAACTTGCTAAAGTTTATAAGCCTGAGGCTTGCCTATTGCTAAAAAGGGGGGGGGGGGGGATTAAAAACGATAACATCCACCTGAGTCTTTCTCCTGCATGTACCAGAATGAATGAGAATTATCAAAAGAATAATCTGAATACCAAACAAGTCAACGCACTACCTAAAACTGTTTCAAGTACTCTCTGTGGTAGGTGTTCCACAGCCGGGGGAGCACCGATCACGGTGGCCGTGAAGTCAGGCCTCTCAGACAGTGGGGCACAAGCCCAGACCCTGTGCTCTGACCCGCCACCACGTTCTCACAGAGGCCACGCTTCCCGCAGGCTGCTCCCAGCCGTGACTGAGGCAGCAGGGTACTGAGGCCAGGAGACTGGTCCTCGCCCACCAGGCCGCTGCGGCTCATCAGCCTTGTCGAACGTTCTCAGAACTGCGCTACTCACTAGAAGGTTCCGTCCCACCTCTCTTCACCTGAATCAGACCCTTCCCGCAGGCTGGTGGCTCTCCCCGCATCTCTCCAGGACCCTCCTGTTGTCCTCTGTAGGTATTTCCCCCAGTGAGCTCATGTGTGTCCACCCTGCCCCATGTCTGCTTCTCAGGTAACCCAGGCTCGCAGGTTGACATGCCTAACACATCTTTTGGAGACACGACAGCCAGGCAGGAAAGTGCCCCACCGGGTTGTTCTGTCCACGCATCAGAGGTCTGAAATGAACCTCTGGTTGGGGGAATCTCTGTCTCATCGTCTCCAAGCCACCCGCCACAGACGGTCTACAATGTTGCCGGCGGTGAAATCCACAAGATCTCGGTGAAATCCACAAGATCTGGGTAGAGGGACTGAGGAAGGCAAAGCCGACACTGTGCGGTAAAAGTTTAAGAGCTGCGTTAGATTCTTCTGCCAAACCCTGGGCAAATGGCTCCTCGGTTCAGAGACTCCGTCCAAACTCCACCTGCTCTGAGACGTCTTCCCCAGGCTGACCAGGGGCCACGGGTCTGCAGGCGTGTGTCAGCACAGGCCTTCCCGAAAACATCCACCACGCTGCCCTGTGACAAGGGTGGAGTCACATCTTCAGAGAATCAGGTTGGAAAATCAGCCTGGAGCAAAGATTATGTAAGGAGAAAATAGCTTTCAAAATCCCTTACGAAGGTCCCGTGATACAGAGGGACAGACAGTCTCACCCAGACCGTCACAGCTAGTTTTTCCTCCCGTGGTGGGAAAAAAACCACTGTGCCTTCGGTTAGGCCCCTCATAAAGTAGTTGGCTCGCGTTTAAAGACCACATTGCAAGAAAAACAGAAGCATGTTGGATCTTTAGATGTGAGAAATCGCACTCAACAGGAGATGTTCTCTGAGAGGTACACACAACCCGAGGCTTCCTGAGAAAACCCCAGCTTCCTCTTCCCACCTCATATTCCAGCTAGGGTCTGCATTTATGAGTGGAATAACAGCCACTGAAATCATTATTTCTGTCTCTTACTTTTCATACTTCGTGTTCGTTGAATTCCCAAAGGTTGAACTTGGTATCTACTATCCCATCTGTCTCTCTCACTAGCGTCTACTTGACTGGAAGCTTCCTAGCCTCCACCAACACTGTGCACACAGCTGGTATTAAAAATAGGAGGGCAGCTGCAAAAAGAGAAGGGGGGAGGCAAACCATAAGAGACTCTTAAATACAGAGAACAAACAGGGTTGATGGGGGGCGGGGGGAGAGGGGAAAGTGGGTGATGGGCATGGAGGAGGGCACCTGTTGGGATGAGCACTGGGTGTTGTATGGAAGCCAATTTGACAATAAATTATATTTTTAAAAAATTCTAAAAATATGAGGGGGAAGGATGCCTGAGTGGCTCGGAGGGTTAAGTCTCCCACTCTTGATATCAGCTCAGGTTGTGATATCTCAAGGTCATGGGATCAAGCCCTGCATCAGGCTCTGTGCTAACAGCACGGAGCATACTTAGGATTCTCTCTCTCCCACTCTCTCTTCCCCTCCTCCACTCATGCTGTCTTTGTCTCTCTCTCTCTCTCTCTCTCTCTCTCTCTCTCTCTCTGTCTCTCTCTCTCCAAAAAAATAAATAAACATTTTTTTAAAAAAATAAAAATACGAGGGGAGAAAGAGGAAAGGAGGGATGGATGCAAAAAATGGACACCAGACAAATGCATTCCTGGAAGTTATCTTAGGTTGGTTTCCCCAGAAAGACAAGGACTGGAGGGTGATCCCAGGATCATGATGAAGGGGAATATGAGGCAGTGAACAAAGGGTAGGAGCCCTTCCAGAAAGGATGAATGAATGAGCGATGCTATGAGCAACTGGGGTTCATTCCTACTGAGGGCTTTGGGAAGACTTATGGCACACAACCCAGAAGTCTCCTACATAAGGGCAAGAAGGCTCAGATATTTATGTACCAACTGTGCCCACAAGCACGGGCTCACATTCCCGTGGTGAGAGTGATCCCTCAGGCTGAGACTTAAAGCTTCTCAGAGGGAGCCACCGGCGTGTAGGAGATGGGAATTCCAAGGGAACAAGGCTGAACACAGGCACCCACTTGTCACAGAGGGAATGACATTCTGCTACTTTTATTTCAGTCCATGCCCACTCTCTTCCCAATTAAAAACAAAAAACCTGCTCTAATTTGTCTCCCCAGCGAGCACTGTCGATTGCAGCAAGGATGCCAGAATTTGAACATCTTGGGATTCTGATATTTTTTTCCTCCTGCCAAATACTTCTTTGTTGTGATTGCATTTTAACCATGAGCCTATACATGTCACCTGTGTCTCTCTCATGAGCGATCTCTCTGTAATTTTTTTTTCTTAACGTTTATTTATTTTTGAGACAGAGAGAGACAGAGCATGAACGGGGGAGGGGCAGAGAGACAGGGAGATACAGAATCTGAAACAGGCTCCAGGCTCCGAGCTGTCAGCACAGAGCCCAACGCAGGGCTCGAACTCACGGACCACGAGATCGTGACCTGAGCCGAAGTCGGACGCTTAACCGACTGAGCCACCCAGGCGCCCCTCTCTCTGTAATTTTTGTATAAAGGAGTGCCTTGGTTTTAAAGCAATTTTTGAAATAAAAAGTCTACTTGTAACATCCTAACTTCATTCATGTTTTAAATGTGCAGAAATGTACGAAATCTATAAATCTGTATAATGTTTCCAGCAACTAGTTGCACAGTATCCTTGACTACTAACATCATTCACATTTAAATGTTTATACGAAGCAGAATTTTTTATTAGTTAAAACAAACCTATAGGGTGAAATTAAGATTTTTACAGTCTTGGAAAGAATTCTCCCTCGTTGTCCATTAAGAAGTTATCAGGATGAAATGTTTGTTAAATTTAAAGGTTAAAATTAAAGATCACAGGATCATGAAGCAAACAGCCTTTCCTTTAAATTTGCACACACGTGCCAACGCTTGACTGGAGAGGTGAGGACCTAAGAGGACCTAAGTTATATAATTCTGATTCAGTGCCCTGGATCGGGGCAACCTGGTCTGAAATTACGAAAACCGAAATGGAGGTTCTTTTTCCACAAACGATGGGATACGAATTTAGAACATCTGTGGTCTTGCTGCATTCTGAGGATCAGTATTTCTACCCTGCCCATTGGCCTAAGCCCCAAATAAATTTCTGTCCTGTAAGGTTCAATGCAGATTGCGCCCTGGAACACCAAGCCTCCTCATGGAAATCCCAGTCCACGTCCGTGTCCGATGAATGTGTTGCAACAGTCAAAAAGGTACACCTTCCTTTAAGCAAAAGCTGTGTATGAATCCCAGATCTGTTTATTCTTGCTGTTGAGAAGGGAATGGTGAGCTCACTCTCCGCGGATCGATGTCTCGACCTTCATCAGCCTTCCATGACTCATCCCTTCAGTCTCTGCCATTGAGCTCCAGACCCCTGCCCTGAACCCTCGCCACTGCCCCCATGAACCCCTCCTTGAATAAATAACACCAATGTTCAAACCTCCCAGATGTCTTTGTTATCTTAGGGAGTGCTGTGGTGCATTTTGTGGTAAGGACCAGACCTGCTTCTATTGTGGCCACTCCACAGAAACAGGATGGACGCTCACCTAAAATCTGGTTCAAATGTCAAGACTGACGACACTGCATACGTACCAGGCGCGTATGAAAAGGTTTACTACTTGCATAATAAGGCTCTCTGGGTGAGCAGGGGAGGCTTTGGAGCAGGTCCAAAAGGCCTTGGGAGAACAAAGAAAGGAGCGTGACTTGGGTTTTTATGGTGGTTTAGAGGTGATCTCCACGAGGGTTTCCATGTGTGGTCGAAAATTCCTGCCGGCAACCAAGTAGGAATCGCCTGGGCTTTCTTATCCGCTTGCCCAGATGTGGGGCAGGAGAAAAAGGCTGCGTGAGTTTTAAAAGTTGTCAGCCGTCAAGCATCCAGGAAAGGGAACCAGAGTCTTTATGACAGCTTCTCAATTCAGTCGTATCTTCCGATAATGAAATCATGATCGATACATAATGAGACGGACGGCTAACTTGGGCATTTGCAACATGCCAGCCGTCCACTATTTACAACACATTGTTTCGCTGAATTCTCCTAACCCACCTAAAAGCTGGTGCCTTTGTTCGGGTTCTCCCCGAAGGGGAACTCGAAGGATTTGGAAAGAAGGCATTTATTTGAGAAGTTAGGGCAGGAATCTAGCGAAGGCTTGGGAGGGGGACTTGCGGAAGGGAGAAAAGCCATAAAGGGTGCTATAATAAGCTGGTTGCCACCGGGGGTGTCTGGAGCCAAATCTAACTCAGGATCCCCCCCCCCCCCCCGAGAGATGTGTGGGACAAAGTGTCATCCCCCTGGGGGGGGGGGGAGGATGTGGGATGTTTATCCATCAATTCCCACCCCCATGATTTAGAGGTCACGCCTGGGGGCATCACCTCCAGCACTGCCAGCTGGGCAGAGAGAACTTCCAAGCAGAGATGCCGATGCTTGAAAGAAGAAGCTACCAGCGGGCCCGAGAGTCTCCTCTCAAACAGCAAACTGCTTCCAAGGTGAGCCCTGGAGACACCAGGGAGGCAGCTCCTACCTACCCGCAGATAGTCCCCGTTATTATCCTCATGTCACAGGTGAAGAAATGAAAGCTCCGAGAAGATAAATACTCTTTTCCAAGATCACACATAGAATAATTAAAGAGCAGGAGCTAACAGCCAAGACCATCTGACCCCTGAGCCACACTGGCAAGCGAGGCACGGGGACTTAAGAAGCTCTCCCACCTTCGGCGAGGGGCACTGAAACCGAGGCAGCGGGGCAGAGGGGTAACAAGATGCGCTCTGAGGCCAGACTGTATCGTTTCAAATCGTAACACTGCCGCGTGGGAGCTTGGTGACCTTGGGCAAGTCTTTTAACCTCTGTGCCTTGGTTTGGCCACCTGCACAATGGGGATAACACCAGCCCGTTCATCACACGGTTGTTACAGAGACATTATGTAGCGCCTGGTAAATGCCGTCATTCATTTTACAGGTCTGTCATTTAGTTTGGCAGGTTTCCTGCTACCTGGGTTTCGTTCCAAACCTGTAGTTTTAGAAAATAATTCATCTGACCTGGTTGACTTCTTGGAAACCGTTTCATACGTTTCCCTCCCTTTTCTGTGTCCTCTTCTCAAACCTCTCACTATGTTCCCTGCCCTAACAGCAAAAATCAACGATTGCTTTTCAAATCCTTCAAATTCTCCTTTTTAGGGGAACCTAAATGGGTAGGAGATAGAAAATTCTATTTTTTAATAGTTATGAAAAATTGCTTAAATATTTTTTAAATCTGTAAATAGGCACCATATGTATCTATGGAGTGAGAAGATCAGTCACGTCCAGGTTCTGGTTTACTGTTTATTGTGGACCCCTCTACGCGTTGGATTTACAAGACTTGTCTTTCTGAGAGTCAACCTTTATATCCGCATCTGCAGGACCCTACCCCAAATACCGCTCCCTCCCAGGCTTTGATTAGGCCATTCATTATGTTCAAGGAGAGCAGATAAAAAAGACAGGTCACATAAAACCCAGGTTTCCTGGCCATTCAGTGCCTGGAGATTGATTCCCTGGCCCCTTTATGTGCACACAGCACCCAAGAAAAAGCCTATCTGGGAGGTGATGAGCAGAGCAAATGTTCTGGCCACATTGCCTCTGGACCATTCTTCATCCCTGTCCACCCTCCTCTCTCTACTGACTCTAGTGACCCTAATAAGAGTCAGTACTTACTGGGAATTTTCATATGCCTGATATTATTCGAAGCACTTTACATGTATTCCCGCATTTAACGCTTACGACACCGAGGAGGTAGTTGCTTATCATTATTATTGTATATTTGCAGAAACTAAGACATACCAGGAGTTGGGCTGACTGCTATCAAATTTCAGGAACTTCTTTCAATGGTTCCTTCGGCCGTCTGCGTCATGGGTAGCCAACCCAATGAGAACTGACATTTCAAGACCAGGCTTGAAACAGCAAATTTGAGATGTCTCCTAAATTTGCCCCGTCCATTCATTCACCCACAAAAACTCACTGCAACCCTGATTCAAAACACTTACTTAAACACAAACCCCCCCCAAAAAAAAAAGCTTTGGAAAAGTTCTGTCTGACCCCACAGAGATATCTTTGGATATTCAAGCAAAGAGAAGGAAAGTGAGGCAGAATAATCAAGAAGAAAAAAGCCCTCTAGTCTGCTGGCTAAAACACTCACTCCACAAACTGCTTATCAGGTGCTTTTTTTTTTTAATCAAGAAAATCTTGAGAGATTTCAGCATAAAAATAAAATTCTTTCGTTGGAGGCTATTTTCATATTCCTTTAACACCGAGTAACACCCTCACCTTGTAGCTTTTGATTTCTTTTTTTAACAGATTCTGCCATAAGTCAGTCCACGATGAGTGTTATCATACTACCCTGGATAAGATACTCTGAGCTGAGTTCAGCATCTTGAGGAATAGAGGTATGCCCCGGAGGAATGCTCTGGATGCTATGGTTAATTAACTAATTTACTCAATCAAGTTTAACAGTGGTTTTAACTTTAATGAGACCATTACATTTTAATATGGAAATAACAGCCTTGTATCCTTAACAATCCCCACAGCCCGAAAATCCACCTCCCTCTTCCGTCCACCTCACACAAGGATTGATGTGGATTCTTGACCCTGAACGCTCAGTGAGTGTAATACCCAGAACTTGTAATGCACGAGTGCGGGGCCCCTTACAGACCCAGCCCATGTAAATACCGTTCTGCCTCCTGGTCGCCCCCGATGGACGCTCCGAACGCACCCAGCAGTTGTCAATGGTGAGAGCCAAGCACCGTCACTTTGGTAAGAGCCAAAGCCCTATCATGGGCAGAGTCCTTTCTAGATGAACGTGCAGTGGGGGCTTCTGATACTGAAAACTCATGTGAGTGAGGAAGGAAGGCAAGGCCACGCCAGAAGGTCCGAAAGGAGAGAAACAGAAGGAAGCGCCCACGCGGGCACCCCGGGTTTCAATTTCCTCGGGGGGCCCACCCCTTGGGCTACCTGTCCCCAAACTGGGTTGCATTTCATCAGGCTCCTCTACAGACCAGCAAATCGCTAATATAACAGCCTTCCATGCTCTTTCTGAGAACTTTTATTATTCCAGATACAGTACTTTGGAGATTAACTGCACAAAGTTTTACAAGACCATGAAGGTAATGAATCATGAATCCTGTAAGGGTAAACCCAACACGCAGAAACCAAGTACAGCTGTCCTATATTTGCTCTGTGTGCATTTTGCTACCCGTAATTTTGTCATCAATTTTCATCTTTTGTTTAAACATATTTGTCTTTTGGACAAGATAGGTCATATTTCATAGGTTTGATGAATTTTCTCCTTGGTCCAGTTTTACAGAATTTGCACTTAATTAATTGCCCAACCTTTAATTCGACAGACTGTTTTTAATGGCTATGTAGTTTCAAAAGCATATACACAGTGGAATTTCGAAAAAGTAATTGTTTTTGTGTCACTTCCAAAGAAAGTCGCAATTATTAAAATGTGTAAAGAATTTGTCAAATGTGCAATGGGCAATAATTAGGAAGATATCAAATAAACCTTTAATGGATATTTTTAATTTGGTGTTCAGCAGGAATATTTAAATAATGCAACAAAATATGTCATTTCTCGCCTCAGGACTATAGAAGCCAAATCCCAATGTGAAAATGCACCTTTCAATTGCATAGACTGGGTCGTTCTGGAGGTGACACTCATAAAAGATTTTTCTAGGTCTTAGCAGAGCTGTAAAGCAGGACCCCCTCATCCGGCAGACAGCACAGAATCCAAAAATCTGCCTATCAAAAGCATCATCCAAGCCACAGGGCTCTTCTGTGCCTGGTAAAAAGCAGGCAGAAAAAGAGAAGACAAAGGTCAGCCCTTGTCAATTCTTTATAAATGTGATGGTGCTGGGTGTTCGCAGGGAACTGCTATGTTTCCCTAGCAACTTTGTGTGTGCGCAGATGCGTTTAGTACATTTTTTCCCCTTGTTATTTTCAGACCGTCTTCTTGTACTGCGGAGGATTCTGAATGTATTCTCTCGGTTACACGGGCCTTTTTATTAAGGGGATTAAGAGCTGACATTTTGGGGAAGGGAAGTTTGCTGAACTGGGGGCGGTCAAAAGTCATCTGTTCCTTTTCCTTGTTTATTAGGGGCAGGGACGGGACATGGGGAAATAACGTGCCCCACACTCGGCTCTTGGTTCATTCGCCTGCCACGTTTATTGGGCGCTTATGCATTACCCAGCACGGTGCTGGGCACACAGCAGGGGTGTGCAAACTTTGTCTGCAAAGCTCCAGACAGGAAATATTTTAGGCTCCGTGGCAGCCAGACCGTCTCTATCACAAGTCCTCACCTCTGCGTCTGTGTGTTGCAGCAGCTGCAGACAATCCACAAATGAATGGGCGTGGCGGGGTGCCAGTAAAGCTTTCCATATGGACACTGAAACCTGAATTTCGCATTAAGTTTCACAGGTCACGAAATACTATCCTTTTGATGGTTTTTTTTTTCCAACCATTTAAAAATATATAAAATGTATTCTTAGCTTCTGGGCCACACAAAACAGGCAGCAGGCCGGATACGGCCCGCGGGCCATGGTTTGCTGACCCCGCGTGCAGAACTGGGGGCGGGGGGGGGGGGGTGCTCTCACGGAGTGACAATATGGACACAGGCAGTAGAGAATGCATCAACAAGATGACATCAGGCTCCTGTAAGGGACATGAAGGAATTAAGACCGGAAGATGTACTGAAGAGTGTCTGAGAGGTGGAGGTTACTTGGGATGGGGCCGGCAGGAAGGCCTCGCTGGGACCTAACCAAGCGCCTCGCTCGCCTAGGCATCACTGCGCAAACCGCTAACTCCCTAAGTCAGCTGCACTTGACGTCCATTAATTCATAGACTCACGCTGCAAAACACAGAAAACAGAAAACAAAGCAAGCGACTCACTCGACCGTGTTTTCAAAATTGTGGAAGGTAGGCATATGCTGGCAAGAATAATCAAACCTGTTAACATTACAGATTTCCAGGGGCTGTGCGGAACACTTAATCCCCAGGCACTAGGAGATAGGAGTTTTAAATGTGCAGCACCCTTTTTCGAAGCAGCGGGGGGTTCTCTCACTGGAAATAGTGCCATGACCTCAGGTCAGTTGTCGCCTCTTTTCACTACTCATAGAGTTGAAACCATGGCGCCCTCTCGACTTCCAAAAACTTGAAGTGACTGGGCCCCCTTTATCTACATCTTCTTGAACTACGCAAACCTTCTTTTTCAAGGCTGCTAAGATGTTTTTTCAACAGAGACGAATTATCTTCATGAAAGTTCTCCTGGAGAAAACAGAATCATAAAGGGACTTGGCACTCAATTCATCTTTTGGGGACAGGCCAAAGGTGAATAAGGTTTCTCCTCGTTTCCTAATTTGCTGGCTAATTTCAGACACAACGTCAAAAGATTTGATGGTAGTTTTCATGTTACTCGAACGGTTTCACAGTAGACCATCCGACAGTTGTGAGACAGGAAGCTGGTGCCAGGGTGGTTATTAGGAGGTGAATTTTTTTTTTAATTTTTTTTAATGTTTTTTTATTTATTTTTGAGACAGAGAGAGACAGAGCATGAGCAGGGGAGGGGCAGAGAGAGAGGGAGACACAGAATCCGAAGCAGGCTCCGGGCTCTGAGCGGTCAGCACAGAGCCCGACGCGGGGCTCGAACTCACGGACGGTGAGATCATGACCTGAGCCGAAGTCAGACGCTCAACCGACTGAGCCACCCAGGCGCCCCGGGAGGTGAATTTTAACTCCAGGGTTCTCACTTGGAATTGCCTTTTTGGGGCGACAGGGCTTAAAGAGTTATTTGATTGGTTTGGTGGGTTGGTTCCTTGGTTGGTTTTAATTCAGCAACCATCGGTGGTCCTTTTAAAGGGCTTTGCTGTCTCCTACACAGAACTTATATTTCCACTCCTGTGCTCTTTTCCAAAATCAACATTACCTGTGTAAGGGTGTGCATGCACACACACACACACACACACACACACACACACACACACACACAAATACAGCTGCAGTACACCTGGAGAATCTCCAGATTCTCTTGAGAATCTATGGCCATGAGACTTTCTAGAACCCACTTGACACTTTCCTCCTTTTCAAAGTATTTCCACTACTGTTAGTGGAAACCATAAGAATTCTTAAGACCTGCATCCTCAGCCTGGCACCTCACTGAAGGTGGGACCTCAGAGAAGTTACTCCATCTCACAAAGCTGTTGTTAGAATCAAACAAAATGACCTATGTAAAAACAACAGGAAAACTACAAAATGATAAAATGTTTGTAGGTACTCTCGTTGCTACCCCTATTGTGATATTAGCAACACTTGAGGCTCCCGTTTGAATGAGACCATGTTTGTGTGTATGTGTGTGTGCATGTGTGTGTGTACGTGTTGACCTGTTGCCTTTAACCAAGTTCAAATTCATCTGTAAACTCCCCAAGAATACAGAATTAGGTCTGTCACTTTGTCCCTGTGCTTTATGCAGTACTGTGCACAGAGGAGCCTCCAAAATGGGTTCCTTAACTGAGACACCACTCACAGCCAAAGAACTTTCTCACTCATGAGTGCCGTGCATCCCTACACATAACACTTGCCAGCAGTGAAAGAGGGTGACTCCCCAGATTCCTGCTTTGAAATAGGGCTCCCACCGGGATATCACTCCGAACCCAAGTCCCAGAGATGTTTTGTGAAGTGTGTCCGTGGTCAAACAACAGGAAGTGGCAGCCTTATGGGACCGCTTTTACACAGTCATGGGGTGTGGGGTAAGCCACTGGGTCACAGAACTTCTGCTAAAGGTAAACATCTTCTTTCACTCTGGGGTCTCACAAATCCACTTGAACAACGATGCTGGCTTTCCACTAGCAACTATTTACACCCCTGCCCAACTATCTCTTCAAAGTCGCGTTGGAAAACACTCAGGAAGAGTGTCCTATAAACTAGGGTTCATCAAGTCCATTCACTGGACTACCACAGGGATCAGCAAACTCCGACCCAGGGGCCAAATCCAGCCCACTGTCTGTTCCCTACAGCCTGCAATTTAAGGATGGTGGCTATTTTTTCAGTCGTTTTAACTTTATTGACATATAGAATAAGGTTTACGTAGATTCAAAAAGTTAAATAAAATGTTTCATGCCCATTAATTTTAGTATTTTTAATACTAATTTTTTGCATTGGCTTTATAATTTTCGTAGACAATGTTGAATATTTCAGAAAAAAAATAATGCTTTGAAAACACAGAATCTAATTTCCATCCATGTTTCTGTGGATTTTTACATTAATTTTTTTTTCAATTGCAGTATGGTTGACATGCAATGTTACATTAGTTTCAGGTGCACAACGCATCACGAGGGGAGCCGCCATCTGTCCCCATACGACACCGTTACGATACCATTGGCCCTGGTCCCCATAAGCTACCTCTCTTCCCCCTGACTTGTTCTTGCCGTAAGTGGAAGCCTATGTCTCCCATTTTACTTGACCCATCTTGCCCGCCCCCCCCCACTCAAGAACAATTGTTGTATTTGTCAATGGTTGAAAAAAATCAAAGGAAGAGTCCTATTTCGTGACGCACACAAGAGAAACACATGAAATTCAAATTTCAGTGCCCATAAGCAAAGTCTTTTGGGGGACACAGTCATGCTCATCTGATTGTGCGGTCTATGATCCCTTCACTCTACAGTGGCAGAGTTGAGTAGTTGGGAGTTAGTCCTCAAAGCCCAAAATACTTACTATCCGGCCTTTTACAGGAAAAAGTTTGCCAACTTCTGGTCTAGAGCACTACTTTTTAAAAATGACAGAGAAAGGGGGCACCTGGGTAGCTCAGTCGGTTGGGCGGCCGACTTTGGCCTGGGCCATGATCTCAGGGTTCGTGGGTTTGAGCCCCGCATGAGGCTCTGTGCTGACAGCTCAGAGCCTAGAGCCTGCTTCGGATTCTGCGTCTCCCTCTCTCTCTGCCCCTAGTCTGCTCATTCTCTCTCTCTAAAAAATACACATTAAAAAAAAAATTTTTAATGACAGAGAAAGGAATTGAAAATACCAGAGTGTATCCCATGTGGGAAGGAGAACTAGCATTCTGTGGAACATTCACTTCAACACAATGTACGTATATTATGTATGTGCGCACATGCTGGGTCACAATATTGTATCCCTCACTATGAATCACAGTCCAAGAATTTTTTTTCAATGATTCTGGAAGCAGATTATAACCTGCCTATGTCTTATGCTTACAACTCAAAGAGGTCTTTGGTACCATTACGTAAGGTAGCTAGATGGTGAGCAGGGAAGAGTAGAAAAGCAAGTCTGACTAGCAAATTCATGTAGGGGCACCTGGGTGGCTCAGTTGGTTAAGCAGCCAGCTCTTGATTTCAGCTCCAGTCATGATGTCATGCTTGTGAGATTGAGCCCCACACCAGGCTCTATGCTGAGTGTGGAGCCTGCTTGGGACTCTCTTTCTCCCTCTCTCTTTTCCCCTCCCTCACCCATGCATTCGCATTCTCTCTCTCTCTCTCTCTCTCTCTCACTCAAAAATAAATAAACGTTTAAAAAATTCAGTATTCCACTACCTATGTCTACACAAAGCATCTCATTTAAGATTCTTTCCCATTAAAGAACAGATGATATTTGCCAAAAAAGCATTATCAGTGATCTAGAGAATATTCTCCCATACACTAGGACAGTTTATCGAAGACTACTTACACAGAATCAGTGTATATTGTTATGGTTTCTTTAAGCTCAGAGAGGGCTCCATTCCTAAAGTAACTTTCCATCCACCCATCGAACACACAGTCATCAAATCAGAAAGACGAGGAGCAGAGAGATGTGGGTAACCTGCGTAAAACCACCCCAGTAACGATTATACTAAGTAATAATTATTGTAATAACTAAAATGATATTTATTCAACACGTGCTGTCAGGGATTGTACCAAGACAATTCAGCCCTCGAAACAACGGTATTATATGGGGTAGTTAGCACCCCCATTCTCCAGATAAAGATACTAAGGCGCAGGGAGTTATTCGGCCGCCCAGGAATAACTCGCTAGGGCCGCCCAGGAAGTAAGAAAATGACATGGAATTTGAATTCTGGCAACAGGATCCTCAAACCTGCCCTGTTGACCATTTCATTATACTTTCGTGCCACTCTTACATCCCATCAATTCATGTCTGCTGGAAAAAAATGAACCAGTTGCGCGATAGAGCCACAGAATGTACATTTTACTATGGAAATTGTTCTATAGAGATAATGCTACAACAATCAAAGTAATAAACACCACCGCTGATATTGCCGGGAATGCGACCGTACTGGTGCTGAACCATCCCCAGATTTGAATTAGAGAGGCAGAACTCAAATTATCCCTTTTGCCTGGTACGTAGCCCGAACGACATATTTTTCTGAGAAACATTTTGTGCTTCCTAGCCTCCTCATGCCCACATGCTGCCAGGTGAGAGCTATAGCCTTGCTAACGTGATCCATCAGAAAAATCAAGGGGGACAATAGTCATGATCTGATATACTGGGCACTCTTAAATTACAGCACAGCCACCCCCCGTATAGTGCAGGGGAAGACAGAAATGCGGTGACTAAGCACATGGCAGGCTGTCACAAATGTGAACTGGGGAGCGGGGCGGGTCACTGAATCATGTCCTAGCACCTCCACACATCCATGGAGACACAAGGTAGCCAAGCCGGCTTGCCCGAGATGAAAGTCTGAGTAATCCGGAGGAGGCTGTAATTCTTTATAAAACATACACTAAGTAGCTTTGTTGACGCTTACATGACATTTCCAAGGTGGTTGGGAAACCAGACCATTTGTTACACAGAATCTAGATCAATAGAGTGTGTGGAGGAAGACGAGCAATGCTTAAAAAATAATAATAATGATTTAATTGAACAAGGGTAGCATAATTCCAGGCCTCCAACGTCTCCAATTTTATGTTTTAAATTCAAGATCGAAAAGAATGGAAAAAAAATCACAGCAATATGGCACGGCACCCAGAGCCCAATTCTCTCCTTCGATACCATTTAAAGAAGAGAAGAAGGTATTTTCGTCCCATTAGACAAATATATATATATATATATATATATATATATATATATATATATATATATATATAAAATACAGAAATGGTCAACTGCTTTTATCCCTGCTCTTTTCTTTTTCTTTTCTTTTCTTTTTTTTTTTTTTTTTTAGGGGCTGTCGTCAGCGTCACTCTGACAGAAGCCTGAAAAATTAACACATCACTAGGACTTACCATGTAAGATTTAACTTTTGATAAACAACAAAGTGGGTTACTGCTGTGCTAGCTATTTTTAATCCACCTTGTGAGTGTGCTTTTTTTATTGCTTTATACGGCATATCTGATTCCCTCTAAAGCACCAACTAAAAAATCTATCCAGCTGTCATTTGCTGCCCGGTAACATCTATCATCACACAGCCTGGCAGGTCTAGTCTATGAGGCAGAGGGGAGAGGAGACAGGAGGCAGAGTCAAGGACTGTCACATGGGATGGGAAAAAAAACTTGTCACAATTATTTATGGCTCTTGCTGGGGCACATCATAGGACACATAAGCCTGTTTCGGTTTCAAGCACCCCTGCACGGCTGTTCCCTTGTCGAAGTTGGACGCAGGCAGGTCTGCTTTACACATACAATTTCCTGAACAATGCCAAGCACTTGGGAAGTGACAGTGACAAATACTGGGGTTGGTGGCTGTAGCTCTGCGGGCTGCTATGAGCACGCGGGTGTCAGTAATCAGGAGAAGTACCACGTGAAGGCCCAGGGCCTCCACTCCCCTATTCCGCTCTTCCTGGTGAAAGACTTCCTTCCTCCTCATTGCTTTTAACTGCTGGGCACACGTGTTTAGACAAACAGGAGACGGTGCGTTGCAGCCCTATTTTATTATTCGAGGCCGTATTCATCCGAGGGCTTCCATATTCACCTGTTCCTTCCCTGACCCATCCCCACACACCCAGAGGGAGAAACCAATCCCAGGGGTTCATCCCAGACGGTTTCACGTCCGCTAAATACCCAGGCTCCTGAGCAGTTGGTTCAATTGAGGTTCTGCCTCCGGATGTTTTCTCAACAGCAAAGGCCGGATCCGATGGTAATTTTGTCCGGTTCTGTCACCTAAGTCCTGCCGTAAGACCTTTTGGTCTTTGTAGCCTCATTCGGGTCTACCCTTTGGCCCTCTGGAGGGACTCAAAGGCGACTCCATCAACATTCTCTCTACCCAACAGACCCTGGCAAACCTAAGAGCTGAGCTTGCAACGTTTAAGATAATTAAACATAAAATCGGGGTCCGGTCCAATGAGTGACTCTTGCACACTTTATGACTCCAGCACGGCCCGACATTAACCTAGGTGCCCACAGAGAGCCCTCGGGCACCTTGGCATCGCCTGCCCGGCCCCTGCTGATGAAAAATGGCAAAGACCCTAATTAAAGATAATAGGGGCAGAATGGCCCTGGCAGCCAAATCAGAAATTAATAGGGGAAGAAGAAAACCTGTGAATAGAAGTATCCAGGAACAGTGGAATTGGTCCAAGTATCTGTTCAGAAATTGCTAAACCCAGGTCACCGGAGAACTTCTCGTTCCCTCTCTCACGCCCAGCCCTTCCCACACTCCCGTTACCCATTCGGCCTCTGATGATAGTTCAGTTGGCAACATCTGTTTCCCTTCCTTTGAGGCTGTTTTCCCTTGGTGCTTTCACGAGCAATACCAAGGTGACCTTCACCCACTGCCCACACCCCCACACCCTTCTCACATTCCCAAATAGGAGGAGGACAACCTCTCCCCTCCCCAGGCAGGAGATACATGGTATTTGCACCCTCTCACTCCCATCACTGCCCCTCCATCTAATTAGCGACTTGGCGGTCACAGGCAGGCTTGGTATCTATGAGACCACACCCCCCAGCATAGACTCACTACACTGGCATTCCTCACAGTCTCCCCGCAAGAAGGTTCCCACAACCAGCTCAACTCACGGGGCAATACCTATCATTAGGATGCAGACTTCACTCAAACATGTACAACTTCTATCCCTCGCATTTTTAGAGGGGAAAACAAAACATGTATTCAATCGATATTTTTTGAGTAATGATGGGCCAGGTGTGGGGATAGAGCGGGGAACACGAACAACATAATTTCTGTTTTCATGCAGGTTTTTCCATGATGCCCCTCTCGTTTACAGAAGTGAGCAGTGCATGGCAAAGCAAATACAGGGTATAACAGAAAACACACTTCACGCAGAGACCTGCCCCGGTCTGCAGGATAAGGGGTCCCTCTTGGGAAATGGCGACGAAATAGATCTTTGAGGATGCATAGGTGGTATCCGGGGTGGCGACTTGAATGAGTTACTTAATGTCTCCACTGGGAAGATGAAAGGAACTCAGGTAGGTAAGGAAGCACCACCTAACCTATGAAAGGGTCAGGTTGTTGCCAAAAGGAGAAAGGGGACAGATACCCTAAATGTCACCAGAGGGGCAGATCAAAGGCTGTGGAGTCAGACAGTTCAAGTCCTGACTCTGTCACTCACTCCCAGTGGGTGCTGGGCCACGATTGAACCTTTGTCCATTTCCATTGCTTTGCCATTAAAATTGAGATAATAGCACCTGATTAATCAACCAGGATGACACAAGTCAACCCTTTGACCCCCTAACAACTCTCCCTGGCAGACATGCAAAAGCGCTCGGTGAATCCAAGTTTGCTCTTCCTCGTTACAAAGAAGAATGGAAGGCGGGGCGGGGGGAAACAATGTGTAATTAAGAATCATCGACAGAGAACCATCCAGAATTGCAACATAAAATGGATAAGCGTACCTTGTTATTTGAGCAGCACCGACGGCTCAGTAAACATTCCCACATTCTTGATCTCATTCAGTCCAGCAGCAACCTCCTTAAGCGAGAAAGATGGGCGCTTCCATTTTCATCTAATAAATGACAAACCATGAATCAAAAAGTGACCTATTCAAGATCTTCCAAATGCTGGAAACAGGTCTGGTTCTGGCCTGCTCTCCAACCATGAAGTCAAGGCACCGTGGACCGCAGGCTGCGCAGACCCTTCTTTGGATAGGGATCGGACTACTTAATCCATAGCCAGGGACAGAAAACTGTGGCTCAAGGGCCAAATCCTTTTGTTGTAAATAACATTTAATTGGAACACAGCCATGCCCATAAATTTACATATTATCTATGGCTGCTTTTACTTACAATGGCAGAGTTGAGTAGCCATAACAGAGATCAACCAGATGGACAGCAACACTGAAAATGTTTATTATCTGGGTCCTTTACAGAAGCATCTTGCCAAGGCTGATCTACACCATGTGTAATATGACAATTCCAGAGCATGTGTTGCCAAAATCAGGGTGGAAATGTGCTCGCTTCGGCAGCACATATACAAAATCAGGGTGGAATTGGGTACTTAATATGAATTACCAGTGTAACAATTCATCAAAACAGGTTTATTACCAAAGGCAAGGTTTTCTGATAGTTTTAAATGCCTATACTATCAAGGGACGCCTAGGTGGCTCAGTCAGTTAAGCATCCTACTTTGGCTCAGGCCATGATCTCTCGGTTTGTGAGTTCGAGCCCCGCGTCGGGCTCTGTGCTGACAGTTCGGAGCCCGGAACCTGCTTCGGATTCTGTGTCTCGCTCTCTCTCTGCCCCTCCCCCACTGGCGCTCTGTCTCTTTCTCTCAAAAATAAACATTTAAAAAAATTTAAATGTCCCTACTATTTAAAAGGGACTTACAACTGAGTTTTGTGGTATTAAAAGTTATTACTAATTTGTGGTTACATGTTTTTTACAATTTTACTCTATAAAGATACATACATATATTGAATAATTTACAATGAAAATAGACAACGCCTGGGATTTGCTTTAAAATACACCAGGAAGGGGCGTATGGGTAGCTCAGTCGGTTCAGCCTCCAACTTTGGCTCAGGTCACGACCTCATGGTTCGTGAGTTTGAGCCCCACGTGGGGCTCTGTACTGACAGCTCAGAGCCTGGAGCCTGCTTCAGATTCTGTCTCTCTCACTCTCTCTCTCTCTCTCTCGCCCAAGATAAATAAAAAACACATTAAAAATTTTTAAAAATACACCACGTAAAAAAGGCAGATGGGGCTGGGGATTAGTGAGGTGAAGATGGAATAAAGGTGGAAAAATGTCAGTAACGGTTGGAGCTGATTGATGAGGTACAAAAGGGGATCATTCTACTTTTCTCCTTACTTAATATGTGTTTGATAATTTCCATAATAAAAAGTTAATATTTAAACAGGGACTTTCAAAAGGCCAGATTAACCCTTTTTAAAAAAAAATCTCATCTGACTATAACAATGCATATTTTTATTATTGCAGAATAATGTTTATTATCTGCAGATATGGCCCAAATAATCAGCCACGTGATTTGCTTTCTCAGCAAAAGGAGACCCAGTGAACATTCTACAAAGAGCCCATTGTTCGTCCTTCATCTGTGATGTTCTTCCCTCCCAGCTTCTAACCTGCTCTCTGCTCTTACATTTGTACATTTTTCAACATGATATTAAATATTTAAAGAGTCATTTAGGGAACTAAAGTTCACTGTGGTTTGATGTCTTGTAACCACAAAATAACGTTGTTCTACGTGATCTTTCGCGTCAACAGAGACCAAAGTACTTTCGTCTACACGTGGAAGGTGTAACCCTATCTAAGTCACACGGTTCAGGTGAGAGTACATTGGGCTTATGAGCCATTGAACAGAGTGAAATTAAAGTCGCAGCTGCAATTTTCTGTACATTAAGTATTAGATTCTGCACACTTACATCAATTTTGTTGACTGATGGAAAGAATATTGTCTTACGCTTGAGATTTTCCCCCTTTTTGTCAGTGTGGGAAACCCTACAATAAGAAGCATTCGCCTAAGGAAACTGAATATGGTTAAAATCTTCAAATCATCATCATTTATCATCATCTTTATCATCATCTTCTTCTTCATCATCTTTACCATCACCTCCTGTATCATTCACATGGGATTAGCAATTTGCCAATCACACATGATTTCTTTTATTCCTCACCACTCCTTGCGATAAACTGGCGTTGCATCATATGTGAATTCAACCATGTTAATAGGGAGAAAAAAGCAAAAAATACAAATAGCAATCTAATAGCATATCTGACATACTATAAAATTATATTTTGCATGTGTGCTGTCTCTTTTATAGTGTACTTTATTTTACGCATTGCTATACATTTACAAACACCTAACCTATACTGTGTAATTGTATACATAAAACCAACAGTACTCTATTTAATAGGTGATAGGGGAGTTCTCAAATAATAACATTAACTATATCCAATTTATAGCTTCTGAGTTAATTTAAAATCTGAACTCTGGGTAAGCTGTGACTTCACCGTTTTATTACACCTATTGTATAGATACGGAAAACGGAGTTTAAACAGCTAAGTATCTGGCACAAAAACAGACACTCAGATCAATGGAACAGAACAGAGACCCCAGAAACAGACCTACAAACATATGGCCAACTAATCTTTGACAAAGCAAGAAAGAATATCCAATGGAATAAAGACAGTCTCTTCAGCAAATGGTGCTGGGAAAACTGGACAGCGACATGCAGAAGAATGAACCTGGACCACATTCTTACACCATACACAAAAATAAACTCAAAATGGTTGAAAGATCTAAACATACGACAGGCAGCCATCAAAATCCTCGAGGAGAAAACAGGCAAAAACCTCTCTGACCTCAGCCACAGCAACTTCTTACTCAACATGTCTCTGGAGGCAAGGGAAACAAAAGCAAAAATGAACTATTGGGACCTCATCAAGATAAAAAGCTTCTGCACAGAGAAGGAAACAATCGGCAAAACTAAAAGGCAACCGACAGAATGGGAGGAGATACTTGCAAATGACATATCAGATAAAGGGTGAGTACCCAAAATCTATAAAGAACTTCTCAAGCTCAACACCCGAAAAACAAACAATCCAGTGAAGAAATGGGCAAAAGACATGAATAGACATCTCTCCAAAGAAGACATCCAGATGGCCAACCGACACGTGAAAAACGGCTCCACATCACTCATCATCAGGGAAAGACAAATCAAAACCACAATGAGATACCACCTCACACCTGTCAGAATGGCTCACATTAACAACTCAGGCAACAACAGATGCTGGTGAGGATGGGGAGAAAGAGGATCTCTTTTGCACTGCTGGTGGGAATGCAAACTGTTGCAGCCACTCTGGAAAACAGTATGGAGGTTCCTCAAAAAATTAAAAATAGAACTACCCTATGATTCAGGAATTGCCCTACTAGGGATACTGTATCCAAGGGATACAGGAGTGCTGTTTCAAAGGGGCACACGCACCCCCATGTTTATAGCAGCGCTATCAACAATAGCCAAAGTATGGAAAGAGCCCAAATGTCCATCAATGGATGAATGGATAAAGAAGATTTGGTGTGTGTACATATGTATATATATATGATGGAGTATTACTCGGCAATCAAAAAGAATGAAATCTCGCCATTTGCAACTATGTGGATGGAACTAGAGGGTATTCTGCTAAGCGAAATTAGTCAGTCAGAGAAAGACAAATATTATATGACTTCACTCATATGAGGAATTTAAGATACAAAACAGATGAACATAAGGGAAGGAAAGCAGAAATAATCTAAAAACAGGGAGGGGGACAAAACAGAAGAGACTCATAAATATGGAGAACAAACAGGGTTGCTGGAGGGGTTGTTGGGGGGGGATGGGCTCCATGGGTCAGGGGCATTAAGGAATCTACTCGTGAAATCATTGTTGCACCGTATGCTAACTAACTTGGATGTAAATTAAATAATAAATTACAAAATGATAAATGAAATGTAAAATAAATAAATAAATAAATAAATTTAAAATAAACAAACAGCTAAGTAGCTCCTGTGAACATTTAGACATAATAATGGACAGATTGTGAAGTGGTCCTAAATCTGCCTGAGAACAAGCCTTTGCTGGCAATCACTACACTCTCTTCTGAGAGTAGTTCACGCTGATAAAATACAGAGAGAGAGAGAGAGAGAGAGAGAGAGAGAAGCTAGGACTTTAACACCCTGTGTTTCGTTTGGTTTCAGTTAGCAAACAATAAGATAGGGAAGAGGGTAGGAGCAAAATCAGACAAACTAAAATAGGAAGAGTAGCATTTCATGGGTGAAACATCTCAATTTGCTTTTCCACACTGTGCTGGCAGAAAGATGTTCAGTGATGAGGCGGTCCTTCTAAAGGAGTTCTGAACCTCTAATCAGTAGCAAAGCAGAACTGATTAAGACAACAGTTGAGAAGCTCCCCTACTCTTCTTCAGCCTCTGCCCAGAAGCCATCTTCCTTGTTTTTCCAATTTCTAGGTTGCCACCTGCTTGTCTTCCTGTCGTAGCAGAAAATTGTCACGTGAACTAGGCAAAAAGTGGAGAAAATAAAGTCTCGTCAACATAACAGGACAGTCTGCTTAGAATTGTAATGTTCCTTTAAAAGAGAAATCGTGCCCAGGCTGCGCCGCGTGTAGAATGTAGAGCTTTCCTGAGGTCTGTGATCTCCTGGTATCAGAAACCTGGAGGAAGTGTTCACTGAGTCAGTATTTCCAGAATTGGGCAAATAAGAAAGTCGCCTGCAGAAAGACCCTCCACTGCATCAATGAAAGCGACAGTTCTGGAAGGAAACAAGTTGTAGGTTTGGCAGTAAATAATAAGCTTCGTGCCCTTAAATAGAACTTGGAATCATGTCTTCCCAAAGAGTCCTCTTGGGGCTTTGGCGTTTTAGTGACAGTTCAAGTTCACTCCTTCGGAAAGTTCCAGTGCAACCCCCAAGTCCACGATATCCCCTTTGAAATAGTACACCAAATTTAAACATGTGTGAATTATTCACTCTCTTCAGGCCCCAGTATCGAAACATTTTTATTTAGAAAAAGAAAGAAACAGAGCTCAAATAAAATGAAGAGGAGTAATACAAGAGCAGTAAAATTTGTCATTAAAGAAAGACCAGACAAGGCTCTAAGTTTTCAAAGGACACAAAACACTCAACCTTTAATTTACTCATCGACCATGTATTTCCTCAGTGTCTACTATATAGAAAAGAACCGTGTCTGTGACCTCACGTACATACTAAAAAAGTTTCTCATATGCTTTTAATTTTCTTAAGTTCATCGGTAGGTGCTCAGAACAAAAGGCAGTGTCAGTATGGAATATTCCACCAATAGGATACCAAAGGAGCATATGCCCAGAAGGGTGAGGTGAAAGATACGAACCTCCTGTATATTGTAGGGGAAGGGTCTCTATTTTCCTCTCGGTAGGAGCGACCCTCCATTTCATTGAATAAGGATGCATATCTGTGGTTCAAATAATGAAACAGCAATTGTTTTCATTGCCAGAGGTAAAACTGGCTATTCTGGACTTATTGAGGGTTGATAAAGGTCTGAAATCGATGGGAGAGTTGAGGAATCCTCAGGTGTCACTAGAAGCAACTTAAGTTGTATTATAAGCAGCTGTCGCCTTACAGATCAGTAACATATACCTAAGTGATTTTACTGTCTAGGAACAAATCTCCTGACTCCTGATAAAATTCAGAGCTAAATGGATGAAATAACAATTAAAAAAAAGAAAAGTAAATCTATTTACAATTTTTGAAGGCCATGAAGGAAAGAAGACTCTGCATATATTCCTAACTCTGACCATTGAAAGGACCAAGAAGCAGACATGACTCAGTAGCAATGAGCACACTGGGTACCAAATCTTGGTTTCTAAATGCCGTTCTCTAATAAAAGAAACCAGGAACCCTTGGAGAAATGGCTGATTCCAGAGCTGTGCAAGCAAAGTAATAGAGGATCCTGGAACATCCGATGGTACCAACACACCAACAGGTCAGAAGGACCCAGGAGTCATCCTTAAATGATTCCCAGGTGCCGGATCTCAAATACTTTGAGCGTCAAAATAATATTTGTATTATTCAGTAAAATATATATATAACAGTAAAATCTGTTGAATAAAATAGAAAACCACATGAGTCTGTAATGATTAAAAAAAAAGTAGATGCAGGGGCTGAAATTTTCGTGAAGAATGAAATTGTAGTAAGCAAAATAATGGTCCCAAAGATATCTATGTCCTAATCTCTGGAACCTGTGAATCTGTTGTGTTACTTAGCAAGGGGTAATTTGAATTGCAGAGCTTCCAGAAAGAAACACTGTCCTACCAACACCTTCATTTTAGCCCTGTGCAACCCATTTCAGCATCTGTTCTAACGTACAGTATTGTATAAATCCCTGTCGTCTGAAGTCACCAAATTTGTGGTAATTTGTTAAGGCAGGAATTGGAAGCTAATACAGAATATTTATACAGTTTCAGAGTCCCTCCTTATGGGATGTTTGTAAAGGAAAAATAGAGGGACACCTGGGTGGCTCAGTCAGTTAAGTGTCTGACTCTTGGTTTTGGCTCAGGTCACAATCTCACTGTTTGTGAGTTTGAGCCCTGCAGAGAGCACAGAGGCTGCCTGGGATTCTCGGTCTCCCCTCTCTCTCTGTCTCTACCCCACTCACACACTCTCTCTCTCTCTCTCTCTCTCTCTCTCTCCAAATAAATTAATAAACTTAAAAAATTTTTTAAAGGAAAAATAGTAACATTTTGGTGGTTAAACCTGGAAGACACCGCTTTAACTGAGAGATCACAGTTAAAATCGCTAATGATAACACATGTTGACATCGTGTACCTCCTGAAGTGATGCACTGGGAAAGACAGAGCACCATTCCGGTGGAATCCTCCCCAATGCTGCACCACACTGGTCTACCCAAGACAAACCTTCAGACAAACCCAAGTTGCGGGGCATTCTACAAAATAACCATCTGGTACTCTTCAAATACGAAAGACAGTCAGAAAAAGTAACCCAGATCCAATGAGTCTAGACGATAGAACACACTAAATGCAATGTGGGATCTTGGATTCTATCTTGAACCAGAAAAGGGGCCTCAGTAAGGCAGTTTGGAATTTCAAATAAGATCTGTAGGTTAGTACTGAATCAGTTTTAATTTTTGTTTAGATTATTATACTGTTGTTTATGTAAGGTGTTAGCATTTGGAGAATCTGAGTAAAACAAAGGTGTCTTCTGGGAAATCCGTGTGCTATTTTTGTGATATATTAAGTCAAACTTTTTCTAAATAAAAAGGTTTTTTAAAAAAATGTGGTAGCAATATTATGCTAATACGGTCTGGGTGTTCCAACTACCTTTTATTTTTTATTTAATTTTTTTAAACATGTATTCATTTTTGAGAGACAGAGAGAGACAGAGTGTGAGCAGGGGAGGGGCAGAGAGAGAGAGGGAGACACAGAATCCGAAGCAGGCTCCAGGCGCTGAGCTGTCAGCACAGAGCCCAATGAGGGGCTCGAACTCATGAACTGTGAGATCATGACCTGAGCCAAAGTCGGACACTTAACCAACTGCCCCCCAACTACCTTTTACAGAACCCATTCATTTCCCTCTTTAGAGAAGTCACTTCAGTGGGTGTCCACGTGTCTTTCAGTTTTGGTGATCTCTTTCAACCAGTCACCCAGGACTCAGCAAAGTGTTCTCAAGTATTATGACAAAAAGCAAATATTTGCGAAATCTGGGTACTTCACATGTATTAAAGTAAAAAAGCAAATATTTGTAGCATTCGCATGGAAGTCTTGGTTCTAGAGAGGTTTTCCCTAAAGAACAAATAAATGAGAAATACTCAACCAAGAATAAAAAAAAAACGTGTGTGTGTGTGTGTGTTTGTCTCACACACACACATATATCCTTCCACTCCTGCCCTCTTCTAGGCCATTCTTCATATAAATTTTGAACCCTCAAATTTTGTCATATCACTCCATGAGTTTAAAGCTTCTTGGTTTCTGGGGCCCCTGGGTGGCTCGGTCAGTTAAGCCTCCAACCTCGGCTCAGGTCATGATCTCGCGGTTTGTTGAGTTTGAGCCCCGTGTCAGGCTCTGTGCTCACAGCTCAGACAGAGCCTGGAGCCTACTTCAGATTCTGTGTCTCCCTCTCTCTCTGCCTCACTCTCTCTCTCTCTCTCTCTCTCTCTCTCTCTCTCTCAAAATTAAATAAACATTAAAAAAAAAATTTAACCTTCTTGGTTTTTTCCATGGAGCACAAGGCCCGGCATGGCCACGCCCTGGTTGCATCTCTGTCTCACCGTCTACTATCTACACCCTCACCCACTAAGTCCCAACACACGGGCCTTTGTTCTGTCCTTTCAGTGGGCCAAGTTCTTTCCCACCTTCATACTCCACACATACATTTCTTCTGCCTACAATGTTCTTCTTCTCCTAACCTAAGTAAATAAATTGCTTAAGGGCAGACAACTAACAGACAACAAAGTCAGGATTCCCATGCCCTGTTAATAAATCGTGGTTATTTCCAAAGAACGAACTATTAGCATTAAAAAGTATCACGTAGATCTATAATACTGATAAGGAACATAGTCTTCCAAAAAGATTTATATACACACCTGCATACACAATTAAAGCTTTTTTAACATATGAATTATATAGTTATCTATTACATACAAAAAAAAAACCCAAAACATTTTGGAAAGATACATTATTCAATGGCATTACTAATGGTTAATTTGGGGTCAGCTTTACATTTCAACTTAAGAAATATTATGGCAATGATCCTAAACTGTGGCTAAAATGCCTTGTAAATGTTGAACTGGACTTGCCATTGAATTCGTCAACCTACCATCACCAGAAACAGCGGATGTGAATCAGCCATTGGATTCCATGTAGCTCTTTGCTACAGAGATGAAGGTGGGCGGGGGGGGGGGGGGGTGGTCTCTTACACTTCATGCTTTCATAGCAATGATGCATGAAGGCCATCAACATCTCCTACTGAGGGACCACCCAGAACACCACAAGGACCCTTCAGAGAAGCTCAGTACAGGGTAGACTAGATGTGATCCCGTCGGGGAAGGCTGTCAGCCTCATCTGATTCTGAGATCCCAGAGCCGTCATGAATGTCCGTATCGTCCTCCTAACATAGTGAGCTCTTCCTCACCAGCCTTCACGGTGGTTGTTCTGACCAAACTATCTATGTCTTTACATATCTCGGAAGAGTTGGTTCCTTCTCATCCTTCATCCTGCAGGTGATGCACTGCCCTTGAAAAGATACAGTCCACAACAAACCACATTCATTTTCTCTGGGAGCCCTCTGTTAGCACATGCATTCAACTTTAACCCAAATGAAAGTTAATCTTTACGGATGTAACTATTTAGTACCTTCTACTCGGGTGTGATGCTTAGACTTTAGGCCAGATGTCAGCCAATGCCATACCTGCCATGTAAGAAACTATAACAATACATGACGGGGGCACCTGGGTGGCTCAGTCGGTTGAGTGTCCGACTTCAGCTCAGGTCATGATCTCGCATTCCGTGAGTTCAAGCCCCGCATCGAGCTCTGTGCTGACAGCTCAAAGCCTGGAGTCTGCTTCAGATTCTGTCTCCCTCTCTCACTACCCCTCCCCCACTCACGTCCTGTCTCTCTCGGTCTCTCTCTCAAAAATAAACACTAAAAAAAATACATGATGTAACTAACGACATATAAGACCCTTTTTTATTTCAAAATCGTATCTTGCGTTGGGGATGGAACGGAAAAGAGGCTCTCACATCACAGGGCACACTTTCAGGGACTTGCACCAACTTTTTGGTTCCAAGTAAAGTAACTGTCCAAAATAGGTTCCGCCATCTTCTGGCAAGGCACTATCAGATCATTCTGTTAAATTCCTCCCTAGCATTTATCACTGCCTGAAATTATCTCGTTTTTGTATTTGTATAAAAGTTGCTACTCGGTAGATATGTATGGGAAAGAAGGAGGGAGGGAGGGAAGGAAGGAAGGAAGGAAGGAAGGAAGGAAGGAAGGAAGGAAGGAAGGAAGGAAGGAAGGAAGGAAGGAAGGAAGGAAGGAGGGAGGAAGGAGGGAGGAAGGAAGGAAGGAAGAGGGAATGGAGGAAGGAAGGAAGGGGGGAGGGAGGGAGGGAGGGAAAAAGGGAGGAAGGGATTATAAACTGTGTGTAGGTTCCAGTTAAAGTAATTAAATTCAACAGACCACCAGGGAAAAGAGGAGTGACAGTACATATTGCCTTTTCTCTTTCATCTAGGAGTTTAAAAGCTTTTCTTTTGGGGCGCCTGGGTGGCTCAGTAGGTTAAGCGTCCAACTTCAGTTCAGGTCATGATCTCGCAGGTTCGTGAGTTCGAGCCCCACGTCAGGCTCTGTGCTGATGACTCAGAGCCTGGAGCCTGCTTCGGATTCTGTGTCTCCCTCTCTCTCGGCCCTTCCCCCACTCGCACTCGCTCTCAAAAATAAACATTAAAAAAATAAATAAAATCTTTTCTTTGCTCTTCAGTGTGAATCATTTGCATTTTTTATATACATTTAAAAAATAGCTCTTTCACCTGGAAACCTTTAACAACTACTCCAATACTTTTCTCTTTTTTTTTTTTTTTTTTTTTAGCCATGGATTCCTGTCTCTACACACAAAAAAAAATTGTAGAAGTCCTATAAATGAAACAGATGACCCACAGCTGTTTTGGCCAAAGCCTGGGGTGAAAGTCTGGACATCCAAACCACTCAGCAGTCCCTGGGTTCCTGAATGCCTCCAGCATCCACACCTACCACTTGAATCCCCAGAACAGTCTGGAAATCACTGAAAGCTGAAATGTAGAACTTTACTTTCAAAATACAAAAGAGCCTTAATTAAAATCGCTGTATCAGGAGTTCCACATTAAGCTTCCATTTTATTCCAAATGGTTATGATTTGATTATGAGCCCACTCAATCGGGTGGCTACGCTATGCTTTTTTTATAATTAGATAACAGAAGGTCTGAACACCAACAATATCCGTCTTAGCCATCGGTTTTGTACAATCTTTCCAGGCGGCACCCTGATACCACTGAAGTATGCTGACTTTTTTTTTTTAACTTTTATGCAGATTGCATGTATAATAAATCCATGATACGCCTTAGCATTAGTTCCTCAATTTGAGGAAATGCTGATTTAAAACATAATTTAACAAATTATTCAGTCAAGCATAAGAAGGACAAAATTCTTCCTCCCATAAAATTTTCAGGGACATTTGGACAACGACAGCAAGAGTTTAGTGAAGTTTGCTGGAAATCCTCTGGCTCTCCTATTTTTTTTTTTTCTTCTCTCCCAAATATACCATTATGAAGTACAGACGCCCAAGCAGAGGCTGTCCATTAAAAAGCATCTCTCTAAAGCAATCTTTAACAAACTTTTCTGGAGCTACGATTATTACCTCAGAACCCACAGCATGAATTTTTTACAACAAATTTGATGCTGTGTAAGAGGGATTGACAGGCCTGGAGACTGAAGTCTTCTGTTTAACCACAGGCCCGGGTGAAACACAGACAGAGGCAGAGAAAAATCTTCCCTGCTGCCCTGCCTGTGCTCCTCAGCCTTCCAGAGGAGCCACTAGTAGGGAACAAGGGGCCGCTGTGGCTCACGCTGGGTTTCATCACTGCCGTTTCATGGGCCCACTTTGCAAGGATGTAAGTTCCTATCCACGTGAGGGAAAGACCAGGGTTCTCCCCACACCGACGCCCTTCCGCAGACCAAATCAAAACCAATTGCTCAGAGCCCTGTGCCAACCCAAAGTGGCGTGTCACCAAACACGAAGAGAGAACCCAGAGCGGATGAGGACAGGACGCGTCCACGTCACTCCCGTGGAAGACGGTGCTAGAAATGAGCCTTCACGTTGATAGTGGAGCCTTGGGCGTTCTAACAGAAAAACTTGTTTCTAACCCCGAGGACTTGAGATGACCAAGTCCTGTGAATAAAATCTCAAACTTACCAACAGTTGGAGTCGAGACCTCTCCACAGGATTCCTCAGTCTCGCTCTATTGACTGGATTAGCTCCTTACTGGGGCAGGCAGGCTGTTGTTATGTATTGTGGGACGTTTATTTAGCAGCACCCCTGGCCTCCGGAGGAAGCCAAGAGCACCTGCCCCACTGTGGCAACCACAAGTGTCTCCAGACGTGGCCAGACGTCCCCTAGCACTTGAAATCGTGCCCCACTGAACCTCTGCTCCTGTATATTCCGGAACCAGTTCCATTTCTTCAACCCCGAGATAGGCACAGCTGCACAAAGGTCTCATTTATTTTTACATTCTCTTCTTTTAACCGTAGCCCTAGGAGGAGAGTTCCAGACACATCGTGTGACAGACATGGTATTATACACATAGCTGGGCTGGGCAGAATTTGGCAACGAGCCGTGGGCTCTGGGCTGTCTTCTGCCCTTTGTCGGGGGTGTCTTCCTGTTTTACAGTTGGTTGAATTATGCTTGGGTTCCCAGGCGGAGCAGCTGGAGGAGATCTGATGAAAACCACATTGTTTGGTTCACGGAATGTGATTTACACCCCCTAGATACTGGATTTTAATTTGTTATATATGTCTATTAAACTCTGCCTTCCTCCTCCCCTTTCTTAGGATGAAAAGCAGATTATTTAGTGCACAATCTAAAAATCGGCCGGTTATTAAATTTTCCTTTTCGTTTAGTTTTGAAGCTTTTATGCCTCTGAAACTTATTTACATGCTGTATATATTAAATAAAGTGTAATCCATAGTACTCATAGGATTCAAAAAATGATGAGGTACTCTTCCGTGGTCTCCAAGCAGCGTCTACCTGACTCCTCAAAAGAGGGAGACATTTATGGCATTGATCTACAACTCAGGGATCACTTCCCCCAAAGTGGCAACTTACACCCATATTAGGGAAGGCCACAGAGGCAGAAACAGAAATGGTCCATATCTTCTAAATCACCCATGGCCATACTGACCTCTAACGCAATAAAATATAGCCCTAGGAGATGCTAATAAGCAAAACGCAAGTACTTGTATATTATTGCATATATCATATATTACATATTTTATGTTTTATTCAGCAGCATGCTTAGGAAGCAAAGAGAAAAAAAAGACAGGAAAAGCCACAATACTACATTTTCAGTTATAGTTTCCTTGCAAAAATTAAGTCAACCTTTAGCATTCTTAAAAATAAAATGCACTAATTTGCATAATCATTAATAAAGTACCGACTGCTTTCGTAAATATGACTGCCATATATTTAGTACCTACTATTACGGGAGGCATATGACATGTTTATTTATTTATTTATTTTTAACATTTATTCACTTTTGAGAGTGAGAGAAACAGAGCATGAGCAGGGGAGGGGCAGAGACAGAGGGAGACACAGAATCCGAAGCAGGCTCCAGGCTCCGAGCTGTCGGCACCGAGCCCGACGCGGGGCTCGAACTCACGGAGTGTGAGATCATGACCTGAGCTGAAGTCAGACGCTTAACCGACTGAGCCACGCAGGCGCCCCACGTGTTTATTTTTTTAATTCAATGCTCACAATGCCTTGGAATAGTAGGTATATTTAATCCTATTTTGCAGAGGAGAATAAAGGTTCAGAGAGGTTCACTAATTTTCCTCAGGTCACACCGCTAGCAAGGACCAGAGCTGGGATTTGAATCCAGTCTGGGTGACCCTATTGTGCAAGCTGGATCTACCTCATTAACCCACCTCCTTTTCTGATCAACTCTCTGAGGCATGAAGTTGCTTGAAACAAAGCCAGTATCTCGGGGAAAAGACCAGGTAAACCGCGTGCTTAGGATCTTGGGAAAATGCCATCTAAACAGACTCATTAGCATTTTTTTTTTTATTTTTAAAAAGGTCCTGTTCTCAGATTCATAGAAATTAATAATGACATACACTATTTTGGTTTGCAAAACAGCAGAGTGCAAAACATTCCTGCTAATCTTGCTCCTCTGCTGCCTTCTGGGCGCTCGTCTTTCCACGGCTCCCCCTTGTAGCCCCGTCCAAGTTCACACGCATGTCCGCCCCTCCCCCCCCCCCACCTCTCCCTCACCCAACCTCAAACGCCATGATGCAGCCTCACCGCACTTGCGTTCCCATAGCATCCTGGGCCTCTTTCGGCCGGTATCATGCTCACGCATTCATTGTTCAATTTGTGTATCTGATGCCTGTGCCACGGTCAGTGCTGGGGACACGGAGGTGAGGAGGACAAAGGTACTGCCCTCGCGAAGCTTACGGTCTATCTTGGAAGAGACAGACAATGAATGAAGAAACAAGTAGAATATTCAGCACTTCAGAGAGTGCTAAAGACTTTGGTAGAAAAACAAAGCTGGGAACAGGATCAGTGAGTGCTGGAAGGCAGAGAGTTCCCATAAATTTTAAAAAGGAGAGCCAGAGAAAAGGATCCTGACGAGGTGGCCTTTAAGAAAAAAAAACAGAAAGAGGTGAGGGAGTGTCACCGACTCCAGGGGCAAGGGGGCCCATGAGGCTGGCGTGGAGTGAGCCAAGCAAAAAGCACTAGATAATGTAGTAAGGGCTGGGGGACAAAGGTGCCACATAAGGGTTTGACAGCCTTTATGAGGGCTGTGACACTTACTCTGAGTGGCATAAAGGATCTCTCCATGTTCTGTGCCTTTGGTACCTTGGAAGCTATGATCTATCCGTAGCATCTGGAACCATCTTACATGCTCATCGCTTTTTACGCAGGGGTTGAAAACTCTGTCTGGGGGACCAGAAGCTACTAGTAATACAAAAGGGGATTAGAGGGGGCTGCTTGGTCTAAACAGGGTTCCAGTGACTGCTGTTGTATAAAACATGGTCCTAAGCCCAAACATCACCCCTGTCTGGGCCTGCTGTGCCTCGTGGGTCACCAGGGTGGCCTCTGTTGTTGCCCAGCATCCGTTTTGTGAACAGATAAGATGCTGCAGTGTGGCCTTTTTGAGAAATGTTGCGAACGGCAAGAATATTCTAGAAATTCAGTATCAACCTACATGAAGGCTTCTGTTATAGGCGGAATGTGTCCCCTCAACATTCCTACATTGAAATCTGCCCCCCGGTGCGATGGTGTTTGGAGGTAGGGCCTTTGGGGGGAAATTGAGTCGGGAGCACGGTGTCCCCAGGAATAGGATTGATGACCTTAGGAGAAAAGGCAGAGAGCTGGCTGTCTCTGGCCCCTGCCATGTGAGGATACAATGAGAAGATGGCCATCTGCAAATCGGGAAGCAGGCTCTCACCAGAACCAAATCTGCCAGCACCTTGATCTTGGCCTTCCAGCCTCCAGAACTGTGACAAATAAATTTCTGGGGTTATAGGCCCTCCCAGTCGGTGATTTTCTGTCATATCTGCCCAAAGTGACTGAAACCCCTTCCATCTCACTGATGGATCAAAAGTTTAAGAGTATTTTCTCTAATGTACTATAGCCTAGCGTGTTTTGAAAAATGATGCTTCCTACATCCGGTTTCCCAGAGATGACTGCATTGTCCTAAGGTTAATGAGACACTGCCTTCCTCTGAAACACCTCCCAGGCTTCTGCAAGAGCTGCTCCCTTAATGGAGCAGGAGGAAACCTATACATTAAATTCACTTAATTGTCACTAGAAAGGATTGCTATCTTTAAATGCAGCTGTAAACAAAACAACAACAACAAAAAAAGAACTTTGTTTAAAAATGAGCCGAGTTAAGCTTAAGTATGGAGAAGATTTTCTGTTGGCTTTAACTGGGGAAATGCTGAATATGCAGAGATTTTTTTTTACATTAATAATAATAGGAAACGGTAGATAGTGGCACCTCAGCACAATTTTAATTTAATGAGAAACAATAAAATAGTTTTCCAAAGGGGCCTATTTAGGTCCAAGAAAGGGGGATATTAAAGTTCCAAGATTTATTCTACTTACGTTAAGGTATGCTGATACACATTTTCTCAGGCTATATTCTACTCACTGATTAGATCTCCCTCTTTATAATTTTCTTACTTGTAAGGGAATTAGATTGGTATTTTCCAGGCCAAATAACTTTTAGACAAAATATTTAAACGGAATCAATTCATTTCCAGCACAAGTGAGGTTGATCAAAATCCTATATCACTCAGAGAGCTCCATGAGGCACATTTTTAATATATTTAGATATCATTAAGTGCAAAACCATGGGAATCAACTCTTACAAAATGGTTTTTAGAAAAGAATTGAATATGCATAAAACTTCAGGCAAAGTACGATCTTTGAAGTAAGCTCCCCCCACCTTCCTGGTGTTTTTCAGATTGATTGCTCTCACTAACCAACAGGCATTAGTCATTGCGACGTTCACGCAGTATGCCATGTGAGGATGGTGAGGATAATGCTGGTAACAAAGGTGGTGATAGCTGACATTAATTGAGCCCTTCCTACTTGCCAGACACTGAGCAAAGCACATTGTATCCCTTGCTTAGCTTGATTTTAACTTTCATTATGTGCTCAGATCTGCATTAAACGTGTAAAGGATCTTCCAATGCCTTGCAAGTTACACTGTAATCTCATTTGACAGATGGGGAAACTGACACCATGAGAAGCTGAACAACTAAGAATCACCGAACAGGATTAGACTATCCTTAGGGAGAGGTGCTCACCAACTCTCCGGGTTGGGGGTGGGGGGACCTTGGAACAAACAGATTGGATTTGATTTCGAAGAATAAAGGCTTGTGACGTTCTTGTATAGTCATGATGTAAATTCACATTGTTTAAACGTTCTCTCTGCCTTCCAGAAACACGAACTCTTAACATCAATGCTGGGAGAAGGGAGTAGCACAGAGGAGACACATCATGAGATGAAGACACAGAAACAGCCAGCCCTCCACCAGGGAACAAAAAAGGCCAGTGTTCAGTCCTTTGTTGGGCTGAAGTACAAGCTCTTTTCCAGAGCTCACAATGCCAGGAGGTAAGGTCTGCTCTTCATTCAATAAGGAGCCACTGAGGTTTCTAAGTCAAGGCACGGTATGGCCCGAGCCACCCCATAAAGGGTTCGATTTAGAGCTGTTCATAAGTTAGCACTGAAGAGGACAGACTGAAAGTGTAGAGATCCCACTGGAAGATGTCACGGAAACCCCACGGACCTGGAACATAAAGAGTGGCAGCAAGAAAAGAGGCAACACAAAGAACAAACTTCAGAAGACGCAGGGCCAGATTCTAGAAAGTTGTGTATTTTCCCTGATGGATTTTAGGGTCAGGGCCAGAGGCTGTAGAAAGTCTGCAGAAACCAGGGTGAATCCCAGCTCTGCCACTCTCTAGCCACACGGGGCCTTGGTTGGGCAACTGCTCAACCTCTCTGAGCATCTGTTTCTTTATCTGCAAAATAAAGGTAACTGTGTCCTCACTTCTTCGGGCTGTTATTAAGTTTAGCTAAGTACATAAAGCATTTGGCACACTGCACAAATGTGAAGCAAGCACTCGCTAAAGTCCTCCTACTAATGTCATCAATGGTTTTGTTTCTGTCAATACAAATAAAAATATTTCTACATTCTTTTGAACAATCCCTGCTTACTAGTTAGCAGAGAAAGGAGGGAAAGAAATCAACAAGAGCTCCAAGGAAAAACCCACAAGGAATCTTCCTTTTCATTCCCTTGCACTTAAAATGTCCTGCGTGAAGGCACCAGGTGGGGTCCACTTTGGTGGCCGGACAAGAGCCCCTGATCAGAGCAAATGAATAAATAAATGAGTGCACTACAGTTTAAGGCTTAAATGTGGTTTATAATCTGGCCAGCTCTCATCCCTGTGAGATAAGTGTCAAGCTGATATCTATCTAACCCCAACTAAGTTTCAAAAGCTGGAGATAGCGACTGGTTTTAAACAATCTTCAGCAACATGGTTGAGCTCTACTATGACGCCCTCGTCCGTGGCGCCATGGTTGTGTGACCCGTCCAATGCCATCACTACGTCAGTGACGTTTCCTGAGACCCGTGTCCAAAAACTCCAATAATAGTTAGCATTTATCCGGTGCTTACAGTGTGCCAGACATGGTACTAATTGGTTCACACACAGCTTTTCCCTTGAGCAAATCCAAGTCAAAACATAAGCTGTAAAATCAAAGTCTTCTGTTTCTCTTTCTCCATCTCTTCCTGCTCTAGGACAACCAGGCCCTTCCGGGAAACTTCAATACAGCTTCTTGCTAAACAGACGGGGCTGACCACCGGCTTAAACCTCAGATAACTGTCATTACATTTACAATGGAATCTAAATTTGTTACAATGGTCCCGAGACCCTACGTGATTTAGATCCCACCTGGCACTCCTATCTGCTAATGTTTTGCATTTGCAACATGCCCACTCTGCCTGGAGAGCTCTCCCGCTGGACCTTCCTCCCCGTGGCTAGCCCCTTCCTTACCCTTCACAGTTTCGCTCTCAAATGTCACTTTCTCAAAGAGACCTTGCCTCCTTGCCCACTTTTGAAAGTACTGTAACACATTCCCAGAGGTGCCTGGGGGATGGCTCATACCATGGGCCTCTGTTTCCAACTGCTCAGCATGTGCTAGCTGGAGGTCAGCCATGGTGGAGGTATTTACAACACCAAGGAAATCGACCAACACTACAAATCAGGGCTTCTTCCTCCCGGAGAACCACTTGTCGAACGTCTACCGGCGCACCACTACCTACTTCTGTTCTCTGTTACTATTTAACACGTGGCTTCTCAGTTTCTTTCTAGCAGGCGCCACTCGGAAATCATCTTTGCCATGTGTCATTTACTTTCTTGTTAACTTTTCCAGCCATAATTTCAAGAGGGCAAAGACATTACCCAAATTGTTCATCGCCATATCCCTAACACTCAGATGCCTGCGTACAAAACGTCATTTTCTTATTGAAGGAATGAACTGATTCCATGCGCGTTCTTTGTCTTATCTGACCCACTATCTTTAAGATTTCGGAATTTCCTAATGGGTCTTTCATGGTTACGGTATTTTCAACCCAGAATCTTCCCGTAGCTACAATGGAAGGATGATTTAAAACATCATTTGCTAGTTTTCCTACTCTGTAATATCTGTTTGGAAATTGTGAAGAGTTCACCCCTGTCTCCTTTCATTCCAGAGTTCTATGTAGGAAAAAGGTCTCCCTTCTGAAGGGCACTTACTGTATAGTCCCTTTGTTAGGATAACAAGACCATCTGGCCCCATCCGTCTTGTTGCAACTTGATCCTGGGTTAATTGTACCCTGTCACTAGCCAAGATTGACACTGTATGTTTTCTCTCTTCACTAAGTCTAGTTCATTATGGAGACAGCTTTGTGAAGACTCAAATTCTTGAGGACTTTTTCACAGCGGCGTGAATGGGACCAAGGACTTCCGCTGGGGTTTTCCAGGTGGCCCAAAGACTCAGTGAGTCATCAAAAGTAAGATATGAGAAGAGACGTCAGCCACAAGAGGAAAGAAGAGATCAGGCCTTTGGAAGGTTGACAAGCAGTATCTAATGGGCAAAGGGGGAGAGGAACAATTAAGCAATCACTGTAATTGATTATCAAAGCATGCCAGATGATGTCAATGGGAAATACCATTTAACAAAATGATGGCATATTGAAGCGTGTACACACGGGGCCCCAAATTCCAATGCCTGGAGGAGCTAAGCAGGTAAAGTAGATATTGAGGCACATAGGGTATAAAATAATACTGTGGCAAACTGAATACTCCCCATCCCTCTAAAGGGGGCAACACATACCCAGCTCCAGCCAACTTCTGCCAAGAGGCAGCACGGAACCTATAATGTCAAGTTGTTATGGATGCTGTTGACTGCCTCCCAGTTCCCACCCTCTCCTTCTTTGCACATGTAAGCCCGTCCCCCTACGTGACTCAGGGAAAGGTCATCCTATTCTCATTGTTCCTCCAGGTCTAGAACCATACTGGTCAAAGCCAGTTAGGAAAGTTCTGTTTCCTTTTTCGGTGATTAGCATAAGAACGGATGTGTGACACAATTCTAGGGGATGAGACTTAAGGGAATTAATGCTGGGAGCTCCAAAGAAACAAGAAGGGATAGTCTCTCTTCCACCGGACAGACTTGTGTCTCGCTATAATGCCAGAAACCTCTCTTGCCATCTCACCCCGCAGAGCCCCGGGGGCATCTGGAGCAGATCCCTGAAACGCCACACCTGGAGCTTATTTCATCTGAGGTAACAAATTCTTATGGTGTAAACCAGTCTAAGTTAGGTTTTATTTGTTACCTGCGGCCCAAAGTACCTCCGGGTGATATGCCAATCGTCCAACTTTTCCAGAGAAATAACAAATCTCATGTTTTGTAATTCCATGTTTTAAACTGTGGCTGTGAATTTTTAATATTGTACAGGAGATTTCCCTCCCGGCCCCCTGATTAAAACAACACAAAACAGAACAAATTTCAGTAGGGGTGGGGGTGGGGCATTTGTTCTCAACTCGTGGCCTAGCTTGACACCTGCTCCCCCAGTTCTGGGTGGAATCTACCCCATATGGCACATCCCAGGGTGATTTTCGGTTCCTGGAGCCTTACATGTTCCCTCACCACGGATCAAGAGAACCCTCAGCCCTGCATCTCCGAGCTTCCCTGTCTGCGTGATTTAGATAGAATATCAATATCCAAATACACCATAGTGTGGTGCTCAGCAAAACTGATGTGGGGCTGTTGGAGAGAAGACCTCCAAGAAACGGAAAGGTTTGTTAATTAAGTTTCTTTGCCAGAAAAAGGTCATGAAAATGAGAAAATACTTACCTTATTAAAGTCCAGCAAAACCAATAAACTTGAATTACTATGTATATTAACATGGTTAGTTCTGCAAATATGATCCGTTCTTGTCTTCTGAGCTCCGCTTATGCCTTGCTCCCTCTTGATAAATACTCTCTCCCATCCCCTAGATTTTAAGACCCAGTGCTCAAACCCACAAACCGTGAGATGATGACCTGAGCCAAAACCGAGAGTCGGATGCTTAACCAACTGAGCCACCCAGGCTCCCATATTCTTACTCCCATATTCTATATGCATATTCTTACCCATATTCTATACTCCCATATTCTTATTTATCCTCTCTGAGATACATTTTCCTCATTGGGAAAATGCAGATTTATAGTTTGGGGGTCTTTTTGAGGATTAAGTGAGGTAATAAGAAATTTCAAATATATTGAATCCTAACTATGTAGTAAGACACCATTCTAAGCCTTAGGTACCTTATTTCATTTAACCTTCCAAACAACCCCACCGGGAGGTACGATCCTCCTCTGCCAGGCTAAGGAGGAGACCGAGCCCCTGAGAAGGTAGGAAATCCAGAATAGTTCACAGCGCCAGTAAGGGTGGAGCCAGATTTCGAAGCTACATTCCTCCGGCCCAAAAGTCTGTGTTTTTGCTCCTATTCCGATTCTGTACAAATATCAATTACTGGTGATATGCAAGTTCTGGGATATAGTAAAAGCCCAAAATGTGCTAGCACACGGCCAGAGGCAAGGCATGTTAAAACATCCAGCCTAGACCTTGGAGCTACAGAAAAATTGCTTTCCTCTTCTTGTATCAATAATGATCAACCCTGGGGCGCATGGGTGGCTCAGTCCGTCGAGCATCCGACTTTGGCTCGGGTCACGATCTCACGGTTCATGAGTTCAAGCCCCGCATCGGGCTCTGTGCTGACGGCTCAGAGCCTGGAGCCTGCTTCCGATTCTGTGTCTCCCTCTCTTTCTGTCCCTCCCCTGCTTTCTCTTTCAAAGAAAGAGAGAAAGAAAGAGAGAGAGAGAGAGAGAGAGAGAGAGAGAGAGAGAGAAAGAGAGAAAGAGAGAAAGAAAGAGACAAAGAAAGAAAGAAAGAAAGAAAGAAAGAAAGAAAGAAAGAGGAAGGAAGGAAGGAAGGAAGGAAGGAAGGAAGGAAGGAAGGAAGGAAGGAAGGAAGGAAGAAAAAGGGAAGGAAGGAAGGAAGGAAGGAAGGAAGGAAGGAAGGAAGGAAGGAAGGAAGGAGAAAGGAAGGAAGGAAGGAAGAAAATCAACCCTGTATTAGCATCAGAACTTACGCTAAGGACACTGAAATGAGTCCCACCTCAGAGGCTCCTGGGCCCTCATAGCAGAAATTCAGGGAAAACAATAGCTCCAGATGGAAAACCCACCAGATTGGAAGCAGCCCCTAGAGTCATAGCAACATCCGGGGCAGGAGGGACACCTGGCACCTCCACTCGTCCATGGCAGTGTTCTCGAACCTGGCCACCTCTAAGAATCACCGAGGACACCGTTTTCCAACTAACACAGATACCAGGGCCCCAGTCACAGAGATTTTGATTTCATTATTCTGGGGTGCACCCGCGTGATTCCGACAGGCCCCCAGGCTGAGAAATCCACCTGACCACAGACTTGGCCTCAGTGCACTCTGACCCCTTTGTGGCCTGCCCTGCGGACCTTCGGCGCATCCTTTTTTCTCATCCCAAATGCGGCCCCAGCGGCACCTGGCACTGAGCAGGCCCTGCAGAAATATTTGCTGAAAAAAATGATCAGTGAATGTTGAAGCTTGCTCACCTGAAGTGCCTCATTTACCCTCGTCTATCCCCTAAGAATCTTCCACTCGCCTCTGATGATCAGTAGTTCCCTTGCCTCCCTCTGGAAGTCTAAACACTCAGAAAGACTGCAACACCATTATTTAACCTGGCCTGGAACGATGTCAACTCATAAAAGCACTAATAGAGTTTAGGGTTCACTAACTCAGTCCTCTTTGGGGAGACAGTTCCCCATAGGTTCCTCATGTTTCATGTTTCTGCACGTCCAGTGAGCAGAGGCCCTAAGAGCTTTTGTTCTGGACTATCCTTTCCAGGATGTTCATATAGCACACAGCCTTGAAAGACAGAAATAGTAGCACCCTCCGGGCAGAAGGCAGATTTGTTTCCTGGCCAGTCTAATAAAGATAATGCCCTTCTCTGGGGCACCTGGGTGGCTCGGTTGGTTAAGCGTCTGACTTCAGCTCAGGTCATGAGCTCATAGTTGGCGAGTTCGAGCCCCGCGTCGGGCTCTGTGCGGACAGCTCGGAGCCTGGAGCCTGCAGCCTGCTTCGGATTCTGTGTCTCCCTCTGTCTCTGCCCCTCCCCTGCCTGTGCTTTGCCTATCTCTCAAAGATAAATAAACATTAAAAAATTTAAAAAAAAAAAAAAGATAATGTCCTTCTCCAGGGCAAAAATGAAAGTTTGCTAGCAGCTCCCTTATAACAGATCAGCTTTCCTAAGCTGTGGGCCCCTTAGCTGCGTTGCAAACCCTATACATGTAGCATCTACCTGGGCCATTCCACTGGGCCCCCGGGGACCTCGGAAACAAGGGGAACCAATGCAAACACACAGCTCATACAGTCGGCTGTGCTGAGTAATAAAGTCCATTGTCTCTGACTCCAGGACAGAAAAGACCAGACCCTTCACCATCCTTGACAAACTGCTCCACATCTTTCAAGATGCCCCTCTGTGAGGCTCCTTCGACTCATCAGACTACGCCCTCCCTGTGCTCCCCAGAGTTGGCGCTGAGCTTTTTCCCTGGGCACACTGGTTAGAATTACCAGATTATAGGTTTGTCTTCCTCACTAGACTCAAAGTCACCCTAAAATAGACACCAAGTAGTATTTACGAACACACCTGATGCCAGTAGAATAAGGTCCTTAGTACATGACCTGCTTGTCCCCATCCCCCATCACTCTCCACCTCCCTCACTCTGCAGCACACTAGCCTCGTAGCCCCAGAGCTTTGTCCCTGCTGTTCCTCCAGCCCAGAATGTCCTTCCTCCTGATTTGCACATAGCTCACTCCTCACTCTGCAGCACACTAGCCTCGTAGCCCCAGAGCTTTGTCCCTGCTGTTCCTCCAGCCCAGAATGTCCTTCCTCCTGATTTGCACATAGCTCACTCCTCACTCTGCAGCACACTAGCCTCATAGCCCCAGAGCTTTGTCCCTGCTGTTCCTCCAGCCCAAAATGTCCTTCCTCCTGATTTGCACATAGCTCACTCCTCCGCTTTATTCAGATCTCTGTTTCCCACCACTGTTTAAGCTCCATGAGGGGCTTTGTCTGTTTCACTCACTGTCATAACTTCACGCAAAGCAAAAAACCTTTCTAAGAACAGCGTCTGACACAAAACAGATACTTGATAAATAGTCTTTGAACAGACAAATGAATTAAAGGAGAAAAACATCTAGTGCAACACTTTGCATATAATGCCCCTTCTGGAAAAGTAGCTTCCATTAATGTAACTCTTGTAGACATACAAATTTTAGTCACTAACGGCCAATACACAAGATGTGATTTTTTTTTTCAACGTTTATTTATTTTTGGGACAGAGAGAGACAGAGCATGAACGGGGGAGGGGCAGAGAGAGAGGGAGACACAGAATCGGAAACAGGCTCCAGGCTCCGAGCCATCAGCCCAGAGCCTGACGCGGGGCTCGAACTCACGGACCGCGAGATCGTGACCTGGCTGAAGTCGGACGCTTAACCGACTGCGCCACCCAGGCGCCCCAAGATGTGATATTTCTATATTTCTCAAGATTAAGCTTAATCTGCTTCAAACGCCCTCTGTTAGGCAGGTGAGAAACCCAATCTTCATTATCAGGAGGGGCTCTCGAACCCTCTCTGGGATCAAGCAAGGACCCCAGGAAGTGGACACAGCTCCAAACATTCAGAACATTCAGAAAAGGGATTTTTGGGTTTTAGATGATAGCTGTCACTAGTGATACATGCTGTGCCCCCCAAAACACACACACACACACACACACACACACACTCTTCCAAAAGTATCATATCTGTAGAGCACCCCAGATATCCCCTCTAAGATTTATCCACCTCCTGGGGGGCACTGAAAAAGCGGGACCTGACCCACCCGATGGCAAAAATGCAAAGGCAAATCCCCTCCACCAGCTCCGAGGCTGCTCCCCAACCTCTCTCTCTTCCATCTGCTCCCGAAAGTTCTGGTCTCTACCTCCTCCAGTGCCATACCCTTCAAACAACTGTAGATTTTCCAAAATTTAAGCTTGGAAATTTTTGCCTTGGGCCCTACAGCACACAAGCTGCTGTAAAATGCTAAATGAGGCATTTAAACAGACTTGTTGAAATTCCACCAGGCAAATTCACAGTCTCAGTTTCCCTTCTTACAGTCAGTGTGTGTGTGTGTGTGTGTGTGTGTGTGTGTGTGTGTGTGTGCCAGCGTTTAGCACAGTGCCTGGTCTACAGGTATTAAATAAATGTGAAATTCACCACTGAATGAATGAGTTTAACTTATCTAAAATAAATAAATTGACCTAAACAAATGACCTCTGGGGAAGACATTTCCCTAGAGATGGTTTAATCTTCTAGATTCTCTCTCTACTCTTCTCCACTCTTCTCTGGGCTCCAGGAGACTGACCTTCTGCCTTCTGGTTGGATTTGCTTAAAGGGTGACGAAGGCAGGATATCTCAGCAAGGGAGAAGAGTAAGGTCGAGGTATTAATTCTTCCCACCCCTGGTCAGTGTCAGTGACATCACCAAGAGCTGGTTTCCCTGATTCAGTCACTGTTTGTTAGGGCCTGATTATTTGCATACACCCTCAAAATTCCTATGTGGAAACCCTAATCCTGACCTGATGGTGTTTGGAGATGATTAGGTCATGAGAGAAAGCCCTCACGAATGGGATTAGTGCCCTTATAAGAAGAGGCCAGTGGCGCCCGGGTGGCTCAGTCAGTTAAGCATCCAATTCTTGATTTCAGCTCAGGTCATGATCTCACGGATCGTGGGTTCGAGCCCCACATTGGGCTCTGGCAGTGCAGAGCCTGCTTGGGATTCTCTCTGTCTCCCTCGTTCTCTGCCCCTCCCCAGCTCCCTCTCTCTCAAAATAAATAAACTTACATCAGGTGCTGGAGTCTGAGGTCCATAGGGCAGGCGGTCAGGAGGAAGATGGATGGAAAGTGGGGAAGACAGAGAACAAACTGAAACCCACGAGGATGAGCTGGGGCTCAGACAGAGAGACCGAAGCCTGCACGGCCTCTTGTCTGTGACGAGTTTGACCACAGTGACAAGGATGCTTGGTGGCCGTACGCCCTGCGTCCCAGAGCTGGACACTCACCTGGCCTGGGAGCCCAGAAACTGGAAGAGACCCCCAGAGACGGGAGCGATGACAGGCCCAGCTGCTGTCTCCAGGCCAAGGGAGTGAGTCAGCAGACCAGCCACAGTGGCTCCAAATCCCACAGCAGATTCTCGGGGGCCCTCCCTGACCGCACAGCTCCACAGAAGGGGCTTCTGGGAGACGTGGTTCAGCCGGGCCGTGCTAACACATCCGAAGCCAGCACCTTCCTCAAGGAAAGCTCACGGCGGGGCGGAAGCCCTACCCTCCCGGCCAGAGGTTCTCTTGCAGGATCTCCCTCCATCTGCCCACCCCAAGACATTGCCCCGTCCCCGGTGGTGTCCACACGAGCCACCCAGGCTGCCGGCAAGACAGCCTTCTTCTGTACATTCTCCTCCAATTTCCCAGCTGGAGCACACCGTCTGTTTCCTGCTGGGATCCTGATGGAGAGTACACCCACCCTTGGTGCAGACGAACAAATAGAACATGAATTGGTTGATTTCTTTGTCGCCTTTCCCTGCTGGAGATACATCTGTCTAAAGATATTAACTGGGCATCTACAAACAGAACATGAACATGCCAGACGAAAGTGCTAGGGATGCAGAGGTGGACGGGAGACCCGGGTGCCTACCCTCCTGCGGACGGTGTGGAACGTACCTACCTCTGCTTCCCTTCCTACAGCCTCATGGGGTAGACGCGGAACCTGGGGATATTCGTGAAGTTTCCAGAACCTTTAGAAGAAAGGCTAATGGTGGTTTATGAAACAGGGTTATTGTATTACTGCATCTCCAAAGATATAGTTTATTTTGCCTCACTTTTAAGTATAAAAGAAAGGGGCTGGGGTTGTTAGCATGAACCCGGGTGAAATGGCTGACTGCGTGCAAGGCTCTTTCCACAGAATATCTGGTTTAACCCCCATGCAATGTCACAAAAAATAGTGAGCAGAAATTGTTAACTCTACTAGGGTCAGTGGAGAAACTTAAGACGGGAGAGGTAAAGTGACCCACCCAAGGTCACACAGCTAACAAGGGATGTAAATGGGATGTTTATTTTTGATCTGGGCTCTACACATGGGAGGAATCATGCTGGATGCTTTATTTTTGCAAACCTCACAATGAGCCTCATAAGATAGGTTTTATTACTACCCCTCTTTTTTTTTAAGTTTATTTATTTTGAGAGAGAGAGAGAGAGAGAGAATGAATGAATGAATGAATGAATGAATGAATCCCAAGCAGGCTCTGCTCTGGCAGTGCAGACATGGGGCTCGAACTCATGAACCGTGAGATCATGACCTGAGCCAAAACCAAGAGTCGGGTGCTTAACCAATTGAGCCACCCAGGCGCCCCATTACCCCTCTTTTTGCGCAAGAGGCAGCTTCCGGGCAGAGAGGACACACAGATCCTGGGTGGAGGAGTCAGGAACTGAACCCAGTTCAGCCTGATCACAGAGCCCATCGTCCCGTTACCCAGCAGAACCCATAAAACACAGCTGACATGGCATTTGTTAAGGCTGTGTTTCATCCCGGAATATCTTTCTCCATAAATACACAGAGAGATCTACATATCTGCAGAGATATAGCCCCACATATCCATTACGTTCCATTCAACACATAATACCAATACTCCATCTCACGGTGCAAGCTGTTCTATTTCTAGCATTGAATTATTTGCTTCTCCCAACCTCCATTAACCAAGTTTGGGGAGAAAAAGCTAGCTGCCACATAAGTCTTGATGAGAATAAAGTCTCTTTATTACTATTATTATTCCCCTAATGGTCTGTGCCGTATCGTACATAACTTTTTAGGCCTTCATAAAATCCCGTTGATAAACATTTGACAACTTGTTACGATTTTAAAACTTTCATTGCCAGATCTGTGCCGGCACCACCGGAATCTAACAACGTGATATGAAGGCAGCTTTCGGCGGTGCAATAAAGAATTTTGCAGCCACTCTCGGCTCCTAATTTATGACATGTGCGCTGATGAATGATCAAGATTCACTATTTGCCATTATAAGAAACAGGCCAACCAATTCATAATTTTCAGGAAAGCTGGTTTTAACAGCCCTATTAGTTTCACAATTCCGACTTTTGTAAGCTTCAATTTGTTATGTTTAAGTTATTTGCTCTGAGGAGTTTGAGTGCTTTACCGGGGTCTTAAGGTCTATTTTTTCCAAACAGAGTTTGCAGAGAAAGACAATGGCAGCGCTGAAAAGTTCAATTAAGATAAACTCTACAAGTCAAAGGAAAAAGCTGTGGATGTTCGTTCAAGTTGAAAATACACAGAGCCTTTCTGCCCCTCTTCTGTTTATTAAAATAAATAAATAAATAAATAAATAAATAAATAAATAAATTAATTATATATATATGTATATAATATATATATTTATATGACTGGAGAATATATATATATATATATATATATATATATATATATATGACTGGAGATTATTTGTGTTGTAGTCTATGAGCCACATTAGAGTTTTTAGACATTTGCTAACCCAGATTCTGTTTCTGAACTTCATGGTATTAATCCCTCTGTCTAGTGAGGGATGCTTAAAATATTGAAAACAGCAAGGTAGACGTATTCGAAACTCACATTTGATCTGGGTCCATATCTGTTCCAACACATAAGCTAAAAAATAGGTTTTTAAAAAAAATTTTTTTTAACGTTTTATTTATTTTTGAGACAGAGAGAGACAGAGCATGAACGGGGCAGGGGCAGAGAGAGAGGGAGACACAGAATCAGAAACAGGCTCCAGGCTCTGAGCCATCAGCCCAGAGCCCGACGCGGGGCTCGAACTCACGGACCGCGAGATCGTGACCTGAGCTGAAGTTGGACGCTTTAACCGACTGAGCCACCCAGGTGCCCCTAAAAAATAGGTTTTAATATGTGCCTTAAATATGCATTAATATGTACAGAGCCCATCCATAGTTGTGCGTTCGTTCACAAAACAAGTGATTTTTAAACACCCAGTACAGTTGGTGACAGACTAGAGGCTGCAGGCCTAATTCAGCCCTCTGCCTGTTTTTGTAAGGCCTAGAAGCTCAGAAGGATTTTCACATTTTTTAATCAAAAAAAGCAGCATGTTCTGACCTGGCAAGAGGATATTAAATTCAAATTTCAGTGCCTCTAAATAAAGTTTTATTGAAACACAGACACACACACTTATTTACATGTTGTTGTGGCTGTTTTCACACTACAGTGTCCAAGGTCGGTCGACTCAACAGAGTCACATGGCCCAGAACGCCTAAACTATTTACTACTCGGCCCTGATCCGTTTTATTCCAGGAACTGGAGACGAAAAAAAAACAAAAACAAAAAGAATGGTAAAATAGAGCCAGCTCTTCCTTCATTCAGGGCAGCAGTAAATACATCAAATGATTATAAGTGCTATGGAGAAAAGCAAATCAATAAAAAGTAAATCAAATACAGACTGATAAGGTGGGTCGAACAGGTGACCAAGGTGTCATTGCCATCAGGGACATGATTTTTGAAACAGTGAATAACTGCTGGTGAATTTCCAAACAAAACAGAGTACAATTCTCCTTCCATCTATGCAGTGTGTATTAAAAGTATACAAAGAACACTTTGTGCTATATATAAAGCAGAATTTGGTTCTAGGTCAAGATCATTATAATCGTGTTTTTTAACTACCCAACTTTCTGACATGAGGCTAAAAAGTCATGTGGGATGTGAAACAATCCTTCGCTGTGCTGGACCCTCTCTCACATGGCAGGATGTTGAGTAACCCTGGCCCTCACCCACTAATTCAACATAGACATCTCTGAGAGTGTTGTCAGGCTTGGAAGGGAAAAAGAAGGTTGCAATCCGTGAGCCAAGTTTTCAACAAATGAGGAAGGTGGCCAGGAAATCACAAAGACGTGATCAGCGATATGCTGGTAAATATTTAATAACTAGCTCTGGTTGGTAGCCTTTGCCAATTTCCATGGTGTAAATACTCCCACCGTGGTCAGTTTCAAGCTAGCAGCATGACATCATGGAATACAGAAGGTGGGAAAAGTTGATCCCCATTAGCCCTGCGGAGCCAGTACAAGCCAGCTCCAACAAACCCTGGGATGGGTAGAGGTTGACACAGGTAAAGGGAATGAACCTCAAATGAACAGAAAGTTCGACATGGGGGAGTAGGAAAAACCATCTGAAAGATACATCAGTGAGTGAGATATCACCCACCTACCTTCCCAACCAAGAACGATATGGAGGAGACAGAGATAATACCTCCCCCTGACCAAGTGGTGACCTCGGGTATTCAACTGAGGTGAGAAAGGAAGAAAACAATTCTCAAAGCTGGTAAAAATTTAGCAGAATCTGTTTGCCGGGAAACAGAATTCTGGAAGAAAAAACTGTGGGGAGACTCTGGGGACAAGGTAGCAGACAGAGGGAGGCTGGGTAAGGAAATTTCCAGGCCAGAATACATTCTGGCTGTGACCACGGGTGACAGAGAGCCTGTTCGCATCCCAAACCAAAGATGACAGCCACCGAGGAGGCCGTATTTCAGCAAATTCATCTTGCACACAGTCATCAAATTATTATAATTTAGTTTCAGCAACTACAGTAGCTGCTCAAAAAACACATTACTACAGTAGAGCTCGGGAAAATATTTCGCACACACAGCAAACGTGGCACATTTTGCCACTTCATTGACTTTGTAAAACTGAAAGATCTCCCCCTTTGTCTTGTATAGTTTCACTAATTACATCATTAGCAGAAGGCCATTTGACCGACATGGAGGAGATACAAACTACTTTTTCTACACTTAAATGGAAATGTACGTTAAAATACAGAAATAGTCATGCCTATGTGATACAAAATCCACAGGAGACAAGAGAGTCAACTGATGATACAGACGTCATCTTCAAAAAAACAAAAGGCAAAAGAATTGACATCTTTTATGTACAATTGCTGTGATTATACAAACAATCCCCGTTTCTCAATCTTCGTAACGCAGACATTCTCTGATGAAGACAGAAAGGCGGGGTGAATGCAAAAGTTTCAGCATAAGAAGAAGGGCCTGAATAGAAAGGGATGGGGTAAGAGAGCAAACAAATGAAGGCAGAGTTCTTGACACTGACCATGGGAGACATGAGGACACAACTAGAACACGGTCCTCAAAGGTCGATCTACTGGTAGTCAATGACAATGCATGAGGTGCCGGGCCTGAGGGTAGTAATGAATTCAAATTCCCTTGAGAGCGACACCCCCCCCCTCCACACACACACACACACACACACACACACACACGGTTAACCAACGCTCTACCTGACTGCCCAAAATTTCACTCTACACACATACGGGAACAAAGAGCCACATATGAGGCATTAAAAAAATCTTGTCTGGGGGCGCCTGGGTGGCGCAGTCGGTTAAGCGTCCGACTTCAGCCAGGTCACGATCTCGCGGTCCGTGAGTTCAAGCCCCACGTCAGGCTCTGGGCTGATGGCTCAGAGCCTGGAGCCTGTTTCCGATTCTGTGTCTCCCTCTCTCTCTGCCCCTCCCCCGTTCATGCTCTGTCCCTCTCTGTCCCAAAAAAAATAAATAAACGTTGAAAAAAAAAATTTTTTTTTTAAAAATCTTGTCTGGAAAACCTATGCATGGAGTTATATTAAGAGGACCTATGAGTTGGACCTACACGTCTGCTCCAATTAGGGCCATGAGCATCAGCATTTAGTATCTGGAAATGTGACTCAACCAGCGCCAGTCAACTCTTTGGCCAAGTTACATGTGCGGACTCAGCTATGGAGAGCCACGTGGGTCACCTAGCAAGAAGGCACCGGAAGAAGTTTAACAGGGGAACCCCAGGGGGCAGCATACAGACTTGAAGTCAGACCCGAGCTTGAATTCTGACATCTCCTACCACCTCGTAGCGTAAAACTGGGCAAGTCCATGAAGCTTTCCGAGCCCCGGTCTCCTCGTCGGTAAAATGGAGATTAAATAGTACCTACCTCCTAGAGTTAATACAGGGAGTGAACTAGACAACGCATTGACGTGGCTAACATGGTGACTGGCATCTATGTGGTATGCAATAAATGTTGGTTAATAACCGCAATTATAATAGATACAAGACTGTTGTAAGACTTGTTTATGCTACGGAGAGACAAAGCTAAAATACGAGTCATGAAGACCAGAGAACGGGTTAACAAGCCAGAGGCTGATAGTCAATTCCAAACATTTCTTTGGTTAAGTAAATTTCATCTGTGCCTGAGGTACGTGTTTTCAAAACGTGTAACTCGGGGCGCCTGGGGGGCTCAGTCGGTTGAGTGTCCGGCTTCGGCTCAGGTCATGATCTCACGGTTTGTGAGTTCGAGCCCCGCGTCAGGCTCTGTGCTGACAGCTCGGAGCCTGGAGCCTGTTTCGGATTCTGTGTCTCTCTCTCTGCTCCTTCCCTGCTCATGCTTTGTCTCTGTCTCTCAAAATTAGTAAATAAACATTAAAAAAACAAAAACAAAAAATGTGTAACTCAAGTGCTGACTACACATGTCCCAGGCACTGACCTAGGTGTTGGGAATACAGCGAATTCAAGAGATTAAAATCCTTGCCACCACACAGCTTGCATTCCGGCGGGGAGAGGCAGACAATGAATAAAAAGAAATAGTACCATAGAACCACTGGATCCCAAAGCGTGGCCCATGGGTCAACCACGTTAGCGTCCCCTGGGCACGTTTTCAGAAATGCCACATCTGGGCCTTCCCTCCCGTCCTAACGAGTCACGCACTCAGAAGGGGAAGCCCAGAAATGTGCGGTCTGAGAAACCTTCCGGGTGATTCTGACACAAGTCAAAGTTAGAGAGTCACCGAGAAGCTGCCCTTCTCACAAACTGCCAGGGGGTGCTGACGTGCGATCTGAAGACCACACAAAACGACTGAGACAAAGAAGTCAGTGATGAGTGCTATGGACAAAACAGAGCAGGACAAAGGATGTCATTAGCCGAGTTCCCGCAGAAGCAGACCCTGAGATGAGGATTTTAAGTGTAAGCAGGTTGTTTGGGAGGGGGGAAGCACAGGAGGGGAGTGAGAAGGTGAGACTGTCAAGGGAAGGCGGCCAATATGATTGTGAGCAAGTGGGACTCATGGCCCGCTGGGCCCTCTGGGCCACTATACACAGCATGCCTCGGTCATCCTGCCCCAGAAGTGAAGGAGCCTATGGTACTTATCCACACCACTTCATCAGCCACTGGCTATGGTTGCTCTCAGAGCTGTTAACTCCCCCAGAACGTCTGCCCTATCCCTCACAGAGGGGAAGAAAAATCCCTTAGGTCAAGAAAAGGCGGCTCTCGCATTAGGAAGCAGTTCCCAGAGGTCTAGGCATGTGGGGCAACAGGGAAGGCAGAGAGGAGCTCATGGAGAAAAAGGCTCAGGGGAACAAAGCTCAGAAGGACAAGAGGGAGCAAGCCCAGCCTGTAACTGGGGGTGGGGGTGAGGGGGAATTCCCGGGCAAAAGGAACAGTAGGAGCAAATGCCCTGAGGCAGGAACATGCAGAGCCTGTGAGAGAACAGTAAGGAGACCACTGTGTCTGGAGCAGAAGAGGGAGGGAAGGTGTTAGGAAGTGAGGTCATAGTCACAAAGGGAAGGCAGGTGGAGGGCCTCAGAGACCACTGCAAGGACTGAAGCCAGAGGGGAGAGGAAAGGCCACTGGAGGTTTTGAGTACAACACCTGACTTGGGTTCCAAAGGATTCGGGAGGCTGTTTGGATCTATATTATGAACATTCGGCAGATAGGCAGACAGGTGGACGTAGAGTTACAGAGACATGGAGGCAGGAAGACAGGGACACCAGGGAGGAGGCCACTATAAACTTGAGGCAGAAATGTCCATGGCTTGGACCAAGATATGGTGACGCCCTAACGATGTCATGAGCAGTCCATTTGCTCTGCTTTCTCTGTGTTGGCTTCACAGTCCCAAGAGGAGGCAAAACTATCAGAAGCAATCCTAGGATTCCACACTCAACCAACAAAACAACCCCAGAAGGACGAGCAGTCTCTTCACCACTAGTTGGAGGGAGGACCCAGGACCGAACCTCTTTGGCCCCACTTGGGTTGCCCGGACAACTGTAAACTAACCTCTGCAGTCACGGTGATGGGGTGCCTGGACGGACCAAGTGGGTCACTTGCCCACTGCTGGAAACCAGAGGTAGGAATGGCCCCACACAAACCACATACTCTGGGAGAGTCGGGGAAGTTTTCCCCAAGGAAGCCTGAGAGCAATGACACACGACACTCTCCAACCTGCCTTCCATAGTCATAGGCTTTCTAGCCGAACACGTGGCCACACGAAGTCCCTATTCCCCAGTCTTGCCTGCAGGTGGGTGGGGCCACGTGATTAACTAATGTGTCAACAGAAGTGATCATGTACAAGTAGCATATCGTGCCCTTAAAAGGAAGGGAGGGCCACCCCCTTTCTCCCTCCCTCCTGGCTGGAACACAGCCGCAACGATGGCGATCTCGGGTCCTGCGGACAATAGAGCATCATCATAATAGAAAGCAATGGGACGGAAGGACCCAAGGTTCCTAACAGAGCAGGATCACCCTATCGGTTTGGGCTTTTACTTCTGTGAAGCCGAAATAAAATTCCGTTTTTTTAAGTTACCATTTTGAGGGGCCTGGGCAAAGCAGACCATAATCCTAACTTACGCAGAGAGTGGGTTTTATTACCACAAGGGGGAATGGAGACGGAAAGGAAAAAAACAAACACCAGACAGCGACGGTCTTCGTAGTCAACACACAGTAGGGCTGTTAATTCCAGGACCGTAACAGCCACCGATGGGGGGTTTTTTCACAGCAATTTTGCAGTGCTTCTAGAATTCTAGCTCACCTAAGATCTATTGCTTCAATTTGTTCAAACAAAGCTCTGAGCCTTTCTCATTTACAAATGTAACCAACCTTGCTTAATCTCGGTGTTCTGTCTTCACTGTTGAACTTGACAGCGCGGTCCTCGAGAACCCCTCTGAGATCCAAAAGACACCAAATCATCGGGTTAAACAGACCCCGTGCAGTCGGGGTGGAGCCCAACACATCCCCAGAATAGATCGTCTTCTACAAATCTGTTCGTTGGGTCTCTTCCTGAAAGATGTTACCCGAGGGCAAGAGAGAAGATTCTTGCTGCTCTGACGGGGCCGAAAAATGCACACAGGACACAAACAAATGTATTTTTGCCCTGCGATCGAGGAGGCAAGGATGGTCCTCAAACCCAGAGGAATAAAATCTTTATCTGTATTATCTACGACGTAGATAAAACTGCCCTTTTTCTCACGAACATCATCCCAGCGTGTTTGTTCCTACATAGAAGCAAATGAAGACTCCATTTCTTTTTGTGATATTACTTAATATTACACCTTTTCATTCCATATTATATGGAATATTGTTACTGTGTGAATGGTGACAACTAACCTTTATTAAGTGCCCCCTAAGTGCCTCCAGTCCATTTTTTTGCACCATGTTTTCAAATTACCTTGTTAGGTGGGTATCATTAACGCCATAATATGGATAAGAACACTGACCCGCGAAGAAGACAAATAACCAGGCAGGGTCACTCATTCGAGGAGTGACTGGCCCGGAAATCAAAGCTAGAAAGTCAGCCTCTAGAGACTACGTCACCGAACAATGTTATTCTCCTTGCCTCTTCGTCACCTATGGCGGACACAGAGACGTCCCACCCAGATTTCCCTTCACCGAAGGATTCGCCGCCCAGCTTCAGGAGTGCAGTCACCAGAGAGCCAGAGAGCTGCTCCTTCAGGGTCTATGTGTGCAGAAAGCTGTCTCCTCGAGGTCATGCCCTGCCCGGGCAGCCCGCTAGCAGTGACCAAGCAAGGCGTTGCCATAAATCCCCGCCATTTTGGCCCAACACATGATTCTCCGAGGGACAACACATGCTCCAGAGCTCCCCACACAGTTGGCCAGGTCTTTGTAAACTGACCTCACAACTCCACTACTCCTTCCGTCCAAACATGCTTCCCACTCTCCCCTTAGCAGATGTTGCTTCCAAATAAACATCTCAAACTCTAAACTCTGTCTCAGTGCCTGTATCTGTCCCCTGTGCCACCAACTTTACTAACAGAGATGTCTATTGAATGAATGAATGAACGAACATGTGGATAGAAGATGAATACAGGGGCACCTGGGTGGCTCAGTCAGGTAAGCTTCTGACGCTTCTTGATTTCAGCGCAGGTCATGATCTCACGGTTTGCGAGAGCAAACTCCTCATCAGGCCCTGCACTGACAGAGCCTCTGCTCTCTCTCTCTCTCTCCCTCCCTCCCTCTCTCTCTCTCTCTCTCTCTCTCTCTCTCTCTCTCTCTCTTTCTAAGAAAAAATAAAGAAATGCAAGATGTAGGGAAACATAAGGTAAACATCAGTAGGGGAATAGAGAGCCCCTCCCCCCCAACACATGACTTGCGACTCTTTGATGATTTTATGCTACAGATTCAGAGTCTGCACGTGAAGATCTTACCAGTTTTAAGGAAACTACTGGACACCCTTCTATCAATCTCGTTTCTTTAAAGATAAGAACCAGGCTCAAGTGACTGTAAGTGTAATGTTGCAGAAGAATCCAGAACGCCAAGCCATTTCTCCTTATACCATTTAAATATTCAAATAAAACTTTGTACAGTTTACATTTTGCATTTCGATGCTAAGAATACAGACTTGTGTGTGTGTGTGTGTGTGTGTGTGAAGAGAGAGCACTCTGAACGTATCAAGACTTTTCTTTCTAAACACAGTCATCTTCACAAACAACTTTGACAATACACTTTCATTTTGTCAGAGTTGCTGGGGATGAAATTCGCTCAGCCATTAAAAGGTGGGAAAGTGTCCTGCTGCTGTGTATATGAGAGAAGGGCCACTGTTTTGTCATATGTCAGCCACCCATCAGTCGAGGCAGAGAAAGCGATTGGTACGTGATGGGGTCGGCAAGAAGCCCTCCAAACCTTAATTATCGGAGTGCCCCCCAGTTTCACTGGGCTTGTCAGTGACTCCTGACAAGCTCAGAGGCAGATGAAAAGAGAGTACATCGCCAAGTGGTTAATTAGCAGCAAGCAGCAAGCAACCCAAATTACAAGCCCAAGAAAATATGCCACCGACTTGTGTTTTGTACGTTGGATTTAAGCAACACACGCAAGGGGGAAATGGTGGCGTTTTCACATTCCGAAAAGTATCTCAGTTGTTCTTGGGGATCGAGCCGGGAAAGCGGGTCACTCCTTTCTATGCCTCAAAGAGTCACGGAGAACCTACTTGCGTCTCTGGTCCTGAGGCCAAGAAGAGGAATTGAGGGTGGCTGATCGATTTGCTCCTTCTTTCGCGCATTCCCTCGACAAACACGTATTGTTGTCTGCTGTCACCCGCTAGAATCCGAGCACTCTGCTAGATCCCAGGTATGTGGTTATAAAAAAACGAAGGCACGTTCTGATGCAGGCGACAACACGGATGAACCTGGAAGGCGTTAACGCTCAACGAGATAAGCCAGTCGCAAAAGGGCAAATACTGTGTGATTCCACTCATAGGTGGCACCTAGAGCACTCAAGTTCACAGGACGGGCGACAGAAGGGTGGTTGCCAGGGGCCGGGGGGGGGGGAACACAGGAATGGGAGTTACTGTTTCAGGGGGCAGAGCCTCAGTGTGAGAAGATGAAAACACCCTGGGGGTAGACAGTGGTGACACTTGTCTTAACGGGCTTAATGCCACTGAACTGTATGCTTAAAAATGGTTCGCACAGCAGGGGCGCCTGGGTGGCTCCATCGGTTGAGCGTCCGACTCTTGATTTCAGTTCAGGCCATGATCCCAGGGTTGGGGGTTCGAGTCCCGGGTCGCGCTCCGGGCTCCTCACTGAGCGTGGAGCCTGCTTGGGATTCTCTCTCTCCCTCTAACCCTCCCCCTCCCCCGCCGCCACCGTCTCTCTAAAAAATAAATAATTTTTTTTTAATGGCTAACATGGTAAATTTGATGTTACAGATATTTTACCACACGTTTTTTTTTTTTAAGAATAACAATTAAAACAAGAGAGAGAAAAAATAAAAAGACAAAAAAAAAAAAAAAAAACACCCAAAGGCGGGATTCCTGCTCTGAGAGAAATGACAGCCCGGTGGGAAGACAGACATGAAAAAAAGTGAAAAATTAATATACAACTATGCATAGACTTGTTATGAAGGAGAACGGGTCCCTCCCACCAGGGTCAATGTGCCGAATTCTCCTAAATGCAGCAACCACCTCGATTATTTGCTTTATTAAAGCATTCCTCGCTTCACAAGCAGATCTCTCTGAACGTGGAACCCCTGAGTACGTCGAAGGTTTACAGATAAATCATTCACCACATAACTAAGGCCCACAGGCAGAGAATTGTCAAGATAAAGTGTTATGAGGCCGTGCCAATTGAAGATCAATCAGAAATTACAATAAGCATCTTGGTAATTACAACAGAAACTAGTGGGGAAAAATGATCCGACTCGTAAAAGTTGACTATATACCCAGCCTTACACACTTACCCCTATAAAATGCTGCAATGAAAAAATCCATATGATGCTGCCTGGTTTGCATATTTAATAGATTCAGTGATTGCCTGCGAGCGAAATATTCCATATTTACTTGTCCAATATCCCTGCTCCTGCTGATTATGTGAGCACTGGTGTTTTTCAAAATATAAAAACAGCATGTCACTTCATACACACTGCTATTGTGCAAAGGGTTTAAACTTTTGTGCCTTTGTTTAAAAAAAAAAAAAATCCTGAGCAAAGGCTTCTCATTAAAATGTAGAGAAGATAAGCATCCAAAAATTTAACTTGGAACTTGCATTGAGAGAAAAAAAAAAAAAGGAAAAAACTACACAAAGCCTTTGGATTGAACATCGCGCTTTTATCCTCTGACAACGTGGCAAACTTTCAGCATTTCCTGGAATATTTTCCAGCTCCTTTAAACACCTGAAGGGTTTCTTGCGTGTTGGGCTGGTTGGCAGGGAGGGTGTGAGCAAAGAGAAAATAGAACAGAAGAGAGGGAAAAAAAAAAAAGGGAAAGGGTACCTTTCGGATTCACCCACCAAATAATCACATCCCTTAACAGTGACTTTATCGGGTCTAAAGCAAAGAAAATGCTGCCAGGGTAATTAACAATTCTGGTTTTAAAAAGCTGAAGGTGATTATCGGAAAGGCAGGCCGCTCTTTAAATTAAAGATGATATCTAAGGCATTTACAGCAGTATATATTACAGCCACCAATATTACACATACATATATAGAGGTCAGGGGTCCTCTCCCAACTGTCCAGAAGAGGCAGGCAGGTAAAACAATGCCTGGGTGGGGACAGAAGTGAACTGGAGAGACCATAAAATGAGTGGATGTTTCTCTGCCGACTGTGGCCAGAGAAATATGGCCCTGTATGGCTAGAGCCTCCAACTCTCAGAAGCCAGGAATCTGAATCTTTACATAAAACTTTCCATTTTGGGGGCTCCTGGGTGGCTCAGTCGGTTAAGCGTCTGACTTCGGCTCAGGTCACGATCTCCTGGTTCGTGAGTTTGAGCCCCGTGTCGGGCTCTGTGCTGACAGCTCAGAGCCTGCTGCGGATTCTGTGTCTCCCTCTCTCTCTCTCTCTCAAAAATAAATAAATATTAAAAAAAATTTAATAACAACATTTTTTCCACTTTTATTTGTGGACACATAGGCAATTTGTAAATATACATAACTTTATAATTGCTACACAGGCCAATCAAAATGGATCTGCAAGCTGAATTTACTGGGGGTCACCTATTTTGACCTATGTCCTGGTTCTTCCCAGTTCCCAAACATTGTGGCGGGAGAATATTCTGCCCGCTCGGCCCCACCAAGGCGTGTGCAGGCAGGTCCCACGTGGAGAACAGAAGCAGCCCTGAGTCCTCATGAGAGACCGTCTCACCACGCAAGGCCTTGGGGAATGCTCTGCGAGGCAAGAGATTTCATAACCTTGACCTTGGATGCCCTTGGTGATGTCAAGGAACCGCCCTTCAGTGAGAAGCGTGGCCTTTCTTCGAGTCTTGGCTTGCAGACCGGCCAGCAAGAGCTCCCTGCACACCTCAGACACGGGCAGAACACAGTCTGGGTTTTGCATAAATACCTCTCCATTTCTTCCTTGCTCTCCCCAGCCCCGTACTAAAACCCAGGAAACTGGTGCCTAGGCTCCTTTCCAGAAGTCACGAATGGCTTTCTGCGTGAAGACTTGGGTCCGTGAAGACAAGAAGGGAATTACGAACGAAATCTCAACATCGATCTCTGGCAAAGAAGTAAAGGGAGCTCCTCTAGCTAGTTCTTGCCCCAGTCTCAAATGGACACATTCTTTTTGTCATTCCCCCAAATAACTACCTAGTCAAGAAGGGTAGGAGAGATAGCTGATGTACTACAGATACTTTTTTTTTAATTTTTTTTTAATGTTTTTATTTATTTTTGAAGGAGAGAGAGAGACAGAGCATGAGCAGGGGAGGGGCAGAGAGCATGAGCAGGGGAGGGGCAGAGAGAAGGAGACACAGAATCGGAAGCAGGCTCCAGGCTCGGAGGCATCAGCACAGAGCCCGACGCGGGGCTCGAACCCACGAACTGTGAGACCATGACCTGCGCTGAAGTCGGCCGCTTAACCGACTGAGCCACCCAGGCGCCCCTCTACAGATATGTTTTTAGAAGCCAAACAAAACAAAACAAAACTTCCCTTTGATATGCCCAACTCTTCCCAGTTCTAGTACCAGATTCCCAAACCAGCAGGTCTCGGGGAGAATCTGCCCTTGAAATGGGTTCATTGGACTGGTATGGGTTCATGTGTCATTTTGTTCCTAATGTTTCTAATTTAGCGATATGCCCCACCCCTCCCACTTGACTTAAACCCAACTTGCTTTTTTTCTTAGAAAGAGGAGAAATGTGGACACTCTTCTACTCAAATAATGTCTGCCCGTCAGCTGACCCACTTCTCAAAAACAAGAGGTATCCGTGACAGTCTAAATAAAGACGTGGAACACGATGGGAGGGCGAATACCAAATTCTTTTACCTGTCCCCCCCAAAATAGGCCCATGCCCCGTGATTTTTGTCCCTTTCGGTAAATGGCAACTTCATCCTTCTCATTGTTTGGAACGTGGTGCCGTCCATGACTTCTTTCTCTCAGGGTTCACCGCGCAATCAACAGCAAATTCTGTTCGCTCTACTTTGAAACATATCATAAGTCTACCCCCTTCTCGCCATTTCACTGCCACAGTGCTACTCCCAGCCACCACGATACCTGACCTGGTTTTCTACTTCTGCCTTACCCCCCTCAATGGTCTACATTTTACCCAGTTTTCAGACGAATCCTATGACAACCAAATTGCTGGGGCACCTGGGTGGCTCAGTAGGTTAAGCGTCTGACTCTTGATCTCAGCTCAGGTCATGATATCACGGTTCATGAGTTTGGGTCCCTCATCCAGCTCTGCACAGACATCATGGAACCTACTTGCAATTCTGTCTCTCTCTCTCTCTCTCTCTCTCTCTGTCCCTTCTCCCTTGCTCGCTCTCTCTCTCTCTCTCTCTCTCTCAAAATTAGTAAATACATGTTTCATATTCTGTGTCTCCCTCTCTCTCTCTGACCCACCCCTGTTCATGCTCTGTCTCTCTCTGTCTCAAAAATCAATAAACGTTAAAAAAAAATTTTTTTTAATTAGTAAATACACTTAGAAAAGAAAAGAAAAACCATTGCTACCACAGCCTCCTTTTGTTCAACACTTTCCAATGACGCCCACCTCACTCAGAGTAAAAGCCTACATCCTTGCAATGGCCCACCAGGTTTCCTGTTCTCCCCTTCGTTCACTTGAATCTAGCACCCCGATATCCTTGCTTTTCTTCCAACATGCCACACACATGCCCATTCCAGAGTTTTCTCCCCTCGCTGCTCTTCTGCCTGGACTGCTCTTCCTGGAGAGCCCACTGGCTTGCTGTCACTTCACATCTGGGCTCAGGGACGTCCTGATCACTGAGGCCTTTTCTGAAATCCTTACATAAGAGAGAAACCCAAGCTCCACGGATTCCCCTCCAGTCTTTACCCTGGTTCGTCCAACTCCACAGCACTTTCCACAATCTGACAAACTACAGTTAGTTCTTCTCAGATTCCCTCTAGTGGAGGTGAGGGTCAGAATTTTATTTTGTCCGCTATTTTACCGTCAACTCTTACAAAGTGCCAAGCACATATTGAGTTAAGTACGCAACGTGTGTGTGTGTGTGTGTGTGTGTGTGTGTGTGTACAAATATTGGAATCGGACGAATCTGCATTTCAATTCCAACTCTGGTACTTATTAGCTGTGTGACCCTGGAGGGGTCACATTACCTCTCTGAACCTGTTAAACGTGACAATAATCTTCTCCCTGCAAGGTATAGAGGTAATGCACTCTAAGTGCCCACCTTGATCAATGGAAGCTGTTATCATCACAGACACTGCTATCTCCCACCTCTCTGACATCTCTGTTCACCCGGAACCAGCCACACTAGCCTGAGCGCTCTGGCTAAAACACGCCAGGAGAGTTCCCACGTGACCTGTGCACCTGGAGCTCCATTCGCCGGCAACACTGGTCCCCGGGTGTGCGCGTCACAAGCTTCTTCTCATCACTCAGGTTGCAGCCATGATGGGACCACCTTGCAGAAGATGTCCCTCGCCACCCTGCCTCAAGTGCCCCGTCGGCGACACCCAATTACAGCATCAGGGTGTTTCCTCGACAGATTTCACACCCTGTTATTCGTTCGATTGCTCGCCCTTTGCGATGGCTGCCCCCACGAGGAGACAAGCTCATCAGTCACGTTCACCGGCACTTCCGTAACACCTGGCATGTAATACACACTTAATAAATATCCGTTGGATCCACACGCGAGAGACTTAATGGCGGAAACACACACAGAGAACGATGCATGTGCGTAACAATGCGTTTTTATGATTGGCAGGTTAGAATCTTAGTGCCGTTTGGATTGAGAATCAGGCCATGAAGGAAGAGGGAAAAGCAAAATATGGCAAGGCACTTTTGAAGGATTCTACAGCCCAAAGAAAGAAACCTGGAAAAACAAAAAAAATTTTTTTGAAAGAGTAAAGCTAGCGTGTCGTTCGAAGAAGATAACTAAAATTGAAACATCGTCAGTCTTACCCAGATGACACCAAAGACCTGGGAAACGAAGGAATCATAGCTGGAATCATGGAATTCCTTAGGAAACTAAGGAGTTGGCTGGAATCGTAGCTGCAGTATTTACAGAGGACTGGCAGAGGAGGCAAGCTAGGGACCCTCCCCTCCCATCTGTGTCTGAGCGGACGCAGCAAAGCATGGGTAGTTGGGGAGTAATTAAGGCTGGGTAATTCGGGCGGCTCATCTTCATTCCGCTCCTGCGTGGAGACAGTTGTGCCCTTTGGGCATAGATATTGAAATGCCTCCTCCCCTCTGGGATTCAAAACAGAAATGAAAAACATCCCTCTAAAAAAGGTCACGACTCAGGTTTGGGAGATTTACCAGCGCCACCCGGAAGCAGACGTCAAAAAAATAAAAATACCGCTTCGGTGTCTGTGACCGCTTGACATATCCCTGAGTGTCTAAATGGAATCTGCAGCACGGTAAGACAGTGACATGGCCAGCGTGGCGGGAGGGGACACGGCCAAACTCAGTCACGCAGAGTTCAAGGAGCTGCTTTCACTTCGAAAGTTGTTTCAGAGATGCTATTTACCATCACTTGGAAGAATGGGGAGTGAAACATCAGCGTGTTGCCTATGATCAGGTGCCTAAGCATATAGAAAGTACGAGGCAAACTGGCAAGTTTTGTCTTTACACTTGTGCAAATTCAAGGCAGATACTGAAGGTGAATATCCCGTTCAGGACAATCAGCGAAAATTCATTTCTCTCTTTCCGTTAGTGTTCCCCATAACTCACTCTGATCATGGTGTATAGGCAGCAAGAAATGCCTGTAAAAAAGGGCTTTTAAACTCTTAGTTGTTTGCAGAATATTAGTAACACTATAAAAAGTTTATGTTAATTAATGCTGCATTTTAATAGATTTCCTGGAAGTTTGTAACTGCATACTATAAAGGCTTTCAAGATAATGTATTATACTGTGGTTATCATAAACTCCAAAGCAGTTCAAATATTCCTTTTATGTCTCAATAACTTTCCCCCAAAAGTTACAGTATTTAAAAGATTCAAATGCAGAAATAAAAAGAAAAATTTTCCCCACCAGGGGATATTTTAAATTTTTATTTCTCTCATCACGATCAATCTCATTTCTCGGCAACGCTGTACTTCAGCTCCCTTGTTAAGTGAAGAGCCATCTACAAGTTCCATCAGTTCTAAGAGGATGGAATGTCCCCCACCTACTGCGGGACAGGTTTTCCAGAGGTCAGGCAGGTCAGACACCTCACAACATCCCTGTTCTTCCATTCTGGGACTTTCTATTGATGGGCACCCCTTGTCACTGTTTCTCTCTCTGAGTTTGGGCACAAAGACTCCTTGTCCAGAGAAGCACTACTTTTCATGTTCAGCAGTCAGACCAAAGGGAGCATTTTATTGTAAGAGTTTCAAGAGAGATCAAACCCAAATTACACTTCCACACGTGGGTTGGGGATCCTGAACTGAACCCCCAAATGCAAGACCTTTGAGGATTTTTGCAGGCAAAGGAAATGTTTGTCTCTCTTCCACTCTGAAGGCTGGGAACACCTCATTCCAATCAATACAAATCGCCATTTCTCATGAAGGTAAACAATAGAGATTTTCTTGTGACTTTCAAAAAAGAAAAACAGTAAAGCGTTGCCAAAGATAGAGGTTTGTTTTTTGGTTTTTTGTTTTTTTTAAGAATGCAAACAACTTGAATAGTGGCAGCAGTGGGCACGCTTTGGAACAGAAAGCTGAAATTAGTTACACAAATGAGGTTCCATTTCACTCTCTTGTAAGGTGAATGAATTATCAACAAGACCACCATAAACCCGATTGGACCCTCTGAAAAATATACAATGCCAATACACACACAAATATCTCGCCTTCCTCCTGCCAAATTATACATCCAGTATTATGAGTGCTTTGCGGCTCTCAACGAAGGCCTTGGAAGCGATGTATCTCTTACTTTACTCCGTTCCCTAAGTCCCTGTTATAAAACATTTGTCATCTGGGCTCTGCATCCAACAGCATCTGCATTATATTATGTTTAATCTCAACTCCAGGAAAGGAATACATTTCCTGAACTTCTGAGCACTAGTATGATTTTTCCATCAAAATTCTAAGCCCTCACAGTGACCTGAATCGAAGATTCTTGCTAGAATCTCAAACTGACCAAAATACACACGTATGTGTATTTAAGTGTGTGTGCGGCATAGCACGCGCACCAACTCTGCTAGTTAATAAAGCCAAAAAGTGAACAATCCAAGGTTGCAAGTATTGAAGAGAATTAACAACGGCCAAAAACTCACGCAACGTGGGCGGGAACCACCGACATCAAGTACGGGTGACCGACTGACCCTCGTAGTTCGCCTGGGAGGCGAGGGTTCCCACGACCCGTGATCTTCAGTTCAGAAACCAGGACGGTTCTGGGCAAAGTACACAGCCAGTCACTCTAAACACTGTATGATGAAATTGGCAATGGAGTTTTTTTTAAAGGTCAAAAAAGCTCCACGTTCCTCTTAGAACCTATGCTCCTACCGGGGGCGGGGGGGGGGGGGGGGGGGGGGGAAATGTATGCTTTGCGATAATCAATCCTTTATTGTTATCTTTCTGGAATGCTTATCTCCAGTATAAACCCCCTTAGACCACTCAGTTTTCCCTCCCTCCCTTCTTCTGTCTCTCTCTCTCTCTCTTTCTCTCTCTCTATTTCTCACAAAAAAGTCAAATTTTACAAATACCACTTTGCACGATACTTTAGAGACTTCATCTAAATATTTGTCAATAACGCTCTTCCCGCCCCCTCCCCCCCGTCCCGCCTCTCACCCCCCAATCGTGTAAATACCATTTGCTAATTGAAAGCACATGTCTCATTTTGTGCCTCAGCTGAGCTCTCAGTTATGGGGGCCGTCCTGTGTGAGTCGCTCATGCATGGTCCTCAAGGAAGAGCCAAAAGATGGAAGGGAAATACAGCCCGAGGAAAAAGTCTATAAAGATTTCTCGCTTTCCTAATCCCTTTTCTCTAATGTTTCTTTGTAAATTTGTCAGATGGGAATGAAATTGGCTCATAACTCTCCAGACGTGAAGAGCATCTCTGAAGAAAATTACGTACTTGTCAAAGCAAGGGGGGATTTATGTTGGTGTTCCTGAGATGTGATTTTATTCCATCTATTTCCTTTGTGCACATCAGAGCAACTACAGAGACAAAAAAACAACGCGTTTATGGATATTTTTTTCACTCTGGTGCATTTTTTGCTTCTATTTTTCCCTTTTGTTTTCTTATTCCCCCCCCCCTCATCTATGTTTATTGCCAGTGACAGTAAACTCCCATACAACAATCCTGTGATGATAGTAGCAATGATTTCCACCAGTATAAGGCAGTTCAAACAGGCACAAAGATGATTTCCCCATGGACAGTTCCGGAAGGTGCCGGTTACATTTTTGAGCCCTACCCGACGCTGGCCAGGGACGATCTGGGTACAACAGTCTTGTTAATGTTCCTTCCAGGCAGTGGCATGCTTCCTGAAATTAAATTCTTTCCCCTGGACTGCAGGTTATGGCTTGCACTCCCTGACTTTTGTTTTTTGAAGTTACAAGCTGCAGAGCCTTGCTGGCTTGGTGGGTCCTCTGTAAATGACACACAATCAACCAGCAGGGAATGTCAAGGCAGGTGTGCCTGGGTTCAGATCCCAGCTCTGCAAGTAGCTGGCCGGGCAAAACGCTCACTTTTCGTGAGCCTGTGAGATTTTCTCAGTCACTCAGTAAGGAACGCCTACTTCGTGGGACCTTCATAAGGATAAAAGGAGAAAGTTTCCAGGCAGGGAGAAGCTGGGTAGCTCTGCAGTAGGGACTCTGAACCTTTTTTTTTTTTTTTTTAAGATTTATTTATTTCTAAGAGAGAGAGCGCAAGCAGGAAGGGGCAGGGGGCAGAGGGCGGGAGGAAGAAGCCCCAAAGCAGGCTCTGCCCTGACAGCACAGAGCCGGATGGCAAGCTTGAACTCATGAGCCGTGAGATCATGACCCCTGCGGAAGTCGGATGCCCAGCCAACTGAGCCACCAGGGAACCCTGGGAATCTGAACCTTTGAGTCAGACAGCCTGTGTTATAGTCCAGCTCCTCCACTTCCTGGCCACGTGACCTTGGCCAAATTACTCAACCACTCTGACGCCTCAGTTTCTCCACCTGTGAAGCGGGCGTGGTAATAACACTGCCTCCCAGAACTGTGATGAGGGGCAGACAAGTCAACAGAACACTTACGAGTCCGTCTGGCATTTTGTAGCTGTTTGCTGTTTCATTATAACATACGCCAGGGGCCTGGCACAAAGTAGTTGTTCAATAAATATCTTCCCTTGTCCTCCTCTCCGTAAACTCCCTAACTTGAAAGCCTGTTTTCATTCACTGCGTTTCTTCAACACCCTGCACGAGGCCTAACTCACCGCAGGTGTTCAAGAAATGGAGCATTCATTACTGTCAAGAGGCCTGGTCATTGATGACGTCCTATATATATATTTTCCCTTTTTGCCTTGCAATACTTTTTAAATATTGAGAATAAGGAAAAGAGTCTTCTTTCAATGTTCAAGCGTACCAAAAATGGTTCACTGAAAACTAAGATATTTTAGGGAAAGGGATGTATAAGGCACAATGCGGCATATTTTCAAACAAGCCAGGATTCTACAGGGGAACCATAAGAGGTATTTCAAATCTTCCTGGAAGTTGATTCCCACTAACTAAAAAGTAAGACAAATACAAGATGGATGTTTTAGGGGCTAGTAAGATTTTTCCAGAGGAGTTCCTCGAGGAAACATTAACTGGGAATCAGGGCAATTACCTACCTTATGTAAGTAATGGCTAAGGAACGCCAGAGCTCCGGCGACCGGCTGATGGGACTTCTCCTCCGGGAATAACCACACTCCGTGGGAGAGAAGCTATGTCCACGCTCCTCCGCCTTCAAAGTTTTGCCCCCCGGCACATCTGAAATTCAGCCAGAGCACAGAGGTTGGAAACACACAAGGGGAAGTTCTCACCGGACCCCAGGCCTTACACCTGGAGAATCTTAACAATAAAGTACTGGTCTTGCGCATGCTCTAATTAACCTAGCATACACGAAATTCAGTCATTTCAGAACGCAGTGAGCCTGGTTAAGTGTTTTAGGGAATAGTTCCATGCCTTCAAAATGCCAACTAAGGGGAAAGCGGGTCTCCCAAAGATTGGGACGCAAATGTAATTCTGTTTTCCTTCTGTTAGATAATGTTCAACCATTAAAGTAATTATAAGGCTTCAGGGAAGCCCGGCCTTCCCCCCCCCCCAACCCCCAAGTCTATTTCCTCTGCTCTTCTGATCAGAACATGCATTGTTTATTACCCCCTCGTTTACCAGCCCCCAAATATCATTACAACGTCTGTGCCATGATATATGTATGGTTGTTACCCTTTTAATGGATAAAAAAAGATTTAAGTACTTCATTCTGTTGCATTTTGACAGCTGTTAGCCATCATTTTTCCATTCACCTGCATTTAGCAATCCCATAAAGGAAGGCAATCTCAGAAGGAACATGCGCCGGGCACTGCAAGGTGATAATTCTGTATCACTCCGGCCTATAAATACCTGCCAAGCTTTTGCTGAGTCAGCAGTCTGTGACAGAGTGGTGGCCATGCCCTTTTATCTGTGTGAGTGTCTCACAGCAATTGGACCACCAGCCCCTGCAGTGAAAATCCATAGTATCGATCAGGCCATTTCTCCACTGTAATTCTTTTGTAGGAAATCCCTGATGACAAATTTTATCTGCACCACTTTTTGATCGCTGGTTTGATGTAAAGGATCTCCAAGGGCAGAGTTAAGCGCTGGGCCGTTCCACGTTATCAAGCAGCCGTTTTATTTACTGAAACTACAATTGTGGTCACACACACGCACAAAGAGAGAGAGAGAGAGAAACACAGAGTCCCAGCAGGAAAAAAAAAAAAAAGATGGAACCAAATAATATTTCAAAGGGAACAGAAGGCACGAGGTGCTGGGGGAGGGGTGTATCAGGAACGCGATCAAACACGGGTGGTCAAAGCTGTTCCCTTTTGCAACCACGTAAACAGTGGAAATGGTGTTTTGATAATGATGTTGAGGTGATAAAGGGCCGTGTATGGAAACTGAGTTGGTCTGTTTTTCTCCCCGAGCCTCCGGTAGTCTTCTCTCCTCACCAGACCTGTTAAACTTCTGCACTGTCTGTCCTCAACGCATTAGGAGAATCTCTTTATCTGATGGTGTTCATCAGAGATTAGGATCAGGTACGAATCTGAGACCCAGGTGAACTTCTGTAAAGTACCCAAACCCCCAAAGAAAGAAGGGAACAGTTCCATAAGAACCTAGATCCTCACAGTATTGCTGGTCTTGCCATTTCTGGGCACAAGCGCAACATGGGAAGGAGAGAAAATGTCCCTCCATAGAGTCTGAATACTGACCCATGCCCAGATGTGAATTTAAGACGAGTCCCATGAACCCCCAGGTGCCTGGGCTGCGTAGGGAAGGCTCTCCTGGACTGTTTAGGTGAGCATATATGTTCACTCCTACTATGGCCAGGTTTCTCCGCCTCCGGAGTGTGAACATTGGGGACCAGAGAATTCTTTGTTGTGGGGGGCTGTGCTGCACATTGCAGGATGTTCAGTGGCATCTCTGGCTTCTACCCATCATGCATGCTTCAGTTGTGGCAACCACACATGTCTCCAGACATTGCTAAACGTTGCCGGGGGAGGGGGGGGGGTGGTCACCTTGGCTGAGAAGCAGTGGTCTACAGGGCACTTGTGGGGGTGAGAGATTAGGGCTGAAGAGAGAACGAGAGAGGCATCCAAGGAGCGGTAAACGCACAGAGGTGAAATACATAATCACTAGTACCATAAACCAAACAGTAACTAAGCTAATTTGTCCATTGGGATTGTTACAGACTAGATCCTCTTAGCCCAAATTCTGCCCGCAGAAGAGGTTAACTTGGCCAACAACCTTCATCACTGAACTTCAGCTCTAGGTGCCCACCCACCCCCATGACCTTAAACTTGGCTCTCACAGTGAGGTTACCCCCTGGTCTTGGAGGCATCTGTGCCCTAATTTAGCCTCATGGTGATATTTCCAGTACAGTGGTTCTCTACTAGGTGAGAATCTGTCTCCCAGGTGACATTTAGAAATATGGGCACGTGTTTTTGGTTGTCACACTGGGGTGAGTGGGGAGTGGGAGGGACTGGGATCTAGGAGGTGAGGGTCAGAGATGCTGCTGAACATCCTTCATTGTTCAGGACAGCCCCCGATGCCAAAAAAGTATCCAACCCCAAGGCCAATGGTGCCAAGGTTGAGACACCTGTTCTAGCTAATCTCTGCTCTCCTGCTCAGGCCTGCATGTTTCCCCTTGCTGGAAGCCAGAGAGAGAATAGAATCTTCAGTCCGTGTGCAGAGCAGTCCTGTTAGAGGTACCTACCTCTCTCTTCCATCAAACAGAGACATAAGTAGAGATCCTTGGCAAGGTCTCGCAACCTGATGTAAGGAAAACATCACCATCCTTCGTGTCCTGGTCCTAAAAAAATGGCTGCTGTTTCCACAGGGATGTTTTCAGACCTGGTTCTCTATCTGAAAACACTCCAGCGACGGCGAGAGAAAGACAAAGGCTCACCGAGTGCTGGGGGTTCATCTCACTTCGCTCACACACATAAGCACCTGCCCAGGGGACTCGCCCAGCGGTGCTGAGCCAGCGTTAGATGATTTTATTTATTCCTTGCACCTGTTCCACCACACCTAGGCAGCGAAGGCCCCCAAGCTTGAAGAAAGTTCGTTAAACAGCTAAAAACTGCACTTCAGTGACCACACTTCCGTGCAGCTTGTCAGAAATTACCTCTGCCTGGAATTTTAGCTCCATAGCCTAGAGTCATGCCTGGTCTGAACCGCTGACCACAGAAGCCAAGTGGGATGACAGACCAGTAAAGCTGGTGTGGGGGGCAGGGAGGGCTTGCCAGATAAAACACAGGATGCCCGGCTACATTTGAATTTCAGACAAACGAAGCATTTTTAATATTTCAGGAGAAATCTTTAAGTAATAAGTTTTTTAGCGTAAATATGTCTCAAATGTCGCGTGGGACATACTTACACTAAAAAATTATTCAGTTATCTGATAGCCAAATGTAACTGGTGTTCTGTATTTTTAATTTCAAAATCTGACAGCCATGGTCTGGGGTGAACTGGGGAGAATTCATTTCATCTAAAGAAATCTACTGGTTGGCAGATCTGGCCAAATGTGACCACCAAGCAGGTCGCCAGATCTTCTGATTTTTGTAGGATTTTTTTTTAATGTGCAACCTGGTGATTTTACAATTCTGGCAACTAATTTCTTGTTTTCATCTAACAACGCCCCATGGAAGGAAGCAAGCAGACCTGTGGGCTGGGGGCACAGGCTTACACCTTGGCTGTAGAAGGACTTGATTTCTTGACTCTTTATCACAAGCTAAGCACTGGCTGGGAGAAGGGGCCCACTCGTAACTCACTAAGTCCTCCCAGCAATGGAAGGCATGAAGGGTCATCATCATCACCATGGAGAACATCAGGAAAGCAAGGTCCAGAGAGCGGAAGTATTCTGGCCCGGTTGGTGACGTAAGTGGCACAGTTGGGGGTTGAAATCAGGCAGCCTTCGCCAGCACCCTTGTGAATACCCACCACCCTGCACCCCTTCTCAGGAGAAAACACCTAACAGATAGCTTCCCGGAGAGCACAATAATAGGAATAAAGTTGGTTCCAGGTACCTCCTTCCAAACGCAATTATGCCACCTCAGCCAGGACTGGAGCAGTAACAGACCATGTGCCGAGCCATATTGGAGCCAAAGACTAAAGGAAAAATCTGCCGTACTGACCCTGCCTTTATTTAAAATGTTGCCATTTTGTTCATCATGGACTTTGAGCATTCATTTAGATTTCATTTCCAAATATTGCACCGAAATACTATTTTTTTTCTCAGTAACTAAGACTTTGGGGTGCCCCCAAAGCAAGTGTCTGTCTCACTGACCTCAGCTGCCCCTTTAACAGAACAGTATTTGTAGGTTTCTTGAAAACTTTTCAGAGTTTTGAAGTTTCACATGTTTCACACTCAAAGGTGTCCATTACCTCTTTGTTTAAAACAGTGAAAGTCTAGCAATAACTGAAATGTTCGACAGAGGGGAGTTGGTGAAAGAAGTCGCAATATACCAAATGAAAAAAAAAAAATAGTACACACCATGAAAGGGATACTCACAAAGAGGTTTGGGCATGGGTCGGGGAAGGTCATCAAAAAGTCGTGACCACCGGGTGACCCGTGCGCCGGTCCCAGGGAACTCGGGGGCTCCTCGGCCCCTCCCCTGTCCTTGGAATACGGGTTCTGCTTGCCGTCCCTGCTCCCAGGGTCTGCTCCAAGGACATAACCGTGAGATAGTGATGTGATAGTGAGAACACAGGCACGTGACTGAGCCCAGTCAGGGCCTCTTTATAAACTTTTTAGATTTGGCTGGCAGGTGCAACGATCCATTTATCTTGCTACCATTTGTCTCGCCTAACACACGCCTCGTGTGTAAAAGTTCCCTCTGCTGGTTAAAACTGCCACCTATCAACCTGGAGTTGCCTGCCTCTTTTTTCGGTCTCTCCAGGGCCTCGGAATACAAAGGCCGGTCTCAGACGATACCTGGCAAGCTCCCGGGAGGGTCACCAACCAACAAATGACAAATAATCATGTAGAGTGAAAAACAACAAGGAAATAAAATTATACTTTGCAGCAGGATCTCAACCAGGCTTTAAAAAATAGAAGGAAACACAGAAAACCTTGGCAGGGAGGGAAAAACAGCAAAAAACTAACCCCGGTTTTCCCTGAGGGAGACTGCAGGTGATTATTTTTTGTCTTCTTAAAGGTAGTGTAGTACCCTGGGAAACTCAAATGGGAGTTTTGCAATCAGACAACTATGTTTGAATTCCACCTCCAATATACTTTGGGCAATAGCCTCAAATTTTTTCTGCCTCCAACTAGCTACCTCGACAATGTGTCATGAGTCTTTAGGATTGTGTGTGTGTGTGTGAGAGAGAGAGAGAGAGAGATGTAAATGCACATGCATGCGCACACACACACACACACACACACACACATAAAATGACTTGCACAGTGCTGAATAAAAGAGACAATAAATGGTAGTTTGTCAAACATACTTTTCCAGTAGTTGCCAAATTTTCATAAGCAACAAATATAGGTATTATAATCAGAAGAAAATAAATATGAAAATATTTGGAAAGCCTCTGGTAAAAGAAAAATGCCCTTGGTCATGTTAGGTTGGCTCGTGTTAGGTATCGTTTAGCCTTTTCACAGGATACACATTCTGGAGAGAATGGGCCACATTTGAGGAGCTTCCAGGGACCATGAACAGAAGAAAACGAGGCTGAAAGCAAGCAAGAACCCAGCAAGCCTGCAGCCCAGCTCTTCTTTACAAGAAATGCTACCTTATTCTGTTTCACAGCAAGTAGGTGCTTTGCTCCCGCCCCCACCCTCACCCCCACCCCACACATACACACATCAATCTAGGTGATGCTTTCTACTGAACTACCAGAATAATCCAAAATAGAATTCACCTGCTCATCTCACGCCAGCTGCTCTTTCAACATATAGGTCCCTGAGCCACAGGAGGAAAGAAGAAAGACGGAGCATTTAGAAATTTAAAATGAGGATGTAGGGGTGCCCGGGTGGCGCAGTGGGTTGAGCGTCCCACTTCGGCTCAGGTCATGATCTCACAGTTCGTGAGTTCGAGTCCCACGTCAGGCTCTGTGCTGACAGCTCGGAGCCTGGAGCCTGCTTTGCATTCTGTGTGTGTGTCTCTCTCTGCTCCTTCCCTGCTCACACACTGCCTCTCTCTCTCAAAAATAAATAAAGATTTTTAAAAATTAAAAAAAAATTTTTAAATGAGGATGGAAATGAGAACTCACCAGAAAATGACATTTTCCCATTATTAGGAGAGTTCCACTACGCCCACACCCAATGATGACCAAGGGGTCAGTAGACCAGGAATCACAAATGACAGGCTGAGACCCAAATCCAGCTCACTGCCTATTCTTCTTGTAAATAAAGTTTTATTGGAACACAACCACGACCACTCACTTACTTACTGCCTAGAGCTGCTTTCTCTCTATGCTGGCAGAGCTGAGTCATGGCAACAGAGACAGAGCAACCTTCAAAGCCAAAAAATATTTACTATCTGGCCCTTTATAGAAAATGTTTGCTGACCCCTACACAAAACCAATGAATGAATTAACAAAGCATACTGTAAATGCTTTCATTATTTGGTGGCTTAGCAATAAACTGAACGCATCAAGAAATCCATCCCTCCTGAAAAGATTGGAGAGGTCAAGAAAACACGAAGGACCAGACCAGAGGGGTAGACTAAATGACAATGGAGAGTGAGGTTTCATGGGGGAAAATGAGAATCCAGGTGTTAAGCATCCTAATCTCAACATACAGGATCCAGCTGACCATAAGGAGAAATCTCTCCTAGAGAGTTAAACTTTTTATTTTTAAAGGATTCCTAGGCCCTCATTAACTTGGACACATCTTTCATGTAGTGATTCACAGCGAATGAAATTGGGGAAAACCGGTATTCAGATACATTTTTATAATGTTTCAGACAAACACTATAGATCATTCTCTATTCATCCTTCTTCTTTATATCGATCACAAATTCATTTCTGCACTCAGAATGTTCTTACTTTGCTTGGAAGCATTCATAATATTTGTGCACTATCAGTGTTGCTCTTATATTCAAATATTTGACTTTTTGCACTATATTTCAAACACTGCATCCAAATGAACTACTTTAATTTTCTCAATGGTCAGCTAAAATCAAGTCACTTTCCCCTTTTTTCTGGACCCTGAACTTGCCTTCGAAGTCAAAGGTGTCGACTTCTCACTGTGAAAGCTGAATTCCTTCAAAGTGGAATTTAGACTTATTTCTTGGTGTTAAGAAAAAGAAATCTTATTAGGGCAAACTTATTGATTCTGATGCAGGGGTAAGTATTTTGACATGCTGAGTGAGGGGTGTTTAATTCCTGGCAATTTATTCCCATCTCACGGCTTTTCTCCATTCAAAGTTTATTCTTTTTATAAATAAAAAGATTTAACTTGGCATATCTTGAGATACGCATGGAGATGGGCAGATCTTGCCCCTAGCTAGGTTTATAGTAGAGGGTCTGAAGGGCAAAGGTGTCAAGGTCCAGAGAAGAAAGAAAGTTTGTTAAAAAATTACAAAAGAGGGGCGCCTGGGTGGCGCAGTCGGTTAAGCGTCCGACTTCAGCCAGGTCACGATCTCGCGGTCCGTGAGTTCGAGCCCCGCATCTGGCTCTGGGCTGATGGCTCAGAGCCTGGAGCCTGTTTCCGATTCTGTGTCTCCCTCTCTGTCTGCCCCTCCCCCGTTCATGCTCTGTCTCTCTCTGTCCCAAAAATAAATTAAATAAATAAATAAATAAATAAATAAATAAATAAATAAATAAAATAAAATAAAAAATTACAAAAGAATATATGGTTAGGTAGAGCAAGTTTTCCCCACCCAATTAGAGGTGGAGGAGAAAGAGCCAAGGCAAACAGATTTAGATGCTTGTGAAACTGTAGGTCTCTAGAAAGGAGCCTCAAATCCTAGGCCCACATACAGATCCCAGAATAGCCCCCAAATGGAGGGAAATGATAGAAACCCTAGAGAATTTTGAGGGATCCAAAAGGAGAGGGGGCCGGGCTTTGGTCCCTGGGTGAAATCCGAAGGGTTTAAGGTTTGTGGAGAGAGTTCAGTTGGTGTGAAAGCAGTGGAAAAATGACTAGGCAAATCCCCAATCAGATGGGCCTGGGAAGGCTCTCATTCTGCTTCTTCATGCCGGTGTGCCCAGGATGGTTTGCTTTTCCTCCGTAGGGCCAGAAATGATGCAGATATAGCCAACAGAGCAGGATGAACCAGCTGTCTGGGTCAGGACAAGCAACGTAGGAGTAATATGTATGGACCACACAACACTAAACACTCCATCAGTGGACCATAAAGTCAACGCGCTGACCCCACCCCAACCATCCACTGACTCTCTAGTCCTACTTAAGTGCCTTTAGAATGTACATTTCCAGGATTTATGGGGTTGCATTCATATGTCAAAGTCCTAATGCCCAGCCCCTCAGAATGTGACTATATTGGAAATAGGGTTCTTTAAAGTAGTGATTAAGTTAAAATGGGGCTTAAGTGATTAAGTTGGGCAGGCCCTAATCCAAAACCATCGCTTTCTTTATTTAAAAAAAAAATTTTTTTTTTTGGACACACAGAGAGACACTGGGGACACATGAATAGAGAAAAGACCATGTCGGACCACAGGGAGAAGGCGGCCGTCTGCACACCAAGCGGGGAGAGGCCTCAGAAGAAACCGAACCTGGAGACATCTTGATCTTGGACTTCCAGCCTCCATAATTGTGAGAAAATTAAGAAACAAAAGTTTCTTTCCTGCTCATGAAAAACCAAGTACATGTCCAGGCAACCCCCTGAGGCAGAAGACCCCCATGTGGTAACCTGGCATTCAAGGTACTTCAGTTTTGTGGCATTTATGTAACAACCTATCCCTCCACGATTGAAAGAAGAGAAAGAAAGAACACGGACAACTGCACAGAAACTCCTAAATGCTTCTTCCCAGAAGTGACCGGTTCCTGCTCCCATTTCATTGGCCAAAAACAGTCCTCTGGTCACACCTACCTTCAAGGAGGTGGGGAGGTGCTGTCCTCCTGTTCACTCAGAAGGAGAGAAGTGAAGTAGTGGTAAGAAATAACATCTGCCATAAATGTGTTGGCCTACATTGCCTGGAATCAACCAAAAATTAGGTAACTAATTGCCCGCCTCGTGATGGAACAGGGGCTCGGAAGAGGAAATCAATTAAGTCCAGAAAAAATAAAGCAACGGTTACGTTCACACCTGAATCTGCTACCTGTGAATTCAGGATTGCTAATAAGAGATGAAAGCGAAGACCTTTAGAACTGCAGAATTACAAAATTTTGATTTTGAACCACTATTGCCTTGGTAGTTCTATATAACAAAAAGCCACAAAGCCCAGTGGCTTAAAGCAATACCCATTTGCGTCCACTCACAAGTCTGTAGGTTGGCTTAGTGTATCTTCTGGATGGGCCAGGCCCACCTAATGACACCTGAGCTCACTTATTCCTCTTGGGAAGCTAGCAGATTGCTTGGGGCTGGCGGGTCTAGGACAGCCTCTGGAGAAATGGCTCCGCTCTCCTCTGTGTGGATTTTCATCCTCAGGCAGGTCAGTCCAGGCTTGTCTCATGGTTGGGTTCTGAGAAATTGGAAAAAGAGACGAGAGAGAGAGAGCGAGAGGGGACCAGCTGACTTGGAAACCACATCCCATCAGTTGTGCCACATTCTCAAACCCACATCTGTAATTGGTTCCCGGGTCAAATTCATGTGGATGCTGCTGGTCTGAGGGGACTTTGAGAAGTCCTACGATAGCCTCCCTTGTGACCTAGGACAAGCTGAAGCCAGGAAAGAATTACCTAGCTTACATATCACGTCTGGGCCGGGGCACGAATCGAGTCTCCCTCTCCAGCCGGGGCTTTCTTGCCCTGACACCTTGCTCAACTCTGTGAGTAACCACCCTGCCTTTGTCCGCCTCTGCCTCGAATACTGTCATCATCTTTATTATCATCATTAGTAATGATTAAGTGGACTGAGGCATGACAAGGTGTTTAATGTTCTGTCCGAGGCATGTTAAAAGCTCTGGGCCCGTCTGAGAGGCAAAGTCTCAGTCATAGGCAGACAGGCAGTACTTGGGCTGAGAAACCCCCATAATGCAACTCTGAAATTAAGCAGTCCCTGTCAACTAAACCATTAATCTACACAAGAGGTCAAGTGTGTCCCCATGAATCACACGTAAGCCCAGTGTTCCCAGGTGAGAACTCAGCCAGTCCATCCACATAGTCCCCAATCTAGACAGATGGTTTTTATTATGCCTCTTGTTGGCCACCACAAGGGACAATCTCTCTAAAAGTGACATGATATTCATTTCTCCACGTACCCATGCTACATAGCAGATTCTCCTAATTATTCCCTCTGTGTGTACGCCTTATTCTCAGACCACGCTACCTTATGGAAACCCCTCACTGAGCACATTCATGTTGTGGCCTTGGCTTTTCTTGAACGATGCTACCAGGTATAATCCCATGAAAATCACCACCCTGTTTGTTACTTTAATTCGTCGATCGCCCCCATTCCCTTACGTGAGATGCCTTCCCAAATTAAGGTTTATGAAATGCTTCGCATCTCCTGTGGACTGACAATACTTTGGGTTTTCTTAGAATGAGCCTTTTTTTCTTTGGCTACCAGGAAGCTCAGAGCCAAATATAAAACACCATTGCAGCTGAGCTTGGCAACATGCTTCCTACATATACTTCTTTAATATGTTCTTGATTTAATATTTGCTATTTTCCCTGACCCTGAATTTCTGTGTTTACAGCCTTTTATGACTTCATTTTATTCACTACTTTGTGTGTGCAATATGTGGTGATATACAACATATTCCTTTTAGGACAAAGCAGGTTATAAGTAGTAAATTTCCCCTATTCCCAATAAATCGGGCATTGGTTAGATACCACCTAGCAAACTTAAACTCACAATTAAATTTCTTGGTATGTGTAGAAGCACAGAGGAAGGAGTGTGGGAGGAAGTAAAACACAGCTCTGTTTGGGGGAAGGAAAAAAAAAATCTCAAGAAATAAAGTTTTATTGCAGCGGACGCAGAAAGTTGAGAAAAGCAAGAAATCGCAATGGGAAGTAACGTGGTGTGGCTTTGAAGCCCCACTCTGCCACAGAGAACTCACTGGTAACGCTCCAGAAATTCCAGCCGGTCCGGCAGGCTTTGCCCCAGCCAGGGCTCAGCGCTTTCTACGTTCCCCAGCGCTGCCCCTTCCTGCAATTCAGTGCCAGATCCACCCAAAAAACAAAATGTTCTGGTTGAAAAGCACTGTGCAGTGTTATATTACCCAGGTGCAAGATTTATGAAGTGCTTATGAGGTTAATCGGGAACAGACTCAGAGGAAAAAGGAAAGAAGTTAAAAAACAAACACCTTCATTCTCACTTTAACAAAATCCAAAGAAGAATGAGAGGGGTTTTTTTTGGGTTTTTTTGGGTTTCTTTTTTTTGGTTTTTTTTTTTTTTTTTTTTTTGGTCAAAATAATACCTTAGATGATTTTGCATGGACAAAGGGAGTATTTTAAGCACTGGATGCTCATATGCTGGTTCCCTTTTACGTGCAAACAGTGACCACACATCCAGAAGGTCGAGTAGCCCATGATTGGGGAATCATCTAAAAATACTTATGCGCTTCTTGGACCATTCAGTATGCAGACCTTTCGGACATGTTTCTTCCTAACCCTCACTCTGCTGCTATGTCCCGGAAGATGGGTGGATGATGATAGTCATAAAGTGATGTCACCAGCGTGGGGCGTCTCTCAAGGCTCTGGAAAGAACACAAGTGCAAGCTGGAGGCTAGAGGAGGAGCGGGGAGGCCAGGTCATCCTTTCAGTGGGAAGAGTGAGTACAAACACACCCAGGGCTGGTCAGCCAACTTCTTCCTTGTCATGTTCCAATCCCTTTCGGCTCATCCCGGCTCGGGGGACGCAGAATCACCGAACAAGAAGCGATCGGCTTTCCCTTTCTGATTGAAAAGTCATTTTTGAAGCATTTCATTAAGAAATGGTAGAGGAAACCTCAACTCTCATGAAACAGGACAGCAAGGGCTTAAGGCCTTCTCATCATGAGAAAAGCTGCGGCCAGAGTCACTCAGATGTAAACTTAAAGGTCAGTTCTTCACCAAGGAGGCTTTGTAACAGTTTGGAAAACGTGACCGTGACGCTGCCCGAAGCCAGCTCGGGATCCTCGCTGCTTGGTCAGCAGCTTCTGTAGCTCTCGGCTTCAGGTAAGAGAGTGGCATTTCTTGGGACAAACGCCTCTCTTCGTCCTCACGGTTTAGACTCTTTCCACACTTCATACCAGAAAAGGGTTAACTCTATCTTCCCCTCCACCGGAGCCCCAGGTTCATCTAAGCCCAACAGGCCCAGGTTGGCTAATTCCTAGAGGCGCCTTCCAAGCACAACCCCTCCCAGGAGCTTTCTCAAATGCCCTCTTCATCTCTCCCCACAGGCTGCCAGGAGCCATTTCTCCCCTGTCTGGGTTGTTAAGCCCCAACCTGCCTGTAACACTCGCTTGATGTGCCGGTATGTTGTCTGCGTGTGCGGGTACAGAGGAGAGGAAGTGGGTGCAGGCAAGCAAGGGCGAAGGTGGGTGCCAGTCTTGCCTCCAAATATTTACAACACATAACGATAGTTATTGACTTAATATTGAACATTTATGCTGACACCTAAGAGCTGAGGACACCGGTGCAGAAGCCAAGAAGTCTGCTCTTGGAGGCTTATAAAACTATCAGAGGGGGGTAGGCATTAAATCAAGTACTCAATATGTTATTTGCAAGTGTAAGAAGTGTTTTTCAGGAAGAACAAAACCCTGGAGAATGTGTCACAGAAGCTGATCTAGTCTTCCGATGGAGGTCAAAGACGACCACCTTCAGGAAGTACTAGATGAACAGGTGTTGGGTGGTCAAGGGAGAGAAAGGAATGTTTGCGAGAGCAAAGTAGCATGCACAAAGGCCCTGAGGCAGGCAGCATGGAGACGGATTTTTTTTTTTTTTTTAAGACTTCAAAGACCAGCAGCACTGAAGCAAAGAGAAACCAGTAGAGGCTACATCGAGGTTCCAGATTCATGCAACACATTTCTCAAAAGCAATTGGGAGTCACAGAAAGTTTTGATAACTGATGTGGTGTGATTACTGATAAGAAAACCAACTGCAGGATTTTATTTGTTTTTTTTCATGTTTATTTATTTTTGAGAGAGAGAGAGACAAAGTGGAAGCAGGGAAGGGGCTAAGAGAGAGGGAGACACAGAATCCAAAGCAGGTTCCAGGCTGTGAGCTGTCAGCACAGAGCCCAACATGGGACTCGAACTCACGAACTGTGAGATCATGACCTGAGCCGAAGTCTGATGCTTAACAGACTGAGCCACTCAGGTGCCCCTCAACTGCAGGATTTTAAATGGCATTGAACCCAATCCATAGAGATACTCACTTCCTATTCTTCACCTTGCTTTATGTGCCTGGGAGTTCTCTCCCCTTCCGGCTATTAGAGTATATATTCATTAGTTTATCACTTGTATTTGTCTTACTAGAATCTGAGCCCCAAAAGGTGGGCCCCTTGTCTTGTTCCCTGCTTTAACACCAGTGCCCCAAGTCCTGGCCCCCAGTGGGCACTCAGTGACAATGGGTTGCAAACAAATTAGTAGAGAATAGGTCAAATGGAGAATAGGTTGAATTCAGGACATCCATTCAGGAGGTGATATGTACTGAGTCAAACAGGATTTGATTTTTTAAAAAAGATGATTCATATGACAAACTTCAGTCTTACTTTACCGTGTGCCAAGTACAGGGCTGGGACCTAGAGATGAAGCGAATTTTTTAAAAAATAAGATTCCTGGGACGCCTGGGTACCTCAGTCAGTTGAGCATCTGACTCTTGATTTCGGCTCAGGTCATGATGTCACAGTTCGTGGGATTGAGCCCCGCATCAGGCTCCGTACCGAGCATGGAGCCTGCTTAAGATTCTTTCTCTCACTCTGCCCCTTTCCCCCACTCACACACACTCTGTGTGTGTGTATGTGTGTGTGTGTGTATATATACATATATATATATAATTTTTAAAAATAAAAATAGGGGCACCTGGGGAGCTCAGTCAGTTAAGCATCAGACTTTTGGTTTTGGCTCAGGTCATGATCTCACAGTTCGCGGGTTCAAGCCCTGCATTGGGCTCTGCCCGGACAGCGTAGAGCCTGCTGGGAGTTCTCTCTCTCCCTCTCTCAATGCCCCCCCTCCAACTTGTGCATGTGCTCACTCTCTCTCTGTCTCTCTCAAGATAAATAAACTTTAAAAAATAATAAAGATAAAAATAACAAGTAAGATTCCCATTACAACAGAGTTTGCAACCTAGGAATTTATTACCTGATGTAATAGGACAAATGACAGGAAATGACAGCTTCCATTAACTGAATACCAGACACAGGCCATGCTGTCACACACATTCACCCCTTTAACACGATGCATATATCAGTTTCATCTCGACTTTACAGGAGGAGAAACGAAAGCACGGAGGGGAGGGCCCCTGCATGATGGCGAGGGGACTTGGCGTTAGGATCATATGGTTCCAGAAGCCATGCGGTCACCCCTGACCTCTTCCTGCCTCCCCGATGCCATCACTAGAGTATCTAGCATTAACCAGGCACCTGTTGGCCCAGCACTTCATATGGATTGTCTCATTTAATTTTCCCCAAAACTTCAATCCCAAAGTATAACTATTACTATATCAGTAAGGATTCTTTTTTTTTTTTTTTTTTGGTCAGATTTAAAGGACTGAACTTCAATTTAAACTGGATTACTGAAAAGAAAACTTAAGGAAATGCTTTAAGAATGACTTTCAAAGAGAAATTACTGGTTTAAAAAACTGGAAAGTCCCCACATACCACAGGCTTCAGGCAGGGATGGACAGAGAATCTCAAACAGGGTGAAGACTCCGTCCGCCTCTCGATCAGCCTGCAGCAATACTGGCTGCCCTCTTGGCCACGCTCCGTCCACTTGGTGCTCCCAGCAGGTCTTGGGTTACAGAAGGCCCATCCACTTCAGGTTCAGTGGGAAGACGGGTCTCCTTTCTTGTCAACATCGGGATGAAAGTTCCAGAGTCGTATCCCGCTGTCCCAGCTCGGTGCGCGTACACACACCTCTAAACCGGTCACTGAGATGGACCGGTTGGTCAGGCCTGGATGCAGGTGATAACAACACATCACAGTGACCGGGGGGAGCTGATGATCTCATCCCCCCAGGTCCCAAGGGCCCTGGAACAGGGATGGCGTCCGTCCCAGCCAAACCACAGAGAGAAGAGGGAAGAGCCGTTCCAGGAGAAAACGGACTTTGTCACCAGCTGAAGGGGACAGGATATATGGGTCAGGTAAAAGCAACAGAGGCCTCTTGCACATACTGTCCCATTTCACGAATGAGGAATACAGAACTCCTGAAGGAGTCAGTTTGCTTGAGGCCACATAGGTAACAAGCGGCTATGGAAATCCAAGTGGCCGAAGCCCAGATATAGGTCACTTCATCCTCTACATACCTGCCTACCCAGGTATCTCTGTGTCTAGCAGATTTGTTAAGAAAGAAAGTAACCTCTATGATTGCTTAAAAGATCAGAAAATCACCAAATATTAGAGCAAGCAGTAATCTTTTAAGTCACCTGGTGTAGAGTTTCAAAGATGAATGAGGCCCAGAGATGTTAAGTAACTCACTTAAGGACCTACTGCAACCTAGACTTGAATATAGGTTATTTTTTCAACCCTTTATTCAGCAAATACTTACTGTATGCCTGTGTTTTCCCATCACTAGGCTATGTGCTAAGGACACAGACTTAAGTAAAGCATCTTTGCTGTTAGAAAGTTTGCAGTCTTGCGGGTCAACTGAACCTTTTCTCAAAGCTCTTTATCTGTGACATCAAAGTCTCCCTTGAACTACAGTGGTTCTATTCCTACTAGCGATGGTAAATAATAATACTCACTGCTTCATTTGTCACGAATTTACTATGTTTCAAACACTGTCCTGAGTATATGGCATAAGTTAAGCAATTTGATGCCGTTAGGATGCCTTTAAAGACCAAAAAGTGAAACACAACATTGCCAGGCACGGAATTTAGGCACTTTGTAAATTGGGAAACTGGTCTGGCTGACATAACAAAGACAAAAATAATAATAACATAAAGAAAAAAAAAAGGTTTGTTGGTTTTTTTTTTTTTTTTCCATGAAACAGCCCAAGCACCAGCATGAGGCCGGAAATGGTCGCTCCATGGTAGGAACACAGTCTCCCGTATTTTGTCGATTGTCTTTCTCGACACACAACTTCTCACTGGCTAAGATGGCTGATCCAATTCCCACCACTTCCTTCCACATCTCAACCAGCAGGAAGGGGAAGAAAACCAGAGGAAATGCCCCCACTCTTTAAAGGTTTGATTACCACTTCTGCTCACTTTCTCTTGGCCAGTGCCCAGTGCAAAGGAGGCTGGGAAATGTAGTCTTTAGCTAGACTGCCATGTTCCCAGATGAAATCAAGGATCCCATTACTAGCGGGGCAAGGGAACAACTGACATTGGGGACAACTAGGTCCCTCTGGCTCAGACAGAATGACAGGCAGCAGACATCATGGTCATAAGACTAGATACTCATGGAGGGTAAGGACAAAGCTTTACTTATCCCCACAGCTTCAGGGCCTTATACTATGGGTGCCTCTCACATAATAGGTGCCCCGCATAAAGTGAGAAAACAAAACAAATGGAGAATTTACACATTTGTTTAAAAAATAAGCCCACACAATGTCTTTCCCCTTACAAGACAGCAGAGCATTCATTACCCAATAGTCATTAGTATAATACAGTCATTCCTTGATAAAACTACTCCTTGGACCTGATTGCCTATGTCAAGGACTCCTAGGTGGGGAGATGAATACCTACAAGAGTGTTAGAAAATGTCCAGATTAGATACGTTAGATACATTAGTGTACATTAGATACATGTAGACACACAATGGTAGAGAAATCCCTAAATCATCCTTAGCTGTTTATAAAGAGTATGATCTGGGAAATAGTCTGAGTTTGTTTTTTCTGAAAACTCGGTTTGGTCAATTATAGAAATGATGAAATTCATAAATTAGCACCTACCTCACATCGTTATTAGTAAGGTTACATTAGAAGTTTTACGTAACATATTTGGCATCATCTCAGGTACATATCTCTACTTATTGAGCTCTCCATTTGTTTAATGCTTGTCATTAACAACAGCAATACTAATCAGCAGGGTGCTAAAAAGACCATATACGATAAGAATAGAAAACCAACATTTTTCAGCACTTCCTGTGTGCCAGGCACGTTGCAAAGGACTGCACGAGAAACTGCCTCATTTAATTTGACCCTCGTGAACTAGGTCTTGTCATTTCTCTCATTTTGTGAATAAGAAAACTGAGACAGAAAGGTGTGGCAGGCCACCTCCAAGATGGCCCTACTTCCCGCTACTCATGGGCTGTGTAATTCCCTCCATGAAGTAACTTGCTTCTAGCAGGAGAATAGGGAAGCACTGAAGAGAAGTGACTAACCTCTGTGATTCCATTACCTAAAGACCCCAACTTCCTTCTTGAGAGCAAACTCCCCCTGCCTTGATGAAGGCGATAAAGTAAGCGGCCATTTTGGAGAGGCCCACGTGGCAAGAAACTAAGGCAGCCTCCAGCCAACAAAGAAGAGAGACCTCAGTGTCACAACCCTAAAGGAACTGAATTCTGCCAAGGATCATACGAGCGAGTTTGGAAATGGGTCCTGCCCAACTAAGCCTTCAGGTAAGACTTCAGCCCTGACACCCGTATTACAACCTCATGACAAACCAACGAAGCTGCACCCAGGTTCCTGACTCACAGAAACTCCGCGATAACCGCGTGTTGTTTTAAGCTGCTCAATGTAGCGGTAATCTGTTATAGAGTAGTAGATAACACAAGAGGCTCTAAAGCTTGCCTAAAATAAAAGGAAAAAACACTAGCCTGCAAGGCAAGAGGCCCACTAGATAGCAAATCCTTACACGAGCAGGGGTGAACCCTCAGCATTTAGCGCAATGCAGGGAAGGATGGGGAAAACATCTGGGGGCAAAGAGACAGCATGGAAAAAGGCTCCAAGATAACAGAAGGACATTGAGTCTGCTTTCAAAAGTCCTTCTCAAATTTTTATTGTGCACATGATCACCGGAGATAATCTTTAAGATGCTGATTTTGATTCAATAGGTCTGGGGTGGGGCCTGAGAGTGTGCATTTTTCCAGCTTAAGTACTACCCAGGCCCAACCCTGCTTAGTTTCCGAGATCAGACAAGACCAGGCACATTCAGGGTGGTACGGCCGTAGACTAGATTTTGCGTTTCTGACGAGCTCCCAGGGTATGCCCGTGCAGCTGGTCCAAGGACCACGCTTTGAGTAGCAGGGGCTCAAACCATAGGGATATTTATTGCTTCCTTAACAAAAGAACTGCCAAGTGAGTGGTCCAGAGATAATCAAGCCGCTAGGACTTTTGGCCCAGGGTCTGACATTTGGGAGGACTTGACATAGGTCAACATATGTATATTCCACAATATAATACAGTGTCACGCGATATAAAATGATCTACATAACTTATATTTTCTTCACATTTGTTTTTGCATTTCCTTATATTTTCTCACATATGGATATACGTTAACATAACAGCTTGTAATTATTCTATATGTATGGTGTACAGGTTTTAGCAACTGGCACTGCATGGTCACTGATCGGTCCAAAGGGATGAAAGGTGTGAACGGCAGGTACTAACATTTACGTATACGTGTGCGTACACGGGCCCATATGCATGAATTCACACATCAGTGTATACGCAGGAGTGCCTGTGTGTGAGAGAGAGAGAACAAGAGCCCAAGAAGACAAGCGTGTTTCAACTCTAATTTCCTAGGAGCAAAGGAGTTGGGACACTCACACACACATTGCATGTACAAGTTTTCCATCTCTGGCCAAGGCACCAGAGCCCCAGCCCACCGTGACTCCTCCTTATTCACCAGAGAAAGAGTGAAAACCAATGTTGCAAGCCAGATCAGTCCCCAAAATGAGATTGGTTTGGCCTCGGCTCTGTTTTCAATTTGCGCCAAATTTAAGAGTCACTGCCTTTTTTATTTTGGTTTCGTTTATTCATTTTTGAGAAAGAGTGAGACAGGGAGCGAGCAGGGGAGGGGCAGAGAGAAAGACACACACAGCATCCGAAGCGGGCTCCGGGCTCTCAGCCGTCAGCAGAGAGACGACGCGGGGCTCGAACCCACGAGCCGTGAGATCATGATCCGAGCCCAAGTCGGGCGCTTAACTGCCGAGCCACCCAGGCGCCCCTCCTTGTCATTATTTTCATAAAGAAATTTAACATGAAAATCCAGGCTTCGGATGTCTCAAAACAAAACAAAACAAAAAACAAAAAAACAAAAACAAGAAAAGAAACCAGGATCTCGGGGAAGGCTGAACCCACATCCCACACGGCAGCCGCTGGCTTGAGCTGCAGGCCTGTCCCATTCAGAGGCTACGGGACACCAGCTGGCCTGCCTTGACCCCTGGAAGCTTTGAAGCCTGAAACTCCTGCTTTAAAGCTCCTGTCCGTTTGGGGCTATGGCTCTTCCACAGGCTGTGTAGGGGACAGAAAAGTTTGAGCTCCCTTAGCGGGGCTTTGAGTGGCGACTGCCCAGTGCCTCTCCCGTAAGAAGGACCAGCTTCTTTCCACCCTTCCATGCCTGTCTTGGGGGACAGCGGCAGACACCGCGCCCGTACCCCAGATCCCAATACCCTGTGCTGTGTACCGGATGAGGCCCTGCCGTTCTTGGTCACCCCTGACACTGTCTGATACTCCACTGACCTTCCCGGCCCCCACGCCACACAACCGTCTTTAAGAAGCCTCCGTGCGTGCGCACAGAACCATTGAATGGAGGCACTGCCCTTTCTCCTCCCTTCTCTCCTCTTAATGTTGACAGAGGTTGACCGAAGAACTAACCCCCAGGGGCCGGGCTGTCCTGCTCTGTGTCGATATCTTTACAATACCAGGCCTGGGTGTCAAAACACACACATTCGCCTTTTCATTGTAATCCACCGTAACCCACGTTGAAATGGCTCTTAACTGCTACCTGCAAACACACAGACGCTTGAGATAAAGCAGCGCTAGTTAAAATGCTTATAAATTACACGCGAGGTTAAGCCAGGGCCCACGGGTAAAGTGACAGATATAGATACAAGTTAGGCATCTGGGGGATGCTTCCAGGTCCTAGTGCATCAGTTCTAAAGAGTTTCCCAAACTTACCGGGTAGGAAGGGTCAGCCAGAGTGCTCATTAAAAATATATATTCCCAAAGGCCCTCCTTTGGAGACTGTCATAAATAGAGAATGGAGCCTGGGCGCTTCTGCTTTTAAAAACTTGCCCCAGGTGATTCTGATCATCAGGTAAGGCCTGGGAAATATGCACACGAGGCAATGACCCCATTGCTGGCTGAGCCTCAGAATCACCTGGGATGCTTTTTCAGACGTTCAGATGATCGGCACATTTGGAGGCCATCCAATGATGGCCGAGCCTCTCAGACTTGAATGGACAGGAATCATCCGGGGGTCTTGTAAAAATGCAGATTCTGAGTCAGCAGGTCTGGGGTGGGGTCTGAGATTCTCCCAGGTGATGCTACTGTTGACAGCCAGGACCAGCTACACAACTGGTAAAGCCAAGTGCAAAATGAAAATGCAGGGCCCCTTGTACACAAAGGGGGGAAAAAATGTTTCCTTTCTTCCTTTCTTCCCTAGTCCGTCTTTCCATTTGTCACGGTGGTTTCTGATTTGCTTCTTGGCACTCCCTTGAGCATGGGGATCAGAGCCAAGGGCAGCAGCTGTCCCTGGGCAGCGTGGGGGAGTAGGCTGGGAGAACCCAGGGAGCCAGGCAGGCAGCGGAAGGGAGGATGTAGTGTGAGCTAAGGCCCCAAGTCCCTGGCACAAATGATGTCCCATCGGACTTACAAAACAAAAATGTTAAGATAAAATTAATGAATGATTTCAAGGTGGCAACCAAGAACATTCAACCCCAAACATAGGTTCCGCACTCCCCCACCCCCGCTCCTGAGTGCAGGATCCTGTGGCTCTGAGCTGGTCATGTGCCCATGAAGTGACCCCCAAACTGTTAGCATCCATAAAGACAGGGTGTCCCCTTCTTTGGTTACTGACCCAGCAAGGGACACTTTGAGAAGTCAAAAATACCGTTTTTGGTAAAGGAGTCTTTAATAGGTGCATAAAGACATCAAAAGGCTGGACTGGTTTTCTTACCAAGAAAAGCACGAATTCCACCAAGACTAAAGGAGTCAGTAGAGATAATGGCTTAATGTACTGAACCCAGAGCCAGATGGGCTGGGTTCACACCCTCTTCCAACCGCTTATTAGCAGTGTGACCTTGGCAAAATTACTTAATTTCCCTGTCCCTCAACTTCCTCGTTAGTAAAGATGCATGATAAAGCTATCAACATACCTACCGTGTAAGATCCTTGTTAGAATTAATAAGCTAATTCCCATAAGAAACTGAAAACAAGGACTGACTCTGAGCCTTATTACAATAAAGAAGCAAAGCAAAGTTGGCAAACTATGGGCCCATGGCCCACCACCTATTCTGTAAGTAAAGTTGTATTGGAACATCACTATGCCCATTTGTGTCCATTTTCATGCTACAGTGAGAGAGTCGAATAGAAGCAGGGCTGGGACATATATTCTCTGGCCCCTTACATGCAAAGTTTGCTGGCCCCAGTGGGAGAGTGCAGCAACACGGCTTTCAAGATCCGGTCTCCAGGAGTCAAGCTTTCACAGAGTGGATTCAGCCTTCATTGTGTTTAAACTGCACCTAAGTCCTTTTAAAACTATGAAGAGCAAACACACACTCTCAAATGTGTTGTAGATCATCCTGTGATACCACTGAGGCCACCGTCATTCTGATTCCAACAGCCAGATCAACTCACTTTTGTGCAGATCTCAGAATAAATCTCCTGACTCTGGGAACATATTTGAAGTACTTGTAAAGCATCACTGCTTGAGAAGCCTGTAACTCTGCCCTGGTCTTTTTCCGAAGTTCTAGGCCATGCATATCTACTCCTGTAAATTCATACATGCGAACGTACGGGGACAGCACACGCAAGACATCAGCAGTGAAAGGCCAGCCTCAGCGCGGACATAAAGGGACAGACAAGAAGTCATTCCGGAGGAATATTGTTACCCAGCTGTTGTAGCTAATGTGAACATCAGACCACCATCAGTTTGATAAAATAAATATTATTACAATTCTCATTTTACACGTGAGGGAACTAAAGGTCAAAGAGGTTATGTAACTTGCCCAAGGTCACAGAACTGGTGAGTGGTGAAGCCAGGATCTGAATAGGCAGTCTGGCTCCAGGTAAAACCCTCTAACCCCAGGGCTGGCAGATGTTTCCGGTAAGGGACCATCAGATAGTTAATATTTTCCGCTTTGCAGCCCAGATGGTCTCTATCACAACTGCTCAACTCTGCTGTGGTAGCAGAAAGCAGTCATAGACAACTTGTAAATAAATAGACGTGGCTGTATTCCAATAAAACTTTATTGACAAAAACAGGTGGCAGGCTGGATTTGGCCCCTGGGTGCGGTTTGCCTACTCCTAAACATGACGTTTACTGCTTCTAATACATGTATCTGGTGCCTATAAAATATGCCTGACCACCCAATAGAAATGGAACAAATAATCATTAATATTATTTGGACTGCCATTATGAAAATAAGCACAACTTTCTGGCTGTGCGTTACACAGCCAACTCAAGCTGTCCTTTCTTTCCCCTCCCAGAGCTACATTCATTTCTGAGCTGAAAGGCTTCTTTATGTAATTTCATCTTGCCGCCATCCAAGAGAGGGACGCTGCGTCAGAATCCTCTCCGGTGGGATTCAGTCAATCACATCTACAATACAGCTTGACCTCGGCTTTCAACGAGGGCAGCCCGGACACATGCTACTGCTCCTGGGTCACGGCACAGCAAGCTGCTGCTATGCCAAGGCAGTAATCAGCTCACGGGTTTCTGCCCGACTCCTGGGGGCCGGGGATGCCAAAATGTGCCCCAAACTACCTGTCAGTAATTAGGAGCCCAGGAAACAGGGATCAGGCTTGCTGGATAGGGAGACGTTTTAAGCATCAGAAAGGCGAGCAAACGTCACACGATGGTGGTCCTGGCGTGGGGGTGGCAGAGAGCGACTCCCAGACATCAAACGGCAGAGCCCAATTCACTCCGTTATGAAGATGCGACGCACCCTTTGATAAAGAGGACCGTACGTAACAGAAGCCGACAGAACTGGAGAAAAACTCATTTTTAGATTCAAAAGCAGTGATCAGTCTCGACAGGCTTCGTTCTACTCGTCTCTACCCCCTGCACTCTCCGGAAGCCAACGCCAGCCAGGAGTGTGTATTCTCCTTCCCCCAAAGTTCAAAGGGTGAGTTGTGAACACAGGCAATAAAAAGCCCTGAATGTCCGTGGCTTGTAGGGGTCGTAATTCTTCCCCACAAAGTTACCTTTCCTGTTTCTATGAATTACTCTTACATTCTTGTAAGAGATATGGTTTGAGGTATTTATGGTGCATTCAATTCTGCTATCATTGATTTATTGAACGAAACCAGCTCAGGGATATGATGGAAAGGCCCTAATTCCAAAAACTCTTACGTCTCGGCACGAAGAGCATTTTCTGCCCTGTTGGCCTCCCGCAGATGACCAGCCGAGATAAACAGAGGGCACTCCACTCTCTGTTGCAACGTGCGTGGTGATGTGAAGGAATCAATCAGACAAAAGCAGATTATTACAGTGTCTGAGAGAGATCAAACAGTACTGGCATCCGCACCCACACATGCCTGATTTACAGGCGAGCTGATAAAGTGCTACAGCTCACTGTCAGGAGAACATGACAACTCCTTGAGCTCTGTGGATAAATTATTGCTGAAGCCCATGATAACATTTCTCCACCTAGCAACCAAACATAACAGGATGTGGCTTTGAGTACTAGAAGCCAAATGATACAAAGACAAGACGCCAGGAGCTCCCTGAGCTCTGAAGGCATAGTCTAAGAGGGAATAGTGAAATAGCAGCCTGGTGAAACAGACATGAAATCTATGAGTAATTATAATGCAGCCGAGGAGCCCCAGACCTTTCCTACCCATGAAGGTGCACAGCAGAACGTGTGCTATTTGATGGTGAGTATTACTGTAGCCAAAAGTACCTCCGATGAGCATTTTCCCCGTGCCAGGAACTGTGCTAAGCGCATTACTGGGTCAGATCTGAGTGGCATCTCCAGTGGAGGAACCTGTTGATAAATGAAGTCAACTTGGACAACAGAATTAAACGACACCGAATCGCACATGGAGAAAAGCTCTCTCTTTTCTGGGTCTTTATTGATTTTCCCAGTTATACCAAGGAGAAAGCCTCAGTGTGCCACCAGTCAGTCCAAAGCACCGCTAACAGTTGAAAATCTCCCTTTTAAACAAAGAAAGGGCAAAGCCATCTAGCCGGACTCTGTGAGGCCAACGTTGTTTTGCTTTTACGACTTTCATTTTTTTAATGACCTTTTTTTTTCAGGTTATACTGGTTTTCAATTGACAGCGAGGGTCTTTGGTATCTTTTTTTTCATTTGAGTGCTTTTAGTCAAAATGCATATAATAGTTTCATTATATTATTTTTTCAATATAATTTCTTGTCAAGTTGGCTAACATACAGTGTATGAAGTGCGCTCTTGGTTTTGGGGGAGATTCCTGTGGTTCATCACTTACACACAACACCCAGTGCTCATCCCAACAAGTGCCCTCCTCCATGCCCATCACCCACTCTCCCCTGTTCCCCACCCCCCCATCAATCCTCAGTTTGTTTTCTGTATTTAAGAGTCCCTGGTGGTTTGCCTCCTTCCCTCTCTGTAACTATTTTTTCCCCTTCCTTTCCCCAATGGCCTTCTGTTAAGTTTCTCAAGATCCACATAGGAGTGAGAACCTATGACATCTGTCCTTCTCTGGAACGGGAGTGAGCATCTTTTGAAGAGAAATGTGACACAGGAGCTCTGCGGAGGCACAGGGTTTTGTCTTACTCGTTCACTGCCGTGTCCCCAAACTTCAACAGTGCCTAGACAAGTAGATGGTCGGCAAATACTTGGTTAAGGAAATTAATTAAATGAAAGTATTAAGTAGATGATATAAGCAGTATCATGTAGGTATAAGCAGTACCTAAATATGACAAAATTTGTGATAAGTGTGCATGATGAAGTGGAGATACAACAAAATATGTGAATGCTGTACCAAAGGACTAGGTTTAAGGAAGCTGGCAACTCACTGCAATTCACAAGACAGGAACTGCCTTGAATGAAGAAATGGTGTTCAAAGACATTAGGCAACATGCAAAAACCACAGGCCTAAATGTCGGTCTCAGAGGTGAGCTCCAAGTTACCCCATTCAACTTCCTCTCTCTTGCTTAAAAAACTACATTCTGAAGTGGCTGCTTGTTATCTCCCTTTTCATATGAAAGAAAAAATAATTTCAGTGAACCTGCCCAAGGCCATGGAATGCTCAGCACAGCAAGACTGGGATTCAAACCCCCAGGCAACCTGCCTCCAAAGAAACTTGCTCCAAATGATTGTGCAAACTGGCATCATCTGATTCTGGCAATCAGATTTTAAATGGTAGCTAATTAAAACTGGGGTCGCACTTGCCCTAGATGCTCTACGTGTATTCCAGAGAATAGAGCCATCGTGTTGTCCGTAAAAACAGGAAATTAGCTCAGCACCAAAATGCATTTGAAACATCACTTACGGTCACCAAGGACAGTGGCCAAAGATGAGAACAATAGCCTCCGTAGCGTCTAATTTAGAAACATACAAACAGCCAGTTGCACAAATGGAAAAATTGAGTCCTTTCCTCACCTTTTTCCCACAGGTATCAAGATAAGCAACTGTTAATGGTAATAAGGAATCATGTCACACCTCCTCCAGAGGGGAAAAATGAACAAAAGGGCTAAGAATCCTATTAAATTCTAATCTTCAAAAAGTTGAAAGCATGGCTCATGTACAAATATAGAATGAATTTGTGTCAAAATGTTTATTCAACTCATTAATAAATGAGGGAACCAATATGATGGCAAGGGAGACTCAAAGCAGAAGTCAGAACGCAAATTCAGAAGTTGGACAAAAGGAAGCTGAAATGAATTTGTTAAGAGATTCAAAAGCAGGCAATGTCCTGCAGAATCACTCAATAGTAACCATTGGGGGTTATTTCTCCCCCACACATACACAGAAATCTACAAGTTAACATATAACTTACATTATCTGACTTTAACCAGATAGCAAAGAGCAAATTGAACACAGATGCATTCTCCTAGATATTAAATAACCCTTGCATGAGTCTGTTCAACATTCACAGTAAAACAGAACAAAGGAAAAACACAGTCATCCTTAGCTTTATTGGCAAGTTTTGGATAATTTTTCTTTTTTTTTTATTTTGTTTACTGTTTTTATTTATTTTTGAGACAGAGAGAGACAGAGCATGAGCAGGGGAAGGGGCAGAGAGAGAGGGAGACACAGAATCTGAAGCAGGCTCCAGGCTCGGAGCTGCCAGCACAGAGCCCGACACGGGGCTCGAACTCACGGACTGGGGCTCGAACTTTCGGACTGTGAGCCGGACGCCACCCAGGTGCCCCTGGATAATTTTTCTTTACAAAATCTCATCAAGCTGATGGTATTATTTCCAATGCCTTTGTGTGTGCGTAAGAACGCAGATGCCCCACTCAAATTTGTTTGCGGGGGGGGGGGGGGGGGGGGGGGCCAGACTGTGTGCTTTAAGAAACCGCCCCCAAAGATTCTAGTACTGATAGGCCACAACCATTTATTAAGAAGTGACCAGTGTAACTAATTCCAACCATAGCTTTGGGGAAGTGTTTCCGTTAAAGATGCTTTCACTTGCAATGCAAAGTTGCGCTGAAGCGTTTCAAGAATGAAGACGTTTTATCAGCAAAAAGGTAAGAGGTAATGTGGGTCCCAGGGTGGGTTGAGTCAGTAGCTCAGTGATGTCTGTATTAGAGAAGGCGGATCTGCGTCCATCTCTCATCTCTTTGCATCCCAGTGGTGCTATGGACAAAGGTGACTCAATGGCATGTGTCCTTCCTTGCCCAACGTAGAGAGAAATAGGACTTCTTTGCCTGCGAAGCGTCTCTTCCCTGGGACTGAAGAACCCTTTAACAGAAGCCTCCTCCCCTCCCGCCCCAGCAGGCCTCCCTTTCGCAACTTATTGGCCAGAACGACATCAAGTGATCATGCATGAGCCAATCACTGCCAAGCAGAATTTGAATGGGAATGCCTTAGACCAATCAGGTGTAAAGCTGGCCGCCCTCAGCCCCGGATTGAATGGGAAGGAGGGGCTGTCTGAACGCCAGGAGTCTATCAGGAGGGAAGTAGGGGGAGGGGGCGCCTGGGTGGCTCCATGGGCTCAGCCCCAGACCCTTGATTTTGGCTCCGGTCATGATCTCACGGTTGATCCAGTGCAGCCCCAGGTCAGGCTCTGTGCATTGCAGAGCTTGCTTGGGATTCTCTCTATCCCTCTCTCTCTCTCCCTCTGCCCCTCCCTCTCAAGCTCGCTCTCTCTCTCTCTCTCAATAAATAAACTTAAAAAAAAAAAAAAAGAAGCATGCCGACGTGGGAGCAGGGAGGAAATTAGATCAGCAACCAGCATTAGGTGACTTAAAAACGAGTTACAAGCAGCGTCTTTAAATTAGGCTGCAAAGATGCGTGGGAAATTACTTTAATGCAATGGTTGCCCCCCAAACACATTACCAGATCCCAGAAGTCACACCACAGAAGGGTTCACAGACCAAATGAAGATGCTTGAATCAAGTCTAACAAATCAGTTTAAACCCCTATCAAGAATGGGGAAGGGGAGTGGGGGCAGATGGATGAATAAGCAGAGGATTGGGGGGACAGTGAAAATACTTCGTAGGACGCTAATAATGATGGATAGGGGGTGTCATACATTCATCTAAGCCCACAGAATATACACCACCAAAAGTGAACCCTAATGTAGACTATGAATTCTGGATGAAAGTGGTGTGCCCATAACAAATACCCCAGGCTGGTGGGAGATGTTGATGGTGGGGGAGGCTATGCATGCACAGGGGCAAGGGGGGTGGGAAATCTCCATACCTTCCTTTCAATATTGCTATGAGCCTAACACTTCTCAGAAAAACTGAAGTCTTTTTTTTTTTTAAGTGTATTTACTTATTTTGAGAGAGAGCAAGCATGAATGGGGAAGGGGCAGAGAGAGAGGGAGAGAGAATCCCAAGCAGGCTCTGTGCTGATAGCACAGAGCTCAGGGCTCAGTCTCACAAAGCGGCCAAACTAAAGGCTTTAAAATAGTGTTTAAAATTATAAAGGAAGAAGGGCGTCTGGATGGCTCACTTGGTTGAGCATCAGAGTTTTAATTTCAGTTCAGGTCATGATCTCCGGATTGTGGGTTCGAGCCCCACACCGAGCTCTGTGTTGAGCATGGAGTCTGCTTGAGATTCTCGGTCTCTCTCTCTCTCTCTCTCTCTCTCTCTCTCTCCCTCTGGTCCTCTCCCCCACTCACGTGCGCGCTCTCTCTCTAAAATAAAAAAAGTTTTAAAGATAAAGAAAAATTTTTTGATTATAAAAGAAGAGAGACACCTGGGTGGCTCAGTCAGCTGAGCGTCCAACTTCAGCTCAGGTCATGATCTCACAGTTCGTGAGTTCGAGCCCCGCATCAGGCTTTGTGTTGACAGCTGGGAGCCTGCTTCAAATTCTGTGTCTCCCTGGCTCTCTGCCCCTCCCCCACTCACACTCTGTCTCTCTCTGTCTCGAAAATAAATATTTTTTTAAAAAAAAACTTTTTTAAAGAAGAAGCAAGGAGAAAGAGAAGGGCGGTTAACACACTTTGGATACAGCACAAGCAAGTGGAAGGATCCCAGGACTTGAGTTGTGGAATTAGAAACATTCATGCGTCCACTCTCGTTAGCACCTACTCCCCAACCCTAGAGAGGAGTTGCAAGGAACAGAGCTGTGGTTTGAGCAAGGGGGCCACAGATGGAAGATGCTTAGGACCAGTGACACACGACTCATTCTCTCCGAGCAATGCCGCCTGTCCACAGCTGTCATTAGTCAACTACCCTGACGAGCAGCGATGGGTTTTATCTGTGTGTCTTGAGTGGGGCACAGGCAAGGACAGAAGAGGACTACACTGGGTGTCTGCTGTGGGGGCTGATTTAGGGATGACAGAGCTGTCAGCCCAGAAGTGTCATGATCATTCATTCTGACTTGGGCTTTGCATCTCTATTTACTTGTAAGATTCTTATGGGTCCCACTGAATATCCCGCTTATTCTGCCTTTATCATTCTTGTAAGTTACCAGCTTACACTGCATATTTAACATGTCTCATGAATTCCACCTACATCCCATAAGGTTCTTCCTTAGTCATTGTTTATTCTTAACATAGATTGTCACTTGTACCTCATAAGCCACTAGTTCGATGCTTAAAACTTAGGGATTTCATCCATCCCATTTGCTTTCTTGTCTTGTCTAGATTTTCATATACTCAAATAACATAGCAAAGCCACATTATAAAAGACCTAAAACGTCATGATGAAGGGGAAAGAAAGAGGCAGGAATAACTAATAGATAAAAAGAGATTGAAAAGAAATGTTAATCCAATACAGTGTTTAAAAACTATTTGAAACAATTGAGGGACATGAACTGTGGCTGGATAGATACCCCATGATCTCAAGACATTGTCATATATCTTAGATGCAAATGTTATATTTTTAAGTGTGAAAAAATGAAGAGTTTTTATGTTTTTGAAATTCATACCGAAGTATTTATAGACCAAATTGCATGATGTCTGAAGTTCGCTTCAAAATAACCAATGCTTTTCAACTCACATCAACAAATAGTTCTTCAGCTTACGCTAAGTAGAGCTTTATAAACCGAAAATCATGACTCATTAGGAGATAAATTGATCTGCGGACTTTGGCCAGCACACGTTTCATGACAAACAGAATAGAATGGAATAGAAAACATCAGAGTGAATGGCATTCTATCATCGTAAATTTGGTTCCATGAAACTTTTGTTTCGTGTGTGTGTGTGTGTGTGTGTGTGTGTGTGTGTGTGTTATGAGCATGTAGTAAATCACGGTGTAAAATGTAATTCATATCATGAGTAGCCATTAATGAAGTTTGAAGATCACAGTTGAAAGCAGAATCCTGATCACCGAGGAGCACAGCAGATACAAGAAGACATGTCTCCACTTTCCGGAAGAGACAGACACAAAGAGGCAAATAGTGTGGCATGCTAAGAGCTCTGTCAGATTCAAGGACCGTGAGAAGACAGAAGAGGTGCTGAGTAACTCTGGCATGAGCTTCACAGAGCAGGTAATACGTGAGATGTGTGTCGAAGGATGGAAGGAGTGGACAAGGGTGAAAAGCCCATCTCTCAGGGAGGGAATAATTGGCACGAAGGTATCAACACGGATGTGGTACATTGAGGCACGTAGTTGGACGAGGCTGTGATCCAGCTGAGAAATAATGATGGCTTGGAGTAGAGCAGTGGTGAAGGAGGGGATTTTAGGGTGTTTCATGCTTCCTAAAACTCGGGTGCTTGTGAGTCATCATCCCCCCCCCTCCCCCGCCCAGCTCCCCTCCCAAATTCCTTTCTCTACTAATGAGACGTCCATTTGTCAGATCACAGAGGAGAGCACTCAGATCGCCTCGAGGCCTTATTTTTCGTGGTGGACACTGTCCACACTCCACACAGATGCCCTCGGGCCCCTTTGAGCATCTCCGTGAACATGCCTTCTGGATTATGGGTGCTTTAGCTTTTAGACCGTCCCCTGCTACCCTCTTTGGAAGACTGCTCTCTGACTAAGGAAAGCAGGATGTTCTGGAAGGTACATCCCACACGACAGCCCTGAGCCAATGACTGGCTGGTTCAGGAGTCGGAAAGCCCAGCTCGCTTCGCTCAAATGGGGATCGACTTGGAGGTGTAACTTCTATCCCAGGGATCCTCTGTGGGGTCAGACTTCAGCTACCCTCCGGGAACTTTGCCTGAAATCACGCGTTTACTGGTTCCTCCTGGGAGCCCATGCCTCATAAGTCACTTTTACATGAACTCTCATCTCAGGGTTCTGCTTTGGCGGAAGTGGGACTAATACATGTACGTCCCGTGTAGAAAGAGTCACACAGTTCCTCTGACCCGCCAGTTTCTAATTACAGCAACCCATATTAGATATATATGTAAATAGTTATTACATTTTAGTTTGTACTTTTAAATTAGTATTATCATCATCTATATTAAATTTATTGATATAAGTTATTATCATTAGTAACATAAATATTATTTTATAATTATTGATAGTTATAGTCTTATATGTATCATACTACTGTGTCTCTGCTATAATCCAGGCACTGCTGTGTTCGGCTTAAAGTCGTCCTCCATTAACTTGTCTTGAAACACCATTTTTACGAGGTCACCTTGTTGATCAAAACCTTCCAGTGGTTAGGCTTGAGTAGTTTCCTTTGTAAGGGAAATATATATATACACACATACACATACATATATATATGCATATGTAACATACATATATATGTATACACACACACACACACATATATGTATTCTCATGGACTCTCATTATAATTTAATTTCATACGTATAAACATAAACCTAGTGAGAAACTCCTTAAACTGACAGCTTTGATATGACTACAAATCCAGAATAAATTTTCAAATGATATTCAAGTACAACCACAAAACCAATAAAATTTAAATTCCCAGCATTAATTTAATGTGACAGATGATGTTATTTGGCTGGAACAAAATCTCTGATATTTGTTTGAATAGAAGAGGGATGTAACCTCAGGGTTGTTTACTTAATCTGTTTCTGTATTTCAACTTCAATAATACCAACGCAAGGAAGAGCCGTGGTCAGAAGCGTGTGTCTAAAATTGTATTAATCACGGACATTTTTTATTTCTAGTTCAGGATCACTGGAACCAAAAGTCTGCCGAAGAGTAATCCTTGTATGCCAGTTATATTGAGGCGTAGATTAAGAACTCTGCAGAACTGTTTTGTTCAGTTACAGATAATGTGAGCACTGTGTTGGAATGGAAATAGTCATGAAATGCTTTGGGATCAGGATCAGGCTAGGTTCTCTCAAAAGCAAACCTGAGACAAAGATTTGGAAGCGATCTTAGTAAGCCCTGGTAAGCAATGTAGGGTGATGGTACAGAAGGAAGGGAGGCCAATACACCATACACTGATAAGCAGGTTACTGTGATAGGCCAATAGAGCTCAGGGCCCCTGGAACCACAGAATTAACCCCCCCAGGAGGTAGAGGAGACGGGCTATTTATCCCCCAACGCCCTTTGTCATTGGTGGATGGCTGCTTCTCACATTAACTCCCCAACACATCCGGTCTGCCCCAAGCACACAGGTGCCAAGAGAAAGCTCCTAGGGAAAGACTCAGAGGTACCTGTAGCTGAATACCTAGGCACACGCAAGAACACTAAGTGACATTCGGATGTGAATGGGACACCAACAGCATCTGCCTCCAGAGCTGATAATTTCTTCATTGGGTGTTAATAAATAGCTCTACTGTCCAATACCGAAGGGTTTCACGTTGGCAAGTTTCGTAACGGGATCGGCTCAGCTGGGTAGGAGGCTCACTCTGTAAGGGAAGTCTGGTACGTCCAGCCTACTGGATGCCGTGTGCAGATTCAATTTCCAAAACCTTCCTCAATGCAACAGCTGCGAGATTTTGACGCGTTTCAGCAGCTGTGCTATTATCTAGCCTCCATGTGACAAGACCATCACAAGATAGTATGTATACACTGATTGGGCTGGTTTTCCATCATATGCTCACGATTTTTTTCTAATTATCACCAAGATTTAGAAACTAAAAAATGAACTATCCTGGAGAACTTCAAAACCCCTGAAAATAAGAGCAAGGAACCCCAAGGTGGTGTGGGAGGAGGGATGGAAAGACAGTCCACTGACCGTGGTAAGAGCAAAACTGACCTACTGAAGGACAGTCTAGAGAGCCTGAAATTTATGACCTGTTGAAGTCTATCTTTCAGCTTCCTTCATAAAACCTTCCGTAGTCAAACGAGCTACTAACAACGCAACGAGCATACCTTATGCTTATCACCTACAAGACTCATAGCTTTCAGCCTTCCTAGAATTCATCTGGACCTATGTCCTACATAAAGGCGAGGCCTTCCCAGGTCGCCCTGCCTCACAACAAACTCACGACTCCTAGCTCTCACTTGCCGGTCAACCACAGGCTGCATTCTCATATTGCACGCTAAAATGTGTTTTTATTTGTTAACACTTCATGTTAACATTTCCTACCACATGTCCCCAACTGTCTACCATGAGCCTGTCTACCATGAGCCTGTCTACCATGAGCCTGTCTACCATGAGCCTGTCTACCATGAGCCTGCTGTCTACCATGAGCCTGCTGTCTACCATGAGCCTGAGCCAACATGGCTCCCTGGAAGGACGTAGATTCCGCAATTTACTCTCCTGCTCATGGATGTGTGCTCCGCTATGTAAGTCATGACCTTGAGCCTCTCTTTCTCCATCAGTAAAGGAGAGACCCAGCACCTTCCTCACGGTGTTGTTGCATGGTAAATATACGAAAGCACTGTGCAGAGCGCTTAAATACAGCAGGTGCCCGATAAACAGGAGTTCCTTTTCTTACTTCGCAAACTTTTATTTTCATGGCACAGTTCTTTCCAACAGCCTTGCAAAACCCCCAGCATCGTCCTGAAGTTCTGGCCCTCGCAACGAGTTGAGAGACCGTCAGTCCCGCTGTGATTTGCTAATAATCCAAACAGCCTGAAAACACATTTTTATAAGACACTATTCTGGGGAGAGAACATCTGGATCTCTCTCATCTGTCTCTTAAAAATTATCCTGCCTGTGCCCATAGAAAGCTAAGGAATTGATAAGGAGATTCTCATGGCCATAGTTACATTTTGTTTATAAGAAACATCTTTATTTGGCTGAAACAGATGTTCCACTAAGAAATTTTTGCCAGTGCACACCCTATCCCAGAAGCATGTTATTGATTTACATGGAGACAGTGGCCATGTAGCCAAGGACTGTGCAAACCTTGGTCTTCCCTCTTCATGGGAAAGTAGAATTAAGAAATTTGATTTCCACGACCCTGACAACCAATGGCAAGTAAGGATTCTATGAAGCAGACACAGTAATCACTCATGCTTTCTTTGATTTGTTTTCCTTTGTTACCTAATGTAGATTGTTGAGTTTTGCCTCATTTTAGCCTTATGTCTTTTTTTTTCTCCCAATGTTTACTTATTTTTGAGAGAGAGAATGAGGGATGGATAGAGACAGGGGAAGACAGAGGATCTGAAGAGGGTTCCATGCTGACAGCAGAGAACCATTGCGGGGCTCAAACTCACAAACCATGAGATCAGGACCTGAGCCAAAGTCAGACGCTCAACAGACTGAACCACCCAGCTGCCACATAGCCTTATTTCTACAAGACCCGGCCCCAGGGTGGTATCCCAAACAACCCACTCCTCCTCACACTGAGGTACACTGAAGGCAAACATTTAAAGCTCATTTGTGTTGGGGCACCTGGGCGGCTCAGTTGGTTGAGCATCCGACTCTTGATTTCGGCTCAAGTCATTGGCTCAAGTCCCGCATCAGTTTCTGCACTGAGCATGGAGCCTGCTTAAGATTCTCTCTCCCACTGCCCCTCTCCCCTGCTCACGCTCTCTCATGCTCTCTCTCTAAAAAAATAAAAACTAAAATGTCATTTGTGTTCCTTGAAGGAACGATAATAAAATCACAATTAGTATCAGTCAACTTTTAAGAGAAAGTTTCTCCTTGCACAAGTGAGGTTTTAAATCTGCAATACACGACGGTCTCCTATTTTTGTGTGTGTGACGAAAACCAACAGCAGCAAGAGAAGTCTACAGGTCACTGAGCATTTATATCATTTGAGTTACAAAAAGTAAAATAAAATAATAAAAGAAATAAAAGAATAGAATAGAATAGAATAGAATAGAATAGAATAGAATAGAATATCCTTTTCAGTGGGATAAGCCTTTGAAACTGGGGTTATTAGGACTTGCAGGTGAACCGTCCATACAATCAGCAATGCAAGTCCATTCATGAAACGCTAAGTATGAAGCATCATGTTAACACGGCCACTTCGTCTTGAGCCAGCAACTGAAAAGCATCTAAGCACTAAACACTAGAGATAAATGTTTGTTTTAGAATAATGGCATGGATACCGAGGGCTCCTTCTATTCCGGACACTTTCCCAATATCCTGTCCCAATGTTCTCCCGAGCCCAGACAAACCATTTTCCAAGGATATGTACTTTGAAAATACGTGGGCTTACACAGTCACCTTTGTTACTGTTTCTGACAGAGTTGGTTCCACCCTGTGGCAGCAACTGTCTCGCTTTTATTTTTAAATAATGCCTGCGCATTTCTTAGAAAAGTGACGGCAGGTAACAAAATACTCAACACGTAGGTCTATTTGTTTATAGTAACAGAAATTCAGAGGGAGCGGCTCCACCTGTATGCGTCTATCAGCCAGGATCAAGGCTTTGTCTACACCTTGCGTCTTCATTTTTGGAGTACGTGCTTTATCCTCTTGATCATAACATGGCTGCTGAAGCTGCAGGCATCACGTCTGTGTCCCAGGTAGAGAACAGAGGCAAGAGGCCATAAAGAAAGTGCCAGTCCAGTCTAAATCTTTTTGCAGAATCTCTCCCAGAAACCCTAGTATTTATATCTCAATTAGATAAAACTGGGTCAGTTGCCATCCTAGCTGCAAGAGGCTTGGATATGAATGTTTTCAATGGACATATTTCCTCCCCAAAGAAAATCAGAGTTTTATTGGTACCATAAGAAGAGACCAACAAACAACTAGCAGTGTCTATTATACCAGGGTTTATGCATAAGAGTCATCTCTTAGTAGAAAATCACTTCCATTAAAAACACTAAAACTACCTTTTTTTTCTTTCTTTCTTTCTTTTTTTTTTGAGACATGTCTACTCCCAACAGCATCATAAGCAGAGTTAGCCAAAACATCAAAACGGGGATACTAACTTGATTGAATCGGCAAGCCTCAAACATCAGTGAAATGAACTTTGAATTGCATTGCCTTTCCTAGAGTTATAAATATATCTCTGAAAATATTTAATTTAAATTTTAATAGGTCTTTTCCATCATAGGGCAAGTTCATTCTAGAACCATGTGCATTAAAACCAAATCCTCCATTACATCTTATGATCACACTGTCTTTCATTTTAAAATGAGAGCTCTATTCGTCTAAAATGAATGTGGGCTGCCTAAAATCACATCCAAGAAAACAGCCAACTTCAAGCCACGCCGTTTTTCCTGTTTTCCCCAACTAGATTATTCAATCCATTAGGGAAAGAACCACATCTACTTTGTTCACTGGGGTATCCCAGACACTCAACACAGGATCTGAAGTGTACAAGACAGTCAGTACGTATTTTATTTTAAAAATTGATGTATTTAAAAGAAAAGTATTGCTTTCCTAAAAGCATCATTATTGGAGCTCAAAATAAATTTAAGATACCAATATAAACAAGAAAACCACCATAATCTTAATCCTCTTAATCTGAAGACAGTAGATAAAATTCAAGGCTAATTTCTGAATGAACAATGACAAATTCTTCATAAACTTGAGGTCCAGGTAAACTTCAGAAACACAAGAAGAATATCTATCTCAAATCAATAGATTGGATCATGCTTTAAAGACTGTAACAACAGTCCCATTAAAACCAGAAGCAGGACAGATAAATAAATGAAGCCTTTGCCTTTGCCAATATTATTAGACTTTTTTTTCAACCTGGCTAATAAAATCAGACTTGAAAATAATCATAAGTACAATTATTGGAAATGATAAGGTGAAAGTATTGGACAATTATATGAGAGACTTTTCTAGAAAACTCAAGAGAATCCATTGCAAAGCCATTAGAAATAAAGTTTAATTAAGTAGGTCAGTTATAGAATTAATGTTGAGAATATGCCAGCACTAATCAGAAGATATTGGTGATATAATGTTGATGAATAATGCAGACTTTAACACATATGTACACACACACAGGTCTATCTCAACCTTGAAGTAAGAGTGGAAATAGGTTTATAGAGGTAGATGTTAAGGAAATTATTTCATCTCACTAATGTTAGCCAAACAGCATTAAATTAAGAAATCCCTGCTGCTTTTCACCGGGAGCAGTGTGTAGAGTAGCCCATGTGAGAAAACGTCATCAGAATAATCAAGATGGCGTGTGCACAATTGGCATCTGTGGCCCAGGGGCCCCTGTTTGAAGCCACCAGTTTCCTTTGCCCATGGTACCTTAATACATATGCATTTCAGTCTGTGCTCACGCCCATCACACATTCTACCTTAGTTTCTCTTCTCCTAAACAATGACCATAGGCTTTGTCAAGTTGTCCTTCCAAAGTGGATTTTGTAAATGGCACGTACCCTTATTCTACGGGAGGTCATCCTAAATCCACCCTCTAAATCAGGTTTAAATCAATCCAGACCAAGAGTCAAAAAGTTAACTTTATTTTCATCGATATATCAAAGCTTGAGAGGAAATACACTAAAACATTTATAATGGGATTAGAGCTTTTTGTTTGTTTTTATGCTTTTATATTATCAAATTTTTTACAACGAACAGGCATGACTTCTAGAATTTTTCTTTTTTTAATCTTGATCCATCCTCTTCCCTTGTCCTTCATTTCTTATCTCTCAGTCGATCGTGCCAGGGTGCGTGTCAAATCCCAAATCTTCCAAATAACGTCTCACGTCTGTCTGGCACTTTGCAGCTACCAACCTGGTCCAAGGCCCTGTCGTTTCCTTCCAGGCTAACGCTAATAAATTCTTGATTCACCTCCCAAGCAATCTAATCCTTCAGCCAATATAGGTCAAAGGAGACCTTACAAGGGATCTCGGTGCGAACGACAGGAAGTAGGCACAGAGTAAGTGGACAGAGTGATGAGCAGAGGAAGGGCCGTCAGCTCCGCCATGAGACGGACTGTGAGACCAGGAGAGCGGCCAAGCCCTATTCAGTCCCAAGGCCGGGCCACATTCATTGTCCTAATTAATTCCCTCTTTCCTAGCTTAATTTCAATACATCTCTGAGCCCAGTGAAAAGAATCTGGAAGAATTAGGCAATGAGCAAGGACCAGACATCCTTGAAATAAAACAGTAATAAGTGAGCACCAAGACTAAAATGTGGTGACAGTTTACTACTGGATCTGAACAGACATGCCATCAACAACTGTAACATATATAAGAATTTAGTGTACAATTAGGCAAGGTCCAAGGCCCTTGGACCAAGGCGTCAATCAGTGCGACGTTATAAACTATCCAATAAATGTGGCTAAGTAAATTGGAGACAGGAAGAAATTTCAAGTTAAGTCCACTCAATAAAACCAGTCTGAGATTTTTTTTTAACTTCCCATTTAATTGATTGCATTTATTATTGAATGCATAATTGTATGACTTAATTAATTAAAATGATACATGTTAAAAACTGCCATAATTAAAATTAAAGGCAAAGTGCCAGGTATTAAGTGGCGTTGCAAGAGATATAATAATGGTTCTGATCTTAACAGAAAGCATACTCTTATCATCAGCAAGACAAAGAATGCATCCCTTTGGAAAAGGAGCAAAGAACATGAACAGGCAACTCACAAAAGAAAAAAAACATATGTGGCAAATAAACATGAGAAAAGCTCAACTTTAACTGTAGTCGGTAATTGCTAAGATCAAAGAAGGTAAATAAAATTGGCAAATACGAACAAAAAAGTTGATATTGATTGCTATGGAGCATGTCACCCTGAGACAAATATTCATGCTCTGTTAGTAGAAGCATGAACTGAAACTATAATTCAGTATCCCTGTTCTTAAAACATACTAAAATATTTACATCCTAGAAACTTATGTGTGTGCAACACACAGAAGGACTTATTTACAAGGACATGTATTACTTATAATAGTAAGAACCTGGCAACAATCAACAAATTAGTTAATGACAACATTTGAAATATCCTGTCTAGATACCATATGGTTTCACTCTTATGTGGATCCTGAGAAACTTAACAGAAACCCATGGGGGAGGGGAAGGAAAAAAAAAAAAAGAGGTTAGAGTGGGAGAGAGCCAAAGCATAAGAGACTCTTAAAAACTGAGAACAAACTGAGGGTTGATGGGGGGTGGGAGGGAGGGGAGGGTGGGGGATGGGTATTGAGGAGGGCACCTTTTGGGATGAGCACTGGGTGTTGTATGGAAACCAATTTGACAATAAACTTCATATATTGAAAAAAAATGAAATATCCCGTCTATTTAATGACACTGGAAAATTATTATAAGTTGCTAAATTTTAAAAACAGTTCATAAAATAACAAAGTTAACATGATGCCAATCCCATTAAATTTTATGCATTTCCATGAAGACAGACAAGCACCTGGCTAGAAATACAATGTTAATAATGGCTATTTGGTGGTATTATGAGTGAAAATCATTGCATTCTTCCTGTTTTTTTTCTGTTTTCCTAATTTTTCATAAAACCACTGCATGCTCATAGTAAGCTAGAAAAAAGCACTATTACTACACACATGTATGTATATATGTATGTACGTGGGTGGGTGGTATCCTAAAAACTAATAAAAAGGATTGTCAATAATGGTTTCATAGAGAATAATAATGGTATTTTTTTTAAAAATCAGGTTTGTTAAAACTCCCTCCCACACTCTGCCTTCTCTTATTTTCAAATAAATTCTGGGGGAGGCGGAGCACCTGGGTGGCTCAGTCAGTTGAGTGTCTGACTTCAGCTCAGGTCATGATCTCACGGTTTGTGAGTTCAAGCCCCACATCGGGCTCTGTGCTGACAGCTCAGAGCCTGGAACCTGCTTCGGATTCTGGGTCTCCTTCTATATACATTCCTCCCCTGCTCCTGCTCTGTCTTTCAAAAATAAATAAACACTTTTAAAAATACAAAAAAAAAAAAAAAAAACCAGGGCACCTGGGTGGCTCAGTCCGTTAAGCATCCAACCTCATCTCAGGTCATGATCTCATGGTTCATGGGTTTGAGCCCACACTGGGCTCCATGCTGACAGTGCAAAGCCTGCTTGGGATTCTCTCTCTCTCTCTCTCTCTCTCTCTCTGGAGTACACACACACTCTCTCTCTTTCAAAATAAATAAACTTTTTTAAAAAGTTCTGCTCTAATTATTTCAATTGTGGAAAGTCATATTGGGTCATCTGTCTGCATACTCCTGCGTGCACTGCCTGGCACATAGTGGGTCCTCATAAGTACTCACAGTAGGAATGAATGGCTGCCACAGTACAAATGAGGACAGGGTCTTCCAACCTTTTAATGATCTTTTTCTTGACACAATTTAGAATCCATCTAAATAAACTATCGGTCTTGCTGTTTAACTACTTTTAGAAATGTCTTAATATTAACTACTCTAAAAACAAAAATCATTATTTTTGACAGATGCTCTCTAAAATTTAATTGGTTTAACACCTATAATCCCATATAGCAAGTTAATTTACTTAGCTACTTGGGGGCACATTTTGCAATTAATTCTTTCCAGTGAGTTCACCATGATGCTCATTGCTTGAATCTAGATGATTCATAAGAGCATCACTGAGATTTTCTACAGCTGCACTGGGTGAAAGTAACACCTATGGTGAAGTTTTTCCAAAATTACCTTGGCCCTGCTCTATAAAGTGGGAATTTCAGGAATTAATTGATCAATCATTTATTTGTAGAGATGGTACCAGAAATTATTTTTCTCTTATGGTTTCTGGATTAAAAACCTCTGCTCCCAAGCCAAGGTTACGAACCAATTTTTCTTTCTTTTTCTCTTTCTTTCTTTCCTTCCTTCCTTCCTTCCTTCTCTTTCTTGCTTGTTTTATTTCAAATTTAAATGTTTACATTATTTGTAATCTCCAATGGTGTACAAATTTGAGGTATAAACCCAATTAAATGTTTTCTTCAAAGCCCCCATACCATTGTTGAATAGTTTCAACTTCCCACCCCACTCCCATCTGAGATCACATTCTACTAACCTAGAATACAATTTCCCCCATCTCCCTGTAACAGCCTGTGAGGCTAAATGAATGAATGGTAGTTATCAACCACTTTTTTTTTTTCAACGTTTATTTATTTTTGGGACAGAGAGAGACTGAGCATGAACGGGGGGGGAGGGGCAGAGAGAGAGGGAGACACAGAATCGGAAACAGGCTCCAGGCTCTGAGCCATCAGCCCAGAGCCCGGTGCGGGGCTCGAACTCATGGACCGCGAGATCGTGACCTGGCTGAAGTCGGACGCTTAACCGACTGCGCCACCCAGGCGCCCCTCAACCACTTTTAAAACATGCTCAGAATGTAACAAAGCTGCAACGTGTGCTTTAGGATAGGAGCTGGCAAAGCAGATCCGGCCCACCACCCGTTTTTGCAAATAAAGTTTTGCTGGAACATAGCCACACCCACTCATTTCTGTCTTCTGCACACTGAAGGCAGCGGTGAGTAGTTTCAACAGAGACCACACAACCTGCAAAGCCTCAAACGTTTACCACCTGACCCTCTTCAGAAAAAGTTTTCCAGCTCCTGCTTTGAAATTTGCAGAGCACTTGAACGTGCGTTAACTCCACAAAAGCCACAATCATCTCATGAGTGTATTATCCCCCATTTCAGCCGTAAAGAGCACAAGACTTGGGAGGATGAGCAGCTAGTGAGGGGCAGACCCAGGGTCCAACCCAAGTCCGGTGAGCAACTGTCTACAGATGTCTCTTCTACCATTTACACTACGTTTTGTAGTTTCCAAAGCCTTTTCACATACCTGCGTTCTCTGGATATTTCCAATAATTCTGTGAAGAAAAGCTGCGTCCCCTTTTATAGATGTCAAAACTGAGTTCCAGAGAGGGCAAATAAAATCCTGAAGTGCTCGTCGCTCTTAGTATCTGAACCTCGGTCTCGACAAAAAACATCGACTGTCTCTACAATAGCTCGTGGCTGCCAATCTCAAGGCAAATCCTGGCTGCACCACCCAGAACACCCCAAGCATCCAGCTACTCTTTAGCGAGGGCTCATATCGCTATCTTTTTTTAATGTTGATGATGTATCAAAAGAAAACAAAATTAAACCTAAGAAAGGGAGAAAGAAAACAGGAGGAGGGACGGGAGATCCTCAAGGTCAGATTTTTAAATACGATTAAATTAAATACATACGTACTCTTCACAGCAAAGAGGAATCTTTTGAAAGGAAGAATTGAAGAGTGGCACTGAATTTCTCCCAGCTTGGGATGCCCACTAGCGCTGATGTAAATCCCTCCCTAGTAAATTCCAGCTAAATTACACAAGCGTGTTGCACCCATTTGCTGAGTTCACTTTCCCAAGGCAATGCCTGTCTTTTGCAGGAACCAGGAGGGCTCACACAGAGAGCAGAAAGAGGGATATTAAGTGTATTTTTTAAAGCCAACTTTTTAATAAATTATATCCATAATCTCTAAGCAACTCACACTATTCTCCCACAGACTTCATCTCACTCCACCGGCCCCACTGGCTCAATAAAGTCACCTCTTTCTGTTATTAATAAGGAAGTTCACCTCAGGTACTTCTTTAATTTCCTGTATTTTTTCCAACACAAAGTTAATTTACTTTATCCCTTATCCCAAAAATGATAACAGGGTTTCTATAAAAGTGAACATCCATGATCAAAGAGAATCTTGTATTATAAACAAATGAGTGCAACTGGGCTCCCTTTGAAATATTTTAACTTAATTAAGCTCACACACTTTTGGCAAAGGCTTAAAAACTTGAGAGTAATTGAAGAGCCATTCCAGTTTGGCTGGATTTTCCTTTGAATGTTGGAACAGGGGGAGGATGGTTCACAGGCTTTGCGCCTAAAATGTTGCCCTGGTATTATTTTTTTTAGCTGCTACTTTGTTAAACAAAAGATATTAGGCAAAAGTGACTCTGTTTGGGCAAAGAGGGAATTGTTACATAGCTCGGATACAGTGGTAATGACGGGACCCTATACATTGGTGAAAACACACAGAGAACTGTGTACCCCCAGGAGCTGAATTTTACTATTTGTACGTCGCATCTCTGTGAACCTGACTTTCAAAATGTTGGATTCTGACTACACAGGTGAGTTGAAAATATTCTCAAATGTTTTTTGAAGTGTTGTCTGTAATGACCAAAACGGAAAAAAAAAAAAAAAAAAAAGTAACTAGAAGCTACATAAATGTTGATAAGTAGAGAATTTGGTTGATTAAAAAAAAAATGACTTCCTATCTGAATATATTCACCTGGAACACTCTGTAAAATAGTGTTAAATTGAGGGAGGGGAGCAAACTGCAGAATAATGTCCCAGTAAGAGCAGTACCAGCAGCCCCTAAAGTAGTGGCTCTCATTTAATAAATAATTGTAGAGACACCAGACTGGCTCAGTCAGGAGAGCATGTGACTCTTGGATCTCGGGGTTGTGAGTTCGAACCTCACGGTGAGTGTAGAGATTACTTCAAAATAAAAATACCTTTAAAAATAACGAGGAAAGAAAGAAAAAGAAAGGAAGGAACTAAGGGAGGGAGGGAGGGAGGGAGAAGCCGGGGCACAGGGATGCAAGACGAGGGTCCAGCCCCTCTCTGCTGATGAAATCCAAAGGCAGAGAGACAAGTGGTAATGAAGCGAGAAAGGAACTCATTTCGTGAGGCCAGTTCCAGGAAAACCGCAAAGCAGTGGCTCAAAGACTGCCTCCAAAGGGCGGAAAATACGTCCAGGTTTATATAAGGAAAACGGTGGGCAAAGGTGGGTGGGTACGTGCAGGGAAGCAGTGCAAGTCACACCAAACATTGTCTTAGAGTCAATCACTGTCAGGGTCTTGCTGGCTCAGGGCAGACCCTTTTGCTTGAGGGGGTAGTTTCGGTTCCCATCAGGGGAAGCTTTGCCCTCAGGATCTCCCTGCGGGGCCAAGAGACGAGCTGGAAAGAAGAACCCAACCAGAAAGTTGGAGATCAAAATGGAGGCAAAGTCCTATTTCATAAATGGGGGGGGAGGGGGGAGGGGAATCTTGGTAAGACTGACAGTAACTGACATTTACTGACCACTTCAATGTGCCAGGCCTGATTCTAAGCATTTTACAAGTATTATCTCATTTAGTTATCATAAAAACTCTATGAAGTAGGTAGGACAGGTCCACTGTCTCTCATTCAGGTTTTGTTTTTACCTGAATCTTTCAGGGCCAGAAATGTTTTGAAAATCAGATTACTTTAAATCTTAGAAAAAAAGAAAATGCGGGTCTGTATTGGCTATTTATGGCTGTGTAACAAAATACCCAAAACTTAGTGGCTTTAAAACAGAAAACATTTGGGGTGCCCGGGTTGCTCAGTTGGTTAAGCATCCAACTCTTAATTTCAGCTCAGGTCATGATCTCTCGGTCATGGGATTGACCCCTGCATCAGGCTCCACATTGAGCATGGAGCTTGCTTAAGGTTCTCTCTCTCCTTTTCCCTCTGCCCCTCCCCTGCTTGTGCTCTCTAAAAGAAAAAAGAAAAAAAAAGAAAACATTTATTCTCTCACACATCTTAAGGTCCACGAATCAGAGTGTGGCTTAGCTGGTGTCTGTGCCTCTTGGTTACGCTCAGGATGTCGGCCAAGGCTGTGGTCTCATCCGAAGGCTTGACCAGAGGTAATAGGGAATCTGCTTCAGCCCCACCCACACAGTCGTGGCTTGCCTCAGTTCCTCACCACTTGAATTTTTCTACCAAGATACCTCACAACACGGCAGCCAACTACCCCCCCCCCCCCAGGGCAGGTGATCCTAGAGAGAACACCCAAGACAGAAGTGACATCCCATCTAATCTAATCTCAAAAGTGGCATTCCACTACCTCTGCCATTTTCTATGTGTTGGAAGCAAATCAAGAAGTTCGGCCCACATTCAGAGGGAGAGTTTACAAACAGGCATGAATGTCAGGCGATAGGGGATCTGGGAAGCCACCTTGGAGCCTGCCTTCTCCAGAAGCACATAGCATGGGTTGCCGGACGCCCACAGCGGAGTCTGGGACAGCACCTTAAAAGAAAGAAATTGATATTTCTGCATCAAAACATTTGAATGTCAGTTTAGGTCAGATTTGCTTCCAAATGAGTTATGAAAATCTTTAAGTTTTCAGAGCCTTTTGGGTTCAGAATTATGGGAGAGAGCCTGGATATCAGTGCTAGGCCCTTCTACTTTACAGATGATGACACCAAGACCCGGGGAGGTTAAGCAGGTGTATATACGTTTGCGTAGCTTTGTATGAGCCCAGACAATAGACTCATGTACATCAATCACTTAGTGTTCTCAGAACAATGAGAATAATGAGTACAGGGGCTTTTATACATGTCTCCGTGACTTTCCTTTTTACAAAATCATTCAGTTAGTACTCTTAATTTTTAAATGAATAGAATAGATTAATTTTTAGAAGAATAAAATAGCATCTCTCCCATAAGGTAAGGAATTTACGTGTTACAAGAGTCAAAGGTTTTATGCCGTGCTTTGCTGGATTCTAATGCGCCGGGCTGTTTGCGCCCTGTGATATCGCAAAAAGGAAAGAATTAAAGAAAAAAGTGAGAATAACAGAACAAGACGAACAAAAAGGGTAATAAATTAGATGAATTTCTTCAGCTTACCTATAGATGGCAGTAGTCGGGGGACACACATAAGCCTGCAGTTTTAGAAAATGCCTTGATACATCTGTGAGTGTATGAGGGAGAATTCCGATTTGATAAGGTTTTGGTGTAAGTTAATGAAAACCACTGCATCATTTAAAGGTTGGCCAACCTTGACTAGAACACAAATGCCAGTCAGGCTGAAACTTTATTTCTGCCTCTTAACTCATTCTCTCTCCTGGTTTGCACTGATTCCTAATCAGAATTTTGAGCATGCATTAAATATTGTGGGGGGGGGGGGTAGCCCTTTACTTTAGACTCTGCGTTTTTTTGCGACCTGTTTAAACAGATAAAAACTGACTTTAATAACTGCAAGCAATATCAGATATACTAAACGGCCCTGCTTCTGATTCTGTATATGTTTAACAAATTAAACATTTTGTCTTTATGACCAAAAGTAAAGTGCTTAGCAAGGCAAGCTGAGAAATTCATACACTCTCTAAGGGGTATGAATAAGCCAAAACGTCACTGGCTTCTGCTGTAATATTGTAACTTTCATTGTAAAACCTCAATTCCAAATGCATTCGTGTCAGAATCCGAAATGACTTTGAGACTATGACACGGGAAAAAAAAAAAAAATGTTTTAAGCACATTAAGGAGCCGAGACAGAAAAGGGAACCCATAGCAATTCCAAAAGGGCAGCCTACACTGTCCTGTCATGACTCAGCCTCCCACTAGGTGGCGATGCTTTTCAACGGCTATCCGAGATATAGATGGATGGATGGATGGATAGATAGATAGATAGATAGATAGATAGACAGACTTCATATATATATATATGAAGTAAAATAGGCTTTTCCTGACATTGACGATATGGCTGTTGTTGACCTCAAAGAGCTCATTAGTCCTAACCATCATGAACCACCTCTTTTCCCAAGGGGGAAGGATTCCTGGCTTGGTTCACTTTTAGCAGTCCATTCTTAGGTGTTAATGGGAGGAGATTAACAGTAAGAGCCAACAATTTACTGAGATGGTGTGGGGATGGCAGACCGCCTGGGTTCAAATTCCAACTCTGCTACTTATGGCTGTGTTACCTGGGGGCAAATTACTTGACCTCTCTGTGTGTCCATTCCCTCATCGATAAAACAGAGGCAGTCACAGTACCTAACTCCGAGATCTGATGGGAAGCTTAAATGGATTGGTCTAAGTAAGGTCCTCAGAAGGGTGCCTAGCACAAAGCAAGCAGTACTTAAGAGGCGGCTACCAACCCTATGAACACCCCGAGAATGCATGCCTGCCGTATTTGACTGAATCTGATCAACAATACTGAGAGTAGTTTGATCTATCAGACCCATTTTACAGACAAGGAAACCAATGCCAAGTAAGTGAAATGAATTTCCCAAGGTCTAAATTAATGGCAGGGCTAGAACATGAATCCACATCTACCTACCTCTAAATCCATGCTCCTGACTGCTAGAATATATCATACCGGCCAAATATTGTAAGCAATAAAAAGCAAAAAAAAAAAAAAAAAAAATATATATATATATATATATATATATATATACAGTTCAAACTAAGAGATAATAGCCAACTGTTCTCCCAATAAACATGTTTTTCTCTTTGTCTTCCCCTCTCCAACATAATCCTATTTCCTTTCCTTTACATGATTAACCCCCCCCCAAAAGTAAACTTTTGCCTTTACATTTATTTCTAAACCAGCAGGCAGTATCTATAACCTAAATCTTTAAAAATTCTTGAGATACGGTTTTGAGAGGAACTTAAAAGATCCCACTAAAAAAGGTTAGATTATTTAAAAGTGGAGAAAAGATGATTCCGCAATTCTGCACCAGGATAAAAATAGAATTCGAAGTTCTCTACCCAAAAAACTCTACCAACCTTCCAACTGCTGGTTTTTTCCCTGTCTGTCCTTGAAATGACCTTGGTTTAATTACCTGCATCTCAATGAATGAATCTACATAGAAAGTGAAGGTTAATTAATGAAGGATCGTTTCTTTTGCTAAGCCCACCAGGCAGTGGCTGACAGCAAGAGCCGACCACGCGTATTATCCTATATCTCATTAGAAATGGTCAGATTGATGTGCTCACTCTGCACCAGGAAAACAAATGACAATAGTTGACCAACAATGGCCAATTGCGCTGAGCAATCACAGAGCTTCCTGCCTGTACCTCTAACCTTAAGTAACACCGCTCTTGAAGTCACAGAATCCAAAATACCAGAAATGCAGAGATCACATTCTAATGAGGCTTAGAGATTTGCATGCCAGTTGCACAGTAATATTCACATAACTTCTATACCATAATATTTCATACATTCCTTGTTTTCATGTATTTTTTTTAAAACTGGGTCGTTCTTGGGGCACCTGGGTGGCTCAGTCGGTTAAGCATCCAACTTCAGCTCAGGTCATGATCTCACGGTTGGTGAGTTCCAGCCCCGCGTCGGGCTCTGTGCTGACAGCTCGGAGCCTGGAGCCTGCTTCGGATTCTGTGTCTCCCTCTCTGCCCTGCTCATGCTCTGTCTCACTCTGTCTCTGTCTCTCAATAATAAATAAAAAGTTAAAAAAATAAAAAATAAAAAAACTGGATCATTCTAGAACAGGGTTTATGAAGCTCAGCACTAATCACTTTTTGAATTAGATAAATTTTTGGTATAAGCAGCTGTCCTGTGCAAGGTGGGATATTTAGCAATGTCCCTGACTTCTATCCACTGGATTCAGTAGCACCCCTCCCCCAGTTGTGACAACCAAAATTGTCTCCAGACATTGCCAAATGTCCCTACAAAACTTCCCAGGTGCAAAACTGTCCCTACTGAGAACCACTGATCAAGAAAAAATATAGTTTTGGGGGCACCTGGGTGGCTCAGTTGGTTGAGCATCCAACTCTTGATTTTAGCTCGGGTCATGATCCCAGGGTCATGGGATTGAGCCCTGAGTCAGGGATTCTGACTGTTTGGGATTCTCTCTCTCTCTCTGTCTCTCTCTCTCTCTCTCTCTCTCTCTCTCTTTCTCTCTCTCTCTCTCTCTCTCCAAAAAAGGAAAGAAAAGAAAAAACATAGTTTTAGACTTTGAGGCTTCTCATGTTGAAATAATTTCAGACTTATGGGAGGGGGGGAGTTGCAAAAATAGTATACCTGTATCCTCTTTACCCAGACTCTTCAAATGTTTCCATTTTACACAACCATAGTCCAATTACGAAACGCAGGAAATCAATGTTGATATAATAGTATTAAGTAGTTTATAGGTCTTACTCAGATATCACCCGTGTCTCACCAATGTCCTTTTCCTGATCACAAATTGCATGTAATCGTCATGGTACCTACAGTTTCCTCAAATCTGTGACGGCTCCTAGGTCTTTCTTTCATGACCTTGATATGTTTGATGAGCACTGATGAGTTATTTTTGTAAAACCTTCCTCAGTGTAGCTTTGTCTCATGTGCTTTCGTGACTAGATCAGAGTTATGCCTTTTTGCCACGAGTGCCACGTTAGTGTTGTGGCCTTCCCAGTGCGTCATGTCATGAGGTACCTGATGTGCTATTAATTTGGATCGCTTGGTGAGGCAGAGCCTGCAATTTCTCCACTGTCAAGTTACTCTTTCCTCCTTTGTATGTCGTAAGGGTCTTGTGGGGAAATTCCCTGAAACTGTGTAAATATCCTCCTCCTCCCCTTAATTTCATCCACAAATGTTAGCATCCGTTGACGCTTCTTGCCTGCGATAATTATTACGGTGGTGTTTGCCAAATGGTGATTTGCTATTTTTGTCATTCGACATTCATCGTTGGAGTTCCATTGTATGCAGTAGCTGTTTCTTTTCCTCCACTTTTTAGTTATTTTCAAAGGAAGTTTTGTCTTACTACCATAACTGAAAAATCAGAATTACAAGTGTTGTGAGGCTAAAAAATAACAGTACAAAATAAATTCAGTGAAAACCATCTATATCAGTTTCTAACTGGGTGTTGCAGCTTTTGAAGGCTGATGTCTTGTGTCTTTCTGTTAAAGAGCTTAATAGGCGTTAGAAAAGTATTACAAACATACTGGAGTCAAACTGACTTTCTCCTTCATATATAAGCAGAAGGATTGGAAGACAATTAGAAAAGGAGTCGCTACATGGTTCAATATTACACGAGGTCAGATCTAAATAATATCTAAGATTTCGTCTTTCTCCAGTGGTCTGTGTCCTGCATTTTGAAAAACACTAGCCGGCTTCTCCCATTTTCTAAAGTGACCGAGGCCCAGAGAAAGTAAATAACCTCTTCCATATTCACTGTTAGAGGATCTTTGCAAGAAGGAACAGTAATAACTCAGACAAGCCTAAGAGTACGATGCTGGACGTAAGATGGGCTGGTAGGTGGAGATTGATTATCAGGGTGCCATAGCGTCTCAGAAAACCCAAGGGTAAGAATGCAGCCAGACCAAGAATGGACAGGAACCTGGGAAACGAGAGTAAGCACGTCCCATCTCTCATTTCTATTTTCCTCTGTACATACACCTGTGTTATTTTTCTCTCCCTATCTCCCTCTCTTCATCTCACAGCTACCTCCGCTTTTCCATCCAGATAGAAAAATGGAGCAGCCCCAGAGCGACCAAGTCTACTGTCGAAACCATGCTCGGAACCCCTCTGGGTCTCCCTGGCTCCCAATTCTCAACTCCCAAAAGAAGAATCTGATTGGCCCAGCTTAAGGGAGGGGCACGTTCTCAATCCAATCAGTTCGATGAGGGGCAACATCTCGTAATTCAAAAGGAGCGGTAGCCATCATCGGTTATCCTAAGCAAGTACCACAGGGCAAGCACCTGGATCCAAAGGTCTAGAAAACTGGCTTCTCAATGGCCAATCCAGGTCCTCAAAATAGTGGTTCCCAACATCAGCCATTAATATACTAGGCATCCAAATACCACGTGTCGTATTTTTTTCTTCACACCATTTCTTGAATCGATGCAATGTTTTGTCTTAAAAAAAATAGCATTGAGTCAGGAAACTTATGATAGTATGAGCCTAATTAGGAAAATCAGATATTTTTCTAATACTGATTTAAATCCACTTAAATTTAAATTTAAATCCACTTAAACCAAGAGTGCACACCCTGTGCCATAGAAAAGCCTCAGTCTTATACGCACCCCTTACTTGGGTAAGAACTGGGTCCTCTGTACTTTGGAGTCTCTTCCCTGTTTTCTCTGTCCCCTGCAGCGAGATATTCTATGTTCAAATTGTTCAGACAGTTTTCAATCCATTCCTGCTTTATTCTTCCTAAAATTAAATTATTCTGACTTGAAGAGTTGCACATCATTGAGAAATTGGCTTTTGATGTTTCCCTGAGCCCTTCACACCAACTTCTAAAAAAATAAAGCCTTCTCAGTTTTTTACTCATTTATACCAGTATTGACTTAGTGGGAGATAATCTCAAGAGTAGATTTGGTTCATGTTTCAACCTTGCTTTTAAAGGTCAATGCAGATAAATGCCTAATACAAACTTTAGAAGATCTTACGTTCTGGGGATACAAAGATGAGAAGCCCCTGAATCTCGAGGGGGGCTCTCGTATCTCGAGGGGGAACAGAAACCTAAATAAACAATCACAGTGAACAGGATAAGTGTCCCGCATGGGCCCACCAGGCACCCTGCACCCCTCCCCCGCCCCCCCCCCCCCCGCCCCAGAAGATGCAGAGTGAAAGGTATGGAAGGGGTGCTGAGTCCATGAAGGGACTGGAAAAACGAGGCACGTTGGGGAAACCACTCGAATCAGAGGAAAGAGGAAGCACAAAAGTCTTCAGGCAGGAGCTTGCTTGGAATACCCCAAGAAAGCTAGGAACTGTCTGTAGCTGGAATAGAGTGAGCGAGGGAGAGAGTGATAAGAGGATGGAATCAGGGAAGCAGTTGGGGGATGGGATGCAGGTCAGGTGGGACCTTACGGACGACTTTGGCTTTTCCTTGGCCTGAGATGGGAGCTGCCGGGGTTTCTAGACAGAGGAGTGACCTACATTTTAAAAGGCGTTCTTGGGATGCTGTGCAAAGAACAGAGCATAGGGGCCAGCGGTGAAGACAGGAAGCCATTAGATCCTTAAGAATAGACTAGCTGAGTAGTAATGGCGGCTTGGCCTCTGGCTCTATTTTGCAGGTAGCACCGAGAGAATTTCAGAAGACTAGACCTGGGGTGTGAGAGAAGGCATGAAGTCAGGCTTCATGTAAAGTTATGACTTGAGATACTGAATGGGTAGAGTTTGTAGCCACTGGAGCTGGCTGGTGGGAGGCTGGCAACCAGGGGTTTCATTCTGGACATGTCACGTTTGAGGGGCCAATGAAATGCATCCACGTGGGGATATCAAGAGGCCAGTTGGAAACACGATGCTGGCGTTCAGGAGAAAGCTCCACACCAGATCTACTGGGCAGGGTAGACGCAATTAGTTCAATACCTAGCATATAGTAGGAATTCAATAAATGGCAAATGCATGAACCCCATGGCTTACATCAGCCCAAACATCTGTGTACCACTGGGAAAGAGCTAGGCCTTCACACCCTACTAATGATGGGTCACTAAGAGTTTCACATGAGAAGAAAAGCATTTTTTTTTCTTACCCCAAACGATCTGCAAAATTACGCAGTGTGGTTTCACTTAGGTTGTTTTCTATCTCCAATATAACATTAATAAACAAATTTGAAATCATACAAGTGTGAACGTAAATTATTTACAGTGTGCTTGAAGAGCTCAGAAGGGCTTTGTAAGCTAAATAATTTATAAACTCATAGAAGGAGTTTCTTTTTTCACTAATTAAGGGTGAAAATTCTCCCAATAAATCACGAGAGGTTTCGGGAAGTACGCAGAGTGGAGATCAATCCAGGACAACAAACATTTACTGAAAAACTACTATGTCCCAGGCACTTAGCTAGAGACGAGTTGTTCAAAGATCTGCATGATGGTGTTTGCACTTTGAAGGAGATGCCTGTGCCCTGGGGGAAATGGCATCCTTAGGGCCAAGCGTCGGGACTACAGCAGACAATGGTGCTGCCCACCGCGGAGTTCAGATGCTCACTTCGCAGGTGCACAGTAAGATGGCAATTCCCCACCCCCTCGAGGAAAGGCGTGACCCTGTGGCTTGCTTTAGCCAATGAAATGTCAACAAAAGCTACCTGTGTTACTCCCAGGTGGAAGCCTTAAGAGGCGGTAAGTGATTTGCCATTGCTATGGGCTAAATGTTTGGGCTCCCCAAAATTCATATATTGAAATTCACATATTGAAACGTATTCTCCAACATTATCGCATATGAAGAGGTGTAGCCATTGGGAGGTGAGTAGGTCATGGGGGTGGTGGCCTCCCAAATACAATTAGTGCCTTTGTAAGAAGAGGCCAGAGCTATAGCTCACTCTCTTTCCACCACATGAGACCATGAGAAGTCTGCAGCCTGCAACCCAGAAGACTCTGGCTCTCACCAGAACTCGACCATCCTGGCACCCTGATCTCAGATATCCAGCCTCCAGAACCATGAGACATAAGCGTCCTGACTGTGCCTGAACTAACAAAGACAGCAATGTTCTGGTCCACTGTTGCAGTGACACGGGTCAGTGCGGAAGGATCGCTTCCTTCAACCCCGGGCCCCATTGGTGACTGCTGTGAGCAGATCGTCCCCACTCCATGGAGATGCCCTGCTGGAGGTCTAGCATGAATAGGAAATAAACGTGTGTGCTGAGCCACTGATATTGAGGGATTGTTAGGTACTACACTGACTATCCCATCCTAAATGATACCAGCCCTATTTTGACAAAGGATACCTCCTTTGTGAATTTCCAAGTTCCAGATACTCCCTTAACCCCCATGCTTTGGGTTATCCACCTGCATTTTAAAATATAATGTCTGCCCTGTGTTTCCCAAATCACTTTTCTATGTTCCTTTATAGAAACAAAGCCATAGACCCAAGACCATCAAACACTTTTCTCCATTCCTCAATTTATTTAAAAATTCCACTTTCTAGTTAGAATCGTATCCTTCTATCCCCAATTGCCCTCCTCCTTCCTTCACCTCTACGCTTTTCTGTGCAAGCCATGGTCATCACCAGAAGCAAATCTGTACTTGTTAACTTCACAAGCGTTTCCAGGTAGGTGAGAAGAGCGGAGGCCAAGAGAGTCCCGTAAACCCCTCACTGCAGTTGACGAGCACGCCGAGACCGGACCTCGGCAAAGGTTATGAACGCCTATGCGCTAAGGGCCTTCCAAGGACAAGCAAGTTAGCAAAAACCGTGAAAAACATACGGTCTCTGTGTGTTTTGTTGCCCGCGATCTTTCCAGTGCCTAGAAAATGAGCAGCACAGAGCATCTGTGATGGAAGAGAAGGAAGGACGCACGGAAGACAGGGACGGAGGAAAAGAGGGAGAAATAAACAAGTGCAAGGGCAAAGGCGAGCACGAGGCGAGGGTGCCCTGTGGGTACCGGGAAGAAAGGCAGGCAGCGCAGAGGGGAAGAGATACAAGATGTGACGTCTTCCCGGAGAACAGAATAAAACAAAAGCCGCCAGGTACTTTTCGTAAACAGTTCCGGGAAAGTTCCACCATCGTTAATTTCAGACCATAAGGAGAATTTCTGTGCAGGTCAGCAGTTGTTCTAATGGTTTGGAAAATCTACACTGGATCAAGGGCAAATGCTACCTACAGCAAAGGTTCTGGATGTTTCCTTAAGAGCAACCAAGTGCCATTTCAACTGTTATGGTAGACTGAGTTGGGAAAGGTCAAGGGGAAGAGAAAATGTGCTTGCAGCAGTGGAGGGGCCAAGATGGGATGGGGGAGGGGGGCTGTGGAGGGCTTGAGCCTGCCTCCAACCAGATGAAACCCGTTATCCTCAAAAGTCAGCGCAAAGAAGCAGTAGCATAATATCTTTGTCTTTATTAATTGACATCTTCTCGATCTTAAGAAAATATGACTAGCGGCTATTTACTTTTCAAAACAGCTATTTATATCGATCTGTAATGCAACCTGAACAACGGTGTTCTTTCTACAAGAGTCCAGCTTCGGGACAAATTCCATCACCACTTAACCAGGTCGCTCTGGTACTGAATTTTGGAACAGACCTCGGCTAGGGGTGAATTATTTATTTTCAGCATCACCACCAACAAAAGACAGGGGTCCCGGCCTCAGCTGCCCACTCTCCCAGCCCCAACATGGGAGCTGTTCTTATTTGCTGAGTTTGACCACTGGCTTGTGCATTTGCTGATTACAACACACAATACCAGTTTTCACATACCCACCTGGAGACAGGAGAAACCCAGTCTTCGTTAAGATGAGTTTTGAGTGTAAGGATAGGAAATCCAAAATAGCACTGAGGGAAAGTTCTTAAGTCTGGTGCTCAGAAGCAGAGGGTTGACATGGAAGCTACAGAGTGGCAAGATTCCAGGCTCCCTCTGTCTTCTTTCTCCCCCATGCACAGTTCCTATTCCCATGACCACTTCTTGCTCCAAAATGGTTGCTGGAGCTCCAGCTGTTACATCCACCTTCCAGCCATCAGGAAGGAATACGGCGGCGAAGGCGAAGAAGTACCCACCACCTCCTTTTACATACATTTCTCAGAAGTTGCCACTGACTCTTACAACTAATTGGACAAGAAGTCGGGTTCACGGTCCCACTTAGGAGCAAGGGAATCTGGAAAATCTTGCTTTATGTGGGGCTTCCACGAGCCCCTCAACAATTAAAGGTCAATTACTAGGGAGTAAGGGGCGATGAGCACTGAGGGATAATCGGCACTTGCACCTATTCCAATATGGTTTACGCCAGATTTTGTCTTACTCTGCCTCTTCTCAAGTGCTAAGAAAAATAATGAGATATATAAAGTTTTCCGAAACCATGAAACCGAACTCATTTACCTTTATAATTTTCTATTAATCTGCTTCCAGAATTCATTTTACATTTAATTCCAGCCTCTAACACTTTAATGTCATCTCTTTAGTCTTCACACATTAGTGGTCTCAGCCTTGTCAGACTTTTTCATCTCCTTTATGTTCATTTATTTTAACTTTCAGTGGTCTTCTAGCCAATCCTTTATCCTTTTTATTACAAGAGCATGAAATTTTATAATCCCCTAGAGCTTTGTTAGTCAGCTGCTACAAGGTTCTAAACCTCCACTAATTTATTCCCTCATTTTTGACTTTCAGATCTGAAGCATGCCTTAATATTTTGTTTTTGAATACGAAAGTAACTTTTATTAAGTGGGTTTATTGCATTAATAGATTTTTATTTCAGTTTTTACAGTTATATTTAAGTTCTCTGCTAGTTATGCCGCAGATCGCTTTAATAACAATTTATAATGCTATGTAATATAATTTATACTTTAATATCGTAAAAATGTACGTAATATAATAAAGCAAAGAGCAATTTTATAAAACTTTACCTGGAAATCGTTTCAAATAAGCATGTATTTTTTAACTCCCAAATAAACAACTTTATTGATATTTATTATAATAGAAAACTCCCTAAAACAAGAATAGCTTCTCTTGTTAAGAAAAAATAATAATAAAGACAGTGCCCCTTAAAACACCACATATGTTTTGATTTTTTATTTGCCTCATCCTTCCTTCTGTTTTGGTTTCTCAAAGGCAGAGAGGGGATTGTTTTTCTTTCTTCATACAATTACATGAATGATCAATACCCAGCTGTGAACGTTTCTAATTCACGTTACAACAGCAAGAACAATCATGTCGGCATTAACTGAGATATATATGTGACAATAAAATAATACTAATAATTATAAAACACTCTCTCCTCCTCCATTGCAAATCTGGCAGGGATTATAGAAAGACTGATCAAAATGCAAATGTTGGGCATATATTTGCACAGCAGGGGAAGGAAAACCCAGAGCATGAACTTGAGGACCTTAAACCTTCCAGGCTTTACAGTGAGACCAATACAAGGGGGAAAAAATTGGTCACCAGAGTGTTGGACTCTTATAGTACTGCCCTGCAGGCAAGAACCTATAACTATATCAGTGAATGTACATAACAACACCCTCCTCCCCCACCGAAAAACAAACAAACAAACAAACAACGCAGTGACTTAAAACAAGAACTTTATTTTGCTCTTGAGTCTGCAAATTAGCAGTTGGGGGTGGGAGGGTCTGCAGATCCAGGCCAAGCCTGTTTGACCTTGACCGGGATTCACTGGCGACATTTGATTGGTTTCTGAGTGGGCTGGGGGGTCTGGCTGGCTGCTGGAAAGCACCCCTCAGCTCTCGTCCACGTGGTCTCTCCCCACCACCCCTCTCCGCCCCACCCCCCTCCGCAGTCTAGCTCAGCCTGGCTCAAAGGACAACAGAGTTCAAGAGCAGCAAGAAAACAAGCCCGATACATGGATGCTTTCCAAGCTCCTACCTGGGTACTGCTTGCTGATGTCCCACTGTCTAAATGAGGTCAAGTTCCCAACCCAGATGCGAGTGCGGAGTGGGGAAAGAGACTGCACCTCTTTACGGGAGGAGTGGACAATTGTGAACATTCCATAATCATCTTATAAACACATCACACACAGGATTATCCACGACGTTTGCTCTCAGTTCTTAAATTCCTACAGCCGATTAAACATGCCATTCACTCAGTGGATGCCTGTTCCTTTGTGCCAAGCCCTGTTGTAGAAGTAGTGACCAAAATAAAAACTCTGGCCTCCTGAAGCTTACATTCTGGTGGGGCCTCGTGTTTTTTAACCAATATTTTTGACCACAGCCAGCGTCTCTTCCTCCTATAGCCAAAAATAGACCTCTGTGGGTTTTCCCCATTTAATATTACTTCCGTTCTCTTCAGGCAATAGCTTCCTCCCTTTCCCTTTGGGAATTTCCCCTTCTGCCTCCCAGGGGACTGTCAAACGTGGAGCCCCTCCTGCCACACACATGGCCATGAGATCCAGTCTGGCCAATCGGAATACCTCCTTCCGGGCACAATTGGTCCAGGATTGGGCAAATGAGCCAGGCAGGACCCAGCAGAGACATTCTCAGGCATTGCTAGGAAGCTGCTTAAGAAAATATAGGATCTTGGGGTGAGCACTGAGTGCTGTACCTAAGGGATGAATCACGGGAATCTACCCCCCAAACCAAGAGCACACTGTATACACTGTATGTTAGCCAACTTGACAATAAATTATATTTTTAAAAAAATGAACTGTCAAAAATATTTTTTTAACTGAGATTAAAAAAAAGAAAATCTAGAATCTTTATCTATCGATACAGTGTAAGCTAGCAATGCCAATAATCTTAGACACCCCACGAGAATAAATCAACTAGAGGAAATAAAGAGAGAAATAAATCAATGAGAGAAAGTAAAGAGAGAAAGAATCCCAGTGACGTCATTGGAGCTCCTGGAAACAGCCATGCCTAAAGCCATTTCTATGTCACCTCCTGGTTATATAAATCAATGGCTTATCAAGTAGGAGTTGGGTTTTTGTCATCCGCAACCAAATGAGTTGTAAGTAATTCGACCTTCCAGAATTTAACACAGCTGTCCCAACCTCCCAAAGCCAGCTAGAGCCCCTGAAAGCCACGTGTACTGTTTACAGAACACCATGAAATACAGGAATCCACCAGAGAGCAATCAATTAGGCAGAAATTAACTACATGCTACAACTACATTATAACACCATAAATGTAATATTCTTTTATTTAAAAAAATGTGATATTTTTAATTTTAAAACATGTAATATTTTTTATTTTAAAAATGTAATATTTTTATTTAAAAAGTGTAATATTTTTATTTAAAAAATGTAATATTTTTATTTAAAAATATTAAATTAAATAAGGTCTGCCATTTACAATTTTTTTTTTTTAACAATCATTTGATTCCCGCTTATCCATTGGGTCACTTAAAGCTGGTACTCACAGACAGACTCAAGAAAGAGTAACAGGAAGGAAAATAAAATGGAACAAAACTATCTGGTGGGTCATTTTTTTCCTACAAAGTCAAAAAAGATTAGCTTCTGCCCAGGTCATGGAAAACTCCAATGATCTTTTGGACCACTGACTAAAATCTTTTTCTAAAGTAATATTGGAGATTCTATTAAAATAACCATCCTTGGGGCGCCTGGGTGGCGCAGTCGGTTAAGCGTCCGACTTCAGCTCAGGTCACGATCTCGCGGTCCGTGAGTTCGAGCCCTGCGTCAGGCTCTGGGCTGACGGCTCGGAGCCTGGAGCCTGTTTCCAATTCGGTGTCTCTCTCTCTCTCTCTGCCCCTCCCCCGTTCATGCTCTGTCTCTCTCTGTCCCAAAAAAAATAAATAAACGTTGAAAAATAAAATAAAATAAAATAACCATCCTAAGTTCCACTCTTCTCTAGCTGCCTTGCCAAGGAACACCCAGACATTCAAATGGCAGCCCTCTGGAGTATATTCCCCAAACTATTACCCAACCCAGCCTTTCTCAGATGTGACCTATGAAATGTAACACACAGACACACACACACACAGGTTAAAGGCTCTGGAAAGGAGGCTGTTTAACTTTGTCCGACCTAGCATTTCCCAAACTTATTTGACCCCAGAACATTTTTTTTTTACCATGTCATACTTAATGTTCATGAAAACGGTTATCCATGGAGTAGATACTAGTCTACCACCTAAACTAGGGGTCGACAAACTTTTTCTGTGCGGGACTGAAGAATAAATAGTGTAGGCTTTGCAGGCCATGCTGTGTCTGTCTCAACTATTCAGCTTGGTCATTGCAGTGGTAAAGCAGCCATAGACAATACGTAAACAATGGGTATGGCTATGTTTCAATAAAACTTTATTTATAAAAACAGATGGAGGACCAGATTTGGCCTGTGGGACATCGTTTGTTGGCCTATGTCTAACCCAAGGGGAGAGAGTGAATAAGACCATGGACTTAGAACCAATGTTGGGGGGCGCCTGGGTGGCTCAATTGGTTCAATGGCCGGCTTCGGGTCAGGTCATGATCTCACAGTTTGTGAGCTCGAGCCCTGCGTGGGGCTCTGTGGCGGCTCAGAACCTGGAGCCTGCTCGGATTCTGTGTGTGTGTGTGTGTGTGTGTGTGTGTGTGTGTGCGTGTGTGTGTGTGTCTCTCTCTCTGCTCCTCCCCTGCTCACACTCTGTCTCTCCCTCTCTCAAAATAATAAATAAACATTAAAAAATTTAAAAAAAGGAACCAATGTTGGGGGTCCCACCTCCATGCACAAGCTGCATAGCCTTGAGCCACTCAACTTTCTCGAAAACCTGTTTCAAAGTATAAAAGGAAGAGTGGGTGTACTTCATACACCTATTGAATTTGTATTTCTACGCAATTTCTCCGAGTGGATGACGTGCAAATTACGTGTATGTATAATTTTAACACCTGGGCCACCAGCAAGGTGGGAGAGTGGAAAGACTCGTAAGCACAAGTCATGCAGCAAACACAGCCCTCAGATCCAAAAGTGGTAGAGTTTAAAGAAATAAGCCTCCTAGGAATTTCGTGAAGTTTGGGGAGACTGTTCTGAACCTCCATTGTATGCAGTGAGGCTCCAGCCTGTCTTATCTAACATCCAAGGGCCAGAGAGACCCAGTTAATGTCTTGTTTCCATGCCCCCACCAGAAGCCACATTTGGGTTCATATCGCGTCTAAAGAGCCAAGAGAAAGCTGCCATCCAGCTCACTCGCAAACACGTATTTTTGCGTTTTAGTTTTCAACTGGAGCCTCTGCTGAGCAGGTAACCAGCAGAAAGTTGTTTTCCTGGTCTCGGTAGGACAGAATGAAGACTTGTGCTTTGTTTCTAAATGATCGGAATTTGTAACCCAAATGTTTTGCCTTCACAAAGTTTTCTTCGCACTCATCCCGGCAGAATTATATTTTTATTTTGCCACACGAACTGTGTTCATCATTTCGATTTTTACTGCATAATGTAGACAGATCTTCTCCATTCATTCCGGTTTTTTTTTTTTAAATGCAGAGATGACAGAAGAAAAGAGATAAAATGCTCAAATCCCTCCAGAATTCCCCTTTGGTTCCATGGGGACCTACCATTTATCATGATTAATTTTTTTCCTTAAAAAAAGAGAGAGAGAGAGAGAGAGAGAGAGAGAGAGAGAGGGAGAGAAATGAACACTTCTTTGTCAGGCAGAGGCTTTTAGTCATCCTGACACCAGGCTTTCACGCAGCAAAAATATTACTAATACTATTTTCCCTCTGAAGTGCATTTGTTATCAATATGCACTTAAACTGGTGATCAAGTCTGCTAGGAGAGACACCTGCTGTGCATCTTCTAGCTGTTTAATACCTTAGGGATACATCACTTAATAATTTAGTGCTAAACCATTTAGCATTTTAGCCCATCATTGCTTATATTACACACAGGATTTCAGTAATGTCTGATAAAATTATGTGTTAGCTGCCTTATGTGTGTGTAAAACTTAATAAGTCTTCTTTACCCCCTCAAGTTTAATAACTGATTTTCTTACATTTATGGATGTGAAATTTTATTGCTCATGGATATAGTTTGAACCTAAATCTTCATATCTTATAAATTGATTTTTAGTTTCCTTTTTGACCTTATGAATTTCAATCAGACATTGACCTCTTGTTGCTCATGAATCTGACTGATTTAATGCCTTATAACAATAATAGTGGAGAAAAGCATTATCATAAGAGCCCACAGGGTTTGCAGAAACCCATAACTGGATCTTGGAGGCCTCAAGCAATAATAATTCTTGACCTAAGACCATTCTCTAAAGCCGGCATTCTTTACCATACTGGCCCATCCTTGTTGCTGCTTAACTAGGGAGAGCAGTGAACAAGTCTCAAAAGAAGACTGGCTAGAATTGTTTCAAAGACACAGACTTGAATATAAACCAGTAATAGGAAAGGTGCAAAAAGCTAATTTTATCTCAATTTTATCATGAACGGAAAGAAAAGAGAAACCACATACTGGAACTGTCTATTGGGGCAGAGGGAGGCATTTTAAATATTTTAACTTGATAAAAACATGAAAAATCACCATGAATGGTCTTAACAGACCGTATTGTTACTACTCTGCCTCATATTGTGACCGCTGAGTCTATAGTATAAATGCAACAGTTGAAGGATTGTTCCTTCGTTTCCCTGGCTGTGCTAATTTAATTTAATTGGTCTACTGAATAACTGGGTGTTGATGTTCATCATTCCTTATTAAGAAAGACTCTTAAACCCAAAACAAAAGCAGCTTTCCTTTTCTTGTTCTTTCCTTTCATTAGGAGCACAAGGGTCCAACTTCTTCCTGCGTGGGGGATCAACACTTCCCAAAGGATGCAGGCTTACCCCAGAGCTTCCCCTCCATGATTCATTCTCTCAAAAACCTAAAAATCCTCCAAATTGCTACAACAGAATGCTGGCAGTGGAATGCTGACTAAAACGGAAAATTACTTGGGGAGAATAAATCTTTTCTGCCGAGACAACTGAAGTAGGTGCCCTATTTAGCGCACTTGCTCTGTAGGTAACTGTTAAAAAAGAAAAAGAAAAGCAGACCTTTGAATATCTTCCTCTGAATGAGCCCCACCTCAAATCCTAGAGGGAGTCCAACTATTGAGATTTTAAAGTACCTAAGACACGAATACTCATATCCCTGTTCGCCCACCGTCATACTAGAGACTCAGAATGACAGTCTTTGATTCTGCTCACCAAGATTTCCAATTCTGCCAAGCACTGGACAGGATTAGACTTTCCCACCCGTGTGGCTGCTCTGACCAATGAGATTTGAGCAAATGCATTTACAAGTCAATGGTCAGTTAATTCCGCAGTGTCCTCTCCTGCTACCTGGACAGTCTGCAGGAACCTCTTTTCCCCAGATACAGAGCAGGGTCATTGAATGCTACCTCGAAAAGTTGTGCAAACCATCGCAGATTTTACAGGAACAAGAAATTAATATCTAATCCAAGGAGATCTTGGCATTGAAGCCTGTTGTGACCACCCCATCTACCCTTTCTTCATCTTCATTCTGGGGAGAAGATATCCTCAGGATAAGGGAAACAGGGAGTGGGACGCATGGAATGACTACCCAATCCCAAATAGCAACCCGATGGGTGACCCATCTTTCAGCTAAAACGTCCCTGCAAAAAGACCCTACGGGAGCAAAATGCAAAGATAAATAAATATTTACAATCAGTCATCATTAACACATCAGAGTGCATCAGCAAATCTTTTCTACCAAAAGGGTTGGGGCCCTAAGGTGAAAAAGAGCGAAGGAAGGTCATCAGCTCAGAAGCTGAGGAACCGTATTTCTTCTAAGAAAACCAGGGGAAGCCGTAAGGAAAACGAGAAGGAATGGAAACGAAATGAAAGCTGATGTAATTTATTTCACCATTTCATCCACCTAACTCTTGAACTGGTTTTCCAGCATCTTCGGTGGTGAATGCAGAGTTAAGGGTTACCACAGGCTCCCTGAACGAACCCGAGCAGTCGGTGGCTCACTTAGCCCTCGAACCCATGTTTTTGTACCATGACTGAGGGCCACACACCTTCACACGGCGCCATCAGGGGCTGCCATCAGGCCACTGCCACTGGCCTCCAGCCTCCCATCACGGAAACACATCAGGCGGAGGAGTCCGCTCCCAAGTGTTAAAAGCAACACGTAACCTCATCCCAGGGTGTCTGGTACAACCTGAGAGCGTGTCCCGCCCCTGTTCTATCTTCACTGTGATATGACAGACCAGGAGGCTCTGGACTGACCCCTGCTCCTTCAGAGGGGGTTAGGTTAGTGGGGGAAACAACTCCACAAGAAGAAACCGTTGTTTTCAGAAAGGGAGATGGCCCAGAGCCACCAGAAACTATGAATGCCACTCCAGCCTCAAAACTCTTCACATCAGTAGGGATAAAGGACGATTTCTTCTACGTTTTACCTTTGCTTTTTAATTGCTTAAATGTTTCAAAAACACACGCAGCCTTTGACAGGACATAAAAAGACAAAAATCACATTACTTTCTTTCCGTGCCAATTGTTTTCATCCCTAAGGTTATATTCTAAGCTAAAAAAAAAAAAAAAATCTCAAAATCAGATATTGTCAAATCGGTGACTTGACATCTTGAAATGTGACCGTCTATTCCAAAGTTATGTGAATGTTTCTGCAGTAATATCCTGAGGGGGTGGGGGGAGAGTCAATGACTTTTCTAAACTACAACAATTTATTTTCAGAAGATGAGACACAAATTATGAATCAATCGATCAATATTAGTTTCTCCTGATCATCTAAGGGCCTCTCCTGGTTCTATTTTCTAGGATTCATTGGAAATAAGTTCTTTGGGGGAATACTCATGGTTTCCTGGGATCTTGTTTGTTTCATTTCCTTTCCTGTTAAGCCGTATTACTCATAATAGCAGAGCACTACCTGATGACACAAATGTGCCCCTCTCTGTGTATCCTGTAGTTTCCTGTCAAAGCGAATCAGCCTGCTTTGCATTAGAGCTTGGAGATTAAATTGCAGGAGAGGAAGTCCCTCCAGTGAAGGTAAACCAGAGTGGTGGCTTCATACCCAAAGGAGCGCGCAGCCAGGACACCTGCATCCGTGACAATTAGGCAACCACAGAGTGGGAAGGAAAACATTTTCGAAAGTGCATTTCTATAGCCAGCCCGTTTTCGCCAACATAAAAACATCCGCTTTTTAAAGATCTTACCTTATGAAGGTCGAGACGGTAACAGTTAATTCTCACCGATGCCGTTAACATAACTAAGGAGGAAACTCATTTCCTTCGTAGCTTCCTCTACCGCAGGGTCATAATCTTAAATGGAACTCAAATTGCTAAGAGATTCTCTCTTAAAACAGAGAAGGTACAGAAATCCACTTCCCACATTTCCCAGAATACTTTACATTCATCTCGGGTTAATAGTAATAAATATTATTGAGCGCCTGTTACGAACCATAAATTGCTGGGCCCTGGATATGCATTATCTTTCTTCAATCCAGACAACTCCAAGAGCTACACGTTTTTGTGCTCATTTTACAGATATCACAACTGAGATTCAATTAAGTAATTTGCCAATTACAATTCATTATTTTTTCCAAGTTCACATTAAAACACACGCATAACTCTTAAACTTAAAAAATATACACATTTCATACGTGCACTGTATAAAAATTTCTCTCTCATGCTACCTGTTACCTATGCACCCCGGTACGGAAAACTCAAGGGGAAGAGAACAGAAAACATCTGCCGAACACCTCAACATGCCAAGCCCGATGTTTGTGCTTTCCAGATTGTCTGTTGGGACTGTGCAAACACAGGCTGCATTATCACAATCGAGGCAGAGCTAGGACTAGAGCTCAGGTCTCTCTGAGAAGGGTCTGTGGGGGGACCAAGGTCACCTCCACGCTCTGAACTCGGCCGTGTAAACTACAATCCCAGCCCTTCCGCTCTCTAGCTGTGTGGCCTTAGACAAATTAGTGAAACGGATTCGTTTACATTTCTCATAATAATAGACCCCACCTTGCCCTGTTGCTGTTACCCTGAGAATCAAATGAGAAAGCACACGTGTCTAACGTAGAGCAAGCGCTTATGGTGAGTAGCCTCCAGGACGACCCCAGGGATGCCAGCCTCCTGATGTCACCAGCAGAGGGGGATATATGCCACTGTCACGTGAAATGGGAAAGAGCTGTATAGTTTTGTGGAAGTAACTGTGTGTAGTTTCGGAGACTGGGTCACACAAGACGTCGTACCTCCTGCCTTACTCTCAGCTCACTCTGGGAGAAGCTATCCATTCTGCTGTGAAGATACTCAGGCAGACTTCTGGAAGGGCCAGAGGGACAGGAGCTGAGGCCTCCTGCCAAGAGCCAGCACCAGCTTGCTGGCCCCCTGCGTGGACCCTCTTGGAAGCGGATGCTCTTGTCCACTAGACTCAAGCCTTCCGACTGCGGTCTTGGGAGAGACATCAAGCCAGACTGACCATTTAATCCGCTTCTGAATTCCTAACCCAAAGAAACCATGAGGTCATAAGTGTTCATTGTTGTTTTAAGCTACTGAGGTCTGGAGTAATTCGTTCTGCAGCAACAGATAACTGTTACAGCGCTCCAGAAACCTCAAGCCCTTCGCGGAAACCAAAGCTCATGTTCATTCTGCTTCACCAAGAAACCTCCTTCCCTGAAGGGAAGACTGACTACTTTTGCGAGGCATTTTAAGCCCTCCAGCACAGGGTTGGAGACGTAAGTAAGGGGCTGGGGATTGCAGGGATGGGGCTCTGCGTGGCGCTATTCAGGTGACCACATGCCTATTCACATGCACACAGGATCATAGTTACTGGGAAGTTCAGAACCCCCTTACTACCACCACCAGCCGGGGACACCTGCCCCAACACTGCCACAAATCAGTAGGCTACTTTGCATTCTCTAGACCTATTTGCTCAGACCCCAGATATGCCATCTGTCCCCACAGTTCTGGCTGCTCACTGCCTTTCTTTTCCTCTGATTTCTCCCGGCCACACAAAACAATGAAAGAGAAGCACGCAAAGCAATATTTCTAGTAAAGAATCCTGTTTTCCTGTACGGTGGATCTCTCCCATCGGAGGCACGCGGGGAGCAGGAACCGGCTTAATATGTTTGCGCTAACAAGACTCGTGGTGGTAACATCCCTGTGCAGCCCTCACAGCCACATCAAAATGAATCACCACTTCATCAACCCACCCAAGCACTCCAGGTTCTGTTGCCCTGTACAAAACTCCCCGTCTATTGTTCCAGAAAATTTCAGAACTGTAAAAAAAAAAAAAAAAAAAAAAAAAAAAAAAAAAGAGTCCCTAGTCTTTTTCCCCAGGTCCTAGTGATAAATGGATTGACTTCTCTCCTGTCCTGCTCTAAATGTAAGGACACGTAGGTGAATAGGTGGTCAAAAATCTGGCATCCACTCTCTCTATGGCATCCACTGGTGATGAGACCATAAGTGACCAAGTAAGAGCTGGTTTCGTGACACAATGATTTTTCATCAAGAGCTAATGTCACACCAACTTTAGACCCTGGCGCACATGTCAGATGCAATGTCACTGTAAGGTAGAAGGTCGGGAAAGCAATACCAGGGGCAAGAGAGTAGAGGCAATGGGAGCGCCAACGTGGTGCCAATTTAGGGACAGGGAGCCCCACTCTTGTCAACGAAGCAAATATGTGTTGAGCACCTACTGTGTGCCAGGCTCTGGGCTGGGTTCCTCTTGCCTATGCTACTCTTCCCTCCGTCCCCAGAGCAAACCAATCCATTAGCACCTGTCGTGTTCATAGAACAGCAGAAAACCAGGGGTGGGCAAAGAGCTTCCTGTTTTATAAACAGGTTGTAATGGAACAGGGCCGTGCCCACTTGTGTCCGTGCTGTGTATGGCTGTCCTCCCACTACAACAGCCCCGTTGAGGAGCGGCAACAGAGACTGGATGGTCCATCCCACTGCCTGAAGTGTGTCCCCTCAAAATTCTTCTATTAAAAGTGCTAGCCCTCCAGCGTGATTGTAGCTGGGGAAAATATACTGAGGAGAGCATTAAGGTTAACTGAAGTCCTCGGAGTGGAGCCCTGGAAGAAAAGGAAGAGGTCTTTCCCTGTCGGTCCTTCTCAGTCCCCAACCCCCACCCCCAGGTGAGGACCCAGTGAGAAGGCAGTCATCCCCAAGCCAGGAAGAGGGCTCTCGCCAGAACCCCAGCAGGCTGGCACCTTGACCTCACTTCCAGCCTCCACAGCTGAGAGAAAATTAATTTCTGTGGTTGAAGCCCTGCTCTGGTCTACGGTGCTTCGTTATGGCGGCCTGAGGTGACTAATACGGCCCACGGAACCTAAAATATTTGCTACCTAGACCTTTACCGAAAAGGTTCGCAGGCCTAGGGAAACCTTCGAGGCAAGACAGAAGACCCCGAGAATCTTCTCCACACTCTCCGTTTATGGCAGGGAAATCTGTCGTTCTCTCCCAGGAGGATGGTCTGGTCTGAGGAACCAGATCCGTGCTTATGCAACTTTCCTCTGCTTCTGTCCTGAGTCCCCAGCGGTTCCCAAAACGTGGTGAGGAATCTGCAACATAACACGTCCAGAATGAGCTCCAGGTTCACGGCCCCTTCCCAAACCTGCTCCCCCACCTCAGCCACCCATCCATCTCTCCAGTTCTCGCGCTGAAACCCCTGGCGTCTTCCAGACTCCTCTTTCTCTTTCAACCTCCCACCATCCAACCCACCAGCAGCCAAGCCTCCCTCCGAAGTCAGTCCAGAATCCAACCCCCCCCCCACCCGGCCATGGCCCCACCACCAGTGTGTCTCCACCTGGGCTCTGCGTCCACCCTTGACCCTCTCAGCCCGGGCTTCACAGGCAGCTGTTAAGCCGGAAGCCAGATGGCGCCCCCCGTTCTCCTCAAACCTTCCACAAGACTTGGGACATTCTCCAAGCGACAAGCCAGAGCTGGGCCCCACCCGCCCCCTCCGCTCCCCTCTCCCACAGAAGCTCCCGCTAGTCTCCCTCACACTCGCTCTGCTGACCTCTCACTGTTCCTCAGACGTGTGGCGCACCACCTTCCTTCTGCGACAATGCTTGTCCCTCCCTGCCTCAAGTCTCCATCACCTTCGCCGTGACTTCTCCCACCAGGATCCTATGTACAGCCACAGACTCCCCCACAAGCCCATCACCCTGAACTGCGGAGGGAATGTAAGAAACTCGTCCAAGCTCTCAAACTCCCACCTACGAAGTGAAAGAGCGAACAACAAGAACACAGCATTACTTTGGTGAATAAATAAGATAATGTGTGCACAGATTTTCTGTCAACTATAGATCTCTAAACCAGGAACTGGCAAGTGTTCTTCGCAAAGGGCCAGATAGTAAGTATTTCTAGGTTTCTTGGGTCATATAGTTTGTCCCAACTATGCAATTCTGATAATGTAGTACAAAAACAGCCAGAGACAATACCTACAAAATGGGTGTGGCTATTTACCAATAAGCCTTTATTTACAAAGACAAGTGATGGGCCAGATTTGTCCCATGGGCTATAGTATACACATCCTATTCCAAACGATTGCTTACTGTTATTATTGGTAACGATAAAGAACATACATCAACATGATAACCAAAGAGGTGAACAACCTATACACTGAAAACTACAGAAAGCTTATGAATAAACTGAAGACACAAAAATGGAAAAACATTCCATGCTCATGGGTTGGAAGAATATTGTTAAAATGTCGATACTACCCAAAGCAATCTACATATGCAATGCAATTCTGATGAAAATACCACGAGCGTTCTTTACAGAGCTAAAAGAAACAATTCTAAAACTCATATGGAATCAGAAAAGGCCTCGAATGGCCAAAGTAATGTTGAAAACCAAAACCAAGGCATCACAATTCCACACTTCAAGCTGTATTACAAAGCTGTAATCATCAAGACAGTATGGTACTGACACAAAACAGACACAGAGATCAATGGAACAGAATAGAGAACCCAGAAATGGACCCACAAACATACGGCCAACTAATCTTTGACAAAGCAGGAAAGAATAGCCAAGGGAATAAAGACAGTCTCTTCAGCAAGTGGTGCTGGGAAAAATGGACAGCAACATGCAGAACAATGAACCTGGACCACTTTCTTACGCCAGACACAAAAATAAACTCAAAATGGATGAAAGACCTCAATGTAAGACAGGAGGCCATCAAAATCCTCGCGGAGAAAGCAGGCAAAAACTTCTTTGATCTTGGCCGCAGCAACTTCTTACTCAACACATCTCCAGAGGCAAGGGAAACAAAAGCAAAAATGAACTATGGGGACCTCATCAAGATAAAAAGCTTCTGCACAGTGAAGGAAACCATCAGAAAAACTAAGAGGCAACCGATGGAATGGGAGAAGATATTTGCAAATGACACATACAAAATCAATAAAGAACTTAGCAAACTCAACACCCAAAAAACAAATAATTCAGTGAAGAAATGGGCAGAAGACATGAACAGACACTCTTCCAAAGAAGACAACCAGATGGCCAACAGACCCATGAAAAAATGCTCGACATCACTCATCATCAGGGAAAGACAAAGCAAAACCACAATGAGATACCACCCAACCCCTGTCAGAACGTCTGAAATTAACAACTCAGGTAACAACAAATGTTGGCGAGGAGGCCGAGAAAGAGGATCTCTTTTGCACTGCTGGTGGGAATGCAAACTGGTGCAGCGACTCTGAAAAACAGTGTGGATGTTCCTCAGAAAATTAGAAATAGAACTACCCTACACCCCAGCAATTGCCCTACTAGGTATCTCTCCAAAGGATACAAAAATGCTGATTCAAAGGGGTACATGCACCCCAATGTTTAATAGCAGCACTATCAACGATAGCCAAAGTATGGAAAGAGCCTAAATGTCCATCCATAGATGAATGGATAAAGAAGATATGGTGTGTGTCTAGATGTATATATATATATATGTATTCCATTCCACACAATGGAATATTACTCAGCGATCAAAAAGAATGAAATCTTGCCATTTGCAACAACATGGATGGAATAGAGGGTGTTACGCTAAGCAAAATTAGAGAAAGACAAATATCATATGATTTCACTCATATGTGGAATTTAAAAAACAAAGCAGATGTACATAAGGGAAGGGAAACAAAAATAATATAAAAACAGAGAGGGAGATGACCACAAGAGACTCTTAAATACAGAGGACAAACTAAGGGTTGCTGGCTGGGTGTTGGGTGGGGAGGAAGGGCTAAATGGGTGATGGAAATCAAGGAGGACACTTGTTGGGATGAGCACTGGGTGTTATATGTAAGCGATGAATCACTAAATTCTATTCCTGAAATGATTATTATACTATATGTCAACCAACTTGGATTTAAATTTTTAAAAATATATGAAAAAAAAGCATGGTAAAAGCCACAAGATTCAAGACATACTGTATATGTTTGTACTTCATTTCTTATTTGTTTTCTCCTGGTAGAATATAAGCTCCAGGAGGGCAGCGATCTTTATCTGTTTTTATGTGCTCTGTATCCACACCATTTCTAGCATCAAGAATGGCACATGGCACATAGTAGCCTTTCAATAAATACTTTTGCAGGAATGAATGAATTTTATATTTTGTCAGTGATTAAATAGATCCTTCAAGTGTATTTTTTTTTTTTTACTATAGGTAATTTTTGCCTTACAATCTGATTTTAAACCAAGGGACATTTAGCAACGTCTGGAGATAATTTTTCTTGTTGTAATTGGGAAGGGATGCTGCTACACATCCTACAATGCACAAGATAGACTCCCATGACATAAAATTATCCTGCCCCAAATAGCAAGAGTATTGAGGTTGAGAGACCCTGCTTTAGTGCCTAATGTTCTGTGAAATCCAACTTCACGGTACGTACCAACATTTAAATATACATACTCTAAATCTGCTAGAAGCTTAAACAAATAAGGCATTTTTTTACCTTTCCATAAATAGAAGCCAGTGTTAGAGAATCCAAGGCTGCTAAACGTTCTGTGTAATATTCCACAATGTCTCCTGCTCAGACAACTGAGGACCTGTTGCCTCATGTTCACAAGACGGCTGCACCACCTCCAGCATCACATCTCTGTTCTGGGCAGAAAAACGGGAGGGTCAGGAGGCAAAGGACATGTTCCAGGTGAATGTGGCTGCCATTGCCTTCCACTCCTGTGGAGCTCCATCCGATGACTTCCGCTTACATTTCGTTGATCAAAACGGTCTCTGTCTCCAAGGAAGGCTGAGAAATATGGCATGTTTTTAACTAGGAATGTCAGTGCAGCCAACAAGTTGTTGTTCTGTCGGTAAGGAGAATGGAAAATGGACATTGTACAGGCTTCTAGCATTCTCTGCCACATCCTTTGGTTTAGAATTTTCACATCTTATAAGAATTTCTCATAGCACACAAAGATAGGAGAATATTCATTACAGTAGGTCAATAGGAAAAAAAAAATGAAAACTGGCAACCAAAAAAATATATGACGCTAATGCTGTTGGTGTCCCATCCAGATCCCTTTAAGGGTCTGGTGTCCCTCCCTCCAAGCAAAAGTGAAGGTTGGCCACTAAGGGCTCAAACCTGAGCCTTCTCCGGAGGATTGGCTGGGCTCGTCTCCACTAGTCTATCATGTGTATACAAATGCTTCTCTTAAGCACTGCCTCTAGGAAACCCAGACTAAGACAACATTCATCAATAGAAGACCGATCATTTAGATTAAAACCTAAGCATATAATCATGAATGCCAATCAGAATTAAGCAAAGCTATTTACAGTGATGTTGACAAGAAGTCTAAGATTTTTTCCTCACAAAAGCAAACAACATTATGTATAATGGACACTGACTTTTATAAAATAAAAAAAGAATGAGCCTCAATATGCTTGCCTATATTTAAATTTTTTCTATTAGAACACAAAAGAAACTGTTAGCATCTCTTTTCTCCAGTAACCTTTTCATCTTTTATCCTTCTGTAGCGTTTAAATCAAGAAAAATATGGTTTTCTATTAAGACTTGACATTTTTCACTTAAAACATCCTCATTATCAGGGCCCCTGGGTGGCTCAGTCAGTTAAGCATCCAACTCTTAACTCAAGGAGTCAGGTCATGATCTCATGGTCATGAGATTGAGCCCCACATCATCAGGCCCTGCGCTGACAGCATGGAGCCTGCTTGGGATTTTCTCTCTCTCCCTCTCTCTCTCTGATCCTCCCCCACTTGTTCTCTCTCTCCCTCTCTTTCTCTGATCCTACATTTGTTCTCTCTCTCTCTCTCAAAATAAATAAATAAACATTTTTAGAAAGTTTCCATTATCCAATGTGATCAGAGGTTGGAATTTTTGGTTAGCATAGTATTTGCCACCAAAAGATCTGAAACTTTAAGAGAATTAAATAAAGGGCTTGGGTTTCGGTCCTGCTCTGCTATTTACTAGTTAATTCCGATAAGCCATCCCACCTCTCAGAGGCTACCTTGTAAAATGTGAGTTAAAAACAATATATGAACCCCCAGTGGTCTTTGAGGAAGGATGAAACGAGCACTTGTAGGCTCTCTGTGAACTAGGAGTCTTTAAAAGTTACTGTTGTTATCAGTAACCAAATACACATCAAGACTTTGATGTCCATGGATACAAATTAAATATTACTACCTGGTATGCCTCAGCCATGGTTCTGTGATGCAAATAAGAAAGACTGACTACGGTCGATTCACACAGGAGAGCTTACTGAGAAGCTCACAGAAACACAGAGAACGGCTAGAGAAAACGGCTTCTAAAGACAGTAGCACAAAAGGTGGTTTTTCATCCATAATTACAGACAAAGCACATTACAGCTTTCATAATAGTCTGACAAGGATGTGCTGTGGCCACACGTAGGGGACTGCAGCCCCCCTGGACAGGACCACCAGCCCAGCAGCCCCCAAGCCCTGGAGAGAGGCTGTTCCCATGAATTTGGTGCTGCTGGGGCGGGCACTGCTGTTCCAGAAACATGAGTGTGGCTGCAGCATCACTAAAAGAGAGTCCTCTGCCATGGTTTCTTGATCATCACTGGCTACTAGGGTTAAAAAAAAAAAAAAAAAAAAAAAAAGGAGTTTTGCCACAGAGAAGTCCGGGACATCCTAGCTGCAAGGGAGTCTGGTAAAGTGGGCCTTTGATATGTTCAGTTTGGAACGAAAAGATCTGATTATAGCCAAGATTTATATGGTGGGAAAATCCTTTTAGAAGGGGTTTCAGATACCACAAACAAACAAGCAAAATGCTCAATGTTACCTATTTTGCAGAGGCATAGAAGTCCTTATGAGTAGCCAAAATCTAAATCATTTTTATTTATATATTTACCAATGTATTTTTATAGATTGGGCTCCCAGGGAACCTGACTCTGAGACGGAAATCGGCATCTGGTTTTTTATCGGGAAGTGCTCTTGGGATCAATGTCTGCGAGGGGAGGGAAAGAGGATTGTATAGAGGGAGAAATTTTTATTTATATATTTACCAATATATTTTTATAGATTGGGTTCTCGGGGAAGCTGACTCTGAGACGGAAATCGGCATCTGGGCTTTTATTAGGAAATACTCTTAGGATCCACATCTCAGAAGGGAAGGGAGGGAAGGAGGGTTGGACAGAGGGGGAAGTCGAGCCGTGATGCAGCTTCAAGACAGGATTTGTGGCACTTTGGCAACAAGAGTTGTCACAATCTTAACCATCACAACCACATGCCAAGGCAGGAAGTTGGAGGCATAAAACGCAAGGTACAGGGGCTCTTTCCATTCCCAGATCCCAAATTTTTCCCAGAGGTCCTGAGACGACTCTGCCTTACATCTCATTGGCCAGAACTAAGTCACATGACGGTCCTCAGCTGGAAGGGAGGCTGGAAGAGTGACTCACTGGCCAAGAAGAGAGTCAGCCACATTTGAGTTAGACTCACTAGCAAAACGACAAAACACACAGAGCACCCACCCTCACCTTGCTGACAACCTTCTGGAACTTTCACTGAGCACCTGCTTGGCGCTAACCGTTGAGCAAAGACTTTTTACATCAACACTCTCTTCTGAGTCTCACAATAAACCTATTAGGTGAGTTCTCTCATCATGCCCGTTCTACAGATGAGGGAACTCAAGTTCAGAGAAGTTATGGGTCCAAGGTCACACAGCTTAGTCGGTAGCAGAGCTTCAACTCGAACCCGAGCTTGCGTGACCCCAGAGTCTGTGTTTGCACGGCCCCAGAGTCTGTGTTCACAGCTGCTTCCCCGTGTTGCTTCTCAGCATGTTAGAACACATATAGCTACACTAGCAGAGTGAGAAAGGAACAAATCCAAGGGATCTGAGAGCCTAGAAAGACTTCGTAGCAGTCTGGGACCTGGGTTGGACCATATATGGCAAAGAAGAAGGACAGAAGGCATCACTTCTTTGACCCTGCTTCTAGAAGCAAGGAGAAAACTACACTGAAATGAAAATGTTTGAGCCAAACCACCTAGTGCCTTGCTGCCCGATGTGTGGTCCACAGGTCGGCAGCATAGACATCACTCGGGAGCTTATTCGAAGTGCAAAATCTCAGGCCCTGTCCTAGACCTACTGCATCAAAATCTGCACTTCAGCAAGGTCCCCAGGTGATTCTCATGCACTGAAAAGTCTGAGTAGCACTGTTCTGGAGGGTTCAGTGACAGCTCGGGCTAGGGAGTAGGCAGAGCAACCCCTTGAATTCTGACTTTGAAACCAACTCTCTGTATAATTGACTGGACATCATAATTATAAGCCAGTCACCACGCTTTACACAGATGATCTCATTCAGTCCTCATGGGCCATAAACAGAGCTATGGGTTACCCACTACAATTACTGGCAGAAGAGGAAACTTCTCCGATTCGGCAACTTGAACTAATGTCACATCACTAACAACTTGGCAAAAAGTAAGACGTGAAATCCCTACAGTTTGGCTCTTACAGTTCCATTCTTCCGAACCACACGACCTCCCCTAATTATACAGCGTTGGAGGAAGGATGAGATCATCTTTGTAAAGGGCTGGATACAGTGCCTGGTGCTTAACATACACGAACGATGAAGAGAAATAACCGGGCTCGCTTTAATGAGATTTGGGCCAGCGAACTCTCAATCACCTCGATGTGGCTATCCGCCGAAAACTTCTCCTGCCAGCTTCTGCAACCACCCAGAATACATTTCAACAACTTTCCTCCCCCATCAATCCACGCTTTATCAAATGAAAACACATTTTCCCACTCGTCTACAGCAAAATGTAATTAGAAAGGTGAATCTGCAGCCCTGAGTCAAAGATGGACCTCCAAAGTCTCACATAAATGATTTTGGGTTTTCCACTGTTTTGAATTAACCATGCTACTGCCCTTATTGGCGCTGATAACTGAGCGTTAACTACATTACATGCAATTAAATTCAAAATATTTGTGCAGCAATTATACGGATTCATCAAACCTAATGGCGCAGTCACAGTTTCATGGGTACTCATCAGTACTGCTCAGAAAAAAAAAAATTGGCATATAGAAATATATTCCCACAAGCTGATAATTATAAAATAAACATTGTGTCTAATGTCCTCACACGTGCGGGTATCTATCAATAGTAAACAAATTAGAAGATGCTAACAATACGGACCCTTCTGCTTCGAGTATTTTTATGCATTCCTCATTAGCCACCAGATCCATCAAGAGAGCGTTTGTTCAGCAATCAGTGAAGAAACCACACTTGGGTTTACTCTTTCGTTTATAAGGTTATTTCTTTTCTTCCCCCTTTGGGGTTCTTCCCAGACTCCCCTTTTTGGTTACCAGTCTAGGAACCCACTGTAACAGACTTTGTGGATTCCCACCCTTAGACTCACGGCCACTTCCAAGCTTACCAGAAACCAAGGGGGACGTCTTCTGTGCACGCTGACAGCTTCCTACCTGAAGCGTCTAGGACGCTTTCTCTCCCTGGGACGAAATGGATCTGCTTTGGGGAGAAACCCAACCAATGCACCCTCTTCTGTTGAGGGACTAGACTCTCTTATGAAACTTTGGTGGAGGCGTATGCTCCCCCCCGCCCCCATAGGAGATTTATTCTCACTTCCACTGTAGTTAAGATGCACAGAATAGGCTCGGACAATCAGGTGAGTCTTTAGGACAAAGAAGCGGGGCTTGTGTATCAGCTACTCTGCCAAAGGCACCAGCAGCTGTGACAGAGCTATACCCAGTTTCTAGAAATGTAGGTGGCGGTGGTTCCCACGGAAGCCCCAGCCCCGGTGAGCGCCCCGGTGAAGGCAGCAGCACCTGGGCCCCGAAGTGTGGACAGCTACTCCGGTGCGATAAAACCTGGTTTCTCTGGCCCTCTGGCCCTGTACCTGTTCTATCTCAAAAAGCCAGAGTTCATTTTCTGTGACTTGAAACCGAAAAGACCAACTGATGTGAAGTATGTTCTTCTGTATAAAACTAACAAGGATATTCATTATGACATCGTCTGTCAGAGGCAGATGCTGGAGACCGCCTAAATGCTCAGAGTAGGAGACGGATCAATCACGAAGTATCAAATCAATGGCTAAAAGCTAACAAGGTAGCCCATATTGTGCATTCTGAACGCCCATACATGGAATTACTCAGGATTGAGTTTTTAAAAATTAGACCCATGTATACGGTTTGCTACCCTATTATAAATGCATGTACATATAGACAGATATGTATATATACATGTATATGTGTGTATGGGTAAGTCATATATTATCAAGAGAGAGAATCATCTATACGCTTACACAAGCATTACATGTCCGGTAACAGGGTTTGTACCTTAGGGGAACGAGGATCCTGAAAATCAGATATGGGACCAAGTCTTAAATTTCCCTGTATATCCTTTTAAATCTTTTGAGTTTATGCTTATAAACACACCTCCTCTAGGCAACAGTCAACAAAATCTCCATTTAAAGGTGTAAATAAACTCAACAATCTGAACAAGAAGGAAAAGACAGATTCCCAAACCCTGACCAAATATTGTGCATTCTTAGCAAATACCTCCAGTGGCTTTAACACCAAGACCTGCTTCTAAAGCCCTGCTCTACATTCTCAGAGAGCAGGAGTGGTCAGTGCAAGGGGCTGGTTTCTACTGCCCAGATCTCTGCACTGAGCCCACATTAATATTGCATTTTGAAGTCAATTTTTTACAAAAGAGTTCATGCTGGAAAGAGCCACATTCGTTGGCATCCGGAGACTTCACCAGGTGTGTGAAAGGAAGCATCAATATATTGACAACCGGCAGAGTTTCTAGACCAGCACCAACTGCCCAAGGGCTAACGTTCTGATTTTTACCACCTTTCCCACCTTTCCTGGAATATTAAGTGGAGAAGAAGATCGTGGGCTCACAATGTGCGTTTTATTTCTACCTCGGGGTGCACACAAACACACACTCACTCACACAGGCACATCTGCACCCTAGTTTTTCCTCTCAGAAACCTTTCAGTTATGGGAGTGTTTTCCACCAAACCGTATTTTCAGCATGAGGACAAGGGTCACTCTCGGAAAGTTGACAGGTCACTACTGTCCTTGAATATTGGTGTGGTTGCGTTTCTCTGGTAACACTCTTCCCGCTCTCTCCCAATTTGGGTCTCTTTCCTACTTTTTCACGTTCTTTCTCTGGGCATCATGCCAGACATGTAAGGCAGTGACCCACTTTATCAATCTATTACAATCTTTTAAAGCCTCTGCCATTTCGAACCAATTTATTTTTATGTGGCATCTTCCATAAAAATTATCTCAAAATACTTTGTTGAGACAAAGCAAAATTGTGATAAAGCGGTGTAAGCATTTCAAGACTTCTTGGTTGTGACGATCAAGAGTTAAGCACATTTCAATAATTTCCTGTAAGTTCACAGCTCTTAATGTAAGAGTCTTATTATTCTTAGCGATTCCTGTTTTAGAGAACGGTGGCTGGCAAAAACTTACACTGAAGTCTAGATTATTCAGTGTGAGAAACGTGTAAGAGCCAAAGTGGAAAAGCATGACTGCATTCGGTTCAGACCAGTGTCCCACCCTGCTCCCCACTCCTCGCGACGTTCCCCGTTGGTCTCCTCCAGTTATCGCCATGGCGTTTGACTTTGATCCCTTCTTGCAACCCTTCCCTCTGGGACCCCAGATCCTACAAGTTCTCCTAACTTCCTGGCCTCTCCTAACATCCTCATTTCTGTCTGGAACCTTCCACCTGTCCCTCAGATGTCCCCCCAAACCTTGTTTTAAGGCATTTGTGGGAGATCTAAATGTACACCCAAGCCGTTCCTGATTCCCTGTTCTCCTCTTCTTTCATGTATACCTTCAAGTTTGGAGGGTTTTATTCCCCCAGTGGAATCAGTCCTAACCACCCCAGTGGAATCAGTGCTAACCAACACGTGGTTAGTGTATTATTCTTCTTTTGTTCTGCTCAGAGTTTATTCGCTCTTATTTTGGTAATTGCCCTCAAGATCCCTTTTGGAAAACAAGGCCTCTGTCATCTGTGGCCCATGTGGCTTAAGTGGGGTTTTCCCCAAGTCCAGGATGCAGAGGTGGGCACAAGATCCCAGCTGACCCAAACAGAGTTCTCCATTGAGCACCGCACCCCCCCGTCCCCGCCCCACCCCACCACGACAACTGGCGCAAGGATCCGTATATGGCAATAGTCTATTTTGTATGTGATCCCAGGAAGCACCAGTAGGGGGAGTAGGAGTGTGAGACAGGAGAGAGGAGCAGCCCATACAAAGTTTGTTGTCGGTGCATTTACCATGTTGGGTACCTCTCGGCAACTCTGGCATCCAGTATAAAACAGGCTCTCGTAGCACGAGAAAGACCTCTGGGAAAGAGAGGGCAAAGGGACAGAATCATGAGCATACCTGCTGTCACTCATAAGATGCAGTGACCATTTGCCATGCTTCTTTGCCTGTTCCCAAATATGAACCCTCTCTGATCCACTTGGGTGGACTCCTAGTACTGAGTCTTGATGAGAAGTAGCAACCACCTACAACTGTAAAGGCTGAAATCCTTTAACTCACATGCCAAGCCTCCCTAGTAGTTAGAATGCAGATATGGGACACCTCTCCAACCAATGGAACGTACCCAAGCCGGATTTAACAAGTGAGCTCTTGGCACTCAAGCAGCAGATATCTGTTTTGGCAAAGTTGTCTAGGTCATAGTAGATGCTCAACATTTAGCTGTTATCATGATTAAAGGGGATATTTGCAAGTATTTTCTTATATTTAAAATATAGGACCCTAGGGCACCTGCGTGGCTCAGTTGGTTAAGCATCTGGCTCTTGACTTTGACTGAGGTCATGATCTCACAGTTCATGAGTTTGAGCCCCACATCAAGCTCTGCACTGTCAGTGCCTGGAATATTCTCTCTCTCTCTCTCTCTCTCTCTCTCTCTCTCTCTCCGCCCCCCCTTCCCCACTCGTGTGCTCTATTTCTCTCTCTCTCTCAAAAAAAAAATGAATAAACTTAAAAAAAATAAAAATAAGGGGGGAGGGGCCAAGATGGCAGAACAGCATAGAAATTTGTTTTGCATCTCATGTCCATGAAATGCAGCCAGATCAACACTAAACCATCCTGCACACCTAGAAAACTGATTTGAGGATTAACACAGCAATCTGTACCACCTGAACAACAGAACTCAGCAGGTACGCAGTGTGGACAGGTGAACTGGGGGAGAGAGAAGCCATGGAGGGCAGGGAGCTGTTTTTGCATGCAGAGAGAGGATGGAGATGGGGCGGGGGAGATTATGGGCAAAGCACCCCCCCAAAAGCAGCTGGAGAGAAAATGGAAAAGTGGTAACAACCACAGGGACTGAACGAGAAAGGAGAAAGGAGAGGGTTTAAATTCCTTTAAGACTCTATAAACAGGGGGAGCGCAGAGTCTGAAACTCCACAGCTGGATACCTGGTGGTGCTCTGGTGAGAAGGGTGAATCCCCAGGAGCGGAGAGTGAAGTACGGGGGTCCACAGGCCCATTCATTCTTTAGTAGGATGTTCTTTATCTTTCCTCACAACAAAGTGAAAAAGCAGGAGGTTACATTAATTAGGTGCCAGGCACTATACTAAGTTTTTTAAAAACATTAACTTGGGGCACCTGGGTGGCTCAGTCGGTTAAGTGTCCGACTTCGGCTCAGGTGGTGATCTCACAGTTCATGGGTTCGAGCCCCGTGTCAGGCTCTGTGCTAACAGCTTGGAGTCTGCTTCAGATTCTGTGTCTCCCTCTCTCTCTGCCCCCTCCTCCCCTCACACTCTGTCTCTCTCTCTCTCTGTCTCTCTCTCAAAAAAAAAAAACCAAAAATAAAACCATTAACTCTGGGAACGCAAGCTGGTACAGCCACTCTGGAAAACAATATGGAGGTTCCTCAAAAAATTAAAAATTGAACTACCCTACGACCCAGCAATTGCACTACTAGGTATTTATCCAAAGGATACAGGTGTGCTGTTTCGAAGGGGCACATGCACCCCCATGTTTACAGCAGCACGATCCACAGTAGCCAAAGTATGGAAAGAGCCCAAATGTCCATCGATGGATGAATGGATAAAGAAGATGTGGGATATATATACAATGGAGTGTTAATCGGCAATCAAAAAGAATGAAATTTTGCCATTTTCAACTACGTGGATGGAACTGGAGGGTATTATGCTAAGTGAAATTAGTCAGAGAAAGACAAAAATCATATGACTTCACTCATACGAGGACTTTAAGAGGCAAAGCAGATGAACATAAGGGAAGGGAAGCGAAAACAATATAAAAACAGGGAGGGGGGTGAAACCTAAGAGACTCTTAAATATGGAGAACAGAGGGTTATAGGAAGGGTGTGGGAGGGGGGATGGGCTACATAGGTTAAGGGCATTAAGGAATCTACTCCTGAAATCCTTGTTGCACTATACGCTAACTAACTTGGATGTAAATTTTAAAAATAATAGAGCAAAAATAATAAAACAAAATATAGGGCCCTTCCCTTTAACAACAAAGTAATATGCCCCCTAAAAATGTTATTTAATATTCAAAAGAAATTAAATATCATCATGAAAAATAAACCAAAACAATGAAATAAAGCACTCTGCTGTTGGCAAAAAAACACACACAGCCCGATCCTTACCAATGTGCCCAACCTCTGGATAGTCTCCCCCACTAAAACATAGAAGCATTTGGAAGAAAACGGATTATACTGACTAGCATATCTAATTGAACCTCACCATGTTCTAGACTCTGCTGGATGCTGGAGATAAAGAGGCGAAAGACAAAGTCTCTGCCCTTCAAAAGAAAGCAGATTAGGTGGGGAGGTACACAGGTAGAACAATAATTACCAACGTGTTACCACGAAAAGATTTCTGGAAGGCAATGAGAGTGCCAAGGGTATACCTAAACCCGCGTTGGGATGCCCAATCGCCAATTTCTTCAGCTGTATCCTCTTTTTTTGTTGTGGTTATGAATTTATTTATTAAGAGAAAGAGGGAGAACATGCGTGTGTGAGTAGGAGAGGAGCAGAGAGAGAGGAGAGAGCCAGAATCCCAAGCAGGCTCCGCACTCTCAGCATGGAGCCCAATATGGGGCTTGAACTCACAAACGCTGAGATCATGACCTGAGCTGAAATCAAGAGTCGGACACTAAGGGGCGCCTGGGTGGCTCAGTCGGTGAAGCGTCCCACTTTGGCTCAGGTCACGATCTTGCGGTTTGTGAGTTCGAGCCCCTCATCGGGCTCTGTGCTGACAGCTCGGAGCCTGGAGCCTGCTTCGGATTCTGTGTCTCCCTCTCTGCTCCTCCCCCACTCACACTCCATCTCTGTCTCTCAATAATAAATAAACATTAAAAAAAAAAAATAGAGTTGGACACTTAACTGACTGAGCCACCCAGGCACCCCTGTCTCAGCTGTCTTAAAGTTCAAGTAGGATTTAGCTGGGATGGGGGAAGGGTGAAGAAATGTATTCCAGGAGGAGGAAATGGCACCAGCAAAGTTAAGGAGATGTGAGAATCTGGGTATAACCAGAAGGGGAAGTGAGTGTGGAAATGTGCAGACACGTCCAGGAGGCCCCTGCATCCAGTCCATGGTGGACAAATGCCACCATGGCTTTCTTCTTCCAGAAACTGAAGGGAGGAAAGGAGGGAGGGAGGGATGTCAGAGATCAAAGCTGTCGCTCGCTGTCCTCTTGAGAACAAACATCATTCAATACTAAACACTGCCTCTGAAACAAGGACAGCCCACTTCTCTGATTTACCATGTGAGCGAAAGGTGACTGAACTAATGCATCCTATTCATCAGGATAGGATATAAGAAATGTATAGAAATGTATAGGATAAGATATAACCAATATAAGAAATGCCAATAGGTGTGCCTGTGTGTGTGCACATTTCTAAGGAAGGGTTCTTAATTATAATTAATTTTTAAGGAAAACCAATGTATAAATGTATGGATTTCAAAGTCATTCTTCGAGCTAGTCAATTACTTCACAAATGGAAACCATCATCATTAGAAACACAGTATTAGTCGAGATGACTTCAACTTCCTAAGATACGTAAGCTCCACCTGGAATCATACTTTGTTCTAGGACATGTGTAAGTATTTGTTGTTATTAAAGAGATGAGGTGACAATTTCCATGTACTCTCTGTATCATATTTGGAATACTGCTGGTCTCGGACTTCAAACTTTTCAACTGTTGACCTTTATTTGCCTGCATTAGGAATTTAATTTCGTCTTCACAGTGGTCACCAATATAAGAAATGCCAATTATTCATTTCTCTTTTCAACTTAAATCAAATCAACAAGCCTTATTGAATCCTGGTGCCTAGTAGCACTTAGGACTAAGAAGCTAATATTCCGGGGCACCTGGGTGGCTCAGTTGGTTAAGCGTCCGACTTCGGCTCAGGTCATGATCTTGCAATTTGTGAGTTCAAGCCCCGCGTCGGGCTCTGTGCTGACAGCTCAGAGCCTGGAACCTGCTTCCGATTCTGTGTCTCCCTCTCTCTCTGCCCCTCCCCTATTCACGCTCTGTCTCTTAATAATAAACGTTAAAAAAATTTTTTTTTAAAAACTAAATTTCCTTCCTGTCTTTTTGTATTTACTACCACTTTTTTTAGCTATGAAATCCACTTGGGAGTAAAAAGGATTCTATCCAATTTCTTATGATTTGTGGTAGGTAAATAAAAAATGGATGTTTTAATTCTGAAAGGCCCAGTGTGATGCAGCAAACAGATCATACACAGGATTTTGTTACCGACCACATTCTGTTTGGAACCTACTTAGGATCAAAACCTACATGGGGTCTCACGTTCGAAATCAAATCTGCCCAAAATATTCAAGCCAAAACATAAATAAATTAAAATGTAGTAGATGCCTATGTAATAACCCTTGTTCTACGACTCATTTAAAGTCAGTCTTCTCCTTCCAGATTTGTGTGACAATTTATCTGGATGAAAGTCTAATTTAAACTCCTAGGTAATTTTAGGTTTGTTTGCAAGTGGGAAACCCAGATGTTAAGGGACTGAGAGATTCATTTGGGAGATGTAAAATGGATGATCCAGATGTCAAACACACAACCCATATTATTTCTACTCTATGGACACGATACCAGAAACCGTCAGAAACTTGGGGTTTGCTTGGATTATCACAGCAGGAGGAGGTACAATGATGAAATGAGAGGATTATTTGGTCTGGAAACCCCCACGAAATATACGGGACCTTAAGAAGAGAATCCTTTTGTGTGGTCTTAGGTCGACCCTCATTTTCCTAGAAGGCAGCTTTACAATATTCTTCAAAGTTAAGATGTGCTCGTTAGCCAGGTAACAAGACGCAAACGCAAGGACGTGGCAATTTGCGCAGAAGCTGGATTCTCAAGGCGGCGTGAAAAGCGTAAATTTCAAATGGCCAAATTATCCTTAAAAGGGTATCGTGTCTACACCTTGGCCACCTAGCAAGCCGGACACAGACCATCTTTCCCAAGGAATTAGAACAGATGGTTGCTTTTCTGGTTCACCCTATAGCTCACCTACATTTAAAGGCCATGTCATGTGACCAATACGCCTCTTTAAATGCTAGAACCACGACCAGTGGGGTGAGCTGCCCGCTCTTTGAGCAAAATGTTGAACCACAGATTCCCCTTTCCCATCTCCTGCTCCGCCTGGCGCATAAAATGGTAAGCAGACTGGTGACTGTATTCCCCAGCTTTCTCTAGATTTTCTCTTGTTCTCCTTTGTGTTGTATAGCTTTCATTGATATACGATGGAGGTATACATGAAGACCTCACTCATCCCCCTCTGAGACCACTACGTGATTAAATGGCACACGGCATGGAGTTCATCTAAGGCCACGTTCAGCTGGGAGGCCCTGGCAAGGCAGGGCCAATGAATTCATTTCTAGCATCTGTTCTGATTGGCTAGGCCCCTCTTCTGACCGATTGGTGCCTTCGGTTTAGTAGTTTTATTATCCCCATTGGATACAGCTCCCTAAAGCCAAGGGCACGAAAATTTAGACCATTGACAGAATTTTCAGAAAAAGTCTAAGTATGTTCCAGCCTAACCAGTGTAGAAACTCTTGAAATCTAAAGAAGTCAGGACTTTGAAAACAAAAGGGATTTTCTGCCTTCTCTGACTATAAGGGATGGTCAAGTGGGGCCCTTTTTCCCCGGTTCTCCCCACCCCCCAAAAAAGCCAACCTTGGGGGACACCCGCTGCTCATCAAGTACGGCTTCTGCAGGCCATGTGACATGGCCTGATGAACAGCTGTGTGATGGGGACCTTCAACAGCGGGGAGATGCCCCTCACATGCCGCTACCAGCCTCCTTGGTCAGGGAATGCATGAAGCAAACGTCACATGGGAGGTGGCAGACCCCTCTCCTCCAGACGGAAGCTCAAGCCTTCCTTTGGCAGCCACACGAAGGCAGCTCAGGAAGAGAACGATAGAAAAGAAGTCAAAAACTGAAAGAAAAATCTGGAGTGAAACGAGAGAACAGAGAAAGGGAGAAGGGGGTGGGGGGAATGCCAGATACCTTCCAACTGGTCCCGTCCAATCTGGCAGGAAAACACTGGGGCCATTATCTCGAGGGCATGAGTTGTGAAAACGCACTTCGCTCCCGCATTTCCACTGAGGCCGGGAGGAACAGACAGGTTCCTCCTTTCTGGGCTGGGGCAGGAAGGCGCAGGCTTGATCGCCAGCCTCAATCTGAGCATGGACGGGGGTGGGGGGAGAGGAGAGGTGGAGCTTCATTATCATAGTCAATAGGCTTCTGGTGGAACAGCAATCTTTTTCACTTGTTCTGGCTAATGAGAAATTATTAGCTGGCTTCCGGAGGGAGGCATGCCCACGTGATTGCCTCTGCATCTGCCGTGCTGCCTGCGTCCCAGGGCTGCATTTATTTAGAATCTAGGAACAGCACCAGAAGTCAAGGATACGTTTAAACTTGAGTTCACTTTTCTTCCCAGCCACCAAAATCACCCTGCGTGATCTGCTCAGGGCTAGATGGCCTAAGGGGAGCCTGCAGTGGGAACTTCCTGGCCATTGACTGGCCAGTGACAGTCCTATAAGGCCATCCTGGGGGGGTCCTGATAATGCTATGCCATGAAGTCACAGCCTTAGGTACCTTACACTCATGTCAGATGAATGATACGTGCTAGGCCAAGAGAGAGAGACAGAGAGAGGCAAAAGGGAAGAAACCCATGCACGCCGGTGAGTCTGGTCCCTGTTTCCCGCAGGAATATGTGCCCCGAACAGGTTTGGAAATGAGGTATGAATCTGAGCCTCCCTCTGTCATTCGCCCCCATGTCCTTCCCGCAGGTGAGCATCTCACCTTGCTGAGCACAGATCCGGGGCAAATTTTTCATACAGTATGGCCCCTAAACGCAAGCCAGCTCTTCAGCTGGAGCTTCCACCAGAGAAGCTGTGATCCCTACTAACCTAGAAGAAAGCCCGGCTCCCTCGGACTTCATGCAAGACGCTATGTTTTTACGTTATAGCTTGGAGATTTTTCAGGGGTAGTTTTGAGTCCATGAGAATGTTCCCTTTAGTGAGGACTTTAGAACCCAACTCCCAGATGAGAGGAGATGAGATGAGCGTCTTCTAGGAGCTGCTGAGAATAAAGTGTGGCGCAAGCGGCCCCCATCGGTAATGCTTCCGAAGCAGGACCCAGGACCCATGCTGTGCAGCCCCTGATCTGTGTCACAGTTAAAGAAACATTGCACGCGAGCAAAAGGAATTTCAGAATCACGACAGTCCTTTATTTGTATTTCTTTTTTTTAACTTTATTTGAGAGAGAGAGAGAAAGAAGGAGCACAAGCAGGGGAGGGGCAGAGGGAGAGGGAGAAGAAGAACCCCAGGCAGGCTCTGCACTCATAGCATGGGGCTCGAACCCACGAACCATGAGATCACAACCTGAGCTGAAATCAAGAGTCGGAGGCTTGACCGACTGAGCCCCCCGAGTGCCTTTTCTATTTGTATTTCTTAAGTAGCCACTTAAGTATTTGTCCTATCTCTTTTCTATTTGTATTTCTTAAATGACCGTTTAAATATTTGTCCTGTCTCCCCTACTGCCTCGCACAACCCAGCTTCTCACCCCAAACCGCTCTGTGATGCTCCCCTAGCCCAAACACTCAAACACCTGTCCCTTCCTCCCTCCTCTTTTCCCTCTTTATTCTCCACCTCAAAGACCCAAGGGACACAAGACCCTCTCTGAAGGGCAGAAAAGGGCGTAAGATGGAAGCAACCTAAGCCAGAGTCTTCTTTAGGAGCGTGGAAAGGATGAGGAACATTCCAAAATTAATGTCACATTTTCCTGTCACCCATTTGTGGGCTCTTGGAAATCACAATTTTTTAGGCTCTGAAAACTAAACTACAATGGGGGAACGGCAGGTTGCAGAAGCTTCTACCTGGTGCCTCTTCGAGCTTCCCTGCAGAAGCTACTGAACATTCCACACCATCCAAGCAGTTGGTTTGTGAAGCCCCAGTTCCTTTAGTTCAGCACTTGAGGCTCACCGGAATCCACCCATATGACCTCATCAGCCTTCTCTCTCACTGTCCTTTCTATGCACATTCACCCCTGCAAACCCCGCCCCCAACTTGCTATTATTTCCCATATCCACTCACAGATTCCTCCCACCACCTCCCACTCGAATGCCCTTTCGCTCATTCCCACACGCTGAAGATCCGCCCAGTCTTCAATACTCCCTCCAAACACCATCCCCTTTCATGAAGCCCTTCTTAGACTCCCATGGCCCTTTCCTCCACCTATTTGATGGCATTTACCACCGCCCATATTGTGTATTTGGAGACTTGTTTTGTTATTACTGAATGAACATGGCTTAACCCCAGCACAGAACTGGACAACTAATGGGCGTCTGTTAAGTGGGCAAAGAATACAGATGTAAATGTAAAGAGAGAAAACAAAACACGCACCCATCAAAGACAACCAGAGAATGTATTTATGCCATCACTATGCTTCTAAATTAGAGTTTGCTAACATGTAACATGCATGCTGTCTTGTATAACTCCTACACCCATAACAGAGATTGACAAGTCATGACTCAGGGATGGTAAATATGCAGCATATGTGCTGGTTTGCATAACGTCTACACTCATGGCAGATATTACCAATCAGCCGTGACTCTTTCTCCCTAAACCCTCACACAACCTCAGCATCGCTCCGGCACAGAGCTCCAGGCTCTACAAAGTGGTTTGGATTACCGTGAGATAAAGTCCATTGCCCTACTGGGTCTCCTTCTCCACCCAGAATCACTTACTCCAATTATTGTCTGTAACGTGCCATTCTCCCCTGAATCCTTCTGGCTCCAGACTTGAGCTCATCCCACCCCAACTACCATACTTAACCACTGGATATTGTTTCCAACACAACAAACTCAGCAACTGTTCAACCACAGTTCGAGCCTTCCAGCGAAGTGAGCTACCTCTGAGTTCAACCCACTTGTAGGATCTCCACCTCCAATCTGGAACTGTTCCTACCGTAGGAAAAGGAACTCCTCTATTTTGTGCCCATCCCAGAAGCAGGAAACAGACACATTTATTCAGGAAGGTCCCATACCCAGCTCATAAACTGCAACTACTCTTTCCCATGCACATTGCAAAGATGCCGATTGAATAAGGTACTCCCTCACGTGACTTTAAGGCATCCTCGAAGCTTTCTTAACACAGGACTCTAAACAACCATTAAAAACCAACCTCAGTTTGCATATGAGATGAAATTTCATGCCACATGAACCAATGAGGACTCCAGTTTCCAAATGATACAACCCCATAGAGCGGATTAGTCTACAAAGGCCTCTCTTTATTTCCCTCTTAAACCTGGGAACATTCTTAGAATGAACCTAGAATCCAAAGGGACCATCCAAGGGTCCTGCCAAACAGGACTAAGGCCTCAGCTGGAATCTACTGCCCCATCCTATGGGCAGTGGCACACCACTGTGGCCAACAGAAACATGGCGGAGATTCTGAGGTCCTGGGCAGTGAAAACCTTCTCAAATTCACTTCCTGCTTTTCCATCAGGGAAATCTTACAAAAATAAAAATTACAACCCGTCACATTACATTACATCAAAGCATGATGTAACATCATAATTTTTTAAAAGCATTTGTTTTAATTTATGGCGTTGCATTATGCCACAGGAAGCTTGATTTTCCCCTGAGTACCAATAAATTTTGACAGTGATGGTTTGTCCCAAAACTTTGGCAGACTGAAACGCAGGGAAGGTTGGCCAAAATCAGGTGTTTAGCTGCCACTGAAGAACTGTTTATGAGTCACCAGGGCACCGTTCTGTCTCATGTCCTAAACTCAAACTGTATAGCCCTGTGCTGGCCGATAACCAATATGGCGAGTGAAGATTTCTCATGTGACTAATCCAACTTGAAATGTACCGCAAGTAGAGAATACAATAAAATTGGATTTTAGTACCAAAAGGCTCAGTACCCCAGAAAGTGAATAATATCTCACTAATAACTTTTTTATACTGATTACATTTTGATATTATATTTTGGGTATATTCAGCTAAATAAAATAGATTATTAAAATTAATTTCACTTTTTTCTTTTAACTCTTTCAACTGAGCCCCCCAAGAGAAATCTTAAATTACATTTGTGGCTTGTGTTATTTTACTACTGTTAGTGTTACTACAGAACATCCCACTGCCTCCGTGAGCAGGGAGACCAAACAGTTGAAAATTTTAAATAAAAGAAACCTTAAACCTCTTGTGTGGGTTAAGACAAGAGATCGAAGGCTGATTCCAAAGAGTAAAACTAAATATTTTGGGGCGCCTGGGTGGCTCAGTCGGTTAAGCGTCTGACTTCAGCTCAGGTCATGATCTCATGGTCCGTGAGTTCAAGCCCCGCATCGGGCTCTGTGCTGACCGCTCAGAGCCTGGAGCCTGTTTCAGATTCTGTGTCTCCCTCTCTCTCTGCCCCTCCCCTGTTCATGCTCTGCCTCTCTGTGTCTCAAAAATAAATAAACGTTAAGAAAAATTTTTTTAATGTAAATATTTTTATTTATGTATTCAAAAAACACTTATTGAGCACCTACTATATACCAGGCACTTTTTTTAAGTAAGCTCCATGCCCAGTTTGAACTCACGACCCTGAGACAAAGACCCGAGCTGAGATCAAGAGCCAGACACCTAACCAACTGAGCCACCCGGGCACCCCTATACCAGTACTTTACTAAGCACTGGGAGAGGATAGCAGTGGGAAAAAATTAAGTCCCTTCGCTCATGGAATTCACATCGTAGGGGAGAGACAGAAAATAAATACATAGGACAAGAAGTGCCATGAAGAATAATAAAACAGATTATGGGAATGGTGTATACCAAGACAAAGGCTCTTGCTATCACATAGAATCGTCAGAGAAGCCATCTCTGAGGAGCACAGATGAACCTGAACACGGGGAGAGGTGAGCCACAGGGGTGTCTGGGGAAGAGGTTTCCAAACCAATGCAATAACAAGTCCCAAGTACCGAGGTCCGTGCATGTTCGGCATGCCTGGGCAGTAGCAGAAATCCTAGAGGGACAGAACAATTAAGAGAAGGAGAGGAAGAAGGTGCAGCAGAATGAGGGAGATGGCACGTTTACATTGTACAGGGCAGGGGCCAGCAAACTAGGCCCAGTGGGCCGCATCTGCCTCTTTTATCAATAAAGTTTTATTGGAACACAGCGACGCCTGTTCGTTTCTGTGCTGTCCACAGGTGCTTTCATCAGGCAGGGCCGAGGAGTAGCAACGGAGATGGTGTAGCCAAGAAGTCAGATATTGGAAGATTAATTCCTGTAGTGTTAATCAAGTTTTCAAATCTCCAGGGTGATATCTTTCGTCTTAAAGACAGAAAAATGGGAATTTGGGGGACTGCTTTTGGAGAGGGTAGGGTTTCCCTCTTTTGTAATGTTCTGTGCAAGGGGTAGACAGGTCAAGTCTAGCCCACTGCCTGTTCTCGTATGGTTCCCGAGCAAACAAAGCTTTGTATATTTTTTTTTTGGGGGGGGGGGGGACAGAGAGAGACAGAGCATGAACAGGGGGAGGGGCAGAGAGAGAGGGAGACACAGAATCGGAAACAGGCTCCAGGCTCCGAGCCATCAGCCCAGAGCCTGACGCGGGGCTCGAACTCACGGACCGCGAGATCGTGACCTGGCTGAAGTCGGACGCTTAACGGACTGTGCCACCCAGGTGCCCCTGTATATTTTTCAAAGACTGAAAAAAATTAGGAAAAGAATAAGAATTTAGGATATGAAAATGACATGAAATCCACCATCCATTGGTGATGTTTCATTGGAACACAGTCATGCCCATTTGTTTCCATATTGTTTCAGACTATAACAGCAGAGTCAGGTGGGAGCCACAGAGACATATGTCCCCTAAAGTAGAAAACACTTACTCCCCGGCCCCTCACAGACAAACGTTGCCAGTCTCTAGGTCAGGCATTGTACAGACGATGGTGCTTCCTGAGTGAGATAAGAAACCAGTGAGACCCATGACACGACCAGACATGTGGTTTCAAGGGCGCTACTCATAAAAGCAGGGAGTCGCGCTTGTCACATGACCTTTCTGGGACCGCCCACTCCTCTGCAGTCATCCTGAGGGCAATTTCTCCTGTCTGATTAACCTCCAAGCCTCAGCAGCACCTTGCCTTATGCGTGAGACGTCCTCAGTGTTTGTCAAACCGCTGAATGACTGAATGAAAGGCTGGCCCTCCTGTCATCCATCGGACACCATGGGCTGGGGTCACCTAGCAGGTCTTTTCTAAGGACAGAAACACTCTGCAAGTGTGTGCCTATGGGAAAGTTCCCTCTGCCTTGTCACACAGCCACTGACAACATGTACACTTCCTGTCCTACACACCAGCCACGTCAACTGGCCTAGGAATTTAGTCTCACTTCCATGAGATTCCGCTGTCTAGTGTCTGGTGTGAAAGAGGGTGGCCTCCTTCGCCACATCAGGCCTGGCCCGTGACAAAAAAATAGAAAGCAGAATAAAGCAAACACCCTTCAGGCTAACTCCTGACTACAAGCTTTTTACCCGGGCCTCAGGTTGTCTTTACTCTGCCCGCCTGTCTCTTGACAGAGTATCACATTCACTCTTTCTGGGACAGTTCTGTCGAGACGTGTCGCCTTCCGGGTCTTGCAAAGACTGGGTCTTGTAGAAATGGAGTTTCCAGGACCACCACATGTCCGCAGCCTGCTTCCTCCATCTAACTGTCCACCCCTGGGTACACGGTTGTCCCTTTAAATGCCTAGCAATACGTGACTCAGCCCTGGGAACATATGGTTGCAACTCCCACTTTTCGCCCCTAAATGCAAATCACCTGTGAAATGCTTGAGGCTAGGACATTTTCATAACAGTGAGACTTTTGAGTCTAGGGTAGGAAAGAGAGGGGAATGTATGATGATGTGTTGCACGGGGCCAGAAACCGTAAAGCAAGCCTTCTCCTCCGTGGGCCCAAAACTTCCCAACTAGGGGAGGGGGAGGGGGCTGTCCTGTGCCTTACAGCATCTCCAGCAGCATCCTTGGCCTCTATCCAATAGGGGTCAGTAGCGCCGTCCCTGTTTGTGACAACCAAAAATGTCTCCAGACGTTGTCAGATGTCCCCTTGGGGACAAAACCTCCCCTATGGCCACGGAAACACCCAACCAAAGTCTGCCATTTGCAAAAGATCCGTTTGGAGGAGCCCCTTCCCGAGAGAATGTTTCCGCACCGGCTTATCAGCGTTTCTATACTGAACCTGCAGTTTAAAAAACATGAGTGTCAGGAGGCCCTGCATCTAGGGAACCACAGCGAAGACTGGCCTCATATTCACAGCAGCACGGAAAAGGGCATTCTCCCACCGCTCGGCAAATCCCCCTAAGTGCCCCCTCTTGCCAACTGCTCAAATTTGCTTGCGTCTCCGAACTTAATGCTTTTATTAGGAAGCACAAGAGAAACAATCCTGAATATCACAGACTTCCTGGCTTTTCATCTCCAGAGCCCAACACACTGAAAACAAAAACTAGATTTTCTTTACCTTCTGTAATCTACTTTCACAAACTCTTCCTGGCTACCCGATTGTTTATATCAGGACTTCCCAGCCTCCGCGCTATTGACATTCGGGGCCAAAGAATTCTTTGTTGTGAGAGCTGTCCTGGGCACTGCAGGGGCTTGAGCAGAATCCCTGGCCTCTACCCACTGGGTGCCAGGAGCATCCCCCAGTTGTGACAATCAAAAACGTCTCCAAATGTCCCCCGTGAGCAAAACTGCCCCTGGTTGGGGACCACTGGTTCATACGGATTTCTCTTTCCCAGGTATGCCGGCCAGATTAACTGTTCCCGGCCTTACCCAGCCGGTGAGTCACCAACCCAGGAGCCATTTAGTTTTTTGGGTTTTTTTTCAACGTTTTTTTTAATTTTTTTTATTTTGGGGACAGAGAGAGAGCATGAACGGGGGAGGGGCAGAGAGAGAGGGAGACACAGAATAGGAAACAGGCTCCAGGCTCCGAGCCATCAGCCCAGAGCCTGACGCGGGGCTCGAACTCACGGACCGCGAGATCGTGACCTGGCTGAAGTCGGACGCTTAACCGACTGCACCACCCAGGCGCCCCTCGTTTTTAAAACCATGAATACATGTCTGTTGTCTATACAGCTATACTCTATTAACAAATCCAGACATTTCTTTTTGAAACGGGGAAGATTATCACAAAAAAATTGTTTTGGAGGACATCACAGGATGCAGCGGTGGCTCCCTTCCGGAGGGCTCGACCGCTCTCTCCAACCAGGAGCATGGGCCGCCCTCCCTAACCGCTGCAGCTGCACGCTGATGATGGGTCATTGCAGAAAAATACGGAAAGAACCTCGAATCCTTACTGCCCTCTAGAGAAATTCCGGCAGAAGAGCTCAATCTGCCGCAGTCAGCAGAAAAACAACACTGCCAGACACAACCGTGCCTGACAGTTGTAAAGCAAACAATTTGCTGAATTTTTTGAAAGACGAGCCTACCAGCCCCTTCCTTCACCATCTCTCTCACCAGCACCAGGGGCTCACGTTGGCTTCAACGTTGACGCAATCGTAATTTGGCCAATTCCAGGTCCATTCTCCGGCAGGATGATTTTAGGCTCACAGATGAATCCAATTCCGATACTACTCTCCGAAGTAACCGTGGGCCGTATTTAAGTGCAAACACTCAGATTTTATTTTAAATGCGCATACTCAGGTTTGCACAAATGCATTCTCCGGCCTTTGGGTACTCGCCTAGCAACAGTCATAGAGAGAGAGATTTCTTGTTTATGCACCTCAGAAACACCAGGCCTGAGAAGGTAATTCACTAATTCTTCCTCTTTGCATGAGCTTTTTTGGCAGGTGAGAACTTTCCAGCATGTTGTGGAGCTAATCACTTTTTATGTCTTTAAAAAAAATTTTTTTTTCAACTTCAGACATTATTTTGATAAAGACTTACTTATTACTTAATGATCATCTATATTCCAATGAGAGCTTCAACACAGACATTCAAGTGAGCTTTCCCTACCTGAAAGAGTTATCCTAGGTCTAACTCATGTCTGTTTAGCACGGTTGGAAATAAAAATTTTTTTTAAATTAAAAAAAACTTTTAAAAATATATGCTTGGGGCGCCTGGGTGGCTCGGTCGGTTAAGCGTCTGACTTCGGCTCAGGTCATGCTCTCACGGTCCGTGGGTTCGAGCCCCGCGTCGGGCTCTGTGCTGACAGCTCAGAGCCTGGAGCCTGTTTCGGATTCTGTGTCTCCCTCTCTCTCTCTGACCCTCCCCCGTTCATGCTCTGTCTCTCTCTGTCTCAAAAATAAATAAACGTTAAAAAAAATTTTTTTTTTTAAATATATGCTTGAAGACATACACTACATTCGAAATCTTGCATTTCCAAATCATTGTTTCCATTATGACAGGCAACAGCAAAAAAATGCTGAATGTTTATGCCTAATGGGTTTGCCCTTTGCCGGACAAATCCTTTTAGCTATGGCAGGGAAACATATAATTTTATGGGCTCTTGGAGAGAGCGCACACTGCCCTCTTATGGTTACACGTGCTCATAATTTTATGGGGTCCCCCTGATCAGGTTCCAGAAGGCTGCCGAATGTTACTACCAAAGGTATATCAATAATCCTATAGATTCATGGGTACCCATGGTTATCTTTACTTTTCCATGTTTCCACCCTCTTGACAGGGAAGTAAGATACTTGATCCTTTCCTTTGTTACCAAGAGCTGTGAGAGCTCCTTTGCCAAAACGGAAATACGTCAAAAAATAATACTTAGAATATGTGAATGCCATCACACACAAAATAATGCGCACGTGCATATACCACAGATATAAAGCCTCAACAAAATAATGGCTTACTGCTAAGCAAAACAAATTTTTCTCTGAATCTGAACTATCAATAGGTAAGTCCCCTGTGATATCAGAAACTCAGATTCAAAATTAACACCCCCCCAAAAAAATTAGAAAGATTTGGGGGGTTGTAGCCAAAGCAGGAGTCTATAAAGGTTTTTTTTTTTTTTTAATGAATGAGACAGAAAATATGGTGTAGCATAAAATTTCCCCCAAGCCCTTTTTCAAGTCAAGATACAGCGCTGTGACCTCTTGAAAAGCGTACAAACTAATCACATTCAACTACTTTCACCTACCAAATTATAGGTGCCTCCTCATTTCGCTAACCCCCAACAGCTAAGAAAGGGGAACAGGATAAAATAAAAGCCAGCATTTTCACTGTCACCACAAAGCACTTGGAACTGTAACCAAACGGAGCTGTTGATCTGTGGAAATGTAAATGTCACTTCTAAATATAGCATTAGGGAGCCAGAGAATCAGCATTTCTGTTGATGAAACACCTTTTGGGGAAGTAGCTTGTGCAAGGCAACGCTTCTCTCCAGCACCGGCAGCATCACGAATCTTCCGCCCCGCCCCCCATCCCGGAGGGGCCCTGGTTCGTGCGCAGAGCTGAGCACGTTCTCACCCATTTCCTTAACCTGCTACCGCACCAGATTGTGAATCAAAGCAAATAATTTCCTGTTCCTCTCTCCTCTTGTCTTAAAAATAAAAAGTAGAATCTCATTCTGCCTCGTAAGGATTCCTTATGGTTAGGGAGGCTTGCAAATTCAAAAGAAACCCAAAAATGGGTCCGTGGGCTGAACCACGAAAGTGAGCTTCTCCTGCGATTTGGGGGTTGACCGCAGGGCACCAGCTGAAGGGACTGCCCTGACCAGCTATTTAGCCTTGACTCGCGCTGTGCTGTTCGTCCCTCCCTCAATCATTCTGGAATGCTTTTGGCTTCTAGAATAAGCCATCCTCTTTCCCACCTTGGTCCTTTGTGCACTCAACATCTTCTTCCGCACGCTTTGCATTTCCAGCTCTTACCTCTTTCCACCTCAGCTTGTCACTTTCTGGTAGGAGCGTCTGTGACATCCTTAACCCCGTGGCTTTAGCCTATGATAATCAGGCTGGGCCTGTACCTTCTCCTCAGAAGAGCCCATCTTTAGTTTAATGCTTTGCTGTAGCCATTTGAAATCCTTAATTTTGTTAACAAGTGAGGGCCCTGCGTTTTCAGTTCCCACTGGCCCCCACAAATCATGTAACCAGTCCTGATCACAGCCCTTGGTTTCCATCATAAAACGGAATTTGTAATTGTTTATTTATCAGTTTATGGAGGGGGGGGCGCCAGGGAGCTGATCTGTTTTGTCCATGAGGGTAGACATGGTTGTCTATTTTGTGATTGTCTAATCCGGGGCTGTCCAATAGAATTTTCTGCAGTGATAAAAATGCTATTTCAGCAATCCAGTATGATAGCTGCTGGCCACATGTGGCTCTTGAACACTTGAAATGTGGGGCGCCTGGGTGGCTCAGTCGGTTGAGCATCCAACTTCGGCTCAGGTCACGATCTCAAGGTTCGATGAGTTCGAGCCCTGCATCGGGCTCACTGCTACCAGTGCACAGCCCGTTCAGATCCTCTTTCCCTGTCTCCTGGCGCCTCCCTGCTTGCACTCTCTCAAGGATAGATAGATAGATAGATAGATAGATGATCGATAGATATTTTTAAACGTTAAAAAAAATGAACACTTAAAATGTGGCTAACGCAACCAAGGAACTAATTTGTTTTATTTAACTTTAATTAACATAAATTAAAAATTGACATAATCTCACGTGCCTGGTGGCTGTTATGCTGGGTACTTCTAACCCCTAAATCCTAGCACAGCTGGGAAATCCATCCAGGATATTATTAGGGCTTTCTCAGAGAAGCTCTATGGCAGTGATATGGCATATTGGTATAACCCATCAGAATCCCTGAAAGAGCTTGTTGAAAATACAGGTATGGCTGCCCCACCCTCTAAGACTCTGATCAAGCAAACGTATAGAAGGTCCAGGCATCTGGAATATGCCCAAATTTGAGAAACACTATGTTATAGTTTATGAAGGAAGCTTGTCTTGACATCAATTATTTAAATCTCTTTAGTTCCTCCCAATAATGTTAATACAAATACCATCTCCAAATCAATTCTGTGGCCCCCAACGTGTCCCAGCTGCAGCCAATGGTGTTTTAAGCAGTATCTAACCCAGTCAAATTTTGGTGGAGAAAAATCGATCTATCGTCCCTTCACTTTTGTTGCAACGAACTTTGACCTATTATTTTGACTCTCAGGAGCCAGGAATGACGGAAAGTTTTTTGTTTTGTTTTTTTTTCCAAAGCTCAAAAATTATTGGTTAAATGGTACACAACACCAGGTGAGTGATAGGACTTTTTTAAGGAGCTATGTAGATCTCAGTTAGGAATTGTCCAAGGTGTGAAGGTGGAAGGGGAAATAGTAAGGTCTTTTTTCATAAATGGGGAGTATCTCCTTTTTTAATGACTTGATCTAATCTTATTCTTGCTTCTCACACACAGACACACAAAAATGCAAAAGGCTGTTAATGTCCAACCCTCTCTCTATGTACCTTTGTCTTTAACCATTATTGTAATTCAGCCCTCCAACATGAGCATTTTTTCCTCCACTGAGCTATCAAAGACACCTTCCTAATCAACATTACACACAGTAGCATAATAGATGGCACCACAGTGAATACAAGGATAAGCTGTAATTCACTCTGGGGCTCTGCTGATGTCATAAACCGCACAACCAGCTTTATGGAGAGTGGCTGAGCCCAGAAAGCGAATTCTGATCTCGGCTCACTCTGGGAGCCATCTGTTAAGGAAACAGATTTAAATGCCGACCTTTTCATCTCTGTCGTTTACAGAGATTTCAAACTTTTGCTGTAAAATTTAAACTTTTCAGCCACGAACAGATTAAAATTCCTTTCTGGAATCACATTTGGTTTTGTATTCCCTCTTTGAATTGACAAATAGATTAGTGGTCTTGCCACCCATTGCTACAAAATGGTGTTTAAAAAAGAAGAATGCACCAGGGTATAGTGATGGTGTAGCTCGGGGTGCCTGTTCCCAATGCCAGAACTATCTCCCACTCTAGAGGCTGAAAACCAGTGATTCACCCTCCCAGCCTCCTTTGCAGAAAGTGCTGGCCATGGGATCCAATTTTCGCCAATGAGACATAGAGGGGTGCCTTCTGGGAATGATGTTCTCCTTGTTTCAAGGAGAGATGCATGCCTCGCCTCTCCAGCCCTTCAAACTTTGGATGCTCAGGGGAGGGTGCGTTAGTTGAAGCTGCGGCAGCCATCTTGCGATCATGAAGGGACATAACAGAAGGTGAAAAGCCACTGGCCAAGGGGGGAGGAATGGACAGCTAGAAAAGTCGGCGTGCTTGGTGGTCTTGCTGAGATGCGGAGCTGACCAGCCCCAGCACTGTCTACCTCCAGCCTTCTCATTAAGTAAATACGGGTGACCATTGAACAATGCAGGTTTGAACAACTTGAGTCCAATTACACGTGGATTTTTTTTTTATAAATACAATACATACTATAAATGTATTTGTTCTTATGATCATTTATTTGTTTGTTTTAAGTAAGCTCTATGCCCAGCACGGGGCTTGAACTCATAACCGCGAGACCAAGAGTCACATGCTCTGCTGTCCGAGCCAGCCAGGTGCCCCATCTATGATTTTCTTAGTAACATTTTCTTTTCTCTAGCTTCCTTTATTGTAAGAATACGGTATATAATACAAATAACATACAAAATACGTGTTGGGGCGCCTGGGTGGCTCAGTCAGTTAAGGGTCCGAATTTGGCTCAGGTCATGATCTCACAGTTGGTGAGTTCAAGCCCCACATTGGGCTCTGTGCTGACAGCTCAGAGCCTGGAGGCTGCTTTGTATTCTATGTCTCTCTTTCTGTCCCTTCCCAGCTTGTGCTTTTTTCTCTCTCTCTCGAAAGTAAATAAACATTAAAAAAAATTAAAATTCAAAATATGTGTTAATCGACTGTTGATGTTATCAGCAAGGCTTCCTGTCATCAGGAAGCTATTAATAGTTAAGTTTGGGGGAGGCAAAAGTTATACGTGGCTTTCCAACTGCACAGGGGTTTGGCATCCTTAACCCCCACGTTATCCAAGGGTCAACTGTAACTTACACTGGGTTCCTCCAGGGAAAACCCTGAGACAAGCATTGGGCGCAAATAATTGACATGGAAGACAATCCCAGGAGGCAGCACCAGCAGGGGAGCGGGAAGTAAGACCGGCAAGGGAAGGAAACCAGTGCAGAGTGTGCTGATGGAAGACCCTCAGGCAGAGAACCTAGTTTGAGTAAAAAGCCAGTGGCCCGTATGATGACACCGTGTCTGTGGGAGGCTGGGGGAAGGGATGATGGCAGGTGGAGTTCTAATACCTCACCAGCTGCTTCTACAGTCAGCCATAGAGGTCTTACATGTGGAGTCTCTATTTGTTGATGGTCTGTTACGGTTGCAGACGTCGTCCTAACCGACATCACCATGGAACCGGTCCGCTCAGTAACTTGTACCCCTGAAGTTTAACTGGAACCCCATACCAGTGAGGTGACATGAACGCTAATTCATTCGGCAGGTTCCTCCAGAGCGCTGGCTCGGCATCCAACACCAGCAGTATAATGGTGAACCCATCAGATGTGGTCCCTGGCCAGGTGGGATTGGGCACAGAACAAATAATCCCTCTCATGCTCCCAGCTAGAATGCGACAAGTGGTGGTAAGAGTTCTAAAGGAAGAGGATATGGAGAGAGTGCCACGAGTTGAAAATGCAGAGCCAGGGAAGGGTTTGTGAATTAGAGTAGAGGGGAGAGTCGGACACAGCCGGCAGACGAGAGAGAAATATTGCCCCTAATCCTTGCACAAATGAGGGAAGGAGAACCACTGGGTAGGGCATTATAGAGGCCCCAATAAGGTTGTTCAAATAACCTCTTTCAAGGGAACAGAAAATCAGAATTTGACCCTCACGCAAAACCTTGTCACTAGATGGTTTGACTGAAAAGTAAATTGGATCATTATAAGAGCCATCACTTTCTCTTGAAACAAACAAGAAGTCAGAGTCAAACTAAATACATTCTGATCTTCCTGCTCCTTCGGACTAGAACACAACTCCTTTGGGACCTCATCCTTGCAGAAAGAGTTACTCACAAAAACTCATTTTTCCTGTGGAAAAATATCCCCATGCTTTACCACACTTTGGCTCTTATCCTCATGCACATGTAAAGAAGATCTGATTCCAAAGATGTGTGTCTTACAATGTCAGGTTCATGAACGCACCCACCGCCCGGGGTTAATCCTCCCTCTTCCCCTACTTCTAATCCTTCCATCACTTCCTCAGACTTACTGCAATGCCATGGAAACCCTGGGGGACTGCAGAGCGCAATTGGAAAATCACTACTCTAGAAGTTTCTGTTTTACAAATAGTAAATATACGTATATATACGTATATATACGTATATATACGTATATACAAAGATATATATATATATAAATATACGTATATACGTATATATAAAGATATTGATCATCTAAGTTGGGGGCTAGCAAATCATGGCCCTGGGGCCACATCTGACCCACCACCTTTTTTCTAAATAAAGCTTTAATGGAATATAGCCACCCCCACTCATTTGCATATTGTCCACACTGCTTTCTAATGGCAGAGTTGAGTGATTATGCCAGAGACTTGCATAGCCTGCAAAGCCTTAAAATATTTACTCCTTGGCCCTTTATGGAAAAAGTTAGCCAACCCCAGATCATAATCTAAGTCATTATCTGCAAGAAAATAGCAGAAGATACTCATCCAAACCCTAGTGCTGGCCCTTGATGACAATTGGATTGAAGCGAAAGCACAAAAGGGCAGGAAGAAGTCAAAGAAGAGTGAAAGGAAACCACCGTGGGACCAGGAGGCATCTGGGAAGTAAAGGTAGCTTCCCCCCTCTCCAGGCTCTCTGGCAAGCTCCAAATCACCTCTGTTCCTGGTCCTCACCTCTGGGGTTTGGACGTGCAGTCCCCTCCGCCTGCAACCCACTTCCCTCCTTCTCTGTACGGGCTCAGCCTGCATCCATCCACTGCCATCTTCAATGTCACACCTGCTAGCCATCTTCCGGAGTCCCCCCAGGCCTGGCCAGCTTCCGTCATCTCTGCTCTCACCTTGCTTTCTCTTTTCCTGGACTCCCAGATGTCACTGTGTGAATCTTGGGGATTACTTGTCTGGTGCTGGTACTGAATACCAGCTCCATGAGGGCAGGGCTACACCTAATTTACTGTGGCGTTAATGCCAGACTCTAAAACAGCTCCTGGCACATGGTAATACAAAAAGGTTTGTTAAGTGCATTATTTTGTATGAAGGTTTTTGGATGGAATCACGAAGAGGAGGGTTTGGTGCGTATACATCAGGGAGAATTACACATTGTCGGTCTTAGGCATTGATCCCTGGCCCTACCTTATGAACAATTTCCATGAGATGAAGCGTGGGTGGGAGATGGCCAGACAGAGAAGACAGCATGTGCAAAAGACTTAAGGCAGGGAGACGCAGGGGGCATTGGAGGCATGGAAACCAATCCAGCATGGCTTGAGCAGAGAAACCCAGAGAGGAAGAAAGCCAGACCGTACGAGACCCATACATCATGTTAAGAATTTTTTTTTATCTTCTCCTAAGAGCAATGGAAGAGTCACAGAAGGTTTTACCTAAGGCAGGGGATCATATAATCTGCACCATCAGCAGCAGAAGTTGTGAATTCACAGATAGTAGATACACTTAATTGAGTGCCTGCCATTGTGCTAGATATTAGAAATAAGATGCTTAGGGAATCGTTTCCCCTGAAATCAAGATATTTCACATAAAGCAAACATAACTACAGTATGATAAGGCTTCAGGAGAGTTAAGCTTAGGTGGCCGTGAAGCGAGCACCTAAAAGGAGCCTCTGCCTTTTGCTCAGATGCAGAAAAACAGCGGGTTCCTAGAGGAAACCTTTAGGACAGCTCTTTATTTACTAAGGGCAAACTAGTAAAACAGTAATTCAACCCAATGGGAGTATTCTGTGGCCAAAATATATAATAATCATTACGAAGAATCTGAAAACATGAAAATTGTTCATAAGAAATGATTAAGTGAAAGGGCACCTGGGTGGCTCAGTCGGTTAAGCGTCCGACTTCGGCTCAGGTCATGCTCTCACGTTTCGTGAGTTCGAGCCCCACGTCGGGCTCTGTGCTGACGGCTCAGAGCCTGGAGCCCGCTTAGGATTCTGTGTCTCCCTCCCTCTCTGCCCCTCCCCCCACTCGCACTCTGTCTCCCTCTGTCTCAAAAATAAATAAACATTAAAAAAATTTTTTAAAGAAAGAAATCATTAAGTGAAAAAGCAGAATTGTAATCCTAATAGATACCAGAGGATGGCAAAGCCTTTCTGTAAAGACCCAGATAGTAAATATTTTTATGTTTCATGGACCATATGGCCTCTATCACAACTACTGAACTCTCTGAACTGTCTGTTGGAGCATGAAAACAGCCATAGACAAAATTCTGAGTGAATGGGCATGGCTGTGTTCCAATAAAACTTTATTTACAACAACAGGCCGTGGGCCAAATTTGGCCCTTGGACTGTAGTCTGCTGATGCCTGAGCTATCGTATATAACAGTTATAACCACGTAAAAGTCTAATGTTTATGAACATAGACAAAAGGGAACACAGAAGAATGGAAGGGTTGTTTGTGTTTGGGGAATGGAATTACCAGTTTGGTGACCCAGTTATTTTTGCCTACTCGGCACTTATTTATGCTTCTGACTTGGGGATGGAAGAAGGAGAGAGAACTGCCTTTCCATCATCTTTAATCCATGTGATCCCTGGAGTGAACCCACCCCCAAATCCAAAGTAAGGCTGAGTTCCCAGACCTGGCCCCTATCAGTCATTTCATCACCTTGGCCATGGTGGCTCATTCAGAGAGGAACATGGGCCCACACAGACCGATGAGAACCACTCCCTTGGATTTCTTTTCTTAATGTTGAGACCTCCTACTGCTGAGATTGCTAAAATTATGGTGTAGGAGGCTGGAGTTGCTTATGATCATCTTGCCACCTCAAGGGTAGGCCCCGCTCAAGAATGGTGCCCACACGTCGCAAAACAGAACTACAAAATGAAGAAATATGACGCCAGATGGACATTACGTGAGTTTCCGGATGGAGCCTTATCTGAAACAAGCCCTATTTCTGGATTTTTCTGTGACTTAATCCCATATGTTCTTTCTCCATCTTAGCTTGCTTCAATTCAGTTTTCAAAACTCCTAAATGAGGTCATCGTTAATGGGTTTCTTTCTTTCCTTATTCTATAAAGTCCTTTAATATCCTCATACTATCACTTTAGCCGCAAGTAAAATTGAGAGAAGATGGATGAAAAGGCACCATATTTTAAAAATTCATTTCTCAAATGAAAGTCATGCTCCATTTTTTTCACTCTTCCTTATCAGTTGACTGACCTGAGCCAATTGCGAGCTCTTAAATTTGACCAAGAGAATCTAAGTACTCTCTCCAAAAATTGACTGGAAGCCTATTTTGAAGAAAATATACAAAGACAGGGCTATAGTGAAGATCACAAATGATGACAATAGAAAATAATTCAGGAAAGACCATCTTTCTCTGCGGAAATATAGTGACATATGTAGGACAGCTAAGAGTCTCCACGAGAGGGTGAAAACGATCCGTGACCATCACGTGGCCGCCAGCTCTAGAAAAAAGGCTTTGGAAGAAAACACAAATCTGACAGTGTCACTGCCGTGCTTGAAACTCAGCAATGATTCCCGGTTGCCTACTTGAGCCCAAACTCCCAGAGTGGATATGATTTTCACAGAACACAAATTTGAGTGTGCAAGAAATAGAACTGTCTTTTGTTTTTCTATAACTCAATTTAATTTCTTTTTCTTCTCAAGTCCGCAATCTACCTAATAGGAAATTTAGTCACTTCCAGGTAAATGCCATCATTTTGAGTTAAACACAATCAATTCAGGATTCTGCGTGCATGCATACATACACACACACACACACACACACACACACACATACCCTTTCCTGTTTTATTGTTCTCAGTGACACATGCCTGGGTAACCTTTGGGGGGTCCAATTCCTGAGAAAGAAGAGGAGAAAGAAACCTATCACTCTGTGCCTTGGGTGTTTAATATACAACTCAAAATTGTTCAAGACATAAAGACAATCACAGAGAAGCAGTAGGTCGGCTATACTGAGAACAAAGAACAAAGGAACAAAGGAAGACAACAAAATTAAGAGCAAACTTAACATTCATAATCACAAAGTGAAGAAGGTTTTAAGACGCACTATGACCAACAGCTGAAACAGGAAGGCAAAATCATCATCAAGAGCTGGGGGCGGGAGGGCAGATGCCAGTGAACAGAAGTATAAGAATTGAGGCCACCTCAAAACGTGAACAAACTTTTCACAGCCATTTTCTCAATCTTTAAGGGAAATAAACTGAGCGTGAAGCAGAGAAGGTGAGAAAAACACAGCTTATAAATGGAAACGCACCACACAAAGTGGAAAATTCACATCAAGCCCGCAGATAGGTCTCAGAACAAAGGGAAACTTCTTAGGGTCAGAAAAAGGAAAATGAGTCTCTCACATAAGAAAATGTGACGGCGTGGAGGAGGTAAGCTTCAGGAAGAAACCAAGAAGGTGCGCCCACCTAAAGCTGACCCACGGATTAGTAAAACTTAGGCATCAGGTTTTGTAAGATGGAAAATGGCATGCAAGCTTTACCCTGGAGTTTGGTAGCTTGCATTTTTCATTCGCCGGCTTTGTACGGTTCTAATTCTCAGGAAGAGAGAGAAGAATCTGCCTGCTTTAAACAACACGCAAATTAAGGTGTGACTTTTGGCTCCCGTTTTTATTATATATAGCTATCATCTGCTCTGGAATAAGCTGGATTTCTTCCACTGAGTTCATATCTCCTTCTGTCTTTTTTAAAATGCATTTTAAAGCCTCGTGTCTCTTCTGGAAGATCTACCATAATGTAACAACAGATTTTAAAGCTTAATGTATATTAAGCAGGATGCCAACAACCACAATCTAATATAGTCCTTACCTTTTACTGACAATGTGAATTTTAATTAAGCGGATAATGCATCATTAAGATCCGAAATGCAGAATATATTTTTGATCCTGTTTACTGTGTACAAGAAACGCTAGCGTGGGATGGGGTTAACCTCCCTGCTGCAAAGATTTAATGTTTTACAAATTAGATGAATGGCGGCTACAATCGGGTCTTCAAAGACATTGTGACGACTCAGTCAAGACAGCCGACAGAAATGGGAATAAGCTTTATGTTCATCAGCGGACTAGGGAATGATCACATCCCTAGTTGTACCTCCATACCATGGAATATATGCTTTCCTCAAAATAACAAAGTAGCCTTATAGGCGCTGATATGGAAAATCCTCCAAGATATGTACACAGTATGACTTCCTTTAGCTAGAAATAGATATGTGTGCGCGTGTGTGCATGTATTTGTGTGTGCATATATGTGCATATATATATATGTGGGTGTTGGTGTGTGGAAATGTGTTTGTGTGGTTGCACACGCACATACTCAGACATACTCAAAAACTCGAAAAGAATTTGGAATAGCAGACACAAAATGTAAACCCGGATTAGCTCTTGAGCAGAAGCTGGCAAACATTTTAGGTAAAGGGACCGATAATAAATAGTTCCAGTTTTGTGGGCATTATAGTCTCTGGCACATTCAACTTTGCGCACCCAAGCAGCCATAGACAATACGGGGTGAAATGTCGTGGCTGGGTCCCCATAAAATATATTCACAAAAGCAGGCAGGGGCCGGGGCAGCTGGAGGCCCCCTGTGGGTCAGATTCCACCAAGCCCAGCTCTAGGGAATGAGTCGCTGGGGCAGGGAATCAATGGAGGGATGAAGACAGACTTCTAGTAGGATGCCTGTACACGTCTGATTTGTCTTAGAAGCACTCTTACTTAGAAAGCACTTGTTTTTATTAAAAGACTTACTACCAGACATTAAAATTGAGTAAATTTAAATTTGAAATGTTTTTTAAAGTTTATTTATTTATTTTGAGAGAGAGAGAGAGAGAGAGAGAGAATCCCAAGTAGGCACTGTCAGCACAGACCCCAACGCGGAGCTCGAAGCCTGAGATCATGACCTGGGCCGAGATCAAGAGCCAAATGCTCAACCAACTGAGCCACCCAGGAGCCCCTAGATTTAAAATTCTTAATTTAGATTTTTTAATTGAAGTTTGGTCAATTTAAGCCCATTACTAAACAAATAAACAAATAAACAAACTAACAGTTTTGTGTCCTCTTCCAGGTGGGTATGTCACTTTTTCTTCTCATAAAGTGGGGATTTGTATCCCCAGGTCACTAGCTGGGCCCAGGGTCACTCCGCCAAAGAATATATTCCCTGGCCTCCTTCTTAGCCTAATGTGGCCATGGGCCTCCACAATGACCCAGGGGATATGAGCGAAAGTGAAGAGAACGTCAATGCATGTCGTGCACACCTTTCTGGAGGCAGTCATCGCCTGGGCTCCACGGTGTCAAAGGCAGCACTCCAGGAGATGGGAGAGCCAATGAGAAAGGAATCTAGGTCATGGTGGATGGCATAGAAAACCCCTGACTGCCTATCACCAGGTCTTTAGGCAACAGAGAATATATCTTAATAAAGGCATGTTACAATGGGGATAATCACAGGGGTGCCTGGGTGACTCAGTTGGTTAAACTTCTGACTTCAGCTCAGGTCACGATCTCCAAGTTCATGGGTTTGAGCCCCACATGGGATTCTCTCTCTCTCTCTCTCTCTCTCTCTCTCTCTCTTTCTCTCTCTCTGTCTCCTCCCCTGCTCACTCTTTCTCTCTCTCAAAATAAATAAATAAATTTTTAAAAAATGGGGATAGGAGTGCTCAGGTGGCTCAGTTGGTTATGCGTCTGACTCTTAATCTCAGCTCAGGTCATGATCTCAGGGTTCTCGAGTTCAAGATCCACATCAGGCTCTGTGCTGATGGTGTGCAGCCTGCTTCGGATTCTGTCTCTCCTTCTCTCTACCCTTCCCTGCTTGTGCTGTCTCTCTCAAAATAAATAAATAAACTAAAAACAATTTTTTAATGAGGATAATAATGGAATTGTCATTAGCAGAGAAACTCTAGATGATGGCAGGAATTGACCAAAACAATATAAAATGGCTCAAATATAACTGACACAATTTCTCACTGATATGACAGTATTGAGTGGTTCCAGATTGGCGTGTCTGCAGTGGGGAGAGGAAGGGTCCCGCCCCACGCTGTCATTCAAGGCCACGACGATAGAGTGCTGTCATTGTCGGGAGGTGGCTTCCAGCTTACTGTGGCCATCCTCATCCAAAAGGAAGAACCATGGAAAATCACACGTAAGAGATTTTTATGAGCCAGACCGGGAGGTGGCCCCGATTACTTCTACTTACAGTCTGTTGGCTAGAACTGTCGCGGGAGCTCACCTCACTGCAAGAGAGGCGAGGAAACGTGGTACAGGTATCACCCAGGAGCAGTTTTGAACAGTTAGCAATCTCTGCTACGAGTGCTACATAAATGAGCACCCAGAAGGCAACGATTTTGGCCGATTGTTTTCCACCACTGCTTTCCCAGTATCTAGAACAAGGGTCAGCAAACTTTTCTCTATAAAAGACTAGATAGTAGGGGTGCCTGAGTGGCTCAGTCGGTTAAGCGTCCGACTTTGGCTCGGGTCATGATCTCGCAGTTTGTGAGTTCGAGCCCCACGTCGGGCTCTATGCTGACAGCTCAGAGCCTGAAGCCTGGCTTCGGATTCTGTGTCCCCCTCTCTATCTCTGATCCTCCTCCGCTCACGCTCTGTCTCTGTCTCTCGAAAAGAAATAAACATTAAAAAAAATTTAAAGTTAAAAGACTAATGAGTAAACATTTACACTTTGTGGGCCACACAGTCTCTGTCACAACTACTCAACTCTGCCATTGTAGCACGAAAAGTGGCCCCGGACAAGATATAAACAGAACACGGCTGAGTCCCAATAAAACTGCATTTCCATAAATGGGCAGAAGACCACAGTGGATCTGTGGGACCTAGTCTAGGGATCCTGATTTAGAACAGTGTCTGATAGGCGCTGAATAAATGTTTGCTAAATGAATAACAAGGACTGAATAGTATAGTACTATCTCACAGGTTTGTCCTAAGGAATAAATAAAATAGTGCATGAAAAGGTTTAGCAAAGTGCCTGATGCCTGATGCTTTAGTAAGTGCTCAATAAATGCCAGCTACTCGTTATTTGAAGTTATAAAATATAAATAAAACGCATTCCTCAAGGAATAACCAATGTAGCAGAGGAGACAGAGATTCCCAGGAAAAAATAATGAAAATAGTGTTCTTACGAGATTGTAGAAGCAGGTCCGGGATTCGGCTCTAGTACAGGGTGGCTAATTCTGGGATGAGAGAGGAGGCCGAGGAGAAATCACACAGCAGGTGAAATCTACAAAGGGGCTTGAAGGGGAAAAAAACGGGATCTGCACAGACATTCTAAGAAGTAGAAGTTTTTTTCACCTTTCTGAGCCAGAAACTCATCAAAGGGAAGCTGATGTCAGACACCAGAGTCTGGATAGATGTTCCATCTGCCTGGAACAGTCTTCCCTTCCCATCCTCCTTTCTTTAGTTTCCGCTGCCTTCCAAGTATCAGCTCAAACCTCACCTCCTAAGGGAAACTGCTTCTACCCTCTGGTCTCTGCCCCAGGCCTCAAAGACCACAAGCCCCTTAACATTTTACTCTTGTAAATTCTACTCTGTGTAGACTCTGTGTGCGTGTGCACGTACAATGTCAGATTCCCCTAGGGAAAAAAGGGGTACCGCACCGCTCACCACTGTAACCCCGGTTCCTAACACCATATGAAGTACATAGAAAGTACGCGATCATTATTTGTGGAATGAAAAAATACACTTTGCCTTGTGTTCTGTGACGGAGCCCTGAATGTAGATAATCGGAGCCTCTAATTGGGGTCAGAGCTACACTCACTTAAGAAGCTAGATGAGCTGGTGATAAAGTTGACATGATTTGGTAAAATCTGAGAGCCTTAAGAGACAGCGAAACTCAGTGGTTAATCGGTAGGCTCACACGATCTCTGAAACTTTTCTGTAAATCTAAAATTATTCCGAAATGAAGGTGGTTGTTTTTTTTTAAACAGCAAACTTTACTGTAAAGCCGCCCATCTGACTGCCGTGTGACTGCCATCTGACTGCCCTGCCGTGTATTTATTCAACATCCTTGGGGGCTCCCCACCCATCAACTCCCCACCCATCAACTCCCCACCCATCAACTTACGTCAACCTCCCCACCCATCAACTTGGGATGACAGGAATAGAGGCTCTGATGCTAAGGTGGGTGAAATGCTCCCACGTGAGGAGTTCTCAGTAACAGCTATGCCTGAGGGTTTTGTTCCCTCCTACTGCTTGAGAATTCAACAGGAGAGCGGTTCCCCATCCTGCCAGAGGTGAGTTACCGTCACTAACGTCGGTGAAGGAGCACAGGCAAAGGAGATTCAGTTCAGAGTAATCATCTCGTTGCCTTCACTCAGGATAGAATTAGGTCAATATTGATCAAGAAGGCCAGAGGGTGCCCAGACACACGGCTGTGTGCACCCACTAAGCTGTGATATAACCAACATCGCAGAATGAAGACTCCAGGCACGGAGACGAGAACACGACTCACAGATATTGGGGCACAGGCATTTGTTTACCAGCTCCGTGTCACTTAAGTATGCACACAAGCCAGGAATCGGTCACTTGATAATTCAAGATTAGATGCACATACAGGCTCACAAGTCAACAATATCACTTCCATTTAAATAAAATGTGTGTGTGTGTGTGTGTGTGTGTGCGTGTTGGTGTTTTGTAATGAAACTTACATTGATCAAGGGCTTTACCGTGTTGTGGGCATTGGACTAAGCATTTTATATGCATTAAGTCTACTTCCCAAATATAAGCTGGGTTTTATTATCATGTCCTCCTGACATATGAAGGAACAGTTGAGAAGTAAGGCAACATATCCCAAATAACACAGCCAGAAGAGGGGAGAGGGATTCCAACGCTTGGAGACATGGAGCACTAGCTAATACTACCTACTATTGGGGTTGCTGTTAACAGCTAGTGTATAAAAAGACCAATGAATATAATAGTAAAAAAATAAAGCGAACGTCCGGTGTTTAGATACTAGGATTGGAATGATTGCAAAGAATAACCTTTAGCTCCATTTGCTATGAGGATCCATTTGCCTAACCTGCGAAATTAATTCTAGTCCATGAGTTCCGAGCCTAGATGGCACACAGCATCTTGACTGGAGAAAAAAAAAAAAAAAAAAGAATCATTTCTAGTTTATTAGAGACTCTGTGAGTTCCTGATCACTGCTTATAAAAATACTACAGAAGTAAAAGAGGTTCAATAAAAGACTAAATTCTAATTAAAGTAAACAGAACCAGGGGCTCCTGGGTGGCTCAGTCGGTTAAGCGACCAACTCTTGATGTTAGCTCAGGTCACCGTCTCACAGTTGGTGAGATCAAGCCCCGCACGGGCCTCCGTGTTGAGCGTGGAGCCTGCTTGGGATTCTCCCTCGCGCTCACTCAAAATAAGTACATAAACATTTTTAAAAAATAGTAAACAGAAACACAAGTAATAACAAAGACAAGGAAAAGGGGGGAGGAATGAAAGGAAACTCTCTGGTTTACTCTTTGTATCATCACATGGAAAAGGAGAAACCATGATGAATGGATCTGAGGAGTATCTACTGAAGGTGAGGGAGTGTGTGGACAAGAAAATGCTCTTTTCCTAATTTGTCCCAACACAGCTCAAGAAAAACAACAAAACACTACCCTTGGCAAAGCATAGACTTGTATTAACATTTTATTCCAGCATTTTCTAGACACTGAAAAGGAAGATGGGTGATAGGGAGTTTCTGGAGTCAAAGCTTTTGCTGGACCGGAACATGCAAAGTTCTCTCCTCGGTGGAGTAGGCAACTCGGTGGCATCCTTCCCTACCACTGTCAAGGCCAGGCCCTTATCACCCGATGAATGTGCATCGAAGCCAAGGGCACTTGCGTTTCTTTGTCTGAAGGATTTCTCTAGCCTCTGGAGACCAGCTGGCCATCGGCATTGTAGAGCACGCTGGGGAGCCGCCCTCAAGCAACAAGGACAGTGTCGGTGTATAAATACATCAACTCCCTCCTTCCACGGGGGGTTTCACACTCGCTTGCAGAGATATCCAGGAAGCCTTCAACCTCAGTGGCCTACGGTGGCAGCTGTCTTCATGATGCAACTTTCCTTCCCTGTGTCACTTCCTACCCCTTCCTCAGTACTTCCTGGTACCACCTACCCCATAAACAACGTGCACACAAACCTTTATCTCAAGTTCTGCTTCTGGGAGAATCATACACGAGACAGAATCTGTGCCCGTGTTGAAGAGAGGGAGATTTGCACGGAATCAGGTGAGGCCAGGTCCCTGATGGGAGTTGAAGAGGGAGGAAATGAGGAGGAGGAGAGAGTCGATTTCTTACCCCCTACATCCTCTTGTCTAAACCCCCCATGGACATAGTTCCCACAGACAGACGCTGGATAAATAGTGCTCCCATTGTTTATGCACACACGGGACACTCCACAGGGCGACTCTCGGAAACGCCTGAGGAGCTGCGGGGCCATGTCGTGACTCAGGGGAGTAATGGGCATTCTGTCACCCTCCCTGCTTGCTGAGGTGTGGGAAACCGGAATACCAGGGCTGTTGAGGAAGCCAAGGCTGAGAATTGTCTTCAACGCACGGACATGCTTAAAGTGCTATATTCTAAGCGACGTCTTTAAAGTTCCCAAATCCTTTCCAAAACAGATGGTAAACTTCTAGAAACCACATCCCAAAAGGTAATACCGCTTATAAAAATAAGTAGTTATGATGGAAACCAATTTGACAATAAATTTCATATATTGAAAAAAAAAGAAGTAGTTATGAGCTTTTTTTTAACTTTTGAATGATATGCACATAGGGAGTGGTTTTTTTAAGTTTATTTATTTATTTTGAGAGAGTGCATGTGTGTGTGCCAGAGCACGAGTGGGGGAGAAGCAGAGAGAGGGAGAGACAAAGAATTCCAAGCGGGCTCCACACTGTCAGGGCAAAGCCCGATGCAGGGGCTCGAACTCATGAACTATGAGACCATGACCTGAGCCAAAGTTGGACGCTTACCTGACTGAGCCACCCGGGTGCCCCAGGGAGTGTTTTTTAAACAACACCATGAGAATTACAGGAAGAGGTCAATATCAAGAACACTGGTTTACGCCTCAGCCTGACGGCCTAAGGTATATATTTTGACACACATTTAGATGTATTTTTAAACTTTCTGGGTTTCTAAATATATTTATAGTTGCTGTTTCAAAAAAAAATTCTATTTTTCAGGTGATGATAAGCCTGGTCTCTGGAAATGGAGACCAAATGGAGAATCTGGATTGAAATCCTGGTGCAACCACTTACTGCCTCTGAAACCTTAGGCAAGTACTTACTTTCACTAGGTCTCAGTGTTTTCATCTGTATTATGGGGATTATCGTAGGATTATTTATCTCAAAGGGTTGCTGTGACCTTGGACAACTTATTCAACCTCTCTGAGTCATTCCAGTTTATTATTTGAGAAGGAATGTGATTCCAAGTTAACACGTTCAGTGGGGATATTTATCACCTGTTACTGCATTTCCCCAGAGCCTTCTTCATTTAGGGCATGTATTCCACAAATGCACATCTACCAAAAGGCAAGTAGTTAAATGGACAGAGTTAAGTGGTTTGGAACCGGATGTTATGTGACCTCTGAGCCTGAATTTCTCACTGTCCCAGTATCTGCAAGAAGCCAGTATTCTCTTAAATCGAAGCTTTTTCTAAGTTAACCAGAGTGAGTTTCTGTTGTTTACAGCAACAGAATGCTAACTGATGAGACGTTTCCTTCTAGCACCAGGCTGAAGTCTGTCTTAGGGTAGTTTCTTTGCCTTAATGGCCTGTTTGACCAAGGACTGAGCTGTCACCAGGGGCAGAGTACCAGAACTTTGACAGTGAGCTTGTGTGCGCGTGCACACATTAAGGGTTGTGGAGAGAAAACAGACGAAGCACAGTTTGAAATAAACATCTCAAGTTTACTTCCAACTTTGATAATATAATTTTACATCTGTAGAATAAAAAACAGTTTCTTAGCACGCAAAGGAGAGCAAAGACAGCTCTACAAAGCTCCCTGGCTTTCAGACTCCATGGAAGTCTACGGGGGAAATGCAAGGCTGGGGAGAGGGTAAGAGCTCAAAATCCAGAATGAGACGGATGCAGGTTCAAATCTAAGTCCCGCTGCTTCCGAGCAAGAGGGTGCTGGGTAATGGATTTCTCGGGTCCTCGGCTTCCTCTCTGGCAAAAGGCAGAAAATCATTGCTCCCACCGGACAAGGTTATGGCGAGGATTAAATGCAAAATGGCATGCTTTGCACGCAGTACATGTAGACCGACCGAGGTGAAGGCAGTGTTGATCCGGTACATAGCAGACAAAGCCTGTAGGAACCTGTTCACCTGCAGGTCTGAAGTAGATCCCGGAAGAGAACTCATCCCATAGGAATGACGTTCAAATACATCGCGACTGACCTACGACAAAAGCCTTACGCACCTAAAAGAAGGCACGATGCTGAAAAGAACATGGTTTGGGGCTCTTGGGTTTGTCTGCTGGCCCAGACCCTGTCGGGCTCCTGTCCCCAAGTCTGATGGGAAACTGGGAAGGTACAAGCAATAAAGGATCAGTAGCAGCACGGGCCACGCTGGAGCCGGAGGCAGAAGGAAACCGCAGTTATCCTGACCCTGACTTCATTTAAAATTGTGATGTTCTGCTCATCGCGGATTTTTTTTTTTTTTTGCACCTTGTGATTTTTTTTTTTAATATTCTGTTCAAATATTTATCTTGATGACTGAGTTTGGGGGTGCCCCCTTAAATTCCGTGACCAAGGCAAGGGGCTCCGTGGCTGTGCCCTGGAGGGGACCCAGAAGTACTCACTGGGGGATGCGGGGGCGGGATACTTGACGGTGGAGACCTGAGCCGATGGAGCCAAGAAGCAGAAAAATGGGGGCTAGTCCAGTCACTGTGACCCTCCCACCCCGTCACCAGTTGCACTCACCAACGCAAGTGGACAATATCCATGCGGAAACCATTTCAGAACCATTGATACTTTGACAGGAAGTTGAAAATTTACCTTGAAGGTTAAATTGGCTTTTCCCCGTGCAGGGCCTGGTTCCCTCTCCTGCACTGGGCTCCCCACTCCCCTCCCCCGCCCCCCTTACCACCACACACACACACACACACACACACACACACACACAGGAAGTTTGTCAGCAGCTAATCTGAGCCCATCTACGGCTCTTTTGTCAGTAATGGCACATCTCTAGGTGGGGACACAGCACTGCATACGAAATAGGGCCTTCCTGCCTCGCCTTGCACACCCGCGCTTTGGGAGGCTGAGGTTGGTGCTGACAGACAAAGGCTAATTGGCAGGCTCCAGCAGTCACTTTCTGATGACACAGTAGAAATAATAAAAGACAGAGAGGGGAACAAAGAAAGTTTAGAGGGAATAATAAAGGAAATAGCTATACCATGAACATTTCCCGACGAAGAGAGAGGGCACTTTGAAATAGAGGGAGGGCCTGCTCTCGGTAAACAAGAAGGAAAAATAAAAAAAAAAAAAAAAGAAAGAAACAGAGAGAAATGCCTTCCTGGATAGATCGCGTTAAAATAGATCAGTGCACGGACAGATACATAAATCGACAGAAACACAGATGAAATAGATAATCTGGCATCTTCTGCTCTGAGCCTGCCATTTGCTGGAAGTCGGTGAGAGACACTCACTAGCATATATAAGTCAAATTTAGTCATAAGCAGAGAGTTCAAATTATAAAGTCAAATAGTGAAGCTACTCGAATGGCTACAATATATGTTTATATACCCGTGGATGCCCTAGAGTGTTCAGGAATATTTTTATCTTCTCATTTGTTACTTCAGCCGTTATTAAATTCTATAAAGTGGGGGGGGGGGGGGGGGGGAATCCCGCAAACATCCGGAAGGAAAGGAGAAAAAAAATAAAAACAAATGACTGCTTCCTTGAAGAGGCCAACGCCGTCTTAAGGGAGACTAAGCAGCTGATTGCATTCTGGCAAGAAAACCAATTTAGGGTTTCTGCTTAAATTAATGTGATTAAAATTTTTACACTGCTTGAAGTTAGCATTTTTGTCAGACTTGGTTTCATTCTATCAAACCGTGTGGATGTTTGGGGGAGGGGGGGAGCACGGACTTCTGTAGCAGGAAAAATGATCAATTTTTTACTGCTTTTGTTTCAGAGGATTTCCCTGTCCGAGGAAATGACCTAGTTTGGGGCTTCTCTGCATTCAGAGCATGTTACCAACGTGCACACAGAGACAAAACATATAGCAACAACGGGAAATAGCCTTCAGATTATTAAAAAAAAAAAAAAATCACAGGCCCCATTTGATGTATGGAAAATATTCCAGAGTTCTCTGACCAAAATTCAAACTTGTTTGCCTAGCTCCTGTGAGCAGGCCGCAGTTCAAACCCTAAAGGAAGTCGTAAGATAAAGCAGAGGTTGGAAACTGGTGGTCAGAGGGCCGAGCTGGGTTGCAAATATGTTGTATCTGACCCTCATGTTGTAGCACTGCAGAAGTTTGGGCGGGGGTGTTCTTAATTTTTTTTTTTTTAAGCTGCCGGCATTTAAAAATTAGGAGACATCTAACATTTCCGGGTTTGGGCTTCACTTTCCAAACCTGAACCTGATAACCGAAGGTCTGCGTTCCCACAGGACAACCACCAGCCTGAGTAGTGGCCGCCCCCTTTAGACAGTGCGAGCCCTCCATTTTTTTTCCTGAGTCCCCACCACTCCTTAATGTCCTCCCTCTTAGAAGCTGAGTCTCAGGTACCATCTATCATCATGCCCATACTATTGTTTTCCTTATAGAGAATTTCAGAAACCTGAAAAATCTTCCTTGTACCCATATCTCTATCAAAACTGGGAAAGGTAAAGTCAGGTCAAGCAATTCGTGTGCTTCGAGAGAAAACATTTTCGCAATTTCACCTTGCTTGATTCACGTAAGTAGTAGATCCCCATAGAAATAACAGCTTGTACTGTGGTGTCCTAAGCCCTTCACACATTTTGGGTCATTTAATCTGCCCGCCTATCCTATGAAGTAAGTATTGTTATGGTCCCATTTCACAGATGAGGAAACTGAGGCTCAGAGGGGCTGAGTGACTTGCTCTGGGTTCATTGCGAGCACTTGGCAGGGCCCTGAGGGCATTTCAATATGTGTCCCTCGGCACCAATATATGATACAAGCATGTAATAAGAACAGCTAGTATGTATTACCCGCCTTGTGTGTTCCAGGCACCAGAAGAGGCTCTTAAAATACAGGTCAGTATAAAAAGAAACCTCATGGGATGCAAAAAGGCTTCAGGCCAGAGGCTTCAAAGGCCGGAAAGAGAAAACTGTTACATCGAGTGCACAGAGGAAGCTCAGGAATTTTCCCTGAGGAAGCAAGAATGGCAACGGACCTTGAAGAAAAAGGAATAAAATACACAGAGATGTGGTTTGGGACACGGCGGCCTTTGGCTGGCGGGAACTGAAGAAATGGCGGGTTGCCAGGGGGGAAATACGGGTCACAGCCCGGGAAGAACGAGGGCAACATCAAGGCAAATCTGGACCCTCTTTCTTCATGCTTCTTGATGTTTCTCGAAGTGTCAGCAACGTGTCACGCATTCTGGAAGAGACGTGGATGAACGGACCTTGGACCCCGCCCTCAAAGAGTCTGCACTCGAAAAGAAGAATGGAGTGTGCATGGAGGCATCTGCAATTTGAGGAGGAGGCAAACATGGCCGAGCAGAGCCACACACGTACCCGACCGTCCGATGAACCCCTGCACCCCACCAGGAAACACCGAGAAGTCACCGTCCCCCACCACGCCTTCTCTGGCTAGCTCACGAAGGGCGCCCGCCTCCCCAAAGGACAATTCAGACAGTTGGGTGTCTCCATCGCTCCTCCCTCTTCCTCACCCCCAACCTCCCAGGCACCAAGCCCTGCCAACCCTCCTTCTTTCAGGTCTCCAAAACCCATTTTCTTCTCTCCTCGCCCTCTACCCCAAGCCTAGCCCAGGCGGCCACCTTCTCTTGTCTGGATTGTTCCCACCACCTTGTCTCCGGATACCTCCCTTTCCACAACCACACCATTTTCCCCAAGCTTCCTGTACGTATGTATTTTAACTTACCTACGGCGTATTTTTCTCTGCCGCAGCCCACTTGATCTTGTGAGTAGGCATATAACGAGGATATACAGACTGACAAGTTATCAACATCGAAAATCTGTCTAATGCAAACAATAGCAATTCAGATAGCATGACAGGCTGCTAATCATCTCTACAGTTAGTGGCATAATGGTTAAGTCAAGCTTGGGGAGTCTAACAGGACCCAGCTCCCCGGGCTGTGTGACCACGGGCACCTTAGTTCCTCCGTATCCCCTTCTATAAACTGGGGCTAACAATAGTACTGGGCTTCGAGGTATTTCTAAAGACTGGATTAAATAGTGCTAATCCTAAGGACGTAGCACAAAGAATAAGTGCTCAAAAGTTGTACTGTTTTTATTATAAAGGTTATTATTATTGTCATTAGGTCGTCAAAGGCCAGGCCAGCCTCACCGACGTATAATCAAGGACTCCGCGACCCCTGGAGGTCCTCGGGGGCCTTGGGAGCAGTGCAAAAACCAGCGTGCTTTGCCTCAATTAAGAAGAGAGAAATGGTTTCTTCTCCGTGTTGTGATTTTAAGTAATATCAATGTTTCATAAAACTTATTAGTGTAGGTCTAGGTGAAACAAAAATAAGGTAGCACACCGAGAAATTAATTTTAAACAAATTACATGTAAAATGCAAGGATTCATAATATTGTTTCTAAAGCAGTCTACACTTAATAGCATATATTTCGCTTTATGAAGCTCCCAGCTTTAGATTAATCATATTGTTTTTGATTTACTACTCCATATAATAATTGGCTTATCTGTGATATTAATATGCATGAATTTTTTTGTTTACTTCTGCGAGAAAGCATTCAGCCTGATGTGTATAATATGTTGATTTTAATATGCAGTGGATGTGTTTATATGCAGGTTAAATTGGTTTGCATTTATACTAAACAAGAAAACCAAAATGCAGAGAGGTGCTGGGACCTGAGGAACTCTCATTAAAGTATAAGAATCCATGAGAGAATTTTCAGCTCATTCCCTCCTGCTAGTCTGGCCATAGATCAAAATTTACCCTGTCTACCTACATAGGATGCTATGTGTATTTTTAGGGAGACGGAGAGGTATTTGAGTCTGGGTTTCTCCCATAGCAGTGGTTCTCAGTGAGGGAAAGGGGAAAGGTTTTTTTTTACCTCCAGAGGACATTTTGGCAATGACTGGAGACATTTTGGGTTGTCACGACTGGTGGGGCTTGGGGAGGGAGGACGCTACTGACATCTAACTGGCAGGAGCCAGGGATGCTACTAAACATCCTACAATGCACAGAACAGCTTTCGAAACAAAGAATTATCCATCCCAATATTTCAAGAATTCTGAGGCCGAGAAACCCTGTCCTGTAAGAAGAAAGGTTTCAAAAGAAGAATAACTGGACATTTTTGAGCTTAAATAAGTTGGGGCTACACAACTTAACCCTTGCCACACAAAAACAAATTACTGTGTGTTTATAAGCAAGTGATTTCTATATATTTCTATATATTTACTCATTTATCCAACGGATATTTATCCAGTCCTTACTGTGCATCAGAGACTATTCTAGACAAAGTCTTCACAGAGCTTACATCCATAGATAGAGATGATAGGTGATTGAAAAATATGATAGATAGATTGATATGATATGAGGTAGTGGGTAAGAGCTATGGAGAAGTATAAAGCAGGTTAAGGAGATGGGGACTTCTGGAAACGCCTTGCTAAAGTCATGACATTTGAGAGGGACCCAGCTGAAGGAGAGAAGAGACCCAGGCAAACACACGGAGGCACAGAGAGCAGCACGCGCAAGAACCGTAAGGTGGAAATGCATCTCGCAGGAAGGAGCAAGGACACTGCACTGCAGGAAAGTGAACATGAGAAAGAGATGAGGTCAGGCATAGTCAGGGGCTGAGTCCTGGAGAGCCGTGACAGCCCCGCTAAGGACTTTGGGTGTTATTCTTTTTTTAATGTTCATTTGTTTGTTTTGAGAGGGAGAGAGAGAGAGAGGGAGGGAGAGAGAATCCCAAGCAGGCTCCATGTGGTCAGCGCAGAGCCCGACACGGGGCTCCAACTCACAAACCATGAGATCATGACCTGAGCTGAGATCAAGAGTGGAACACTTAACCAACTAAGCTACCCAGGCGCCCCCAGATGTCATTTGAAGTATGACACCTTCATAGTACATACTATATTTGGAGTTTCTCTTCCTCATTCCAAAAATAATCCATACTCATTGGTAAACTCAAATGTGTATACACACACACACACATATTAAGCACTGCAGATATAATACTTGAAAATACACCAAAACACTAACATTAAGTTTGGTGTCTATTCCTCCAAGTTCTTTTCCATGCATATACTAACACCACCACATGTACTATTTATCTATTTCTTCATTTATTCATTCATTTATTACAAGTAAATATACAAATATATATAGTTTGGGGCCACTGTCTTTTTTCCCATTTATTTCTACAGGTTTGGTCTTGTATTGTTTTGTTTTTAACTTTTCCAGCGACTCACTGAAAATCAACAGGGAAAGGGGGAGGGAACATTTAAATGAAGTTTTACTCAAGTTCCTCACATTTCCACATCTAGCAGAAAATCAAGAAGAAGATCAGAAGATTAAGAAAAAATTGACAAGATAAACCAACGAATAACTAGATACTGGGATAGGCAGCCAAGGGCTTTATGATGGCAGATCTCTCTATTTTTTTTTCTCCCTTTAAGAGAGGAAATGGGGGAGGGGCAGAGGGAGACGGGGAGAGAATCTTAAGCAGGCTCCACACTCAGCACGGAGTCAGACTCGGGGCTCATTCCCATGACCGTGACATCATAACCTGAGCTGAAATCAAGAGTCAGATGCTCAACTGACTGAGCCACCTGGCGCCCCTGATCTCTCTATTTTTAAAGTGCCTGCTTTATTCCCTTTACTAATGCATTGTAGCTTTCTTTATGGGTAACTCGCATGCCTTTTGTTAGTTTTTTCCTGGGTGGCATTATCTCTCTGGAACACATCACTTCCCTGTTTAAAACCCTTTGAAGAGAACTTGTGGAGCGCTGGGGAAAGGCCAGATCCTTAGCCTGGAACCCAAGCTCTTCCTCGTTAAGGATTGGCCCACCCGTGCTTCCCAAAGCTGCAGCCATGTTCACACACATTTTATGAACTTTCAGACACCTTCCCCTTGGTGTCCTCCTGTCAAGAACATCTTTCCTCTTTGCTTTCCCTCGGAGACACACTTATCCTTCAGTACCAGCTAAAAAAAAACAAAAACAAAAACAAAACCAAACCAAACAAACCCCACCTGTTAGAAAAACTTTCAATGACCCTTTAATCAAGGTCTGTGGCAGGGGTGGACCCGGAACCATTTCTCTGTTATTTCAGTTGACCTCCCTCACCTGCTATTCTCTCCAGAGTTTCCTCCCAAACCCAAAACAAAGAGAAGCCACAAGACCAACTCTGACACGGAAAAATTTGGACACCTGTTCACAGGGAGAGTAGGGGGCTCCCAGTGAAGAGGGGTCACACTGGGACCGTAGGAAAGGAGGAGCTGGAACCAGAAGAGGGACTCAGGCTTCGGAAGAAGTAAAGAAAATGGAAATCCTAAAACTACAAGAGAGAATTCGCTACCAATGGGATTTTGTCTCCAGGAGCACAGAGCAGGGGGCAAGAGACCTAATGCCCAAATATCCCTGTGCAGAAAGTGCCACCAAATGATCTGAGGTACCTGGAAACCCTCTAAGCAAAGAGTGAAGGACCTTTGTATCTTGAGTAGGGAGAGGGCATCAAGGGAAATCCCTGGCCCCCGAGCAAGATAGAACAGGAGAGAAACAGAAATATTCTGATGCAAGTTTCCCAACAATGGAAAAGGAATCTCCAAAGAGCCCATGGCTTACCCATCTGCTAGGTCCAGAGGCCATGGAGGCATTTCAGAACAGCTTCAATAAAATAGAAACCTCTCCTCCATCCACATTCTCCTTTGAACAAACTTGTAGGTACTGAGTGATGGGGAAAAAAGAAGGTGGCTACGCCCCTACTTATGGGATGTAGGCTTTCCTAGACAGCGTGTCTAAGAGAAGTTTCATTTTAAGTCAAGTTCAGAGGTTGGCTTATTACATGGCGCAAAACATTCCAATTTCTGAACTAAGATTGTTTTTAGCAACTTAATGTAACTGCAGAAATTTCTATTAAAATGAGCGATCCAAAAAAATAATCTAGGGTCAGAGGAAAAACCCTCCCGGTTTAATAAAGTTTTAAGCGATGGTGGGAGATAAAATAAAATTGTTTTATGTTTACACACCATTATCCCCTAACTTGTTTAATGTTCTATTATATACATAAAGCCTCTGCATAGCATAATGTCTTACACATGGTAAATTCTCAATAAATGTCCTTGAAAGAACAAAAACATCCTTGAAAATTACCATCTCAAGATAAAAGAAAGAGTAAGAAGACAAAAGCCCCGTAGGTAACTTTTAGCCTACTTAAATTTAAAATGACATTAAAAGTATTATCCCATTTGTTTCTGGGCACTTGAAATCTTCTCCCTCATACCCATCCCTACATATTAAATCTGTGGATAAATGAGCTGGACAAGAACCCAAAGTTCCAGGGAAGAGAAGGCTTAGGAAATGGCCTCTACCTTGGAGAAGAGCAGTGGGAAACTACCCAGAGTCCCAGATACTCAAGTGTTCAACTAGTTGTGCCACCAAAACACAAGCCTCCAGGAGGGAGCCAAGATGGCAAAACAGCATGGAAGGTTTTTTTTGTGTCTCGCGTCCATGAAATACAGCCAGACCAACATTAAACTATCCTGCACGCCTAGAAAACTGACCTGAGGATTAAAACAACAATCTGCACAACCTCAACCACAGAATTCAGCAGGTACCCGTCACGGAGAGGTGAACTTGGGGAGAGAGAAACCGCGGAGGGCAGGGAGGTGCTTTTGTGGGCAAAGAGAGGACAGAGAGGTGGGAAGAATACGGGAAAAGCACCCCTCCCCAAAAGCAGCTGGAGAGTAAGTGGAAAATTGGAAACAGCCGCAGGGACCGAACTAAAAAGGGAGAAAGGAGAAAGGAAAGGGTTTAAATTCCATTAAGACTATAAACAGGGGAAGTGCAGAGTCTGAAACTCCGCAGCTCGATACCTGGCGGTGCTCTGGTGAGAAGGGTGAATCCCCAGGAGCAGAGTGGGGTCTGGGAGGTTCTCGGGCCACACAGGAAAACCAGTTCCACTGCTGGAAGGACATTTGGTAGGGACTGTTGAGGCCACCTGGGCCCAGCAGACCCCAGAGAACAGCCACATTTGCTGGTGCTGGAAACAGGTCATTAAGGGTGAAGCCTGGTGCCAGATGTGTGTTGTGATTTTCCATAATCCCTGAAACGCTGCTGCTACACTATCTCGCGAACTTTTTCTGGGGCGGGCTGGCACCTGGCTGCAGTCTCAGGGCACCGGCAGCAGCAGGGTCCTGCAAACTTTCCGGGGTGCAGCTGGCACCCGGCCATCGCTCAGTGAGACCCTCGGCAGAGGGGCAGAACGGGTCAAAGCCGCCGTCCCTCAGAAGGAAGGGGTCGGGAAAACAGCCGCATCTGAGACAAAACTCGGGAGAGAAGTGCCTGGGGCTTGGTCACAGGGGGTGAAAAAGCAGGGAGTGGATGAAAGCTGAAGACAAAGGATGGGTACGCGATTGCTGACCGGAGAGAACAGAGTTCCGATACTAGAGACTGGGTAGCCGGGTGACGCCATTTTCACTGCCCCCGTGCATGCCCATACGCACCTATAAGCGCCCCAACACTCCACCCCAGTAGGCTACCAGCACCATCTAGTGGAGAACGGAGCAGTTACACTAAGCCCCACCCAACTGGGCCAACCTTGCTCTTCAATAACAGAAGTCTCACCGCCTGATTAGTTTATGGACTATAAAGCACTTCGTATTCTGACTTTTAGGGGAAAAACAAGTAATTACAGTCGCATTTCAGTCTGTTAGCAGGTCCACCTATTCAATTTTCTTTCTTTCTTTCTTTTTCCTTTTTCTTTTTTTCTCTTTTTCATTTCTTTTCTTTTTCTTAAATACAGAGGGAGAAAAAAATCATTTTTATTTTCAATTTTTATTAAAAATGTTTTTCTGGGGCACCTGGGTGGCTCAGTTAGTTAAGCGTCCAACTTCGGCTCAGATCATGATCTCGCGGTCCATGAGTTCGAGCCCCACATCGGGCTTTGTGCTGACAGCTCAGAGCCTGGAGCCTGTTTCAGATTCTGTGTCTCCCTCTCTCTCTGACCCTCCCCCGTTCATGCTCTGTCTCTCCCTGTCTCAAAAATAAATAAACGTTAAAAAAATTTTTTTAATGTTTTTCTTTAATTTTTTGCTACTCTATTTTTTACTTTTGTGTAAATTTTTTTCAAATTCTAGTTTACTTCCATCATTTCATTTTAGTCTACTTCATTGTATTCATTTTTTCAAATTTTTACACGATTTCCTTTTTTTTTCTTCTTTCCCCTTTTTTCTCTAATATATCAAGCCACTTTCAACACCCAGACCAAAACGCACCTAGGATCCAGCATCATTTATTTGATTTTGTGTGTGTGTGCGCGCTTTTAATTTTTTAATTTTTGTATTTTTTCATTTTAATTTTCTTTTTAATTTTAATTTTTTTCTACCTCATTAATTCCTTCTCTCCCTTCAAAATTATGAAACGAAGGAATTCACCCCAAAAGAAAGAGCAGGAATAAATGACAGCCAGGGACTTAACCAACACAGATACAAGCAAGATGTCTGAACCAGAATTTAGAATCACGATAATAAGAATACCAGCTGGAGTCGAAAATAGATTAGAATCCCTCTCTGTGGAGATGAAAGAAGTAAAAACTACTCAGAATGAAATAAAAACTGCTATAACTGAGCTGCAATCACGAATGGATGCCACAGCAGCAAGGACGAATGAGGCAGAACAGAGAATCAATGATATAGAAGACAAACTTATGGAGAATAACGAAGCAGAAAAAAAAAGAGGGAGATGAAGGCAAAAGAGCATGATTTAAGAATTAGAAAAATCAGTGACTCATTAAAAAGGAAAAACATCAGAATCAGGGGTCCCAGAAGAGGAAGAGAGAGAGAGAGGGGTAGAAGGGTTATGTGAGCAAATCATAGCAGAAAACTTTCCTAACCCGGGGAAAGACACAGACATCAAAATCCAGGAAGCATAGAGGACTCCCCTTAGGTTCAACAAAAACTGACCACCAACAAGGCCTATCATAGTCAAATTCACAAAATACTCAGACAAGGAGAGAATCATGAAAGCAGCAAGGGAAAAAAGTCCTTAACCCACAAGGGAAAACAGATCAGGTTTGCAGCACACCTATCCACAGAAACATGGCAGGTCAGAAAGAAGTGGCAGGATATATTCAATGTGCTGAATCAGAAAAATATGCAGCCAAGAATTCTCTACCCAGCAAGGCTGTCATTCAAAATAGAAGGAGAGATCAAAAGTTTCCCAGACAAACAAAAATTAAAGGAGTTGTGACCACTAAACCAGCCCTGCAAGAAATTTTAAGGGGGACTCTCTGAGGGGAGAAAAGATGAAAACATAAATTAATTAATTAATAATAAATAAATAAATAAACAAACAAACAAATAAATACCAAAAGCAACAGAGATTAGAAAGGACCAGAGAACACCACCAGAAACTCCAGCTCTACAAGCAACATAATGGCAATAACTTCATATCTTTCAGTACTCAATCTAAACATCAGTGGACTCAATGCTCCAATCAAAAGACATAGGGTAACAGAATGGATAAGAAAACAAGATCCATCTATATGCTGTTTACAAGAGACCCACCTTAGACCCAAAGACACCTTCAGATTGAAAGTAAGGGGATGGAGAACCATCTATTATGCTAATGGTCAACAAAAGAAAGCCAGAGTAGCCATACTTATATCAGACAATCTAGACTTTAAAATAAAGACTGTATCAAGAGATGCAGAAGGGCATTATATCATAATCAAGGGGTCTACCCACCAAGAAGACCTAACAATTGTAAACATTTATGCTCCAAATGTGACAACACCCAGATATATAAATCAATTAATCACAAACATAAAGAAACTCATTGATACTAATACCATAATAGTAGGAGAGTTCAACACCCCACTCACAGCAATGGAAAGACCATCTAATCAAAAAAATCAATGAGGAAACAATGGCTTTGAATGACACACTGGACCAGATAGACTTAACAGATATATTCAGAACATTTCATCCTAAAGCAGCAGAATATACATTCTTCTCCAGTACACATGGAACATTCTCCAGAATAGACCACATACTGGGATACAAATCAGCCCTCAGCAAGTACAAAAAGATTGAGATCATACCGTGCATATTTTCAGACCACAATGCTATGAAAGTCAAAATCAACCACAAGAAAAAATTTGGAAAGGTAACAAATGCTTGGAGACTGAAGAACATCCTGCTAAAGAATGAATGGGTTAACCAAGAAGTTAAAGAGGAAATCAAAAAGTATATGGAAGCCAATGAAAATGATAACTCCACAACCCAGAATCTCTGGGACGCAGCAAAGGCAGCCATAAGAGGGAAGTATATAGCAATCCAGGCCTTCCTAAAGAAGGAAGATCTCAAATACATAACCTAACCTTACGCCTTAAAGAGCTGGAAAAAGAACAGCAAATAAAACCCAAAACCAGCAGAAGACAGGAAATAATAAAGATTAGAGCAGAAATTAATGCTATCGAAACCAAAAAAACAATAGAACAGATCAATGAAACCAGAAGCTGGTTCTTTGAAAGAATTAACAAAACTGATAAACCCCTAGCCTGTTTGATCAAAAAAGAAAGGACCCAAATACATAAAATCAAGAATGAAAGGGGAGAGATCACAACCAACACAGCAGAAATAAAAACATTAATAAGAGAATATTTTGAGCAATTATATGCCAATAAAATGGGGAATCTGGAAGAAATGGACAAATTCCTAGAAACATATACACTACCAAAACTGAAACAGGAAGAAATAAAAAATTTGAACAGACCCATAACCAGTAAAGAAACCAAATTAGTAATCAAAAATCTCCCAAAAAACAGGAGTCCAGGGCCAGGTGGCTTTCCAGGGGAATTCTATCAAACATTTAAGGAAGAGTTAACAACTATTCTCTTGAAGTTGTTCCAAAAAACAGAAATGAAAGGAAAACTTCCAAATTCATTCTATGAAGCCAGCATTACCTTGATTCCAAAACCAGACAGAGACCCTACTAAAAAGGAGAACTATAGACCAATTTCCCTGATAAACATGGATGCAAAAATCCTCCACAAGACATTAGCCAACTGGATCCAACAATACATTAAAAAAATTATTCACCACAACCAAGTGGGATTTATACCTGGGATGCAGGGCTGGTTCAATATCCACAAAACAATTAACGTGATTCGTTCACATCAATAAAAGAAAGGACAAGAACCATATGATCCTCTCAACAGATGCAGAGAAAGCACTTAACAAAATACAGCATCCTTTCTTGATAAAAAAAAAAAAAACCCTCAAGAAACTAGGGATAGAAGGATCATGCCTCGAGATCATAAAAGCCATATATGAACGACCCAATGCTAATACCATCCTCAATGGAAAAACTGAGAGCTTCCCCCCTAAGGTCAGGAAGAAAAGAGGGATGTCCACTCTTGCCACTGTTATTCAACATAGTATTGGAAGTCTTAGCCTCAGCAATCAGGCAACACAAAGAAACAAAAGGCATCCAAATCGGCCAGGAAGAGGTCAAACTTTCACTCTTCACAGATGACATGATACTCTATATGGAAAACCCTAAAGATTCCACCAAAAAACTACGAGGACTGATTCATAAATTCAGCAAAGTGGCAGGATATAAAATCAATGCACAGAAATCGGTTGCATTCCTATACACCAACAATGAAGCAACAGAAAGAGAAATCAAGGAATCGATCCCATTTACAGTTGCACCAAAAACCATAAAATACCTAGGAATAAATCTAACCAAAGAGGTGAAAAATCTATGCAGTGAAAACTATAGAAAGCTTATGAAAGAAATTGAAGACACAAAAAATGGAAAAAGATTCCATGCTCCTGGATAGGAAGAACAAATATTGTTAAAATGTCAATACTACCCAAAGCAATCTACATATTCAATGCAATCCCTATCAAAATAACACCAGCATTCTTCACAGAGCTAGAACAAATAATCCTAAAATTTGTATGGAACCAGAAAAGACCCTGAATAACCAAAGCAATCTGGAAAAAGAAAACCAAAGCTGGAGGCATCGCAATCCTGGACTTCAAGCTATACTACAAAGTGATAATCATCAAGACAGTATGCTACTGGCACAAGAACAGACACTCAGATCAATGGAACCCAGAAATGGACCCACAAACGTATGGCCAACTAATGTTTGACAAAGCAGGCAAGAATATCCAATGGAATAGAGACAGTCTTTTCAGCAAATGGTGCTGGGATAAGTGGACAGCAACATGCAGAACAATGAACCTGGACCCCTTTCTTACACCAGACACAAAAATAAACTCAAAATGGATGAAAGACCTAAACATAAGACAGGAAGCCGTCAAAATCCTCAAGGAGAAAGCAGGCAAAAACCTCTTTGATCTTGGCCGCAGCAACTTCTTACTCAACACATCTCCGGAGGCAAGGCAAAAATGAACTACAAAAAACAAAAATGAAACAAAAGCAAAATTGAACTACAGGACCTCATCAAAATAAAAAGCTTCTGCACAGTGAAGAAAACAATCAGCAAAACTAAAAGGCAACCGACCGGATGGGAGAAGATATTTGCAAATGACATATCAGATAAAGGGTTAGTATCCAAAATCTATAAAGAACTTATCAAACTCAACACCCAAAAAAACAAATAATCCAATTAAGAAATGGGCAAAAGACGTGAATAGACACTTCTCCAAAGAAGACATCCAGATGGCCAACTGACACATGAAAAAATGCTCAACATCACTCATCATCAGGGAAATACAAATCAAAGCCACAATAAGATACCACCTCACACCTGTCAGAATGGCTCACATTAACGACTCAGACAAAAACAAATGTTGGTGAGGATGCGGAGAAAGAGGATCTCTTTTGCATTGTTGGTAGGAATGCAAACCGGTGCAGCCTCTCTGGAAAACAGTATGGAGGTTCCTCAAAAAACTAAAAATAGAACTACCCTATGACCCAGAAATTGCACTACTAAGTATTTATCCAAGGGATACAGGTGTGCTGTTTCGAAGGGACACGTGCACCCCAATGTTTATAGCAGCACTATCAACAATAGCCAAAGTATGGAAAGAGCCCAAATGTCCATCGATGGATGAGTGGATAAAGAAGATGTGGTCTATATATCCAATGGAGTATTACTCGGCCATCAAAACGAATGAAATCTTGCCATTTGCAACTACGTGGATGGAACCGGAGGGTATTATGCTAAGTGAAATTAGTCAGTCAGAGAAAGACAAATATCACATGACACTTCACTCATATGAGGACTTTAAGAGACAAAACAGATGAACATAAGGGAAGGGAAACAAAAATAATATAAAAACGGGGAGGCAGACAAAGCATAAGAGACTCATAAATATGGAGAACCAACAGAGGGTTACTGGAGGGGGTGTGGGAGGGGGGATGGGCTAAATGGGTCAGGGGCACTAAGGAATCTACTCCTGAAATCATTGTTGCACTATACGCTAACTAATTTGGATGTAAATTTTTAAAAACTTTTAAAAATAATAATAATAATAATAAATAAAGGCATCCCATAGATGCTAAAAAAAAATAAAATAAAATAAAACAGAAGCCTCCAGAAAATAAGGACTTTGTCTGTAGAAATTTCGCCAAATGGCCAAACTTTGTGTTGAAACGTTTACCCAAATAGTGTCCATGCTACCAGTGTGGATTTCTTCTCTCCGCTTCTTCTTGAGGGGTACTTAGGATGTGATCATGAAGAACAAGGAAACAAAGAAGATGACTGCACCCAAAGATGTGGAAGCAAGGAAGATAATCAAGTCACATCAGCTGGTTTGGTTTGGCAGGAACATAGGTTCCACAGAAAGGAGAAGTCACATTAGGAGGTGAGACCATTACAGTAGTACTGTGCTATGCTAAGTGGCTTGGAAATCCATTCTGCCAGGAAAGTAGCTTAGGTCCATACTGTACGACATTACCCTGTGGGAAATATTTTTCTGCTGTCTTCCTCATTTTTAATCAAGAAGTCCGATCTGCATTTGGTAGCTCAGGGCAGAACACAAATTGTTCTCATGGTTTTTTGGCTAATTTTTCCCCCCAAATCCTGGGACTGGTAAATGTGACTTTTAAAAGAGAGAGGAATGGGGCGCCTGGGTGGCTCAGCTGGTTGAGTGTCCGACTTCAGCTCAGGTCAAGATGTTGTGGTTTGTGAGTTCAAGCCCCACGTCGGGCTCTGTGCTGGCAGCTCAGAGCCTGGAGCCTGCTTTGGATTCTGTGTCTCCCTCTCTCTCTGCCCCTCCCCCACTCACTCTCTGTGTCCCTCTCAAAACAAATATTAAAAAAAAAAAAAAAGAGGGAGGAGAGAGAGAGAGAGAGGAGGTTTGCAAACAAACCCAAAGTATACTGGGCAAAATACAAAAGAAAAGGGGTTTCCCTAGAATAGTAAGAGGATGCTCCCAAGTGGGAGATGAATTTAAGCAAAAGAAGAGAAGGAAGGAAGTCCCCAAAAAGGCATGATTGCGGAGGAAGTTTAGGCAGGTGGGGCCATAAACAGCTTCCCCGAAATCCTTTCATGCCAAACACGGCAGTGAGGTAGCAGAAAGTCACTGGGTTTGTCGGGCAAACAGGGCAACGGACATGCCTGCAGAAGCCAACGCTGTCTAAAGCCAGTAGATCAAGGGAACCACCTCTGATGCCCAGGCACAGTGCCAACGCCCCAAAACCATGGCACAAAGCAGAAAGGATCAGGCTTCACGGTTGCAAGCAACAGAAGCAAATATTGACTAATTTCACCAGGAAAAAAAAAAAATGTATTAAAGCATTCTTTACAGCTTGCAGAATCTCCTGGAGCTCCAAAGAACCGGGCTTGGAGGCTTTGCTGGAATTGAGCTATAACACCGGTCCCATAAAGCCACTGCCACAGCTAGCGCCGGGCGCAGACACTGTGGTTTATGCCGTATGACGTTAGGCCAACAGCGCTGGACATCAGACGCCGATGTCAGAACGACCCCTGCCTCTGCCAGGTGTGACCGCCGCTACCGCCACAAGCTATTGCCAGAACAGACTTTGTGTGATCCTTGCTTTTCCCTGTTCCAAGCTCTTCGGGATCTGAAACTTTTCAGGAGGCCAGGCAAGCACGTATCCGGTGTTTGGACCTTCGGTAGTGGCAGGTGAGCTCAGCCTTGGAAACTTGAGGCCTCTTGAGACTTGGGAAGGAAACTCAGGTGCTTGGCGGCCACACACAGCGACAAACGTCCACCACAGGAAGGGATCTCGAGCAAGAATTTAGTTTAATCTGTCCCCCAACTCAGCAGACTGGGAGCCCGAAGTTAGCGATCAGGGCGAGGTAGAGAAAGTAGAGGTCTATCGTGCATCTTCGCGTGTGAACTGAAATTTATACTCGCCTCACCATGATGGGGCCTTATTTTCACTGAGCTATGGGTTTTGTGTTCATTATAAGCACACTGTCTAGCACAGCTGTAAAGGGCCCAGACTCCCAATTTCCAGCTCAACTACTTACCAGCCGGGGGCCTGAGCTGTTTACTTAAGCACTTGCGTGTTCATTGTCTCCACTGCCAAGTGGGAAAGATAATAGTATCACGGTCAGGATTAATGAGCTATGTGGTGCGTTGACTTAAGGTCTTCGATCTCCTCTGTCCCTGTATCTATACCCTTTGCCAGTCTGGGGCTGAAAAGGTAGAGTCCTCGTATCTTTGTGACTTGCTTTGGTTCACGGAATGCAACGGAAACGACAGCGTGCCAGTCTTGAGTCTTGGCGTCAAGAGCCTCGTGTGTCCTCCTTGGTCTCGGCCACTGTCGTGAGAAGGTGTCCAGGTGAGCCCACCAGAGACCGGGAGACACGTGGAACAGAGACCAGACATCCATCACCCCGTGGACCCAACGGTCGCCCAAATATATACGCAAGCCAGACAGAGGCCACCTAGCTGATCACCTGGAAACAAAAGCAATCAATGCTCACGCGGCATGTCCCTAAGCTTTTGCAGCTGTATGTCACGCAGCAATGGCGTAATGCTGCAGAATAGTTCAAAGCCAGTTTAGCAAACAAACAAAAACTAAGCACATAAGAAGTCCGTCAAGATTAACAAGCACACCAAAAAGAAGGCATCTTATAAATTGCTAACAGCTGCATATTTTGACAGAGCACGGGCAGATATTGCATAGAAAATTGTCACTGAGATTCATCAGCCAAGGGCACTGTCCAGGCACGGATATTCTTAAGGTCACAGGCAGAAAATGTCAGCCCTCGCCCTAAACCACAGATCTGAGTGAGGGTTAAAAAATAAAGAACTTGCAGACCCCAGCTGTCCAGATTTGATGCCTACTAGAAGCGTATTTGGCCTTGCTGACTCAACACATAAGTTACATGTGATAAAATAGACCACTGCAGCTCAAAGTCCTATTTAGGCCGCAGATCAATGGTTTAAACTCTTATGTCAGGACAGGTAGACACCACTATGTGATGGAAATGTTGTTTGGAAAAAAATGATTTTTAGTGGTAAAAATCAAGACAACCACATCTGTTTTCACTGGTTTAATGTCAAGCCAACTCTTCAAGAGGTACATTCCATATGCACGTGAGTATATTGTGGTGAGTATCCGCGTATATTCTCTCCTACTGTACGTCTCATCCGGCCCCAGTCAATCCCCTTACAGACGTAAGTCTCCCCAAAAAAATCACTATAGTAATCACAAAATAGCTTTACTTTGCAAATCTACTGAGATTATCAAAAGTCTGTTCCCTGTGCCTCCAATGTAGGTGGTTTATAATGAATTCAAAAATTCAGTAAATAGAGCTCAGTGGGCCTACTTTTTTCTCCTGACTCCTATGATTATCATAATTTGATTTTATAGTTTTCTGTCCTAAGCAACCAGCTAGGGAGTAATCTTTACTGAGTCATGAACTTTCCCATCATTAAATGTCTGCACCTATTTTCAACATATCAGAAGTGTCCAATAACTACATTTTATCTGCCTTGAATAAAGTCAAGTTGAGACCCTGGGGAGCATACATATAATAAAGTTTCCTTTATGCTTTAGCAAAGTCCTTGTGGGTTGGACTTCCAGCTTTGTCTTTGACTCCTTTTCTGGAAGCATAAAGATTATAAAACACATCTTCCGTAGAGACCAGGACATATGTTTACAAGGACAGAAATCTGAGTAATTTCCTACTGGTCCAAAGGGAATATTAAACTCTTCTGTCATTCTGTAGTATATTATTTATGGTCCCCTTTTTGTTGGCTTTTTTTTTTCATTTGTAAGTTCAACTCCATGTCCTGAGAGAAGGTGATAAAATGCTCAATATGTTAAAAAATCTTATCACTAAATCAGGAACAAAACTATAAATTTTGGCCTTTGAAATCAAACTGACTGGTGAGGATCATTTTGCTCCTGAAATATTACAGTAGTGATCAATTTGCTGTAAAACTAAGCAGTTTAGCTCAGCAATCTATAGTTGGAAAGCAAGTTGTTCAAGAGGAAAGTTTATGCCCGGCCCAAGGGATAAATTAAATTTTATGGAGAAAATATGCATTATTACATGCTTATCTGTTTAACATATTATTCTTTTCCACATCAGTATAATAAATATTTTTAATCGTATATTTTATCTCACATACATATAGTGATGTGGTAATTTTATTCCTCCTGTATTGGCCCAAACATGTTCAATTAATCACAGAATAGAGAAGAGCTTTCAAATCTTTTTTTTTTTTTTTTAAGAATTCTGATGTGCTTAGCAAATGTACATTCCCAGTGAAATGGAGTTAGTTTGCAATAGGAGAATTTTTCAAATTATATTTCCTCAAAGGGTGAAGATCCACTGGGCTGCTTTATCCTTTCTCCCAAGTTCAAACCTCTGCTCTTCACATAGCATCTTTCAACTAGAAATGCTTTGACCTTACTTGATTCCACTCATAAGGAGTGATTCCACACTGAAGATTTTGCATTAGAATACATGTTGGCTATAAGAAATCAAACTTGGAGCACCTTGGTGGCTCAGTTAAGCGTCCGACTTTGGCTCAGGTCATGATCTCATGGTTTGTGAGTTCGAGCCCCACATTGGGCTCTGTGCTGACAGCTCGGAGCCTAGAGCCCACTTTGGATTCTGGGTCTCCCTCTCTGCCCCTCTCCTGCTCACTCTCTCTCTCTCTCTTTCTCTCTCTCTCTCTCTCTCTCTCCCTCAAAAATAAAATAAACATTTAAAAAAATTTTTTAAGAAATCAAAGTTGGAGAATATGAGTTCAGGGTCTGTGCCTACAGAAGCAATAAATCATGAGAGCTAATATTAATTGAGCTTCAGTACTTGTCAGGCCGACTTGCACCATTCCACATAATTCCCACTGAATTTCTACCAGTAGGAATGTGGCCATGTCCATTTCAGAGATAAGGAAACTGGGCTTCCAGAGGCTAGCTAGGCAGTGACTGGAGCAGAAGGGAAGGAGCACTCAGGAAGCCATTGCTATAATCCCCAAGGGAGAAAATGGCAGCCTGAAACAAGATGGTGGCTACAGAGGTGGAGATAAGGATGATTCAAGAAATATTCAGAAGATGGAATCAATAGAACTTGATGATTTGGTGGCTGGTGCCATCCCCAGAGAAACGCATTTTCAAATGTTTGCCAGCACATTCTATGCATGTATAAAAATAATTTTATACAGAAAAACCCAGGCGTGTTTCTACATTTTCTCTTCATCCCATCTATCTTGCCTGTAAGTGAATATACAAGGAAACGTTACCTCATACTTCAAAGGGTAGAAAGGATGTTGAGTTTAAAGCTCATTCTAAAAGCATTAACAGTTCAGTGCATTATAGTGACTCTAGAGGAAGGGAACAATTCTCCATAGCATTTCTACATGGCTTATGACAGCTTTTGTCCCAGACTATCTTTTCAAGGATGTTTATATAGCATATAACCTTGAAAAATACAGATAATGTCTCCTTCCAGGGCAGAGAGTAGATTTGTCTCCTGAACAGGGTAATAAAGGTAGGGCAGAGTGGCCAGTAGCCCTCTTATAATATGGAAGGCTTGTTAAATTCAGGGATCGTCAGCTATAACATAAACCTGTTGCCTGTGCAGAATCTGCCCAGATCACTCCACACTGCTCACCTGGGACTTGAGGGCAAGAGGAACAGACACAAATATGAAGCTCATGGCACCTGCTATGCTATGAGCAATAAACGACTTTGTCTCTGAACCGGGAGTCTTGTGTCTTCTGCCAGCATCTCTGAAACTGTGGGAGGCTCGCTTGTTAGCTTGTGAGCAAAGTGAAATCTTAGACCTTCCACAGTTTTAACAGTGACATTTCCTATTGCCTAGCGATTTTTTAATTAATTTATTTTTAAACTAAACAGTACTCCTTCATCTTCTGCAAGGGATCTAGAACAGCCTATTAATTTACATTGCTCAAATTCCACCATTTCAGATTTCTACTTCCTTTCCTTATTGGTCAGTTGATATGACTACATGGCAAAGCAGTCTTATCACAATCCAGAAGTATGAATTATCACATCTATCTACACATGTAAATGTCTTCACAACACATTGAATAGACTGTTCCATACAAACGAACTAACATAAACACTCCATCAACAAGTATTTACCGAGAGACTTTCGGGTGCCAGACACCGCACATGTAATAGTGAAAAAAAGACACAATCCCTGCCCTCAGAAAGCTTTGAGTCCAAATAGGAATGCAGGTAATTGATGAAGCGATTACAAAAAAAAGGGACTGACCATCATGTTGGAGAGATGGTAGCTGCCACGGAGAGGAGTTAATCCGTGAGCTGATATTTGACACCATCCGTGCATAGGAATTGACCAGGAAAAGGTGAAGAGGGTTCTGGAAAATGACTCAGCCTTTGGAAACACGATATGCAACATCCTACAGATGAGCAATGACATCAGGCATTTAAAAAGTAGGAGGAGGAAGATAAAAGAGATGAGGGAAAAAAGTAGGCAAGAAACAGGCAAGGGGGGTTTCATAATCATGGATAAGGATTCAGATCTTACCCTACAAGCGGTGAGAACACAATAAGGTCTTAAGCAAGGAAGCAACACGATCAGATTTACATTTTAGAAGGTAAAAAAAACCACTCTGGCTTCGGACTTGAGAGCCCATCGGAGGGAATGACTGCTATGGAGTTTCTCAATCATGGCACTGTTGACTTTTGGGGCTAGAGAGTCCTTTGATGGTGACAGGGGCCATATCACCATCTTGGACCTGTATTCACTAGATGTCAGTAACATCCTCCTCGTTACGACGACAACAAAAATATCCCCTGGGGAGCAAAATCACCCCACTTGAAAACCACTGGTGGGAAGAAGACCAGGTTGGGAAGTCATAAGCCAAGGAGATAGATAAAGGCAGCCTGGACCAAGGGAATGGAGGGAAAGAGACAGATTCAACAGAAGTGTAGACGCCGCCTTCACATTTCTCATGGGTCTGTTAGAACGCCCCTGAGAAGGGTGTGCCGGAAAGACCCCCGCTCAACTTGTGTAAGGAAATGAATCTTACTGTTTGCTTCTGCCTCTTTTTCTCAGCAAAACCTACTGTTGTGCTCAGCTGTCTCATCCCTGCTAAGTTGTATACTTTCATACATATGTATGCATACGCGAAGTTTTTGCAAGCATAATTTAGACTTTTCAAAACAGTGACACTGTAACAAAGAAAAATTGAGACGTGCATGCATTTTGAATATTGACTGCAGTTTTTCACATACCACCCCGACGTTTTCCATGCTGCTTTGTTTCTATGCATTTGTTTTCTCTGCTTTTCCATGTCTTGCGCAACTTTAAAGGAATCTGCAGCTAACAAGCAATTAGGCCCACCCTTACCTATGGAATGCGGATGCTACCCCAGACCAACCCGCCAGAAAAATCCGCTGGTGACTAACTAGGGCCTTCACAGACTAAGAACTTAAATAAGAGTATTTTCATAAAATTTCTTTTGGTAGAAATGGAAATTATGTTTATGGGAGGTGAACCGTGCGCTAGGACCTATACAAATATTACCTCGCATGTTAAATCTTCAAACGTAATGTCGGGGAGCAATTATTTATCCCCGTTTTCCATTTGCAAACTCTGAGACTCAGAGAAGTTAGTAAAGAAGCTTATCTAAGGCCGCCCAACTGAGAAGTTACAAAGCTGGAATAAAAAGGCAGTCGGACAGGACTCAGCAAACCAGTTCTGTAAAGGTTCTGTAAAGGTTTGCAAATATTTTTTGCCTTTGGAGGCCGTTCAGTCTCTGCGGTAACCACTCAACTCGGCCCTCCTAACTGGAAAGCAGCCACAGGTGATATGGAAATGAGCGGGCGTGGCTGTGTGCCAATAAAACTTTATTTGCGGACTCTGACATTCTAACGTCACATCATTTTCGCATGTCAAAAAACCCAGTTCTTCTTTTCAGGATTATTGTTTTTTGACCATTTAAAAAGTGATAAACAATTCGTAGCTCACCGTCAGATGGAAACAGGCAGAGAGCCAAATTTGGCCCACAGGCCTTGTTCACCAAAGGGTGTGGCAGAAAGTGGGTAAGAATACACACTCTAGAGGCTGACACTCTGGGTGTGAATTCCTGATCTCTCATAATATCTTAAAAGTATTACCCCATCGTTGGTTCGAGCCCCACGTCGGGCTCTGTGCTGACAGCTTGGAGCCTGGAGCCTGCTTTGGATTCTGTGTTTCTCTCTCTCTCTCTGCCCCTCCCCTGCTCATTCTCATTCTCTCTCTCTCTCTCTCTCTCTCTCAAATAAATAAACATTAAAAAAAAACACAGTATTACCTCAATGAGTTACTTAATGAACATCTCTGTGCTTCAGCATCTCAGGTTGGGCTCTCCCAAAACAGATCTTGAGATAGGGTTTTTTTGTTCTTGTTTTTTTTTAATGTTTTTATTTATTTTTTGAGAGAGAGACAGAGCATGAGCAGGGGAGGGGCAGAGGGAGAGAGAGGGAGACACAGAACCTGAAGCAGGCTCCAGGCTCTGAGCTGTCAGCATAGGGCCCGACATGGGGCTTGAACTCACGAACCATGAAATCATGACCTGAGCCAAAGTTGGACACTCAACCAACTGAGCCACCCAGGCACCCCAAATCTTGAAATAGGTTTTAAGTGCAAGAAGCCTCTTTGGGAGATGATCCCAAGAAGCACTAGTTGGGCTGTAAGAAGCCAGACAAAGAAGGCAGGAAGCCCAAAATGGAGTGTGGCAATGACCATACTCATTAGGGGACAGGGGACTCAGTCCCGCAGGAGATTACAGCACAGGGCAGTGGTGCCCCACCTGGCAAGGGGGCTGGGAGATTTACCTTCTGTCACAGGGGCAGAGAGGGGCAGCTCTCTGCACAGGGGCAGAGTCACAGGGGCCGGCATTAAGCCTTTGGTAGACCAGGGAATGCCTAAGAACTGGGTTGGGGCACCCAAAGGTCCTACCACTCAGCTTCCTCATCTGCAAAATACACATAATAAGAACGCCTTATACGCCAGGGTGTATTGGAAGATTAAATGAATTGATAATTGATAATTGAAAGATTAAATGAATACTACGCAAAGCGCATTAAGAATGAGACTAGGCGAGGCAGAAGCGCTTGCCTTAGGCAAAGAATTTAAGGGGATGACAAAAAACTGAGTAATCAACAGAAATCATAGTGTGATCAAAATTTTTTAGAAATCAAAATTAAAAGATCCGTGATGAACAAAATACAAAATACACAAAAATAGCATCAGTAACAGTGCTGCGTGAATCATGATTGGAGCCCGAGGCAAAACAGAAAATGTGCGTTTCCATATGCATCCTTTCATGTATTTTTTTTAATTGTTAAATTTTTTTCAGAATTAGATTTTGAAAACATTATTGATCATTTTGCTTCCGTTAAAGGCAGGAAAGTGAAATTATGATCAGTGCTGTTTGGGGTAAAAATAAAACATTTAAACTTAATGTTGGGAGTTTTAATACACCGACAATTTTTCAATAATTTTTTTCAACCTCTTTAACGTTCTGGGGGGAAAAATAACTAACCATTAAAAAAATACATGAAAGGATGCATATGGAAACTCACATTTTCACTCTAGCCTCAGGCTCCAAAATGGACTCACACAGCACTGTTACTGATTCTTCCTTTATTTAAAATGTTGATATTTTGTTCATTATGGATTTTTATGTTAAGTTTGATTTTTTTAATATTGCATTGAAATATGATTGATGTCGATTACTGAATTTTTTGTTTTTTAATTTTTTTTGTATTTATTTATTTTTGAGAGACAGAGTGAGACAAAGTGAGAGTGGGGGAGGGGCAGAGAGAGGGAGACAACAGAATCTGAAGCAGGCTCCAGGCTCTGAGCTGTCAGCATAGAGCCCGACGCGGAGCTCGAACTCACAAACCGTGAGATCATGACCTGAGCCGAAGTTGGACGCTCAACCGACTGAGCCACCCAGGCGCCCCTCGATTACTGAATGTTTTAAATGCCCTTTCCCCCCAAACTTTGTACCCACGGCAGATGCCTCACTTTCCTTACCCCAGTCCTGGTTAGTATATGACTGGTCCATAACCAACCAAGGGCTTAAAAAAATGTCGGCTTTACAGTTCGTCTTCAAACCCAGTTTATACAGCCCTATCCCCAGCGTTCTTTTTTACAACCCCCACCCTGCTTCCTTGGTCCATCAGGATAACCACATATTCCTATCTTAACAGGTAACCAGTCACCACAATAAATTATATCTTTTTTCCCCCCTATCCTGACATGTGGGGAAAAAATGCAGCCCTTTATTGAATATTTCTGAGGCATATGTGTTGATAACTACTCACATAACCTGCTATGGAGGGGGAAAAAGTTAGCAAAGCCAAGGCAATTACGGCTGGATAATTTGAAGGGCCCACTTTTTCTTGACAGCATATTAATTGATGTTATAATGTCACCCTGTCATCCATCAACATTTATTGAGTTCTGACAATGTGCTAGGTTCAGAACACACACACACACACACACACACACACACACACACACGCACACACATGCACGCACGCACCAAAACCCCAACCTTTTTGGATCCTTACCAAGTGTAATCCATTGATGATACCGTTTCTAGTATGCTTTTTCTGGGTAAAAGGAAAATAATATTGCCTGTACCCACTGTTGTTTCTTAATATCTCTCCCTCTCTCTCTCTGTCTCTTTCTCTCTGGACCATCCCCCACCTCGTATTTATCTTAACACGGTGGCTCTGGTTGGTTTTGAAAATGAGTTGTAATCAATTTCTGCAGTGGAATGAAGAGAATTCTGATCTGTGAAAAGTAGATTTGTCTGACAGACGCATTGTCATCACTCCTGTTTATTAATGGCCAGGCTTTCTAGAACCACATTAAAGAATCAAAGCTGTAATCAGCTCTCCGATTCGGTCTCACTCAGAAGCAATGAAAAAAATCGAGGGAAACTGTCTAACCAGGGAACCCCTCTCTGCTCCCTGGGCCTGTAAACGGGAAGATGCTGGGGTCTGGAGAAGTAAACCAACTACAGCTTTGTGAAAAATGCTTCTGGGGGAAGGAAGGAAGGAAGGAAGGAAGGAAGGAAGGAAGGAAGGAAGGAAGGAAGGAAAGAAGGAAGGAGAAAGAAAGAAAGAAAGAAAGAAAGAAAGAAAGAAAGAAAGAAGAAAGAACAAAGAGAGAAGAAAGAAAGAAGAGAAAAAGTCTGAGTCCAAAAAAAAAAAAAACCAAGTAATTAAAAAAGAAACTTCATTGCCAATTGCCTAATAAGACATTAAAGAATTGCAGAAAGCAAAATCCAACAGGAAAAAAAAAAAAACAGCTATTTAAATTTTAGAGTTCTATTAGAAATTAAAAGCAAAGAACACCCTGGAATGGATTTATGACTAGGTCTGTAATTCCTCGTTACTGTTGACTCATTTATTTATTTATTTGTGTCTGTGTATTTGCTTTGGGCAACACTCCCCAGTATTAGATCAAGGCCCACCGTCGTGAAATTTCGTCCTTAACCCCACATTGCCTTTAGTGCCGCAGCCCTAGTTCCAACCTAATGTTATTTTAACAGGTTTTCTTTAATTTAACGATATTTAATTTGCATTCGCTCAAGTGACATACAATAGATCATGCTATTACCATGATTTATATCAGATGAACTGGCATAAATTCAACATTATAAATTGCGCCTGTAAATGAAACTATTATTTTACAGGAATTACTGTAGCAGAAAGGGTAAGGACCCTCCAGTCAACCTTAGTCAAACCCACTCTTTAGAGTTTTATATTTTATGCCCGCGATAAATGCTTTTGTGAAAGCCCATAACCCACAAAAAAGTCATTCGAAGTACATTAATTACGATAATACTATCCAAAAAGCTGCAAGGGCCTATTTTTGTGACATCACTCTCTGATTTCTTGCTGCCTTAAATTATCCCTTTGATGGCTGCGGAGATTAACAGTCATGCTTTTGTCATTAAATATAAGGCATTTTAAAGCTTAATCCACCTAAGTTCTAATTGATATTGCTTTCAGTTGGCAGATAGCAACCTGATTTATAATTTAAATATGCGGCATTATATGCATCTCTTCAGTATAATGAAAAAGCAAAGTTCCTCTCATCTTTCTCGGCAATGTTAACATCAAGGAAAAGTCGCTTTTCTTTTCCCTTTTATATCCCGAGCCTAATTGAAAACTGTTCATTGAATTTCAACATGATAGAAAAGTCTTTTTATCTCTCAATTTGTCCATTAGCGATTATAATTGAAGTATCTGCTACACCGCTGAATTGATATTGTTCTTGTTTAAATTCTGAATTTCTCTAAATCCTTCAGAAGCCATCAAGAAATACATACATATATATATATATATATATATATATTCACACACACATATGTATGTGGCTCAGGAGGTACCAGCTAACGACGTCGCTTAAACGGAGCGTTAGACGCGCTGACTCGCCACGTGGATAAAAGCCACACAAAGAAGGAAGTCGTCTAATTTTGCTGGAGAATGTGTTGCATAATAATCTTACCGGCATGACCATAAGGTTTGCTAATTGCCACATCTGTTTAACAGCTGTCAGAGGCTTCCCACATGCGGCCATCAATATTACAACACAGTACATTACCAGGAGTTTTATTGTTTTCAACTGTTATTTATTTGCCATAGACATTACTACAGCTAATGACGTCTATGTTATACCGCTAATTATTTTTTGCGTGTGTGTGTGTGTATGTGTGTGTGTGTGTGTGTTTTAGAAACCTCTATTCAATCTAGTTTCGGTCTGGATGATGCCTTTCTTCCCTTCTTCCTTGCCCCCCACCTGCTGACCCTTGGCTTCCGTAACCTCCCTGACAACTCCTTCGTGTTGATGACACTAATGTTTCTTCAGCCGCAGCTATAAATATCCTAATACGTTCATGGAATTTAAAAAAAAACAAGGGAAGTTTGCAAAATGTCTTCATTCCTTAATGGCACTGCTGAATTCTTTCACTACATCTCTAAGCCAAGCTCATGTTAGTTATGATAAGTGCACAAATATATCACCGTTTAGGCTGCCTTTATGAGGGCAGAGTTAGTCTTGCTGATTTCTTGTAATTACTTTTATATTTCACCTGGTTCCTCACGACACTGCATTTTTTTTTTTTAAGCAGAGCAAAACCACGGCATCTATTAAGTAGAAAGGAGAGATTGACAACCTGCCGACTGAGCGAAATATGCATGACCCGATTTAAAATGAATTGATAGGTATCACTGATCTCTATTATACTTAGAAGTGTGAATTCCATATGATGTATTATTTATCCATATTAGATGCCTTTTTGTTTCATTAATAAACCTGTATATCAGAGATATACAGTACTGATGATTAGTTTGAGGCAGTACAAAACGACATTGTATTTGCCTGCCATCGCTCAATTATTTTCCCCATTTGTCCCCCGCGTCTTTGCATGAATTATTAAGATCCGGGCTGTTTATTTAAGAATCTAATTTTAGTGCATGTGTCCAGCTGAATTCTGTTTTCTCCTCTAATGAAATGAAAATAGTGTGAGAATTTCCAATCTCGGTCTCAAAGTTTAGATTTGCAATGCACAGTCCGAGTTGTAAAGGTCACTCTGCTTTTGCACCAAATAGCATAGACATTTGATGAGCCTAAAAATCCATTTGGGTTACACATCCCATCATGCCAATGAATTAAAGTAGAGCTGCTTGGTTAACTCAAGCACAGTTTGGCCGTGCTTGGAGAAAAATAGATTAAAGGAGCGAGGATCCAATTTGAGGAAACTTACAAAACAAATCGTTTCCAAAATGAAGGTAGGTGATTGGAGAGGACTCCCAGAAGATGACATGAGAGACTGCCATTAGTATTATGTTGCCTAGCATTGCCTAGCCTTGTCACCAGATTTGGCTGTCTTTAGTTCTCATGTCTAGTAATGCATATTCATTTATAATCAAATCATGCCACAGCCTGCATAAAATTCTTTGAAAAGGCTTATTTTTGAGATAGTGGATAGAGATGACCTTATACACAAAATTTCCTTTGCTTTTCTAAATATGGAGTGAAGGATAACACGTTGTTATGGATGGAAAGTGATTTAGGAAGATATGTAGCTATATCATTTGGGGATTTTCTTAGATTTTTTTTTTCATTAAATGACTTCCTCAAAGAGAGGTCTGAGACAAAGGTTCTTTAACTTGTTTGTTCAGGATGGAAGGAAAATGATAAGATATCAATGTCCACATCGCTGGGAGAGAGTAGGAGGCGCTGCAGAGTCCGATAAGAAATCTCAGATGACATAAATCGAGCCGCGGCTGGAAGCGTACTGTCCCGCAATAGTCACATTTACATTAACCAGGGAAGTGGTAAGAAATGCAACGTGGCAAAATGAAAAAAGTCACAGCACAGTCAACAGCTCCTTTTTTCCGAACCAGGCACACTCTGCCACTGGTGGGAAGGTAAGTAAGTGTAAACTTTTTACGGCAATTTGGCAACAGCTTCCAAAATGTATTCCATAATGCCTTTTCACTTGACCCCGGTGTTCTCCTTATAGGAACGTACACAGTCTGGATAGTCTTGCGTATGGGTACAAAGCTAAAGGCGCAAAACCAATTTCGCAAAGTTGTCTATGTGATAAAAAAAATTGTAATAGAAGTCTGGAAACACTTCAAGGTCGATCAATAGGAGAATATTTGAACAAATCACGCTTGATCCACTGTTTGTAATAGCAGAATATTGGAAATAATCTAAATGATCATTATGAGGAGAGCAGTGAATGATGCATTCATATAATGAAATGTCACGCAACCATTAAAAATAATAGAGGAGATCTATGATGCTAATACGGAAAAATGTACCAGATGATAAGTGGAGGAAAAAGTAGTGTATGGAACACTGTGTATAATATGGCCTGTGTGTGTGTGTGTGTGTGTGTGTGTGTGTGTGTGTGTGTCTGTCTGTCCGTCTGTCTTTGTGGAGCTGGGTATGCATGTGTTGAATAATTAAAGTTTAATACATCCACCTGAATGTACATCCCTATGAGGGAAGGAATCGGACCCATCCTGTTTGTCAACATGCCACTTCCTCTCCACATCAGTGCCTGGCACATAATAGAGACTCAAAAGCCATTTGGTGAATGAATGAATGAATGAATGATCATATGCTGGCACAAGCATAATTTAAAAACTATGGGGGCACCTGGGTGGTTCAGTTGGTTAAGCGTCTGACTCTTGATTTTGGCTCAGCTCATGATCTCACATTTTGTGCGTTCAAGCCCCACATTGGGCTCTGAGCTGACAGTGTGGAGCCTGCTTGGGATTCTCTCTCTCCCACTCTCTATGCCCCTCCCCTGCTCGTGCTCTCTCTCTCAAAATAAATTAAGAAACATTAAAGACAACTTTTTTTAAGTATGGAGGGAGGGGCTCCTGGGTGGCTCAGTCGCTTGAGCATCCGACTCTTGGTTTCGGCACAGGTCGTGATCTCACAGGGCGGAGCCTGCTGGGGATTTTTCTCTCTCTCCCTCTCTCTGTCCCTTCCCCACTCACACTCTCTTTGTCTCTCCCAAAATAAATAAATAAACCTTTAAAAATTTTTTGTAATTTAAAAAATAAATAAATAAAAAGTATGGAGGGATACATACCAAGTTCATAACAGATCAGCCACAGGAAGAGAAGACAAAGAGACTAGGGAAGTATATGTTGATCCTCTATGCTGTTGGAGTATTTTTAGAATGAGTATGTTTCAAAAGGTTTTATCAGAAAAAAAGTTAAAGTCTTTTCAAAATACCATAAAACTGCCAAATGGAAAGCCATGTTGTGGCTCCCATTTACATTTAAGACTGTAGGATCTGTCACCAAGATCTATATAGCCTCTTTCATCTTGCCCCATTTCCCCCTTCTCCCAGCTGCTGTCGGAAAAGAGAGGGGGTAAGGACGAGCCAGGCAGCAGTCACAAGGAACAAGGCGCTCTTCCAAAGCTGGTATTACTGCGCACTTGGGGGGCTGACCTTAGCACTCCTGCATTCTGACCTTGTGATATACTCAACAAGAAAAGACTCAAAAGAAAGTCATCAAGGACAGCTCAATCAAGGTGTCTGAACAGTCTGGAGCAGCAGTGAAGAGTGAGGTGGGATGGATGGACACATTAAAAATGAATAGAAAGTATATTAAAGGACTTCCGGTTTAAAATGGTGGGTTGAATTCACCCGTTTATCTTCTCTCTGTCTCAAAACCCCACGAAAATGACAGTATGGGGATTAAAGAATTATAAACTCACAAGGACAAAGACAGTGGGAGAAAAGACAGTGACAGGGGAGAAATGTCAGCTAAATTTTGAAAAATGGAAGGGAATTGGATGAACAAGTGGCAGGTGGCTGGGCTTCCAGCACTTTTCCATCAGCTGGAGACTGAATGGTGGGAAGTCAACATGAAGCCAGTCCAAGCACCAGGATCCTGGAGAGCTTTGAGACCAGGAGGCGCCAGACAACACTGGAGTGAAATCAGGAAACCTCTAAGGTGTTCCTCCCCTACCTTCCTCCTGCAGAAGGGAAGGACTATGTGGGGGCATGAGTTTAACGGCTCTGGATTGGACAACACCAGAACAGAAGGGAGGGTAAGAGTGACACAAGCAGTCACACTGACAGATCCTTTTTCTGCTCAGCTCCCAGTCGGGGCTCCTAGTCAATACTTGCCTCCCTCCCAAGTGAGAGATGCACTGTTTCCATTTTGGAAAAAAAAGAAAAAAGAAAACCAGTATGTCCAAAAGGAAAAAGAAACTACAGACACTGACATTTTGGGGTCCTTTGATGAAACAGGCAAATCATCGCCCATTGTCCCCACTCAGAGCCCCACCAGTCAACATGATCAATCCCAACACAAAGCATGGAGTCTGCTTTTAGTGCCTCACTTCAAAACAAAATGACATCCAAGCATCACCATGTATTTGATCAAAACCTCTGAGCTGAAATTCAGAGATGAAAATAAATAGGAGAAAAAAGGAAATGTGAGTAAACAAAGAGTATGTAATGTGCAAGAAAAAATGTCAAACATACTGAAATATCTTTGGGAAGATATGGTGTGCATGAACAAAATGCATAAAAGTGAAAAGTCAGAGGATGGTCACTAGTTTTGGAAGTTAGAAGATACAGTGACAGTGTGGCAACAAAAAATTGAGAAGATCACTAGGAAGATGATGAAGAGAAAGCTCCCAGAAAAGAGAACTTTAAAAAAATAGATGGACATCGGAGAGAGAACATATTAGCAAGAAAGTTAAAGCTAATAGTAGGAGTTTTAGGAAACAACAATACCAAAAATTAAGAAGAGAAAGGGAGAAATAACATAAGAAATGATTCAAGAAAATTTCCCCAAACTGAAGAACGCCAGTGTCAAGCACCCGCAAGCGCAGTGAGAAAAGTCCGCATCAAGTTATACCATCATGAAATTTCAAATCCCAACAACCTTCCACAGAGAGATCTTTTAAAAAGTATAATAAAAGCATCATCACACAGCACACTAGCTATGCTACAAACTGAAAGAAGACACATTTCTTCAACAAAATGCCAATGTAAGAGTGTTTCTTTCCGACCAAGAATTCTATACCCAGCCAAATTATTTCATGGTGAAAGATAGAATAAATGTATTTTTAAACTTGCAATACCTCAAAATTTGAAATCCCAGACCTCCTGTATCCAGAAAATACCTCAGAACTTTTCCCTGTCTTCTTTTTCTCCAGAGAAAGGGGGTCCATGCCTATCTAGGAATGATGCCAACCCAGAGGTAAAGAGAGGGCGGGGAGAGGGAAGATGGCTTCCCGACATCATCATTTGAGCCCAGGACCCAGAAGTCAGAGGACTGTGGGCACACGGTCTGCACCACAGTCTCTGGTTCACTCTGGCAAATGCAACCTCTACCAGTTAGAGCCCATCCTACTCTGCTTCTTTGAAGTTTTTTTCAGTTGTGCCAATCAGAATTGATCTTTCTCTTTCCTGATCACTAACTGTTTCCGTTTATAGTATTAAATCAGCAAGGTACTTTTTATTTCTAAGTCCTTGCTTCTTTGGCATGTAGGTTTTACATTTCTCTCCTATGTATGACCCCATGTTTCCCAATGGCTTAAAACTACTCTTGAACCAAAACAGTAAGCATTCTTGTGGATTTGCCTCTCCCTCGCACCCAATCAGCCACCATGTTGATTCCATTCCTTGTTCCTCCCACTTTCTCTCATCTGCATTCCTACTGATCTCCTTGCTCTCAGTTTCCTTCCTCTGGAATCAGTCCTCTGCACTCAGCTGCCTGGGAGACCATGCTAAAATGCCAATCTGATTATGACCCTTTTGCCTGCTTGAAATACCTTCATTACCCTCTCAACACAAGCAGGATAAAATCCAACGTCCTTAACATACCACACAAGATTCAGCCCTAGACTATCTCCTTCCTCTCTCCCACCTGCATCCAACCACTTAGAGCTATTTCCAAGCCCCATGACTTTACAAAAGCTGTACCCTCAGCCTAGCATGTCCCACCCCTCCTTGCGTGGTTAATCTAACAAATCCCCACTCATCCTTCTAGAACCAGCACAAACGAGTCCTGCTCTGTGAAACTTCCCCTAGCCTTTTCCTCCCATTCATGCTGCTAATGGGATGTTCTTCCACTAATACCTTTCCTGTTAGAGCTCTTACTATATGTTTTACAACCTCTTGTTATGTGGCAGCTTCCCCCACTAAATGATAAGGGTTTTTTTATATCCCAGAATCAAGGTAGACTCCGTCCTTGGTAGACAATAAATATTTGCTGAAGGATCAATGAATTCTCTTCTAGAACCTAATTCCTAGTGCTTTTGTGGAAATAGACCTCAATAGGTATTTAGCAAAATAAACCGAAGATTCTTTACATTCTGTAAGAGGCACCTGTTCAACTTGCCTGCCCCACTCCTATTCCCCATGACCCTGATGTTGGTACTATAGTATGACAGTTTTCCTTGAGGAAATTACCTCTCCAGCTCATGAAGGCTAACTGTTAAATTGTTAGCAACTTTCTAAGCTGTGTGAGATTATGCAGATCATTTGAAATCAACCGTGGTGGGAATATTTGTGCATGGAAATGTCACCTGCCCCCACGCCCAGAGTCAGGTGTTAAATATTTACCAGCTCACCCACCATCTCAGCCCATGTGGTTTGACAGCAGTTGACCCCACCCACAGCCCACTCAGGGTGGGCACTTGGCTCAAGCCTGGCCACTGAGTGTAGTCCAAGCCTCTCGGGGCCATAATGATTGGTTGGTAGGTGTGCATGTTACTCCTGCCTAACCAAAGAGAATCTCTCCTGGGACTATTGCTGAAACTGCTGAAGAGAGGTGCTTCCCACCCTGAAATGCCTGTCTCTAAAGATGACAAGGAACCCCAGAACTGCTGGGCTTCCAGGCAGAGAAAACCCTTTGAGAATGTAGCCAACAGAGAGAGACAGGGAGAGAGAGAAGCGGCCACCAAAACTAAGTCCCGATACCATCACTTGGAGCCCTGGATCCAGCAATGACTGAGACTGGCTCTCATTCCTAGACATTCCAGTTTTCCAAGTCAATAAAGCCCCATTTTGCTTAGGTCAATTTGTCTGTTTCATTGTCACTTGCACTTGGACATATCCTGCCTTATGGCCTGTCCCTCACTGTTCATGAGTGTGTTCCTGTAATGTGAAAGGCACTTCTTCCCATGGTTACCCTTGCTCAAATCAGTGACTCTGCCCTGGGGACTGCCTCTAGACCCAGACCAGGGTCCCCAGCAGCTGCATAGACTCCATGACCTGCCCTTCTTGGCACAGCCAGACCTCTTCCTCCCATATGTTTGCAAGTTTCAACTGGAGACATTGGAGTTAAAGAACATCATTGCGAGCAGAGCACTTGAGAGAGAAGAGCCATAATCCTCACTAAGTCCCTAGCCACCCAATGGCTGCTATGCCCATGACTGTTGCCTTGATTTTATGGAAAAAAAAAAATAAAAAAAATAAAAGCCTTATTTTGGCTTAAGCTATTCAGATCTGCCTTCTATCAAACGCACAAAAAGAATCATAACTGAGACTTTCCCAAAGGGTAACACAAGGGCCAGTGGGAGTCAAGACAGTGTTAGGTAGTATAGGAATGTTTTACATTTAACAATTATGTATTTATTTTCACGTATATTCAGAAAAAAAAAACTACTTAACACATCTAAAGGAATTTCAAGGGTATGGTTACTTAGGATGAAGCTAAAATGTCTTTTTTTTTTTTAATCTGACAATTAAAAAAAAAAAGCCTTCAATAAATGTTGGCTGCAAGCAACAGAAACCAGATCTGGTTAACTTAGGAGAAATGCAATTTCTTGGCAGAAAATCAGGAAGTCTCCCCAACTGAGGGAAACACCTAGAAAAAAAGAGCTAGAAACATGAGCATGAACCAAGGGAAGTTGTATCAGAGGAACCAAAGAGACATTCTCCTTAAGACACCACCCCCCAAGTACCATGGCCACTGCTGCTCCTAGACTTGGGTGCCATTGGGTTCGCAACACCGTCCGATGTCTTTGCCACACATTCTATTTGTGCCACAAATGAAATATTTCTGTGTGCTCAAGGTTAAGTACAACAGGGGATGATGTGAGGCGAGCCAAGATGCCATGCCTGTACCCGTGGGCCTCCAACATGGCCGCCCTTTGCCATCCCCTCTGGAGGTCTAAACCATGCTGCTTCCTGGTCCCACCCCAGAGGTTCAGATTGTATTGGTGTGAAGATAGCCTGGCCATTGGGGATTTTAAAGTTGTCTGGGGGATTTAACTGTGCAGCCTAGGTTGAAAACCAGTGGGCTAGATCGTTTGGCTTCCATAGTGGGCAATTTTATGCATCGAAGGGAGCTTGGCGTTATCTGAACTCCCCTCCCTTCCTGCATTCCACAATTGATTTCCTTGCTCTCCTTATATGCTCTAGTGCTAATGCTGTTTTCAGCTCTTTCAATTATGCGATTCCCTTATCTTTATACTATTGAGAATACCTTACAAGATTTCTTAAACAGCAACTGAATTTATCTGCCTGTCATTTTGTTTTCCTTATCCACGATAGCAATCTCTCGCATAGCTTATGAGAACATATCAAGTGATTGGTTTTAAACAAACAAACAAAAATCCACCCAGTCAACATTTGTCCCAAGGTGTAGAGGCTTCTGGCTGCTTCTGTGGCTTACACACAATATGCATCGGATTCGAGTGTTCACTCCAGCCCACAAAGACTTCTCTCCTGAAACCATGGGCGTTGGTTCTTATCTACTGTCCCCTCCTTATCACATATAATGGTGTGCTGTTTTCTGGAATGTGAGACTGTAGCCCAAGTTTTGCTCAATAATGAAAGCCATAGTTCTGAAAGCGTGCCAAAGGAATAAAGACGCATGGTAATTGTCAAAAGTTCTTCGTTTTGAACGCGAATAGGCATTTGCTCATCGTGGTTGACAGTTGATGGCTTTCAGCTGCAGAATGTCTGTAAAAATAATAAGAATCTTAACAACTTAACTTCTGTCTTGCTTTCGGATGAGATTGTCAACAAAAGGAGGTCTGGATCTATGGAATGCACGAGGAGATCAAAGTCAAAGTCACGTTGAACCACAGCTCTGACTCCCGAGGATTACCCATTTGGCTACCTGGGTACCAGCCTACCACCCCCTGCCCCAGAGTCAGAATCCTCATGATGAGGCAGCTGGTCTGCCTTTTCTGACTCCGGTAACCCAGAGGTTCCCCACCTTGGCTCTACCGACATTTGAGCCTAGATAATTCTTTGTTGCTGTGAGCGGCTGTCCTGGGCATTGGAGGATGTTTAGCACCAAACCTGATCTCTCTCCTCAAGGTGCCAGTAGCCACACACCTCTCTCCAAGCTGTGACAACCAAAATTGTCTCCAGACACTGCCAAATGTTCCCACAGGGCAAACTCAGTCTCGGTTGAAACCCAATATTTCAGCCCTTGCTCCGTATTAGAATCACCTGGAGAGCTCCAATGCCTTGACCTCCCTCCCCCATCCCCATGACTCAGAACCTCTGGCATGGAGCCCAGGCACCAGCACTAGAAAAGCTGCTCAGAGATTCCAAAGTGCAGCCTGGGTTGAGAATCTCCATCCGAACACAACAAGCAGCTGTGGCATTTCTTTTTTATTTTGTTTTGGTTTTTTTTTTGAGAGAGAGAGAGAGAGAGAGAGAGAGAGAGAGACAGAGCACGAGCAGGGGAGGGGCAGAGAGAGAGGGAGACCCAGAATCCGATGCAGGCTCCAGGTTCCGAGCTGTCAGCACAGAGCCTGACGCAGGGCTCGAACTCATGGACTGCGACACCATGACCTGAGCCGAAGTCGGACGCTCAACCGACTGAGCCACCCAGGCCCCCCGCAGCTATGGCGCTTCTTAAAGTCCTTCTCAAATACTTTCATAATCCGGCCCTCCACTTAGCAACACATGAGCAACTACTATATAGAAACAATATTAGCTATCATGTCAAGTACCGTCCCATGGAATTTGCAATTTAATGAGGTCATGAGAGTGCAAGGGAAATAAATTGTTTTTCATATGTGAGTACATATGGGAAAATACCTAGAAAGGAGACTCAAAAGGACTAAGAGAAAATGAGTACTGATCTGCCAAAGGAGAGCGAGGGAAGTTAATGGACAGATAAGAACGCAAGGAGCTCATCAGGGGTGAACGTGCCCGACACTCGGAGACGACAGAAGGGGCCTGGGGCACGCTGATTCTTTGAAGCTCTTGGTAGATTTTTAAATGTAAGAGGTTACAAAAATTATCGTGTATGTTTAGCATTTGCCTTTCCTTAAATAACAACTTTATTATAATTCACACACCATAAAATTCACCATTTCAAAGTATCCAATCCAGTGATTTTGAGTACATTCGCAGAGTTGTGCAATCATCACCGCTGTCAAACTTCAGAATATCTTCATCACCCCTGAAAACAGACCCCCCACCCATTAGCAGTCACACCCCTCCCCATTCTTGCAAGCCCCAGCCCCTGGCGACCAATGATCTACGTTTCGTCTCTACAGGTTTGCCCGTTCCAGCCATTTAACATCAACAGAATCCTGCGATACGTAGCCCTTTGCGTCTCGCCATCTAGACAGCATGTAAAAACAAAAGAAAGCAAAATAATCAGAGAAACAAAGCCGTCCTCCCAAGAGGCACTGAGATTTAGTGCCTAAGCGATAGATTCTGGCATCAGACAAAACCCCAACCAAATCAATTCCCCTACCCTCTAGCTGTGTGATCTGGAGCAGACACCCAAAACATCCCCAGCAACCTACTCAGCGCCCAACCCTTATACAAGGACTCGAAAGGCGAAATGGGCATTGCCCTGGGCGCTACAGTTTTGCTAAAAAGAGAAAATGGAAAGTCTCGGACAGTCCCTAGGGAAGTGTTTCCTTCTGTGACTACGAAGACAAGCGTGAGGAAAAACTCTGCCGCCTGTCCTCTACCCCCTTCTTCCCTTGAAGAATGTGCAAAGGCAGAAACCCTGGACACACGGCTGCCATGCTGTGACCATGAGGGAAAGGCCAACAGGCTCACAGAGATGCCAGCCCAAATTCTGATATCGTTGATCTACTGAACCGGCACCAGCAACTGCCTTCTCACAAACTGGTATGCACGAAAAACAAGCCTTTGTATGTCTAAGCTACCACTACTTGGGGTTTGGTTACATACAGCCACAAGTATGCCTGAGACAGGAAGTTATTTCATTTCTGTGCACTAGTTCACGGGTTGGTGGGTAGAGCTCCCTCATCTATGAACCAAGAACCCTTACGGTGGTTGAACATCGAGAGCAGTTTCCTTTTGGGCGTGTCTCTTTCCTTTGGGTGCAAACCCTTGGGGCTAGCGTCTGGTTCTCTTTTAGCGAAGGTAGGGGTGCATTAGCCCTCCTGTACTCATCAGAAACTCCTCCCTGGAATTTGGTCGTCGAAACGGGAAGTTACTGGAGTTCACTTCTTCCAGGGGAAGAGGGCTGACTCGTTAGACTCTTCCCCACACAGGGCTGTTCCCATATTCACCGGTGCACACGTTCATTCATTCGTTCCAAAAAATATTTAGGGAGGCACTAATATGTGCAAGAGTGGGGACATGGAATTAAAGAAAAGAGGCAGGGGCGCCCGGGTGGCTCAGTCGGTTAAGCATCCAACTTGGGCTCAGGTCACGATCTCGCAGTCCGTGAGGTCGAGCCCCACGTCGGGCTCTGTGCTGACAGCTCGGAGCCTGGAACCTGCTTCGGAGCCTCTATCTCCCTCTATCTCTGCCCCTCCCCTGCTCGCACTCTCTCTCTCTCTCTCTCTCTCTCTCTCTCTCTCTCTCTCTCAAAAAATCAACCTTAAAAAAATTAGTCAATCAAAGAATGAAAGACAAGAGGCAAATTCAAGTAACTTACATCCTAGGAGAGGGACTTAGACGCAAACGGGTCAATGTCTTATATAGTATCAGGTGGTGATGGGGCTGCAAAGAAAAATAAAGCGGGATGAAAGGGACAGATCGTTACAAGAATGGGGGAAGGGTGGCTCCTATTTTAGAGGATGACCAGAGAAGGCTTCACTAACAAAACTGTGTTTGAGCAGAGAGGGTCTGGCAAGGGTGTGCCAGGCAGAAGTCAGAGCACATGCCAGGACCCTGAAGCAGGGGCACGCTTGGCATATTAAAGCGACAGTGAGGAGAAAGTCAGTGTGGCTGGAACAGAAGGATGGAAGGGAAAGATGGTGGATGAGAAGTCTGGAGAGGTGGCAGGAGCCGGACAAGTCAGATGAAGCCATGTACTAAAACAGGAGTAACTTTCAGGAGTGATGTGATCTGGCTTAGGTTTCAACAGAATCCCTCGAGACCACGAGGAGGAGGAAGGCGACCAAACCGGCGAGGAGGTGATGGCAATGTTTTAGGTGAGAAACGAAATACCTAGACCCAGGGTGTGAGTGTGGGGCTTGTGAGGAGTAGCCAGATTCCAAATATATTAACAAGGTAGAGTTAACCAGATTTACCAAAGGACAAGATGTGGAGTGTGGGGGAAATAGGACAGTCCAGGATAATTCCACCATATTGGGTCTGAGGAACTGGGCAAATGCAGGTCCTGTCGGAGGTGGAGACCCTAAAGGAGGCCATTAAGATGGCGGCCGTCGCGGTGGGGCCTGCTTTGTAGCACTCTGAGGCTGCCTCTTGCAAAGTCTGGTCCCTCAACCTTCCCACTGATTCAGACTTCCCAACAGTCTTCCAGTGACTCCCTTCGGCTTAAATTAACCACAGTTCATTTCTATCACTAGAAACCAAAGCCTCTTCAGCGGTAAAACAAGAGAAGTCAGCTTTCATGTGTCCCCACAGGACACTCAATGTCATTCTTACCATGGGAAAATGTGTCCTGAGCAACAACTGACAAATTCACAAACGAACTTTCGGACGCCACCCCATTTCTCTGCTGCAGGCTGATTTTTCTTCTCTGGCATCTCTCCTCAGAGAGACAGTTTCTGCCAGTACAAGGTGGGGAAGTGTCAAATACTATTAAAACTTGATTGCTAATTCAAATGCTATTGTGCTTGATATGCTCGTCATGGAAAAGTGCACAATGTAGCTTAATAAAATTGATAGAACTCCCTTTGAAGATATTTTTGTCACCGAGGCACTCAATAAAACTTTTTCCATCAGGCTGTTCTGCCTCTTCGATATTTTGTTAGTGACACATTTTTGTGAACTAGTCCAGGGCCTAGTTAGGCCTGTTTTGCAAAGAACGTTGGAGGGGGAAGAAGGAGTGTTCAGATTTTTCTTTTTATTTCTTGTAATTAGGAAGACCTCTACCAACTGCCTAATGATGCAGTTCATCTGGGTCACTGGGAAACCAAATCAAAGCTGTTTTTCTTCAGTCATGGGCGATCAAATAAATAACCCACGGAGGTTGCTGTAACTAACTCTAAAATAGCTAATTATAAATACCAAGTCCAAAAATTAATCTGCTCGAGGAAATGTTCCTTTTCTTCTTGCCCGGATTCAACCAGAGTTTTTAGCCTGCGTCCCAAGAGAATCGCAGATTCAGATTCAATACCAAGATGGTGAAGCTTGGCTCCCACCTTTGGACATGACCAGCGTGGACAGAAATAGGTAAGTGATTTCTTAGTGGCAATACTGACCAGCCTTGGAGGCATATTGACCTGAGTTCAAAACTGGGTGCGTTGGGGAAATTACATCATCCTGGAGCTCAGATCCCACATCGTTTCATTGGGGACAGTATACTATTACTACCATGAGAGGTAGTACCCTTTTGACCGTCAGTCCCAGAAAATCTAATTCAAACAGCCTTAAGAAAGAAAAAGAGATTAACTGACTCAAATATTTGAAAATGTTGAAGACTGAACTGGCTTCTAACCCAGCCTGATTTGGGGGCTCAACAATCTCTTCAGGACCTGGGAGCTCTGTTTCTTGGCTCCGACCTTGCCTATGTTGGCTGCTCTCTCAGCATGACTGAGTCCTTATGATGGCAGGAGGGTGGCCAACTGTTCTTGCCTATTTTTCTAATGAAAAATACAACACCCCTCCCCAGCCATGTGAACAACGGCGAAAATTGTGCCATGTGCCCCTCCCTAAACCCATCCCTAAATCGGCGACGGGTGTTCACATGCCTATGATGGATCCATGCGAGGTGTCACATTACTCAGATCACACAGATTTGGGGTTCTGCTCACGAGGAAGAAAAGGGAGCAGGCATTGGATGAACCACTAGCCCTGTCTTCCGTGTGCTCGTGACAAGGTAGGAAGGACCTCGACAGCTGGCACTGAGGTAGAAGGAGCAGGTCTGGATGCTGAAATTCTGAAAACGAAAGATACGGCCCTCCTTGTCCTTATGTCCTGAAGCTCGCTGATGGTTCAGGTATGGGTTTAAATCGGTTTGGTTTTAGTCCTAAACGCAAAGTGATTCAACAGGGGAAAAACGGAAAGGTAAGTGAAAGAGACCAGTAATCTTCTTAAGGCAACACTTGCCTTCTTTTCTTTTCTTTTTTTTCTGGTTTTTATTTTAATGGAGCTGAAGTGCCTCTGAAATAGCCCATACTCCAGCAAAATCCAGGATTCAGGTTCACCAGATTTCAGATTTACTGCCTTCAGGTCCCCCCCAAAGGATAATTATTTGTAAACGGCTTTATTTTTCAGTCCTGATACCTACCTGCAACTCATGCATCTGCCAGTAAGTTAACGTGCCGAGAATGACTTCTCACTCAAGGTACAATGAAAACATGAGAAATGGGTTTTAATAAACCGGGTTGGGAAAGGGGATCTAAGGGAGAGCAGAGAGGCACTCGGTTCACATCGGAACGTCGAAAGGACACAGGGAACGCGTGAGGAATCTCAGTAATTACTCCATCACAGAAACCGTGTCTATTGATCGTCAGTGTTTAAGCTAAAGAGGAAAGACACTTGCTGCGTGATTAAATGTCATTTACATAAAGTATGAATTACACACACTAGGAACAGAAACCTCATTTCCTCATAGAAACATATTTCCGGTTTGTGTCTCACGGAAAACACTTCTTGTTCGTTTTTGAAAGTCACACAATAAAGAAAAACCGAACATCTCTCTCATAGTCTCGACCTACAGGGAAAAACTACTTCTCACGCCTCTATCTCGAGCTTGTTTTTACATCTATTTCCGCAAGCCGACACACATTTTTAAGACAAAAAGGGAATCGCGTGATAGTGTTAGGGGCAGGGAACACTTAGGGTCCCCTTGCCGTGTTTCCCTGTGGAGGAACCACTATCACAGTAACACTCGGGCTCCCACCCCCACAGGGGAGGGAGTTCACTGATGCACGGGCGGAAGCTATGGGTCCACGTTGCTCAGATGAGTGAGGAACGTGCCAACAGGCTGCTTGCAATTTGCCCCCTCTGTTCTCTGCCCCAGAACCACGCAGTGTCGGAGGCAGCGGTCTCTGAGAAGTGTAACTTTTCCCTGGGGGGGCGCTGGGTCCAGGGAGATGCGCTTCTAAGCTCCATCTTCCAAGAAGGTTTCATCAGCAACAAAGCTGATGTTTTCGTCTCCATCTGTCTGACTTTCTGCCTATCCGATTATCTCCCCAGGTAAATTCCTAGATGTGAAACTGTTAGAGCACGGCACATGGATCCATAAAATTACTATATAGATATACTACATATATGATTACTATATTTATAGTAATTTATATATATTTATTTATTTATATAATTTATACATAATTTTATATATAATTTTTATATATTATATATTTATTTATATAATTTCTATATAGTAATTTTTATATATTTATATAATTTATATATAGTAATTTTTATATATTATATATTTATACATATAGTTTGTATAGTAATTTATATATAACATATATTTCTTTATATAATTTATATACAATTTATATATAGTAATTTATATATTATTTATTTATATAATTTATATTTTATATATAGTAATTTATATATATTATGTTTATTTACATAATTTATATATAATATATATTTATATATAATTTTTATATATAGTGATTTTTATACACACACACGCAGATTTTATTCTAGAAAGTCTATGTCACGGAACCACAAACGTCCACGCCCTCACATCTGTATCAGCACGGAGCATTTCCTTTTCACTCTCTTCCATCACGCTGATTTTATTTGCAATTTTGTTATTACTGAAGCTACATCATTCTTCAGATGCTTAATATATTCTTTTACGAATTGTCTGAGAAATTAGACTGTATTATCACAGCCAGTGCTCTGATTGACGCGTGTCCCATGTCAGATGACATCACAAACACCCCACCCCGCCTCTCCTCCCACCTTTCCTCAAATGTACTCGTCCTACAGTGAGGACTTGGCCTTGCGACAGAAACTATCTCGGGCTATTCTGGGTAGAAAAAAGAATTTGATAAAGGAGATTTTGTGGTCAGAGAATCTTCACAAGGGACAGAGAACCAGACTCAGAGGCAGCTCGGCCAGAAAGAATGCCCATGGGAGGGCTGCAGAATGGTCCTGGGCGACCAACCGGGTCCCCCTGCTGACCCTGAAGCTTATACCACCTGCGTCGCTGTGTGCTCTCTGGACACTGTCCTTAAGCCCCTGCAGCTGGATGGAGGTCCCACTTTACTCACCAGAGTGGATTCCATGTGGGTTCCAAAGGTACCTTCGGATCTTCAGAAACGTTCACCTGTTCCATCTGAATCCGGCAACTGAGTCCCTCCTCATTCCCCAGTACACCTGTTATCCCATTTTCACATACCCTGATGCCTCTTTCTGGAACGCGCTCTCTCTTCTGCCTGTCAAAACCCTGCTGGTCCGGGCCACACCCCATTAAAAATTACGCTTAAGACACATCGCAGAATCGGAAGTTTCGAACTGTCTTTGATAAGAAAAACCTCAACTTGCCTTCTGCTTCTTTCTTGCTAGATTTAGAAGGAGACACTTGGCCCATTCTTCTAAGAAGAATGACTTTCTCCAGGATGGAAGACAAACATCTTAAAACAGACATGATCTCTTTCTGGGGCTTAAAAAAAAAAAAAAAAGTCTGCTTAGTAAACGAATAGAAACATCTTCCTTAACCTGAAACTCCTCCAACCATCCCCTTGCTACTTTTCCTGTGCTGCAGTGATAGAGCCCCATGGAGAAAAATCGCCTAATGGTGTTGATTGATGTCTTGACAAGTATAGAAGGATGTGAACATGTTTTGATCGGTACCTTCAGCTTGTTTGACTTTGCCTTTGCTACGCTGGAAGGTGCCTCCTGGAAATGGTGACCAGCCGGTCGTGTGTCCCAAGAAGGGAGCTTGGGGAAGGAGGGTGTAATTTTATAGTGTTAGCAACTAGAGCTCCTTTTAACAGGCAGTCGGGCCCCTCCCAGATAGCTCTCAAGGGTGGCAGGGAGGGGCTTTTACATCCGCTCTTATCAGTTGAGCCAAGCATACTAAAAACTCCCCGAGAGGGACCAAGTGGACCCTCCGTTACAAAATATGCATTGGAAAAAAAAATACCCAAAAGAAATATGTCAAACTTATAGCACTGGTTGCCTTTGGGAGGCCAAATTAATGGGATTTTTTTTAAGTGGTCTGTGTTTTTAAGTTTTTCTCCTATATGTATGCATTTCTTTTTTTTTTTTTTTAAGGTTTTGTGTTTAAGCAATGTCTACACCAAACTTGGGGCTTGAACTCACAACCTTGAGGTCAAGAGTCACGTGCTCTACTGACTGAGTCAGTCTGTATGCATTTCATTTTTAAATAATAGTTCACCCTCTTCTGTCCACCCCACCTACCCTTCGCTCCCTTCATCATCACTGGTGGAAGATCTCCCATCTCTCAAGACCCATCAGGGACGCCACATCCTTCAGGAGCCTTTGCTTCTCTTCCAAGCCGGATGCTCGCGCGCGCTCTCTCTCTCTCTCTCTCTCTGTCTTCCCCTCCCCCCACAACACAAAATGGCTGGCTCCACTGTCCCTCGCTTGTCTCACGTGGGATTAGATTTCATTAGTGTCTTGCTTTTCCTGCCCTGCTATTGCCATCCATCCTTGTGGGCACAGACTCTATTTAACTTACTTTATTTCAAGCCATGACTGGTACAGTCGCTTACACAGATTAGGTACTCAACCAATGTTCACAGAGTTGAACCCTCCCTTTTTCTTTAATCAAGGGAAGTTTACCTTATCAGAAGAATGATCTCAAATGCCACTTATCTCTAAGAAATTAAATCGGTGTGGAGTTGGCACATCCTCGAGGAACTGGAGGCTGACATTTTTCATGAAATCCACACCTGGAGGCCACATTCTCACGAGCTTCAGGGGATCCTCGCAGAAACTTCTGTGACCCTTTTCCAGATCAGAGTTTTATTAGGCGATTCCTGGGGATGAGAAGTGGGAGAATACCATTCTGACAGTAGAAATGCTGACAACAAAAAATGCAAACTTCCCGTGTGAGCCGCAGACTCCCTAGAGACCCATTCTACAGGCCCACGCACACGGGCACCAAGGGTATGTAAGCAGAGATGTCTTCTGCAAGGTTGTCTGAAATGCTTTAAAAATTGCGTACAACCTCATTCTCTGGGTAAATAAGTGAAAAGACATCCATATAGACCATGGAATATTATCCAGTGGTTGCAAAGAATGAGCTAGACAGATCTAAAGGTGTTGAGAGAGAAAGATCGCCAAACCAACTGCAAACTAGAAAAGGCAATGTATCAGCACATAGGGTATGATTCCATTAGATGAAAGTAATAAAAACCAACAGTTTCTTTTTATTTTCTTATTTGTTTATTTTTTATTTGAGAAAGAGCATGAGCGAGGGAAGGGCAGAGGGAGAGAGAGAATCTTAAGCAGGTGCCACGTTCAGTGCAGAGCCCGACTCGGGGCTCGATCCCATGACGCTGGGGTCATGACTTCAGCAGAAACCAAGAGTCAGACGCTCAATGGACTGAGCCATCCAGATGCCCCACTAGCAGTTTCTTTTTAAACTTCACACATACACAGGAAGTGTCTGAAGGATACACGTTTACATGTGAACAGGGATTACCTCTGGAGAAGGAAGAGGAATTTCTGGAAGGGATAAAGAGGGACTATAATGTTTACTGCTATGCTATAAGTAAAATGAAATGTTTATTGTTTGAATTTTTATCAAAGAGTATGTTCCTAAGCTATATGTGAAATTATAAACTTTTTTAAAAAGCATCAGGGTCACATTAGAATTCACAAACGTGTTTAGATGAAGTCTTTTGTGGAACACCATGGAAATCAATTTATGAAACTTTAAATAACGAAATTTTGCATGTCTGCTGTATGTCAATATCTTATTAAACTGTAGCCTTAAACTGCAGCAGTTTAAGGAAAACGTAATGCAGTGAAATAAATCGAGAAACTCCTATTGATTGACTTATTTTTTCTTTTCTGAAAACAGAGGGGCAAGTCGTCCTTTATTTTTAAGGGTGGCATACATTCATTTCCAGAACACCAGCCTTTCATACAGTATGGTATGAGAAGCTCAAATCTAACAAGAAAGGTAAAGAATCTGGAAGAATGGAATCAGAGAAAAGTAGGCCGTGATTTTCATGGATCTAAGACAATACAATCTTAACGGATTGAAATCCTAAAAACGCAAATTAAAAGAATGTCCTGGAAATTGTTTCAGATAACAAAAACCACTCTGGAAAAGCCAGCAGAATCCCCCACCTAGGCCACACTGCCTCCCTTTGTCTTTTCACGAAAGATCTAAGCAGAAGGTATTAATATTAACAATAAATTTCCTTTGTGCAGTAACATATATAGAGAAACAATAGTCAAAAGACCTATGGGATTACAATAATTTAAACTTATGTCTTTTGCTTCTATTGTACCATAATACCGTGGGGATTTTATACATATTGAAAGACTCGGAATCATGTTATACCTCTCAAAGTGGAATTTCACACATATAAGCTGAAAATAAAACAATGTCTGGGAGAAAATTTCATAACATGCTCAACAAGAATTGTATCAGAATTCATAGCCCTATAGTCATTTTTTTATTATTTTTGCAAAAAAGGAAGACAGTGTTAAGTAGACAACTAAAGAGCGCCCTCTAGTGGGAGACAGTGTTTATACAAAATACTCAGTTTGACCTATTTCCAGAACATGCTGCATCTCAGAGTTGCTATGCATAAAATAGACCCTGCTTAGATGATATTGCTTCGAGTCACAGCATTCTTGGTTAAAGCCACTGCATTCTTTTATATTTCTTCTTTTCAACTATTAAGTTAAACGCAGTCGGTTAGTCTTGAAAATCGCTTTTCCTTCCCACAGCACATCAAGGCTTGAGACCACCATCACTTTTTCTTATCAAAACGCCCTTCTTTGTCTCGGAATCTTTGAATGCAAACACGACTTCAAATGAGGACGAGGTGGGGACACCTCTGTCCCTTTTAAAAACTTCTTTGGCCTCAGCACCAAATCTGCTAACGCCTCCCTGTGGTCTGACACAGACAGGGATAAACACCGAGTTAAAATCCCTCTCAAGGCAGAACAGAAAGGAGCTGAGGAAACCTGCCACAGCCCGTTTCAGAAAAGTGGCCCGGACAGGCGACCTTTCTACAACCGTTGATCATGTCTCCTCCCGATTTGGCACACACCAGTCCAGGAAAAAGGGAAAGACTGTAACACCCCAACACACCGAGCAGTTTAAGAATCCAGAAAGGTCGACAAGAGGAATTTCATGAAAACAACAAGGTTCTCAAAGAAACACAGAAACAATGAACTCTGGAAGCAGAAGAGAGTTCAGGGGTCATCTTACGCAACGTCTCCCCTTCACTCTTACCACATTAACATCCCATCTGTCTTTTACTTAATGTTTGTCTTTGACGAGCTTGACTGTTGTTGAAAGGAAGCTCAAGATCACATGTAATGACACAAATAAATACAATTCAAAGAAAACAGTGTGATTACATTCTAGAAACGGGGGTTTGTGCTGAGGCTGAAGCCTGCTCAGTGTTGTTTGAAAAGGAAAGGTTGCAGGTGTTCGGGAGAAAGTAGCACCCAATGGAGCCATTCTTGTCCGTGTTTCCAGAAGGACGGGACAAGAGTCAGGAATCTGACTGTGATTCAGCGTCATTTGAAACTAGCGTGGCACCAGAGTCACCTCCCATAGTGCTAAGTGGTCCAAAGTCACAGTTTAGGAAGCCTTCACTGAGCCCCAGCTTCTCACGTGATTGGAGAAAACAAAACTCAAGAAGGGTCAGCGTGTTGCCCGGGGCTATTGTAAACCTGGTTGGTGCCCGCCCTGGGCCCTCAGGTGTTTCCATCGCAGTGCCCTCCGCTAGGGGTGCCAGGGTGGCTCAGTCAGTGGAGTGTCCGCCTTCGGCTCAGACCATGATCTCTCTGTTCGTGAGTTCAAGCCCTGCATCAGGCTCACTGCTCTCAGCACAGAGCCCGCTGTGGATCCTCTGTCCCCTCTCTCTCTCTCTCTGCCCCTCTCCTGCTCACACTTTCTCTCTTAAAAATAAAAATTAAGAGGCATCTGGGTGACTCAGTCAGTTAAGCATCTGACTCTTGATTTCAGCTCAGCTCATGATCTCATGGTTCCTGGGTTCCTGGGTCTTTGTTGACAGCTCCAGATTCATTCTCTCTCTCTCTCTCTCTCTCTCTCTCTCTCTCTCTCTGTCTCTCTCCCTCCCTCCCTTCACCTCTCTCTCTCTGCCCCTCTCTCTCTCTTGCACTCTCTGTCTCTCTCAAAAATAAACTTTAAAAAATAAATAAGTAAAAAATTGAAAAATAAAAAAATAAAAATACACTAAAAGATGGTGGCTTGAAGTCATCAGTATGTCAGCTGGATGGTGACCAATCATTTTGGTTTGCCAAGAACTGAGGGGGTTCCCAGGAGTTGGGACTTGCGGTGAAAAGCCTTGAGCCAAGTGGGACCAGTTGGCCCCCCGAGCCGGCTACCATCTTTCCTCTATGGAGGGGGCCACAGAGTTCTGAGTACAGAGCCCCTGACCACCCACGAGCCACAAACAGGGGCAATCTATAAAACATCACTTCAATACTGAAGCAGCTGGGGTGTCCCCAAACTCTGCTACATACTCAAGGGACATAAAGGCTGATTCCACACTCCACTAGGGATACATTTACTTTACTGTGTATTCAGGGAACTTTAACACAGCAAATCTGTACTTTTATAGACATTCAAATCAAAGGGGATGCTAGGGACTTTGGGTATTTTTACTAAAATACTTTACTAAAACACTTTACTTAAATGAGTTCATTTAGCGAAAATAATTAAAAAATAGTTCACAGGTTGCATATCCATGGCAAAGTCTTGTAGAAGTTTGGAGAAACCGAGCTATACAGACCATATTAGAAATCATATGTTTTTCTCATTTTTAGGTAAACTCCATGATTTAATTGGCTAGAGATCTAACCAACTGTCCTGCTCATTCCGCTGAACTTATTAAAGGTAAGAATTCCTATTAGTCGGGACAGCAGACAAATGGATCCAACAGTCTCTGTTAGGCGGCAGGGACTGGAAACACATTGTGGCTACTGTATTTAGAAGGCTCTTACTACATGGGGACAGAAATATTAACTTGCTGTGCGCTGCGGGGTGTGGGCCACTGAACAGGCAGAGAATTGCGCTTCATCCAACAGGTGAGGAAAGCAAACACGACCCCTGCCCTTGGGGGGGTGAGGGGGGCTTACAGTCAAGAGGGCAAGATAGACATTAATTGAATAATGAAACAAATAAATACGCAATTATCGTAAACAAGGTAAAAAAATATATTTAGCACGTTATGTTCGAATGTGCAGGGGAAATGTACCCTTATTTTCTGCAATGGATTTGGGTCCTACTCTCCAACCCCTGAGTCAATCCGGCAGGCAGATGAGGAAGGCTTGCAGAAATAAAACTTAAAACTAGCTAACTATGGCATTTCAGTCCTTTCTGACTTAAATCCAGCCACTCTTGGTTTAAAACAGTAGGCTTCCCTCTCTTCTGGCTAAATGTTGGGTTCTCCTGGGTGTTTCCCTGACCTGCTCTCGAAGATCAACTTCCTCTCTGCAAAGAGGTTTGGCTCTTTAAAAAAATTAATACCAAAACCAAGAGCATACTGTATACACTGTAGGTTAGCCAACTTGACAATAAATTATATTTAAAAAAATAAAAATAAAAGAATAAACATCAAACCCCTCAAAAAACTAAATAACAATAAAAAATAAAAAAATTAATAACCCAGGAAGGAATTCTGTCTTAGTCCATCTGGGCTCCCCTCACAAATTACCATAGGCTGGGGGGCTTAAACCAGAAACATTTATCTCTCACCATTGTGGAGGATGTGAAATCCAAGGTCAAGGTGCCAGGAGACCCGGTGTCTGGTAAGAACCCGCTTCCTGGCTTCCTACCTTCTCTGCGTGTCCTCACATGGCTAAGAGAGAGAAGAGAAGCAAGGTCTCTCCTGTCTTTTCTTAGAAGGGTGCTAATCCCATCCTGAGAGCTCCCAAAGCCACCATCATGACCTAATGACCTCCCAAAGCCACCATCTCCAAGTAGCATCACATTGAGGATGAGGGTTTCAACATGTCAACTGTAGAAGGACACAAACCTTCAGTCCATAGCAGACCCTAATGATCATTTCCCATGGCCCTCCGTTTCTTGCTTCTGGGGACTGCCTTCCATCCTTCTCCGTTCACCATTTCTGTCCAGGCTCATGGTCCATGTCTGAATGTACACCCTTCCACCAGAAGCTCAAAAATAAAGTCACAGCCAAACATTTCAGGATCACTGATTGAAACTCTAGCACTCCAAGTAAGGAGAGCGTCCTTATTTTCTGTAACTGCCTTTTTTTTTCCTCTAGAACTTAGTTTTCCAACACAATAGCCATGAGCCACATGTGACTATATCGATTTCATTGTACTTAACTGAATTCAAGTAAAATTACAAATTCACTTTCTGGGTCACACTAATTCACATGTCAAGCACCCCATAGCCCGCGTAGCTAGTGGGTACCATCTTGGACAGTGCAGACACAGGCCATGGACATCATCACAGATGGTTCCCCTGGACAGCCCAAGTCTGGAGCCCGCAGTAGGGAAAAAGTAAAGACTCATCCATTAAGGTATCACAATCTCTTCTAGCTTGAAGATCACCTCCTCCCATTTGAAAGAACCTTTTGAGTAGACTTCATTTTCCAAGACTTCTCCTTACTCCTCTTCCAGCAGATGGTATCTGGATCAAAGTCTCCCAGAGACTCACAAAAGTATTGAAGGGGAAGCTGGACACCCACAAACCCAGGCACTAGAGAAAATTGTCACTCAGAAGTTTAAGCCGCTGGTCTAAAGTCACAGAGCCAGAAAGGGGAGGATTCGGGATTCAAATTCCAAGACCTCAGCTCCGTCCATCCCATCCCGTTGCCTCATATTCTTTACATGCAATAAATCTGATCGCTCAAGGTCCTGACTCAACAAAGTCTTGCAAAAAATCTTCAGGGGGAACAGCTGTGCCAATTCGCCCTTGGTCTCCCCCCCCCCCCCAGTAAGGAGGGGACGTGAGTACCCCCTGTGGCTCCAAAGGGGTCAGGGGAAGCGGGCACCCAGTATAGGAAAGGCCCAGCCACCTGATCATACATCCTGGTTAAACCCAGCGTGGGCTGTTGTTCTGAGGGTTCTTCGTCTTACCAGCCATTCCATTACTAAGGAACTTCATTTCTATTAGACTTGCCCATACAGTTATCTAGAGAGCTTGAATTTTAATGTTGTGATTACTCATTTGGAATTACGCTTATTGAGCACGTAACTGCATGCCAAGCCCTACACTACATGCTTTCCGAGATCATCACCTTACATGGTCCTCACAACAGTCCTTTGGAGTAGGCATTACTGTCCCCGTTCATAGGTATTATTACCCCGATTCATAGATACTACTATCTCCCCATTCATGAAGCTCAACGTTCAGGCCATTGGCCGAGATGCAAACATGAGGCCGTTGGCTACTGAAGTCAAGCTTTTTGCCACTAAAGGAAATCGAAATTACCTTTGAAGGTGTGCCTCCAAAGCATAGGTAAAAGCTGTGAGAACGGATCACGGCTCTGTCATTTATTCGCTGTGAGATTTGGGCCACGAAGTCATTCAACCTCTCTGAACCCACGGTTCCCAATATTTAAAAAGGGGATGGTGATCCCCGCTCACCACTCCAACCTGGGCGACGAGAGACGCATGCCGTAGCATCTTATGGTTCTCTGGTGGCAAAAGCAGAAAGTGTTCGGCCACTCTCGTTTGGCTAGCAAAGGCAGAAAGGAAATTCACCAGAAGGATATTCAGAAGCCTCCAGAATTTATGGGAAGGCTGCAAAATCAGACGTGAACAAAAATCAGGAACGGGGCAGGACCTAACGCAGCACACCTCTGACGGACCGCTGTCCTTGGACCATCTCTGAGTCACGCCCACCGTGCAAAGTCCTGGGAGAGAGAGTCTGATTGGCCGGCCTTAGGTCACGTGCCCAGCGTTGGCGGCGCGGGAATAAGTAGTTCCGGGAAGGGACCTCCGTGGCCTCCGTAGTGGGAAGTGAGAATACTCTGACCGTGCTCAGGGAGGGAAGATCATTTAAAAAAAGAAAACAGGATACAGTGAGAGCAGGGGGAAGGGGACAGCTGAGGGGTGAAAAAGGGAGACAAATGTGGGCTATGACATAAAAGGTCACGGGAATGTAAAATAGTGGTAATGCTCCTATTTTTCTCCCTTTTTAGCAAGAAGCCCTGCTCTACACATTTCACGTGAGCGTTTGCTTCCCTGAAGGCCTTTTTCGCACTGCGTTTCCAGCATTATAGCATATATACGTATATATATATATATATATAGCATATATATACGTATATATGCTATATATATATACGTATATATGCTATATATATATATATATACATATATATGCTATATATATACACACACACACACACACACTTCATTGCACACCTAGGCTTTAAGTTTATCCTAAATCCAAATTCTGCTTCCCCAAAGTATCAAGCAAAAAGGTAAATAAATAAGTGTATGCGGAGCGTGAGGAAATCCGTGGGCTTCGTGACTCAGATGAAATTACTGATGATAAAAACATGATCAGGCAACCATGGTTTTTTAAGGCAAAATTCGTTGATGGTGTGGCTAGGGTAAATGTGAGACATGGCCATTCCGTTGGGAAAGAATCGTTCCTGTTCAGGTTCAAAATAGAATAAATCACAGTCTGAAGTTCCAAGAACATAAATTTTGCCATCATCATTCACAAAATATTACTGTTGAAGCCTAGGCCGTTATGAAAAAAGTAATAGGTAGTTCCTCAAGAGGAAAGACTTCAAATATCAATGTAAATAATAATGTCTTAAGGTTTAAAAAAAAAATGTAACCAAGAACACAAGAATACATTATACTTGACTTTCTTTCTTTCTTTCTTTCTTTCTTTCTTTCTTTCTTTCTTTCTTTCTTTTTTAATGCCATTCCAGGAAAAATGTCTTCTCTTGGGCACAGATCTAAAGGGTAAGAAATATCAGCAGATTTCATTTGTTTGTGCTGCTTTGGTTTTCCTACCGTAAAACAAGAAAACAGTATAGGACTAATTAAAATCGCTTCATGCCTCATTCTAATTATATGTGGAAAATGTGCCCCAAAGAAAAGTTTCAAAAAGAAGCAGATAATATAATTAATACAGAAGGCCTCTTGCTTCTGTGAAGTTGCTGACAAAGGACAGGGGTGGGGAGAGAGAGGGCGGGGAGAAGAGACAAAATGAAAACAAAGAAAAAAGAACCCAAATTTGTAACGCTAACGTAACCGTTTTACAACTCAAAAATTCAAATTTGGTTGGGAATAGTAAAACCAAACTGGAGTAAGTCACCTGTGAGAAAATGTTTTCAGGTTTGATCGATAATATGTGAAGAGTCCATTCCAACACCCGTTGAATTTGAAAATGATTCAGCATTGCGTGAGGCAAGCGGGTAAGATGGCCTTACCAGTTCAGATCACAGATTGATGCTACCATCAATACAAGTGCGTCCAACACGTGTCTGATTTCACCTAGAAAAGCATAGGTAACAAAGCTTTTAAGAAATACACATTCCTAGGGGCGCCTGGGTGGCTCAGTTGGTTAAGTGTCCGACTTCAGCCCAGGTCATGATCTCATGGTTTGTGAGTTCGAGCCCCGCATCGGGCTCTGTGCTGACAGCTCAGAGTCTGGAGCCTGCTTCGGATTCTGTGTGCCTCTCTCTCTGCCCCTCCCCTGCTCATGCCCTGTCTCTCTCTGTCTCAAAAATAATAAAAATATTAAAAAAAAAAAAAAAAGAAATACACATGTATATAAGCTCCATTTTCTTTTCTCATTATGTATTATCTCATGATCTTTTTTGAACTTTTTTTTAAATGTTTTTAATGTTTCTTTTTGAGAGAGAGAGACAGAGTCTGAGCGAGGGAGGGGCAGAGCGAGAGGGAGACACAGAATCCAAAGCAGGCTCCAGTCTTTCCACACCATCAGCACAGAGCCCAACCTGGGGCTTGAACCCACCAGCCGTGAGATCATGACCTGAGCTAAGTCAGACAGTCAACCGACTGAACCCCCCAGGCATCCCAGGAGTAGCTCACGTCCCAATACAAGTTGACACAGAAACTCACCATTTCCCCCTAGTCTTACCCGTCACCCAAATCCCAAAGGAAAGGAAAAGTCTCTCTAAATGAATTTTAGAACCTCCTCCCCCTTCTGTTAATTTAGAAACGAAGCATTAGGCGCCTAACAAGAGAAAAACATATTCTACCTCTTCCCCAGCTATTTGCAAATATTCTGTTCCTGGAGAAAGCCACACAGTACTTTTTTTTTTTTTTTTTTTTTTAAGTCGCGACCCATAAACATCACCCAGGGTAAAAACCACTGCTTCATCCATAAAGGCTTTGACTTGAGGAAATGGCATAAGATTTGTAGAGTCAAATCTCCACCGAGAGTATTACTCTGGGTAAGATTTGGTGCGTATGAGTTAATAAATTTTTTGTCACGTTGGCCCTTAGGATTACGCTCCTGTCTGAATTTTGGCTTTGTTTTCTCTCCATCCCTCCCTGGTGGAGCTGAACCCGAAAGAGCATCACTCTTGAGCTCGTTAGTTTGGTAAACTGTCCCAAGTGTGAGGCAACAATGGTACCTCTAGCACAGAAGCATTTGTGGGTCTCTAGGGAATTCTGAAAAACACCAGGAAGTGTTTAGGTACGGAATCACATCCAAGTGTTCTGAATCTTTAATTTTTTTTTTTTTCTATGAGGATGTCAGCATGAAAATATAAAACATGCTTTTCCCACTTGGTTCCTATTACTTGTAAAGCATTTGAGCACTTCTAGGCTAGAATCACCTGCTTCCCAGTCAAGGAAGGAAAACAACAACAACTCCAAAAGGCACATTAACATTTCCTTTGCTGGCCTTCTACGTTTTTGACCCAACAATATAATAAAAATGACGAAATACCAAACCTGAGCATCAGGCTTCTAAATCCATCATGGTTTTTATCATATTTATCCATGCAGTGTTCCCATCTTTGGTGGTTCGGATAATGCATGTTGAAATAAATTTTGCAAGATAACTAGTTTGTTTTCAGATATGACACATCCATCATCCAAATAACCAGGCAATTATGGCATCGCAAACCTTTGGCATAAATGATTTGTTTTAAAGGTGGTTTGGGTTACAGTTAAAAATTAAAGTTCACAGTGAAGGCAGGAAAAAAAAAAAAACCAAGACACAACCAATGTTTGTAAATACGAATTTAAAACTGAAGCCGGGCTTCTTTTGCTTGGTTAATTTTCATTTTTAATTAAGCACATTTATTATTTATGCTGGAATACCTCAGCCAACCACTGGGGGAAGAAGAGAGATTACAACTGTATTGTCTCAAATCTTAACTTTATCTGGCTTTGTTTACTGACTGCATTAGTATTTTTAAACAAATCACCCCACCAACTGGACATTGAGCTATTTATCCACATACAAATAAGCAAAAATATAGGTAAAAAGGTGTTGAATATACCAAATTACAGTATTAACAAATTGGAGACAATCGTCCATCAACAGGGAATAGCTAATCAATTTTGACTAGAGTCAGATAAGCAGGACAGAGAGTGCTTTGCAGACATTTTGAAAAATTGAACAGATCAGCATATACCCGTGTGGACATATCCATGTCCTAGTGGTAAACATAAAAAGCATTCTGCATTCAGAGAATACTAATGAGAATACTAAGATGTCCTCCAGAAATAAGAACTCATAGATACATTTGAATATTGTTTGCATTTTTACAGCAAGAACATATCAGCCATCGTATTATTTTTAAATGATTATTTAAAGGGTCCAGAAGAATACCAAACAACGTGTTCATGGCTATTGCAGTGAGCAGGACAGGAGGGAAAGAACATTCACTCTTACCTGAGTTACTTAAACAAAAGACACTACCACTTTAAACAATACTCACTTCGTCTAAACACTCGTTCAGTAATGAATGAAAAAAATGCCATTTGCATGACATTCAGGGGGATCATACTAAAATAGGCGTGTGTACCAGGGACTAGGAAAGGGAAAAGACAAATATCTAGTGAAAGAAATGTAAGATAATAATGACAATAATACTACTATCTAACTTGGCAAAAAGGGTACTGAAAATATTTCAGCTGATGTCAGGAACAGAAGTTCACACAACCTTTCTAGAGAGCACTTCTGTATTGTATATCATGAGCTTTACAAACATCTGTGCTCTTCGGTCCAGTATTTCCACTTCCAAGAATTTCACCTAAGAAAAAGACGATGCTCACAGCACTACTTTAAAAAACAGGCGGGGTGGGGGGGGGGGTCTGGGTGACTCGGCTAGTTGAACGTCTGACTCTCAATTCTGGCTCAGGTCATGTTCCCAGGGTCCTGGGATTGAGCCCCAAGTTAGGCTCCACGCTAAGCATGAAGTGTGCTTAGGATTCTCTCTCCCTCTCCTCCCTCTCTCCCTCTGTCTCTCTCTCTCTCCCTCCCTTTGCCCCTCTCCCCCACTCACACTTCCTCTCTCTTTCTAAAATAAAAAATATATAAAAATAAAAAAGACTGGGTTCCAGGGATGTGAGTACATCCCTAAACAAAACACATAACTGCTTTGTATATTTTAAGTTCAAATTATACAAGTAATATATTTATGTATTGCTTATTGAAGGTTTTGTCTTTGAAAATAGTGTTTCTAAGATTAATAAGGTGACCTTGGGACTGTTATAAATAAATAAATAAATAAATAAATAAATAAATAAATAAATAAATAAATAAATAACAGAGTGGGATACAACATAAACATCTCGTCAGAGAGGATTAGATAACCAATTGATTTTTAAACCTTTATGGGTTACCTACAGTATGCTAAGCATTGTTCCAAGGGCTTAATGGACATTGGTTCACGTACTCTCCTTAACAACCCACGAGGTATGCACTATAACTTTCTACCTTTACGGGTGAGGAGGCAGAGACATGAGTCATTCCAATAACTTGTCCCCGATCCACAGCTGGTAAGAACTACAGCAGGGAATGGACCCAGGCAGTCAAGAAGACACAGCCTGCAATCTCAAACGGACACGCTAATCTGTATTCACCTGATGGAATGCCAGGTAGCCGTTAGAGATGATGGCATATCACTGACACGGAAAAATATTTGTGATTTCTTGTTACGTAAAAGTATATAATGCAACATAGCATGTCTAGTGTAGTGATGATTTGGTAGCACACATTCACATACCAACATAGGATTTTTCTGAAATTAACATGGATTCCTTTTGGGATCAGAACTAGACGCAAACACTTATTTGTAAGCCTTTTATGAGTGATTAATGACATCATACAGTAAAAGCAAGAATGAAAGGTGTCAGTTGCATATGTTATAAAATAGTGATCTCCAATTTTGAAGTCGTAAATCGCCCTGCTAATAGGCTTTTCCAACTGATGTCCTCCTCTGCCTCTGGTTGATGTGTCTCATGGACGGACACGCACGCACACACACACACACACACACACACACACACACGCACGCAGAAGCAAAAGATGAGACAGCTACATAAAAATGTTATCAGTAACCCTCTGAATGTGGAATTTAAGAGTAACATTCATCTTTTTCATTGTTCTTGGACAACTGTTTTCCAAATTTTTACGATGTAAATGTGGAATTTTAATATAAGGAAAAAATGTTATTATTAATACTTATATTTACATATAATATATATCAAGCAATATAACAAACTTTTCTCTATTATATATGAAGATACATGTATGTGTATTGTATTTGTAAAGTTGTATTTTTTTATTGGAAAAATACAAACATTCGTAGATGGTATGATGCCCCATATACTCATTACTCAGATCCAGTAATTATCAGGGACCATCAAGACTTTGGGGCAAGTCCTTTAGTTTCTCAGGAAAGAGCTCAGGGCAGGGCAGGGCAGGGGATTAAGGTGAGGCAAGGGAAGCATTCACCGCAGGTGGAAAATTTAAGGTGGCACCAAAGAGCTCACTAATCAAGATAAATAATATTTAATGCAATACTTTTTAAAATCAAAGTTGACGCAAAAATTCCATGATGAACCCATATCAAAAATTTAAGTAAGGACAGGACCCACCCCTCCATTTGCTGGGCTCCGAGTCCCAAGCCTGCCTTCTAAGAGGGGAAATGCGGGTGAAAGAAAAGAAGAGAGAAGGAAGAGAAAGAGGTACTGCTCAGAGTCAAGTCCTAGCCTAGGAGAGAGAGGAGCGGTTTGCCCAAAACACGCCCACCGTTAACAGCTCTCATTGTCTCCTGTTTCCCAGGCCTTCAGGAAAATCATGCCGAACGTTGGGCCCTGTAATTTCTAGTAAGAAAGTTTGCAATATGACCATATTACAGGAGGGGCATTGGGGAGCTAAACCTCAACCCGCCAGGGTCCCCATTTCTGTCCACAAACCCCACATACCGCCACAGGGCTTTTCACAGAATCCTCTTACAGAGTACTGTGAAAATACATGCATGGAAAATTATTTGTGTAAAAGTTCTAAATTAAGTATAATTACAAAACAGGAAAAAGAGAGAGAGAGATTCAGTTCATCTCTTTATACCACCTGAGATGAAGACAGGATACTACCAGAAGTGTTAAGCCTAATTGGGAAGGATTCTCTAAAGATGTATATTGAAGACAATATTTGAAAAATAAAAAGAACCATACGTGCTTTCTAGTTTTAGCTGCATAGCTCTTCTGGTAAACAAACAAAAGTGGAAGATGGTACAATCCTTATCATCCGGGGAAAAAACCCGCCCCCTCTCTCAACCCCCCCCCCCCCCCAACCTACCCACATCAAGAAAACCTACAAAGTTTCCATGAACAGAAAGTTCTGGTCATATGGCCATTGACACCGCCTAGCCACTGGTTTGAAATGTAAGACCTAGTGTGGAATTTCCCTAAAACTCACTGGCCATCAAAGGAACAGATTTGGACAAAAAAGGAAACTCCCAAATAATTCATTTCAGAAGAAAAAATAAACATCATTTCAGAGACTGAACCTCAGCTCTAACAATATACTTAATATTTCCTGCACACTTCCCCCAAATTAATAATTATATACGTTTGAAAGGAGGCAGACAAATTACTATTTTAACATAATTAATTTGACATTTATTCATTGTTGTAAAATTATTATTGTCACATAGTCATACTTTAATGTGCACATGTCAATAAGGCAAGCCAAGGATGAGGATTTTAAATAGTTTCAAGAAGGAAGACAATTAATTTTTATGATTGTTGCATAAACATTGCATTAAGTGTCAAAGGAACACATCGGAGGAATTCAAATGGCTTCATAAAATCAAAGAGAAGGAAAGTCATAATTACACATATCAGAGAATGATGAACTATTCTTTCAAATGAATTCCTTTGCTGAAGGTTAACAAACATTGGCTTTTGCCAGAATGTTCCAAAATGTGCACCACAGGTGGGACAGGAGATAAACATGATTCTGTTTTAATAGTTTTGTGTTTATTTTAATGTGTCTTAGAAATGGGGCGCCTGGGTGGCTCAGTCGTTAAGCATGACTTCGGCTCAGGTCATGATCTCACAGTTCATGAATTTGAGTCCCACATCAGGTGGGCTCAAGCCCCACTTTGGGCAAAACATGAGCCCCAGGTGAGCCCCGCTTCTCTCCCCCCCCCCCACCTCTGCCCCTCACTCACTTGCACCCTCTCTCTCTCAAAAAAATAATATATTAAATAAAGAAATATTATTAGTGTACCAAGCCTGAGATGCCACAATATTATTGCTTACAATGAACTCTTGTTTTATTTTATTTTTTTTTTTAATGTTTATTCATTTTTTGAGAGAGAGACAGACAGACAGAGCACGAGTAGGGACAGGGCAGAGAGAGAGGGAGACACAGAATCCTTCTCAGGCTCCAGGCTCTGAGCCATCAGCACAGACCCCGATGCGGGGCTCAAACCCACGAACTGTGAGATCATGCCTGAGCCGAAGTCGAACGCTTAACCGAATGAGCCACCCAGGCGCCCTGATGGTCTCTTGTTTAAAAAAAAAAAGTTTGTATAAATGAAAATATAACTAACTCATGGGACAAGTAGGACACGGATTAGAGCACACGACGTCAGCATACCGCTGTACCCCCATGAGTGCCTCCTGTTTACCTGCACACAGACCCCCAGTGTGTTCCCACTCCTGACAGCCAAGCACTTGGGGTCTTTGTCCGCCTGGGATCGGGTAGAGCTAGAAATGCCTTAACCACTGTCCTTAACCGACAGGTGCAAGGGTATAAACTGGTTCTCTCCCTAGAAATACGATACCATCCATCTGGGTCATTCAAAGCTTTCCGGTAGCTATATGTTTACACGAGTAAAAACAAACACATGAAATAATTTTGATTATACAATTTATTTAACCCATTACAGTCAAAACGTATCATTTCGATAGGCAGTCAATATTAAAAATTACTGATGAAATCTTTTATATTCTTGGTTTTTGGTACCGCGTTTTTCAAAACCTGGTGTGTATTTCACCCTGACAGAATATTTCAGTTTGGACTAGCCACATTTCAAGAGCTCAGTGGCCACAAGTGGCTGGTGGCTGCCGTCTTAAACAGAGCAGTTCTAGATAGCTGCTATGGACTGTTTGGGTCCCCATCCCCAAACTTATATGCTGAAACCTTAATTCCCAGTATTAGAGTATTTGAAGGTGGGGCCTTTGGGAGGTCAATAGGTCATGATGGGGGAGCCCCCATGAATGGGATAAGTGCCCTAACAGAAACAGACACAAGAGAATTTCTCTCCCTCTCTCTCTCTCTCTCTCTCTCTCTCTGTCTCTCTCTCGGCCTTGTGGAAATATAGCAAGAGGCAACTATTTTTGAATCAGGAAGAGGGCTCTCACCTGACTGATAGACAAGGTCACAAAAACAACCTGACTGACGGCTGAGAGTCCAGTCCCTGGAAGGAAGGAGTCCCGTCCTTGGTCTCCAGCAGGACAGGGAGGAGATGAATGTCTGATCAGTCCCTCGGCTTGGGAAGGAAGGGCATCTTCGTTAATGATCCTACCAAGACTTCTGCGACACAGGAGATCCAATTTCTCCAAAAGAAAAATGCATGTTTATACCATTAAAATGGGGAGATATTCTGGGCAGCAAGAAAATTGTGAACAGTCTTCAGAAGTATGTATCTGCGTCTCCAAATATTGATAAAACTTTCCCAAAATGCGTGCACATCCCCACACATACACAGTTAAAAATTCCTTTTTTATTATTTATCTATTGATTGATTGATTGATTGATTTAGAGAGACAGAGAGAAAGCGCACATGAGCAGGAAAGAGGAGCAGAGGGAGAGAGAGAGAATCTTAAGCAAGCTCCATGCTCACTGCGGAGTCTGATGCGGAGCTGGATGTGGGGATCGATCCGTGGACCATGAGATCATGACCTGAGCCAAAATCAAGAGGCAGATACTTAACAGATTGAGCCACCCCAGTGCCCCTAAAAATCCCCTTTATTTTTTTTAAGTTAATTTATTTTGAGAGAGAGAGAGAGAGAGAGAGAGAGAGAGAGAGAGAGAGAGAAAGGTGGGGGGAGGGGCAGAGAGACAGGGAGACACAGAATCCGAAGCAGGCTCCAGGCTCAGAGCTGTCGGCACAGAGTCCATCACGGGGCTCGAACTCATGAACCATGAGATCATGACCTGAGCCAAAGTCGGATGCTTAACTAACTGAGCCACCCAGGCGCCCGTAAAAATCTCTTTTTAAAAGGAGCCCTAGGGGCACCTGGGTGGCTCAGTCGGTTAAGTGTCCAACTCTTGATTTGAGCTCAGGTCATGATCTCACGGTTCATGGGTTGGAGCCCATGACGTCATGGGCTCCAGCTCTAGCCCATGGGTTGGGGTCCGAGCTGACATCAAGGAGCCTGCTTGGGATCCTCTGTCTCCCTCTCTCTGCTCCTCTCCCACTCGTTCTCTCTCTCTCTCTCTCAAAATAAATAAATAAACTTAAAAAAAAGAAAGTTAAGGTAAAGATAATATCAACAGAAGGAATTTTTGTTTAGAAAAAGGATCCCTAAGGTTCCTTTAAGCTTTAGAACTATTTAATTGTCTTTATATTTGTGTCCTTAGTTACTGGGGCACTTTTTCGTGTACTCTTGTATTTAGTTGGTGAGTTTTGCTTGATTTTACTTTGTTTCAGTCAGGCCTCTCTTTCCATCCCATGTGGGCTCAGGACACAATGCGACGCCCTACGGGAAGACAGAAAACAGATGTTGGCAAGTCTTCACTGGCATAAAATCTAGACTTGTCCAGAAAATCTTTTTACCACGAAGTTCAAAATTATTTCCTTTCACTGACATGGTTTTTATCTCTTATTTCACTGGAACACTGTAAGGGGGATTGGCTGGAGGAGCGGGAGCCTGGGTGCCCATCAGCAACGGCATCACTGTAAGAAGGGAACAAAGTCCTCGAGTGCCATGCACCCCCCTTCCCCCTAGTCACCCCTCTGCCTCTCGTCTGTGGACACACTCCTACCGGCAAGTGACGTGAGCAGCTAGGGCCGTTTGGAAAAGAATCAGGTGACCAACTTACAGACAAAAGCCAGGTGCTGAGCCAGCTGGGGCAGAAGGTTGGGGAAAGCCCAGTCTCCGTGGGACACATGAAGCAGCCTGTCCCTGGACAGGCTACCTGCGTCCAGGCTTCTTCAGAATCAGCCACAGCCACCTTCAGGTTGGCATCCACCATCACTTACGTTCTCTGCTACCTGCGGCCAGTGGGATCCAAGGGAGCAAGTGGCTTTGAATCATTTCAGAGGGACTGACTGCTAATCCTCACCATTCCTCTCCCCCAGCCTTGAGCCTCCCTCTAAATAAATCTTGGACAGGGGCACCTGGGTGGCTCAGTTGGTTGAGCGTCTGACTCTTGATTTTGGCTCAGGTTGTGATCTCACGGTTCATGAGTTCGAGCCCCGCTTCGGGCTCTGTGCTGACAGCATGGAACCTGCTAGGGATTCTCTCTCTCCCTCTCTCTCTCTCTCTGCCCCTTCCCCACTCGTGCTGTGTCTCTCTCAAAATAAGTAAACTTAAAATTCTTTAAAAATTTAAATAAATCTTGGACAAATGTCTACAGTCTGAAGGGACTGTACAACATAAGTGTGACCCAGAAGGTCCTCTCTAATGTATACGAAGGGCAGAAACGAGCACAACAAAATTCATGGTGTTTTCTGTTCCCTGAGCCAGCAGTTCACGCACTTTGTGTGTCTCCCATGGCAGTCACTTGGGGAGGCTGGTGAAAATACATAGTCTGGGGTCCCACCCTTGTATATTCAGAGTCAACATTCTCTGCCCAGAAATCTGCACTCTTACCAAGTTATGCCCCCGAGATGGTGCAAGGCAGGGGTCTGCAGGTGTGGTTCTGAACATTCAAGCATGGCTGCCTAATGGGCCTCCTGTGTGGCCCAAGGAGGGAAACGCAGAGAATCCAAGTCCCCCCATTACCCAGAGGGGAGAAACGTGCCAGGAGGTAACGCAGAACTTGAGGATGCTGTGTGGGAAAGAAACACTGCACCCAGAGTCGTCGGCAACTAGAAAGTGGTTTATCGGTCAAAAGAATGAACAGGGTTCGTTATAATCAGCGCGACTGGCTACACCCCTATCATTGCAATGGACAGAAGATTCCTAAATGAGAAACCAGTGGCTCTCAACCACAATCACAGGGGTGATTTGGTCCCCAGGGGACATTTGACAATATCTGCAGACACTTTTGGCTGTCGCAAGTGGGCAGGTCCCATTGGCATCCAGTGGGTGGACGCCAGGGATCCTGCTAAACATCCTATGATCCACAGGGCAGCCCCCGTGACAAGGAATTATCTGGCCCCAAATGTCAAGAGCGCTGTGGTTGATGAGGTGTATTCATTTCCCGTGGCTCCTATAACATTAAGCCACAAACTGAGTGGCTTAAAACAGCAGAAATTAATTCTCTCACGGGGCTGGAGCCTGGGAATCCAAAACCAAGATGGCAGCACGGTCGTGTTCTCTCTGAAGACTGGAGGGGAGAATCTGACCGTGTCTACTTCTTGGCTGCTGGTGCTGCCCGCAATCCGTGGCGTCCTTGGCTTGTAGTGGTATCTCTTCGATCTCTGCCTCTGTCCCCACACGGCATTCTCCTGTGTGTGTGTGCCTGTCTGTCTGTGTCTCTTCTCTTCTTATGAGGATACCAATCCTGTTGGACTAAGGGCCCACCCTCCTCCAGTCTGACCTCATCCTTACTTACATCTGCAAAGACCCTGTTTCCAAATAAGGTTACATTCACAAGTACCAGGGGTAAAGTCTTCAACATATCTTAGAGGGGGATTCAGTTCAACCCACGACAGGATCCAGAGCCTAAACTAGGTTATTCATGTGTCTCTTAAGCAGTTCCCAAGTAGGAGGCCATTAAGAAAAAAAACCAAACAAACAAGGAATAAATATGTGGAACTTAAGCCAAAAATGAGCCGCTATGAGAACTCAGTGACTTTTCTTAGTCAATTCTGTTCTTTTTTTTTTTTTTCTTTTTCATTCTAGGCCTGGTCAGCCAAGTGCACGGACCAAAGTCAACCCCCCCTTTTTTTTTTCTTTTTAACTTGAGCCAAATATACTAGGACACTGGAGTAAAGAGTCATGACACCTTGAAGTGCTGAATAAGTTCTTTTGGAAAAAAAATATGTCACATAACTGCCAACAAAAAAGAAAAAAATGAAGAGGAAGGCAAAATCTCTGGTAAAAATCAAAGAGGAAGTCAGTTGTGATGTTTCAACCGCGAAGTCACCTTCGCGATGTGGGAAAGGAGATTAAAAGCAGTGGCTCTCACTGCGCGCCTTCCTTCTGCCTTGGACACCTCCTGGACGTGGCCTTGTTAACACCGACTTCATGTCCTGCGACTACAGGAGGTCTCGGGAACCTTTCAAGTCCTGCGGGCAGACATTCGTGCTGACCCAACAGGATCTCTGGCTCTCACACTTTTAGTTCAATTTCTGTGACATTACTAGGAGTGCGGGGACGTGCATACATTTCAAAAACCGTATAAGTGATCCTGGTACAATAAAAGCCAACTTTTTTCCTGCAGGCTGCGGGCTTCCTTTTGAGTTATTTATTAAGTTAGTGAGTTATTCGAGAATGTCTCCACGCCAACCTTTTCATGCCAGGCACACGGTACTAAAATGCCCTGTGCGTGCCAAAGCCGAGGGAAGTACGTCAGTTTCCTCCTGCTGCTCCGCCAAATTGCCATGAACTTAGAGGCTTGCAGCCATGAGGATCTTATAGTCCAGGTGCCCAGAAGTCCAAACGCAGTCTCACTGGGCTGGTCCCTTTGGGAGGTGTTGGACCTCATTCAAAGGAGGACCCAAAGAACAGACCTATGCCCAGATCAGGAAGAATTGAAATGAATGCACCAGTAGGGGTGTAGTAGTTTCCTCCCGCTGCTGCGATAAGTTGCCACCAACTGTGTGGCTTGAAACACAAAGTGGCTCATTATCTTACAGTTCTGCAGGTCAGAAGTCCACAAACCAAGGTGTTGGTAGGGCTGGATCCTTCTGGAGGCTCTAGGAGAGAATCCGTTTCCCGTCTGTTCCATCCACATTCCTTGGATTGTGGCCTCTTCCTCCATCTTCAAAGCCAGCAGCTTGAAGGTCCTTCTCTGACCTCTTTGTCCATTACCACACCTTCTGTGACTCTGACCCTCCTGCCTCCCCTTTGTGAGGTCACTGTCATTGCACTGGGCTCACCCAGACAACCCAGGGCAATCTCCCCAGTGCAAGACCCTTCATTGAATCACATCTGCAAAGTGCCTTTTGTTAGGTAAGGTCTCTGGACAGGGAGCTTTAGGCACAGGGACTAAACTGAAAATAAAGAGGACAAGAGAAGGGTTACAAACTGATTGCTGAGGTCCCTTGACCTTCCCCCCACCACCACCTCCCAAGACCACAGGCAAGATGGCGGCCATCCTCCAGCAGCTGGGTGGCACGTATTCTCTGGGAAATCCGCCCAGCATAGAAAAAGGAAACCTGTGGGTGTGAGGAGGTGAAGGCAAGGACACAATGATGCTCAGGCTTGACAAGCAGCCAAGCCTCCCCCCTGCGCTCAGAACTGCCAATCAGCGCTTTCGTGCCTCTTTCTACAGTAAGGTTGGGTGGCCAAGGAGCACGGGACCTTGGCCAAGGCAAAAACAGCTGAACAGAGAAGTGTGAGGCCACACGGAGGAAACCACAACTCGGTGAGTGGGAAAAAATCCCCTCCCCCAAACATCAACATCCTCAGAGAAGAGAAAGTATTGCATCCACAAAATAAGAATCAGGCGGCATTTTCTTAATCCAGATAACAAAAATAGAGTCCTGGGAAATTAAAAAACATGAGAGTAGGAGTGGAAGATGACATAGAAAGCCCAAAAGATACAGTAGAGGAAATATCCCAGAAGGCAAAGCAAAAAGACCAAGACACGGAAGTTAGAGAGAAATGATAAGTAACGACAGGACCAAGGCAGGAGGGAGTTCCGCTTCCAAGTGCCGGGGGTTCTAGCAAGAGAACAGAGAAAACAGGGGAAGAGAAAAAGTCGATACAATGTCCCAGAGCCCACGACAGAGGACACTAGTTGTTAGATGACAGGGCTCCTCTGGGTACCCCGTGCCACAGGCGGACATCGACCCCACCGATGAACATTGTCACCAAATTCTAGGTTACTAGGAAACAAGGAAAAGCAGCTAAAAGCTAGTGAGAACACGCAGAAGTTTTCATCTAACAGCACAACGACCAGAATGGCATCACACTTAGGTCCTCGGGGACGTGGGAAACACAGCGACACGGAGGTGATTACAGTAGATCTCATTATTCCCAAGTTCAGTATTTGTAATTTACCTGCTGGCTCAAATTTCACACTGAAATCAATACTTGATATGTTTTCCTGGTCATTCAGGGACATGCGCAGAGGGGCAAGAAACTTGGGTCATGGGACACCACCTTCCCAGCTGACGTCAAGCAAACCAAGGATGTTCTGCCTCCTCAATTCTGCCCTCATTCTCTGAGCAAGGGTCTTCAATGGTCTGTTTTGTGCCACGTTTTACACACTGTGTGTGGCTTTTGTTGGTGATTTCAAACTGTTCATTTTTTTTAATGTTTATTTATTTTAGGGGAAAGAGAGAGTGTGTGTGAGAGAGAGAGAGAGAGAGAGAGCAGGGGAGGAACAGAGAGAGAGAGAGAGAGAGAGAGAGAAGCCCAAGCAGATTCCATGCTGCCAGCACAGGGTCCCATGAGGGTCTCAATCCCATGAACCATGAGACCATGACCTCAGCCAAAATCAAAAGTCAGACGCTTAACCCACTGACCCACCCAAGCACCCCTCAAACTGTTTAAAACAGCCCCCAAGCAGGGGCAACCGGCAGGCTCAGTCGGTAGAGTATGTGACTTGATCTTGGGGTCATGGGTTCGAGCCCCACGTTGGGCACAGACATTCCTTAATAAAATTAACAATAATAAAAAGGCCCCAAGCAAAGTGCCGAAGCGACGTCTAGTGCTCTACAGGCAGGAAGGCTGTGACATCCTTACAGAGAACGTTGGTGTGTTGGGTAAGGTTTGTTCAGGCATAAGTAACAATGCTATTGGCAGAGTTCAGTGCTAACGAATCGACAATATATGTTAAATAAAATGTCTTTAAACAGAAACACACATAAGGTTATGCATTGATGAAAATGTCATAAGCAGAGGCTCAAGAGATACAACCTTGTTTTTCGCCTAGGAGCTCTGCAATTCAACGGTTACAATAACTATAGAACACAACTACAGCAAATAATAAGAATCAACTAGAATTTTAATATAGAATGGGTTTTTTATATTATAATACAATGAGATTTTTTTTTTCTTTCCGTGTATAGTTCTGTGAATTTCAACACAGGTATAGATTTGGGTGACCACCACCCCAATCAGGACACAGAATGTTTCCAGCACCCCACAATATTGGCTCATGTTACCTCCATGTAGTCAAACCCTCCCCCTCCTGTTAAGCCCTGGTAAGCACTGATGTACTTCCCGTCACTGTCACTGTCTTTTAGAGAACACCAGATAAACGGGATCACCGTATGGGGGCGCCCGGGTGGCTCAGTCGGTCAACCGTCCGACTTTGGCTCAGGTCATGATCTCATGGCTATTCGTGAGTTCAAGCCCCATGTCAGGCTCTGTGCTGACAGAGATATCAAGACTATGAAACGATCTTTGGCAGCAGCTGGGTGAAGGGTACGAGGGTATGAAAGTTTCACAACTTTTGGGGGCTCAAACTACATCATGACAAAAGGGTATAAAAACATCTCCCAAAAAGGTTTAAAAAAAAATTTTTGTTTCAAATAGTTTTGGATTCCCACAAGAATGGGAGGGTCTCAGTTTCCCTCCCTGCGAAATGAGAACTAGATCAGTAGTTTTCAAACCTTAGTGTCACAAAGGGTGTTCCAACAGCTCAGCAAATACCTGATTTGAAAACGGCACACCCAGATGTGTTACATGCTAACTTTTAACACACTGAGGACCCCCAGGAGGTTCGCTTTCAGATTCCGTCTTTGGAGTTCAAACTTTGGAACAAAGTGTCTCTCCCGTCATATATGCATTATATTTGAACCTCTTATAAGTCAATAATTACACAGAATGTAACGACAGGGTTTGGTTTTGTTGGAGATCAGCGTTAAGAACTTGCCTTCGGGGCACCCGGGTGGCTCAGTGGGTTAAGCGTCCAACTTCCGCTCAGGCCATGATCTCATTGGTTTGTGAGTTCGAGCCCTGCGCCGGACTCTGCGCTGACAGCCCGGAGCCTGGAGCCTGCTTTGGATTCTGGGTCTCCGCTCCCTCTGCTCCTTCCCCACTCACACTCTGTCTCTCTCTCTTAAAAATAAATAAACATTAAAAAAAAATTGTTTTCATTTTGCTTAAATTCAGGCCTGTATCATAATTAAAGACATGCAAATGAAATCTACAACTTAGCATTTTTTTTACCCATCAGATTGACAAAGATCAGAAATGTGATACTATCGTGTGAGCAGGTGGGAAACTGGTGCTCTGACAGGTTACTAGTAGGAGCTCTGCGTGGCACAACCCCATCGGAATCGCATCAAAATTTTAAATGGCATGGGACCCAGCCGTTCTAGTCTAGGAAAGCATTCTACAGATATACTCTCTCCTGTACCGATATAAAAACAGACACAGATACTTGTTGCAGCTTTGTTTGCAGTAACAAAGAAACTGACAACAAACTAAATGTCCATGAACAGAAATGGTTTGAATACACTTTACCATACGTACGTGTACAATGGACAAGCGAACTCTTCCTAAAGCAATAAGGCAGATCTGGAGCCCTACGAACCAGTGTTTCCCAAGATACATTGGCATGCGAAAAAGGGGATATAGAATGTTGTTTGCGTTATGGTGTCATTTGGAAAACAGAAATGGATGAGTATACATAAACTTTTTTGTACATACGTAGGAAACTTCTGAAGAACGCCCAAGAAACTGATCATAGCAGCTGCTTCCTAAGAAAGGAAACTTGGGGGCCTGAGGGAGGTTGAAGGCAACCCACTTTTCCCTGTATACTCTTTTATGCTGCTGGAGTATTTTCATGTTGATGCATTAACTATATAAAAGAGTGGGGGGAAGAAAAAGCAAGGCCTGTGTCTGCTTGCTCCTCTGAAATTATCTAAGTCAATATAACTATTAAAACACAGGTGCGCCACCCTTGGTGAGGGGCCAGGCAAGACTCAAAGCCAACTCTCCTCAAAATAATTGGTTGTGTAATCACCACTTAATGCACAACGGGTTGAGTCTTGAGCGGACCCCATCACAGAGGGTTTTAGCGCTTCGTTTAACTGTCCTCTTTTTCTTCGTGGACTTTTATGTTTCTGTAAGGGCTGTGGCTGAATATCGCTAGTGAATCAATTTTGGAATACGTTTTGCCCTGGGCCCCTTCAAAGATTTCAGATGGGCTTTCAGTGATGCGGTCAGGGGGTGCTGGTTAGAGTCACCCAAGTTGTGACTCCACATTGCGTGCCTGGACCGTACGCCCTGAGATTCCGTTCCAGCGCCTTTGGGAGGTGCCTGAACCTGTGAGTTCCCAGCAAGCTCCCGTGGAGAGTGGGAGGCGCTCTCCAGTTAGGAATCCGCCATAGGATCCAGAAAAGCAACAAAGTTGCAAGCCCTACAAGCCTTATTACAGCTACTCCAGTCAGGGCCCAACCAGAAACAGAGAAGCAAACTCTGAGGATTTCGGTGTAAATGTAAAGCAGGGAATTTGATACACTCAGGATAATGGAGCCGAAAAGCCAAACGGGGGCAGTTAGGCAACCAAGAGATTAATAATGACTGGAAGCCACTACCCCTCCTCCCCAGGGATGCGGCTGGGGACAAAGGGAGAAGGGGTGTTTTCAGAGACAAGGGAGTAGTGTCACCTGGCAGAAGATGAGACCACAGTGGCCTGTCTGGGATCTGGGGCCACAGAGCGGACGCAGCCACAGCCCCCAAGGTAGAGAGGTTCGGGAAGGAATCCTCTGGCTTCTCCCTTCTGTCCATTAACCAAACCCAGCGGGAAGCCAGAAGTCCTAAAAGCCTGGAAAATACAAAGGGGGGTCAGCTGCCCTGACCAGGAGAGCTGAGCAGGGGAAGCAGACAATGGATCAGAGGACAACAGACCCAGGGCGGGGCCCCCCTCCTTTGATTAAATATATAGCCGATGCCTTGCGCCATGATTTTCTGTGCAATTGTGACAAACTCTGGGCGGAGACGTGGTTCATACAAGTGCTTTTGAAAGTACAAAGCCCTGGGTTGGCCATTCTTGTTAGCCTTTGTCTGGAAAAATAAGGGAGGTTTAAAAAATATTTGAATACCAGTTACCATACAGTTTCAATGGAAATTGAAATGTTTCAATTTTCACTGGAAAATTTTTCAATGGAAATTCTTCTAGACTCAGTCATTGTATCACACTTTTGTCTGTATGTTTCACTAAAAAGGGAAAAATGCTTTCTTCTGATGGCCAAAGGTTTGCTCTAATAGGGATCTTCCAAAGGAACTTGGATACTATCTATCCGTCCGTCACTTTTTACGTACCAGGCCCTATTATAGATGATGAAGTAAGGAAGAAAATCAACAAAAGTTGCTGTCCTGAGAACTTACATTTTAGTGGATTGTGCACGATCGCTATAGCAAACTGTTTTTGTTAAAATGTTTACAACAGGAGGGGCGCCTGGGTGGCTCAGTCAGGTAAACGTCCAACTTCGGCTTTGGTCATAATCTCACGGTTTGTGAGTTCGAGCCCCACGTCGGGCTCCGTGCTGACAGCTCAGACCCTGGAGCCTGTTTCAGGTTCTGTGTGTGTGTGTGTCTCTCTCTCTGCCCTCCCTCCCTTGCTCATGCTCTGTCTCTCTCTCTCTCTCTCTCAAAAATAAATAAACATTAAAAAAAGAAGAAGAAGAAAAATGTTTACAATGGGAGAAAAAAATCGGTTACTTGAAACAATGAACTATCTTGCTAAGAGAAGGTTATCTTTGCTCATAAAACTTGTGACAATTAATCCAGTGATTATGACCTTGTTATTCTGGTTATGATTAACATTACCAGGATTTAAAAATGTATATTCTCTTAATAAGTTAAGAAAGTATCTGAAAATCTCCTTCCAGAAATTAAGAAAATAGTTCTCATAGATTGATTTTGAAACACTGTGCAAAGCTCGGTTCTTCTGCAGTTTATGTTACCTGCCCTCAAAGAGTCTAACCTAAAATCATCCTTCATTGGCCTTCTGACTGGAGGAAATCTATTTACCCTTTATGAGACTCCGTTTCTACATCAATAAAATCATGACAATAGTGTCTACACCTCTGTTGTTCTAAGGGTTAAATGACAAACACAGGTAATGTAGGTAATTCCTTGGCAGAGATTTTTAGTCAAAAGAAATATTTAAACCATAGGAAAGGACAAATCCCTTTTTCTCAGAAACATATTGGAAAGTTTGGGTAAATTCAAATACATGCAGCACAAGGGCAATGATCTAGGGGACTAAAACTCAATCTTGATATCAAGAAGTAATAGGGAGGAGTGGAGACTGGGGTAAATTGGAGAGGCCGGGCTTTATATGAAGGGGAGGCTTCTCAGACCCAGGCAAGTGCTGCTATACACATATGATAATCCAGGCCCAGATTTGCCAGATCTCTCCATTTTTTCAAAAAAAAAAAAAAAAAGAATGCTATAAATCCCTATTTTTCTGAGAAATTTGTCATCTTTTAAGGATTGGCAATAGATTTAAAGTTCATTTATTTGTTTTGAGACAGAGCGTGAGCAGGGGAGGGGCAGAGAGAGAGGGAGAGAGAAAATCGCAAGCAGGCTCCAAACTGTCAGTGAAGAGCCTGACATGGGACTCGATCCCATGAACTGTGAGATCATGACCTGAGCTGAAACCAAGAGTCAGATACTTAACGGAGTAAGTGAAGCGCCACCCAGGCGCCCCGGGATTGACAACAGATTTAAATTTATTCTAGAGTCTAGATTTCCAACCTGTAGCAGGATTAAATCTAAAACCTACAGGGAGTTTGCCATTGTTTGGTTGTATTTTATTAAGTGAGAAGTAGTCAAAACCGTAAGAACAGAAGAGACCGTGAGCATTCTAGTCAGGCCAAGCCTTTTTAAGAAATGTAATTCTTTTTTTTTTTAAGTTTATTTATTTTTGAGAGACAGAGTGCAAGTGGGGAAAGGGCAGGGAGAGAGGGAGACACAGAATCCGAAGCAGGCTCCGGGCTCCGAGCTGTCAGCACAGAGCCCGACGCGGGGCTCGAACCCACAGACCGCCAGATCATGACCTGAGCCAAAGTCGGATGCTTAGCTGACTGAGCCACCCAGGTGCCCCTAAGAAATGTAATCCTTAACCCAGAAATTCATCTGGAAGGAAACCATATTGAGAAAATGATCTGAAAAGAAAAGGGGAGGAAAAACCCTTCCAAATGGTGTTGAAACAAGTTCTCATAGCCGCTCTGTTCAGGACGGCTGGCAGACAGAGGCAATGGGTTCGCCTGGGCCAATAAAAAAGCCACTGAGCGTATGACTTATGACATTTAAAAAGTAATTAACAACATCCAATAGCACATCAAATAAATTATGATGCAATCCTATAATAAAATATCATGCAACCATTAAAACTAACAGTGAGAAGCACAAGCTTGCACACACCAAGAGCATCACCATCACCCAAGGGGCTCGTCGAGCGTAAAGACGCCCAAGCTTCCTGCCAGTCCGCCTGTACCAGGGTCTCCACAAATGGAGTGGGGGGAATCTGCATATGTCGCAACTTCCCGGGTGATTCTAATGCACCAACCAAACTGGGAAAACCCTTCTACATCAAAGCCAGTTATGAAACAGTCCGCAAAGTATTGAGTTTGATGAGGATTTGATTCCACTGCATGTGAAAGAAACACACACACACACAAACACACACACACACAAGTAACAGTGGCTGAAACAAAATAAAAGTGCAT